>NC_071354.1:186602410-187301576 GCF_943734655.1 Sabethes cyaneus | reverse complement strand
ATATCATCAATTTGCAAGTTAATCACAAACATTGAATTTAAATGTGGAAAACGGGTGCTGTGTTATTTGTGATTTGAGATCCGGTTGAGCTTTTGGATGAATTACTGCAGTACGCGTTTTCACAAAGCTCGTCACGCAACGTACAGTTATGCCTAAATTATAAGCTTTTACCAACAAAACTTCTAGGTAATTTGAATTAAAAAACCATATTGCTAATGTGTATAGGGATGATTATTTTTAAGGTATAATTAACTAAGTAAACAGGAAAAAGATCTTTCCTCACTTACAATACTGTCGTACAAATTAAATTTCTTTACCAATAATTCAAAAATAAATGCAGAACCAGTGGGTTTAAACTCGAAATTCTTTATAAAACCAGTGAAGTATAACGAAGTTTTACTAAATAGCAGGAAATCCCGCAGGAAAACAGATTACGAGATACAAGATTCAACCAATAGTGATATAATAAGACTAGTTGTCGAATCAAACTTTAAGACGAGACCATAATTTCTTTGAAAATAAAATAACGATACAATTATACATAATAAGGGCATATTGAATATCATAGAAAACGTTCCAGACCTGATTACATTGCTACTACCGAACACAAACACTACATTTATAGGTTGTTTTCTCTACAAGCAGTCACTTTGTCAATACTGCTGACAAAAGTGGGCTGCAAAGTAGCAACATATTGCTCTAGGAAGCCAATTGCATATTATAATCTTATTCTAGTTTCGCAGCAAAGCCCAGATTGAAGCGCAGAAACGAAATTTTCTATTTACAATATACAATCGTTTCGCTTCGTATCAAATGAAATAATCATAAAGAATCTGATTTTACTATAACTATTCGGTGCTCTCGATGAAATCATTGCTTATCATTTACTTCTAGAATTACATCGTCTCCAAGGGCAGCAATGCAAAGCAATACTGCTTTATGTAGCTACACATTTTAGTGACGACGGCTCTGACTAGGTCGATATGATTTAGCGATTGTATTATGTGTTCCATGAAACGAAGGAATATTCCTACCTTAATGCCGATATATTCGTCAACTGCTTCTGACAATACTGACTGAACCACGACGACTTATTTGATACCGAGCATGACGCAAATAATCACTATTAATGAGATCCATTGGAATTGTAACACATTGTTGAGATAAAAGTTAGGAATGTCGACAGTCGTAGCTTTTCACCTTTTCTGGAACGGCAGCTCGTTCTACCGGCACAAGTTGGTACAACTCATCCAGTGTTTTAACGTAAACCAATTTTCGCCAGAATTTTGAGCTTTAAATAAAGAACAATTCACATATTTGATGTAAAACAAAATTTTTAAATTTAACACAAATATTCCAATTCATCAAAACGACGAATATTTTGTGTCACATACCTTATAAACGGACGAGCCACGCATACTATCGATTTCAACCAGAAAGTTGGATGAACCATGTACAGATTCTTTAAACTCTTCCGAAGCCGTCTATCTAGTAGCTGATAACATCTGCAAATAAATATACAAAAAAATCGAAATCATGCTGACACTTTTAGCTCAAGATAGTTCTCACTTTTTAAGCCATGGGAATGGTGGAACGTTGCCTCTGTTAGAAGCACCGTGTAGATAGACCAGAACGTAATCTTCGGTAACTAGCTGCTCTAGTGTTTTCACAACATACAGGAACAGATTATTCATCACATAATGGTAATCGGACCGGGAACGATCCGGCAAATGACACGCACTAAATACGACTATTGCGTTATGCCCTCCGGAGTGAAGATACCCTCCGTGAGAGAGAACTCTTTTGTAGGGTTCTATCACTTTCATATCAATTTCACGTGTTTTTCCATCAGGCAAGGTAATCTTTTGCCAGTTGCGAATGTCACGAGCTTCCTCTCTAGCGGAATATTGCGGCAGAGCATCGCCGCTAGGCCCATTTCTCGGCGATCCGGGTACATCCGAAAAATCTTCGTCAATATCTACGAACCCATTGTCATCCAAAATCGAAGAGGAGGGACTAATCGAAACTAAATTTTGCTGTAAATCATCTACGCTGTGGTTAGATTGAGTTTCTTCTGGTGAACTGATGTCATCCACTAACAACTCAGCAGACAGCGAAATTTTACGACGTTGCTGTAGCTTGGGTGAAATTGATTTGTGCTGAAGAGAGGAATGCTGCAGTTGCGACTGCGACTGTGACTGGATTAACGCAACGGATTGATAAGCAGGTGTCACCGCAGCTTGAAATTGCGACAGGTCTTGTTCCGAACCACTGCTCAGAAAGTCCTAAAAAAGAGTTGAGACCCTTGGTTTAGTTTTCACTCGTTTTGTGATTCAATATTTAAGTAAAATAAAACATACCGGGCTATTCTCGCGTGCGAAGGATCTCTTCGTAACATTGTTGGCGTCATCAATATTATTTATCACATCGAGAGTTGATGTTGACGATGTAGTTAAGGTTTTGGTTGTTTTCGTTGTCTTACTGGTGGTTTTGTTGCTGCCACCATTTGTCCCTAATGAGGTTCGTTTTGGATGAGGACTGGCCAGCCGCAACGGAGGCTGCTCGCTGACCGGAACAACATCCGGATAGTGATAGAAATTCCTATTAGATTTTCCATGTCTATTAGAATTGTCAAATTCCGACATGTCTGACTCGCTTCCGGTCGGAGACATAAGCATCAAAGGATGGTTACTAACGGGAGTTAACCCACTACTACCAGCAGCACGATTTTCCATTTTCAAGTTAACTGCATCATCTCGTGCCTGGCAATTGTTTTGATTGTTAGGCGAATCATTCAAAACATGCTGTGCTCGGTGTTTTGAAGTCAAAATACTAGTACAGGAATGTTTCACATTCACATCGTCCACTTCACGATTGTTAATACGATGCTGATTCGTTTGATAGTCTCCGTTAAATTCTTCTGCGTCTGACGAATAACCAGGGGGCGAATCCTGAGAAATAGTGGTTTCCGATATATCCATTTTATTGTCCGACACTGGACTTTCTTCCAAATGAAGGCTGCAGTAAACGTAGTGTATGATGAAAACAAATTAGTCACATTACACTGCCACTTCGGATCAAAAACATTCCAACGCTATTGAATCACAGATTGGATTTAATGCTCGATTTACAATTGTAAAGCATACAGAATAGTCGCGATTAAAGGATCAAACTTAAGTCAGCGGTACAATTTGCTCACCTCATCGAAAACTAAAAAACTGTGCTGACACACAATTTAGTCACTTTTTTCAATTTGACACGACAGCGGACCGCACAGTATATCTCACAATACAAAAACATAAATAAACTAGAACATAATTAAACCACAAGTTTTATGAATAATGCCATCGTTAGTTATCAGATTTAGCATTATTTTTAAGCTTTCTAGTTTAAATTAGGCGATGAAATCTAAAGATTCGTTTATGAAGAACACGAAATCACATCTATCCTTCCTCCACCTGATTTCCTCTTTCGCTGAAAACTCTGATTGATGATTGATGACAGCAAAGTCGAAGTCAAAACACATACATGCAAGGACCTAATGCACACAAAGCAGCACAATCTCTTAATTTATCCGATCCGATACTTTGTTACGCAGCTAATTTGTTTGATAAAATGAAAATTTAAGTTTTTAAAACAATTTGATTATAAATGAGTCATTTAGTTATGCGTTTCTGTTAATTCCGCTTACGCGTAGGTGAAATTCTAATCAATTTTATTCTGTACATAATATCCGTTTTTGTTCAGTGTAACCGACAGAAAAGCAACAAACCTCGAAGTGTTGGTGTTAACGACTGTCATGAAAGAGGACTAGAATGACATTGTCGAATTTTAAACATTCGTAAGACAAGGCTGCCAAAATTATTGATAATAATTATTCTACTTATTCTATTTTATATTCGAATAATAAATTTGGTCTCAAATTCGTACATCAGGAGACTGGTTGGTGTGATCTCGAAAAAATAACCCTACTGTGTTACCTGACTCACTGCGAATATGCGTTGTGTTCGCGGGACTGTGTTGGTTTGAAAGGTTTCGAAAAATATCGCCCTTGTATCGAAAATATCGTTAATTTTGATCACTAAAAATAACGTACTTAAACGTTATATTTCAATTGCCAGTAGTACGCAATAATTGTATTGTGAAACAGAATTGTTATTTATGCAACTTTTTACAAGTTAAATGCAATAACAAAAGCACAACTTATAAAAAATCGTTTGTTATCGATGTTAGCTGCATATGCGTTATAAACGAATAAAACACACCATGGTGCCGTTTTATATCAATAACACGTAACACGCAGTGAGTCAGGTAAAACAGCAGGTTCGGTTTTTTGTCCATGCCTGGAGATTAGTTTTGTTACAAAAAAGTATATCGCACTTCCCAGTCAATGGGATTACGCAGTTAAGTGTGACTGAACAGAACTGCGAACAATCTGCCGAATTAAATAAAATCTTTTTAGAAGAATATTTACGAATCTGCGATATTGACTTTTCCATTCAGGTTTTTCATATAAAATCATACTTCGTAAAACACCTAGACTTGATGGTGAAAAATGGAAGTCGGTTCGGAATTCAGCACCTCGAAAGACAAAATATTCATCCAAAAAATTCCATGCATCCTCGCATGCATGAAGAAAAAAAATTTTTAAAGAGCGTTCCGTTTTCCTTATAAGTAGCTGTTTTCGTTTCAACATTTTTAGCAACACTGCCAAACGATGTTGTGAGGACAAAAGAGATGAAGAGAACGATAAATGTCAATAAATTCTATAATTCAGGTGTTTTTCACTGCAAAAGTCAAAAAGGCATCATAATTTTGTTCTCAAGTGGTTTAGAAAATCTTTAAAATTTTATGGTATTCTAAGAACTACAGTGTACAGTAATTGTGTGTCGGTATTTGTAAAAAATCACAGTGTACTGTTTCTGCTCTCAATGCAGTCAAATCTCTATTCTGAAGATTCCTTATTCGGTTATTGGAATGAGTTCGACGGAGGCCCAGGCCACTATCCTTTTTCGCCGCAAATTCCACCGCAGCCTATAATAGGAAACCAATTTGAAAATTTTACCCTATTGCCACCGCCACCAACAGGAATAGCATGCCCGGCAGGCTTAATGGTGCCAACTGCATGTCCGAACCCGTTAATGGGACCAGTTCCACGTACCTATGCACGGTTTCCCCCAGCTTTGCCAGTGCCACAATGTGGACCTCCACATCAACAGCTTCCAGCTATTAGTCTATCATCGCCACATTTCACCACCTTTCAACCACATCCGCCTCAACAATATCCAATAATTGCACCACCAGTTGTTCCAGGACCGTTGACTGTTGATGGGGTTGAGCGAACTCATCTCAACGATAATGGTCAAGTGGAACAAGTAGTGGTTAAAAATGGCCAAGTGTTTCATATAAGCTTTCTAGACGAACCGACTGAGGCAGCCGTTTCTGTCCCTCCGACGCCGAACAGTGAGGATACGGAAAGCGAGGAAAGTCAGTCCAGAGATTGGATCAACTACGACGAGTTACCATTGTTACAGAATGTCTGCGGAGGCGAAACGGAAAATGGCACATACAAGTGCGGTATTTGCGGGAAAGAATTAAAATCAGCGCTAAATTTATATGTTCACGAACAAGTGCATAAATCCACGCGGTTGGATTGTAAGACTTGTGGAAAACGATTCAATAGAATTGGAAAATTAGAGCACCACACTCGCAGACACCATCCGGAAACGTTACCCGAAGAGTCTCCTGCAGCATGTGGTAAAGACAGTCCAAGTACGCCAGTTTTGAGTGATTTTAGCAACTATTGTGTTGAATGTGAGGAATTTTTCAACAGTTCGGATGAATTGCAGAACCACATGGAGATAAACCATCGGCTTATTGACGATTCGCAATGCTCCAAAATCTCGTTGAAGAAATCGGTCGGTTGCCCGTACTGCAATGAATCCTTTGAATGGCCTTGCCTACTAAAAACGCACATGACAAAACATACTGGCGAGAAACCATTCATCTGCGAGCGATGCAATGTATCGTTCAGGTTTGTGCAGAGTTTCTATCGCCATAATAGACGGGTTCATGGACGTGAAAAATAAAAAAAAACAGATTGCAGCAGAATATCAGGTAAGCCATCAGTGGTAATAACTAAGAATGCCAGCTACGAAATTTTCCTCATTCGACTAAAAGCGATTTCTTTTTCTATCCGTCTAGAGTCTACAGCTGAACAATTCTGATTGAATCGCATTACTTCAGTAAGCAGCAATTAATAGTTTTCCAAACGTAAGTACAGAGTCCCATTAGTAGCCTCAAAAAGGTTAGCCACTAGATTTATAAGAACAAAATGATTATTACGAAATTCTTTAAATGAGATTTAACAGTCATATTATGACGCACATACTTAATCAAAACAAAGCATGATATTACCTGTTTGCACAAAAGGGCATTACGGAAACAAGCAATTCGACATTTTTGACATTTAGTTTATAAAAACATAATTAGTTTCTATATCATACAGCTGTGGAAATTCTACTCATAGTAAATATTTTCGAATACATTTTATCTTAAACCCAATCTGTGTTACCGTGGTATACTTTACTTAGGAATAGTCAATTTAGTTCAGTGAAATATTTTAAATAATTGACGATATTTTAAGTTATTGTCAGCAGGGAAAATATAATAGAATAGCACATTTCTGTTTCATAAGTATTGTCGCTCAAAGCACTCAAATTTGAAGTCCAATAACGTGAAAAATCTGATCAACTGTGTGCTTCCCTTTGTTAGTTAAACATTAACAACATATTTTGTTATGTCACATTTTTGTTCTGGCTAATAAATGATAGACTAAACGTGCTGTATTGATCTGATCCGAAATATAAAACCTAACACGATTACATATGACCGTGCACAAACCCGTATATGTTTTTATAGTTAAGTAAATGTGCTAAAATGCTGTAATACCCAGAAACTTGTAATGTTGCTGAATAATAGCTTTTCATCTTTTGTTTTGTGTATTTTAATTGTATAACGTTGAACTATAACGGCGTTTGCATTATAGTTTTCGAATAAAATTTCATTGGAAATGACGGCAATCGATGAAATTAAATTTCGCTGCTTCAGAATGTGTCGTTACATAACGTGCTAAATGACTCGGTTTTGCTTGCACGTCGATTGTTTACGGAGGAATTCTCTGACCCTTGTTTTGGTCACTGGTGGACGATGCATTCCTTTACAAGCTTTCGCAGCTTGGTTACAAGATTATAACTTACACCATTCTATAATGTTTACTATAGGCTGTAGGGGCTTAATATAGGGCCCTATTCTGTAAGTCACGTCGAGTGTCACTTTGCTCGACTAGTCGACTTTTGGTATTATGTAAGTCACACGCGACCCGGTTTTGTCGAGTAACTCGACTGAGTCCACCGCTAAAAAGCTAGTGACTAAAAGGTTAGCAAGTGACGCCTGAGCTAGCTTTGTTTTGGTCGTGGAATGAACCGCTGCTGCCCGTTCTTCTTGCACTCGACACTCGACAGTGACTGAGTCGAGCCGAGTTGCTCGACGTGACTTACAGAATAGGGCCCATAAACCACACAAAAACAATCGACCATTCACTAGGCGAAGAACACATACTGTTACTCCCCCTATACTGATTTGTAGACGAAGTTTCAGTAATGAAATCAAACTTTTCGGAATATTTCTGCATTAACACCTGACTGCCCATCTAGGTTATGCTGTTAAGAAAGCATCTCGTTGAAATCAAATACAGGGTTGTAGACTAAACAGTTAAACAGTGAGCTGGGCACAATCAGGGATCTCCTAACTTGACACAGTTTCATTTTTCATCATTTAACTTGGAAGTTCAGGACATGTGCTCTGCAATTGTGGGGCTCTTGCTTTATCTAGGCATAACTTCTTCGGAAGATACCTTCTTACTCCATACCGAGCATAGAATGCTAAATGCTAAAAAGTCATTAATTTTTTTTATCCATGTAGTACGGAACTAAGGCATAGGCTTACAACTATCTAGCTTAACTTCATCAAGGGCTATGAACAGTCCGTAAACTCAGTACAGCAATCGAAATCTGCCCCAAAAGACTATCATTTTGACTATCACAGTGGCCTTTTAACCAAATGTCCTTTTGGCATACAAAAAATGGGCTTTACTTACGTACTTATGTATGTGTCCATGTCCGCCGGTCCGGTAGAAAAAAGGGTCGAGGTCATTTAGCTGGTCTATCGTTAGAGGATTCCAAGGCAGTCTTCGATTTGGTCTACTGTCAATTACTCCAACTAGCGGCGATAAAATACAGCCTCGATGAGATGGACTAGCTTATCTGGAACCCCTCTACGCCTAAGTGTGTCATAGACGTTTGAGACGTTTGAGACGGTCGAACACCGTTTCGAAATCAACGAAGAGAGTCCTGGAATTCGTTGATCTGCTCCAATATAATGCGGAGCGTTGTGATATGACCTACACATAATCGGCCAGCACGGAATCTAGCTTACTGCCGTCGGAGAGTAGCGTCAATCTTCTTCTGGATCCGGTTGAGGATTACCTTACAGAGTACTTTGACAGCAATACAGAGCAAGGTGATGCCACGCCAGTTACCGCATTCAGTTAGGTTTCCTTTTTTAGGGACTTTGCCCAATATACCCTGCATCCAATCCACCGGAAAAGTTGCGGGTATATTGCTGAAAAGCTAATGCATCATCTGGGCTGACAAAAAAATGAGCTACGCTGCACAGGGCCTCACGTGCTGTAACGCCTGCTCTGGTCTGTTCCCATATCATGGGCTGCTCTTGATAGCTTGACTATTCCTCAACCAATTGAGTGGTTGTACTACAGGTTATGAGCGGCTTACGACAGCGTCTGATGTGGAACGGGCGGCTGGATTGAGGATCATGCTCTTTCCTCACTAAATCTTAGATGACAGGCAGGCTACGAAATATTCGGCATCGACAACTAAAAAAGGAAGACGAGTGGAAACTCGGTACTTGGAATCGCTGCCGATCGCTGAATTTCGCAGGGGCGACCAGGTGCTGCTAAAACAGCTTGAATGCCTCAACGTCGGCATCATAACTTTGCGGGATACCTGTGACGGGAAGAGTAGCAGAGAAGGTTTGGATGATCCGCACCAGAAATGCCCATTTTTACTAGAATGGTGGCTCTATCAACAAATTAGGAACGGGTTTTGTAATTTTGGGCAGAATGCAGAATCATTTGATAGATTGGAAGCCGATCAACGCAAGGATGTGTCTATTGAGGATAAAGGAACGTATCTTCTACTACAGCATCACTAACTTGCACTTGGTAGACCTGACGATGAGAAGGAAGCTTTCGAGCCCTATTCTCACAGTCACCTCACCTAAATATTTTAGGTGAGGTGACAATTTGCGTTCCTCACAGTCCCCTGGGTTACTCCGCTCACCTGAGTGACTGTACAAATCAAATGGGGCCTGTAAGGTGAGGTGACAGGAAAGTGAAAGAAGTGAGGTAAGGTGAAGTGACTGTGAGAATAGGGCCCTTCTACGCGCGGCCGAAGGGAACGTTCGATAGCTGTACGCCACGGGACGCCAAAATCATCATCAGGGATATGAACGCCCAGGGGAGAGTAGGGAAGAAGTATTTAGACCGGTAATAGGACCATAAACCCTGCACATCGACACGAATGATAACGGCCCACCATGTATAAACTTCGCAGCTTCCCGAAGCCTGGTGATCCGAAGCACCTTTTTCTCACACAAAGATACCCACAAAGCAACCGGGATATTGCCTGACAAACGTACAACGAATCATAAATTGACCTTATTCCATGGCTGGTTCTTCTCTAACATCACGAGCATACGTTCCCTACGAAGTGCGGATATCGACTCTAACCAACGCCTAGTAGACACATGTTAAGCCGTTCTCCTCAGCTTATCATTAGGCTGCTAAATAACCCGTTATCTGCAAAAAACGACGCGTGAATAATGGATGAGGCACTACCTGCTTCCGAGAAATTAGGTACTTTAACCCGCGAAGAGGGTTGGGGCACAATACGACTATCGAAGAGGCCGCCACGGCACTAGCTGTAGAGCTTTGCAGTACACGAAATGATAGGTTTGAAGGGGGAAAGAAAACGAAATATCCGATCATTGCCAACCTGGCCAAATACCGACGAGTATGGAACCAGGTAACCACGATTCTGAGGAGTAAAAAGTACCAGAGGAAGGCCAGAGCTCTACACTAGATTATTTCCAAGATTTGGGAGGAGGCGAAGCTACCAGAGGAGTCGGTGGACGGTTTGACTGTGTTGCGATGTTGCGTTGCAACTATCGCGACATTACGCTGGTAAATGCCGCCTTCAATGTACTCAAGGTGATCAAGTACCAACCCTGTAACGTTGGTTGTCACTGGCACGGTTGATTTGCTCTCTTCACTTCGTTTTTGCTCTTTTGATCAACGCCTCAGCCAAACAGAATTCGAAAAAGTGTTTTATAGGACAAGTGTAGAGTTACTTATTATCTACAATACTATTGAAGAAACTAGTTTAATCTTTTGTATCTATAGCGTTACAGAACCGCAATGCCCCATAGCGCCATAAATATAAAAGATAAAACTATACTTTCTTCAACAATATTGCTGATAATAACAAAGTTGATGATACGGTGAACATGGTAGCTTGTGTATCATTTGTGTCTATTCTAAAAGTATCTTTTTTGTGTGAAAACAAGTGCTATTAGTGATCTGTTTCAGTGATCTGACGGCAAATTTGGTGAAATTGACAGATAAGTAAAAGTTTCGTTGCATACTTTTGATTTATTCTGTTTATCAACGATTTAATTCTAAATCAGCGCCGCACATAGTGCCTATGAAAGTAGACGCTACGGCCGGCGGCTGCTTGAAATTTCATTGTTGTGTTTTTTTCATTGTTCACTGCCTTGAGTGTCTGCCGTTGCTGCTGGACGAGTCCAGCCGGCGTGCGTGTGTATGCAAGTCGGGATGGATTGTGCAGCATGTGGTAATGTAATTCGGGCCAGCGACGATCCAGTTGTTTGCGTAGGTAAATGCAAATCTGTATTTTGCAGAGTTTGTACGCCCCTAACAAAAATAGCTGCGAAAATAGTAAATGATAATGAAAATGTTGTCTTTAAATGTGCATCTTGTTTATCAGCCCGAGATAACGGTGGCAAAAATGACGCTGTCTGTAGTGAGCTGACTGAGATGATAGGTAAATTATCATCTGTCTCTCAGTCGCTTGCACACAGCCAAAGCGAAATTGAAAGCCAGATAAATAGTGCAATTTCCAACGGTATCGATAGTATTTTGAAATCTATCAGTGAATCTCTTCGTGAGAGTATGGTAAACATTGAAGCCAGTGTTGCCAAAAAGCTGGATGATTTCAAAAAAACTATTATTGATAGCATGAATCGGGATATTAGTGTAGCCGCAATAAGTAGGAAAAGAACGCGAATTGAGCGAACGGTTCACTCTGAATCGGACTCAAATCTCAGTAAGAAAGTTTTGATTATTCGTGATAAACCGATTATTGACAATTATAGATCGGATGACGAGGTTTTTTCTAGTAATCATAAAACTTACGCGAGTGTTTTAGCGGGTTCATCTGGGACTACGGTAAATAAAGTCCAGCAAATAAAGGTAAATAAAGAGAAGCGTAAGGCTCGACCAGTCATTGTAATTAAACCGGTTGAGTCTTCTCAATCTAATGAGGATACTAGATCTTTTTTAAAGAAAGCATTGGATCCAAAGAAACACAAAATTAGCAACTTTAGAAACGGGAAAAATGGTTCGATTATTGCCGAGTGTGCAATAGGGGATAATATTGAAGTCGTGAAAAATGACATTCAAAGCAATTTGGGTGAAAAGTTTAACGCTGTTATTCCTACAATTGCCAAACCCAAGGTTAAAATTGTAGGAATGAGTGATCAATATTCCTCCGATGTCTTCGTTGACTTTCTTAAAAGTCAGAATGACGGCATCGGTATCAAAGAGGTTAAAGTTATTGCGCAATATGAAAATCCACGCTTCAAATACAATAAATTTAACGTAGTAGTTGAAGTTGACAAGGATAGGGGGATTAGGGGCATAATGAGCACACGGGGCGAAATGGGCACCCCCCTTTTCTACGAAAGTACGCATTTTGTAACATCATGTGGCATGCGAAACACTGCTGTAGGTACTGCAGTATCAATTTATCAAAAAATGAGTGATCTATACTTTTAAAACACGGAGTTATATTAAAAAACTTAACTAGGTTCTCAAACGCTGAAAAAATTATAATTTTGGTGCACTACCAAATAAGCTTTTACGATCATTTAAATATCTTAATCTATCAAGTGCACACTGCAACATGATGTATACATTGTATCTCAAATTTCACCTTCATTGAAGTTTTGATTTTATGCTATAATTAGTGTAAAAACCCATTTTTACTTTAACTACTTGACTCGGGGCGAAATGGGCACCCTTAGGTGGGGTGAAACGAGCACTACGTCGCATTAACTAACCTGTCAGTTTCTTTGTTTATCGCATCAATGCTTGTTTATAGTGATAGTATGAATATGCCAAGGGAATCTGGAAGACATAATTGGTCAAAAAAGACCTTGCAAGCGGCCTTGACCACTATGAGGCGAGACGGAATATCCACAAAACAAGTCGCCAAGTACCACGGCATTCTGCGGCAGACGTTAGCTCGGTATGTGGGGCCATACGAAAGGGCAATTTCGGGGCAGGAGGTGGACCAAATTGATTCGTTCAAAACTGGTTTCGTTCCCGCTGCAGAACAAGAGCTGGTGGTCCATATTTTGTATATTATTTCCATGCTACGGTATTACTACCCATGAAATCAGAACCCTCGTATACCACCTAGTAGAGGGAAACGGAAAAGCATATGTCTTCAACACTAAAACACAGCTAGCTTAAGCGTCATCCGAAACATTCCTTGTGTGCTCCAGAGGCAACCTCCGCGGCTCAATTGGCTTTAAGCGGCTTGCGGTCAATAGTTTTTTCGACGTTTTGACACGTTTTATGTTTGTGTATGTATGGGTGTGTATGTGTATATGTATGTATGTGTGTATGTATGTGTATATGCATGTGTGTATGTGTGTGTGGTTGTTGTACTTATGTACACTTGAAGGGCATGTGTTTATAAGGGTGCTCATTATGCCCCAGGGGGTGCTCATTGTGCCCCACACACTGACCGATTTTTAGTTTTTGAAGCATGAATTTAAATTGCAATTTTCGTCATCATGTCAATTATTTTTCAATTTGTTAACAGTATGCCTTTGATTATCGATAGTGAATGTATGTTTTGCAATGACGATACTTTAAAAATTCAGTCATTTGGGGTGCTTAAATCAGCCAACAAGTTAGGGTGCTCATTATGCCCCTAATCCCCCTACTTATAACAACCTGATGAATGCTGGAAAAGTAAGCATTGGGTGGGATAAGTATCCGGTTAAAGAGGCCGTTAATGTTTTGCGTTGCTTTAAATGCGGGGAATTTGGTCATAAAAGCACGGAGTGTGTTAATATTGAAACATGTTCTAAATGCAGTGAAAAGCATAAGACATCTGATTGCTCTTCAACGGAATTTAATTGCGTAAATTGTATAAAATCTAATAACGTACTAAATATGAATTTGGACGTAAAACACCCAGCATCTAGTTCACAGTGTCCGGTTTATCGGAGGCTGTACGAGAAAAGGAAAAGCAACATATTGTTAAATAAATAGCAACAAAATAAAATTCAATGTGAAAGGAGGTTAGAGATAGTTTATTTGAATATTGCTGGTTTATCTACAAATTATGTGGCTTTGCGACATCTTGTAGAAACAAAACGTCCAATGTTAGTATTTCTAGCCGAAACTCATATAGTGGACGCTGATGCCTATGATCAATACAGTATTCCTGGTTACAAAGTTGCTTTTTGCCTCTCACATTCCAGACATACTGGTGGAGTTGCTATTTACGCAAAGGGATCAGTTAAATTCAACATTCGTGCAAACGAATCCGTTGAGAACAATTGGTTTCTAGGAATTTCAGTTGAAAGAGGTATGACGATGGGAAATTTTGGTATAATCTATCACTCCCCTAGTTCAAGTGACCAGCGTTTCTTGGAAATTTTAGATAACTGGTGGGATAACTTTATAGATCTAAACAAATTAAATATTATTGCTGGTGATTTCAATATTGATTGGCTCAATGGACCAAATTCGAACCAATTAAAGCAACTAGTAGATTTTTACAATCTAAGACAAACTGTTAGTCAGTTTACTAGAATTTCCAGACACAGTCGAACATTAATTGATCACGTGTTTTCAAATTTTGACAAGGTCCATTCTCTTACAGAGGCCGCTTGTAAAATTTCTGACCATGAGACAATTTTTATTTTTGTCGAGAATGACCAAAACCGTGATGATATAGTAAATATAAAGTGCTGGAATAGATATTCGAAGCAAGCAGTGTCTCAGCTTGTTTCGAGAAGCTTGGATTTTATTCCAATAACTGGTGATTTAGACCATAAGGCCAGTGTTCTTACCAACACGCTGAAAGAGTGTACCAATACGCTTGTCTTCGAAAAGTGTATTGAACTACATAACTCGAATAACTGGTACTCTTTAGATCTATTGCGTTTGAAACGTGAAAGAGATAAAAGGTACAAGAAGTTTTGTAGAACTAACAATGCGGATGACTGGACTAGGTACGCAGCCTCACGTAACGTATATTCACGCACCTTGAAAAAGGTTCGATGTGATTATATTCAACGGAAGATTGATCACCATCAAAATAACAGCAAGGAGTTATGGAAAATTTTAAAACAGTTGATTCAAAGTAAAGATAATTCTCCGCGGTCCATAACCTTCAATGGCACAGAAGAACAAACGAGTCAAGTAATAGCGAATAAATTTAACAGTTATTTTGTTGATAGTGTTCAGCTGATCAATCAAAGTATTGATTTGGTCAGTGAACCTCACGAAATAATACAGCCGATTTCTAATACAAGATTTGATGGATTTCGCCCTATTACTTTTGCAGAGTTGAAGGATATTTGTTTTTCTTTAGAGAAATCGGCTGGTATCGACAATGTCAACGCAAAAGTAATACAAGATTGCTTTCATGTCATCGGACGCGACTTGCTGGATCTTGTTAATGAATCGTTGCAAACTGGGCACGTGCCTAAAGTTTGGAAAGAATCACTTGTGATTCCTATTCCCAAAGTTAATGGAACGGACAAAGCCGAAGAGTACCGTCCTATTAACATATTGCACACATTAGAGAAAATCCTAGAACTTGTTGTCAAAGACCAGCTAATGAATTATTTAAACTGTAATCATTTGTTAATTCCAGAGCAATCAGGTTATCGAGAGGGACACTCTTGTGAAACAGCATTGAATCTGGTACTAGCAAAATGGAAAGAAAAAATCGAAGCTAAAGAAACTATTCTTGCTGTATTTTTGGATCTAAAACGCGCGTTTGAAACAATCTCTAGGCCTTTATTGTTACAAACCTTGAAGCGATTTGGTATTGCAGGGATGCCATATAAATGGTTTGAAAGCTATTTATGTGACAGAACTCAGAAAACTCGCTTTGATAGTTTGAATTCTGATTCCATTGCCAACACACTTGGTGTACCGCAAGGAAGTGTTTTGGGGCCCCTTTTGTTCATAATTTATATCAATGACATGAAACGAGTTTTACGGTTCTGCGACATAAATTTGTTTGCTGATGACACGGTTCTATTTATTGCGGCTAAAGACCCTAATGAAATTGCAACACATTTAAACCAAGATTTACATTATCTTTCGAATTGGTTGAAATTTAAACAGCTTAAGCTCAACATTAGCAAAACAAAATATATGATTATTTCAGCCAACTCCAAACCAGACGTAAACGTTGAAATTGATGGTGAGACTATTGATCGCGTAAATGAACTAAAGTATCTTGGAGTAATCATTGATGACAAGTTAAACTTTAAGTCTCACATTGATAATGTCATCAAAAAAATGGCGAAAAAGTACGGTGTGTTGTGCCGTTTAAAAAATGAATTGACGATTAGTAGTAAAATTCTTTTATATAAGTCAATCATTTCACCACATATAGATTTTTGCTCATCCATCCTGTTCCTTGCAAACGAAACACAAATATTGAAGTTGCAGCGCTTACAAAATAAAGTTATGCGATTAATTTTAGGATGTAATAGGTACACTTCCTCATATATTATGCTGGACGCATTGCAATGGCTTTCTGTGAAGCAAAGAGTTTATTTTTTGACAATGGTGTTTCTATATAAAATTCTTAATGGAATGCTGCCTCGATACTTGTGTGATCGAATTGAAAGGGGAAGTGATTTACATGCGTACAACACTAGAAACGCGGAAGATGCAAGAACACCACACTTTTTGTTTGGAAGATCACAGAACTCTCTGTTGTACAAAGGAATTAACTTTTTTAATTCGATGCCGCGACAAATAAAACGTGCAGCAACAATGGCAGAATTCAAAAGGCTATGCATTTTACACATAAAAGCTACTTTATAGACGCAATTTGATTTATTTTTTGTATTGATTCAAGAAGATTGTATATTTTTTTAATTTTTGTATATTTTTTGGATATATTAAGCTATCATGTTCACTGATGATGATGGATTTAAAATTGTTATTATTATTAATTTAAAAAAGTATAGAGAAGACTACACATGTATGAGCCACGCGCGCGAGAACAGACATAGATAATCTTGAAATTGAATGATCAGGTTAAAGTCCTGAACAAAGGGTTCGGAGCAGCAGCTGGACAGGCTTGGGTTTGCTTGTGGACTTTGGAACTCGTATACCATCGCTCACGGCGGTACCGAGTACCAAAAGACTGCAGGATCTCCCTCGTAGTTCTAGATCGTTATCTAGAACCAATTCTGACTAGCTGGGGCTCAAAATATTAGGTTCGATTCCTAATCAAGTCCAGATAATTTTCGGGTTGGAAACGTTTTGGACTAGCCTTGGACATTTTTTGAAATTTTGATATTCACTTGAAAGTTTGATATGTCTGTATTAGAAGCCAGTTCGCTATTTGTTTTTATCACCTGGCTACATTGTTATATTATAAATATCTTAATTAGATAAATCGTCCCGCTCAAACCGTTGTAGGGGTATGAGGTGGGACCATCATCATCATCATCATCATAATAATCAACTCTACAATTGGCCTATGCATCACTATTTCGAATTTTGTTTGACTGGGACGCTATAGTCAAAAAAGCAAAAATAAAGTAAAAAGAGCAAATCAAGCCTGGTCACTGGTAGCACAAGGTTTCGTAGTTATCAGGAGGGCTCCATGGGGCATAATTACGGACTAAATTTTTACCATCCGACAGATATTTATTAACTTGAAAGCATTCGATACAGTTGATCGAGACTAGCTATGGCAGATTATGCACGAATACGGTTTTCCAGACAAACTGACGCGATTGATGATCGGAGCTACAGTAGATCGAGTAATGTGTTTCGTGCGCGTCTCGGGACACTCTCGAGTCCCTTCAAGACGCGGCGAGGGTTGAGACAAGGTGACGACTTGTCCTGCATGCTGTTCAACATCGTCCTTAAGCATATCGTTATAATTGTTTACCGTGTACCCCCGCTAGAATGACTTCCTTAATCTGAACCCCGTTGGTATGAATGCGTTCACATTAAAAACTGATCAAGCGTCATACACAATTGACGGTTAAGTTGATCGAGCAAATTAAAAAAAAAGCAATAAAACTTAATACGTTTCCTCTTGCTCAGCAGCTTTGGCAATATAGCTCATATGCAACTTATTTCTCTCCCGCACTCAAAATAGATCATTTTTAGTTGATACTGTTGAGCCAATTTCCTCTTCCATGTTTTCAAAACGTTTGTTTTCGTCAAATCAAAACAACAAGGTCCTAGGGTGCGCGCCAGGGATGGTTCGATCACTTTAACTGAATTTTGATTCATTAGAGAGTACCGCCTCAGCCGACCCAAATTTGACAAAGTGATGTATGAGACATTTGTAAAACTGGTTATTATCTATAATTTTGCTGAATAAAGTTTTGCTGTATCTTTTGTAGTTACAGCGCTACAATGCTAGTAACTCTTTAGTGACTAAATGAACGTTCATTTAGTTACTAAAGAAGTACTAGCATTGTAGAACCGTAACTACAAAAGATACAGCAAAACTTTGTTCAGCAAAATTGTAGATAATAACTAGTTCTACAAATATCCAATACTTCATTTCAACAAATTTTGCTCGGCTGAGACGGTACTGTCAAATGAATCAAAATTGAGTCAAAGTGATCGAACCATCCTTGGTGCGCGCCTTTCGCGTATGTGAAAGTGAATAGAGTTACCAAATATTCAGATTAAAAATGAATTCGCCTGATCTGAA
Source organism: Sabethes cyaneus (assembly GCF_943734655.1). NCBI lineage: Eukaryota > Metazoa > Arthropoda > Insecta > Diptera > Culicidae > Sabethes > Sabethes cyaneus. The sequence goes on along the minus strand of NC_071354.1, from coordinate 187,283,187 downwards.
CGAGGCGTTTTTCATATTAGCGGGGGTTGAGTGTAAAGCAAGGGTTGCTTGCGCTCGTTTTTTTTAACGTTTTGCTTTCAAGACATCAATTTCGTCTAGGTCTAATGTTCAAATGACAAAATCGATCGGTACTCGGCACGGTAGAGAAGAGATAGTTTTACATTTTTACAAAATTGTTACAAAATGTACGCGTCACTGCGACTGCGACCAGTATCGTCAATGTATTGTAATATCGCTTGAGCATTTGCTGAATAACCTGCACTGCATTTCTTCTTGCTATAATCGCTATTAAGTGAGCGATATGCTTATTATTGCTTGTATGCGTGCTTGTGTGTAACAGGGTTTACCCTTCGTTCTAAACTTACTTTACTTTACCCACTCTTTCCGTACCATCATTGGTATCTCCTCACAATATATCACAATACATGCTATATCCCTCACAAGGACTTATTGCCTTCTTCTAACCAATACACTTATAATTGCAAGAGTGACTTTTGCACTGTCAAGAGGCTTTATTATGGTATCTAATATAAAATTCAGTATGAAGGTAATGATGGGCCTGCAAATAAACCCATATCAAAGCTGACTCGCGGCTAAGGAGCTCCTCTCTTTACGTTTTTGCCGAAAAGATTTAGTTTTCAACTTTAGCTAGCACATCAACAATGATAATCCTTACAAGAATAAAAACAAGTCTGTATTAGTGTTTAGTGTTTCAGAATTTTATTTAAGTGCTTAATCATTACAAACTATTTTCTCATTTTCACAATTTAGTGCGTTATTCCAGATATCTATCACCTCTATATATTTATTAACCATTGGCGTAGAGATCTAACTTGATTTAGACAGCATTGAAAACTTATGTTAATTCCCTTCTCTTATAACGAGTACATTGTTTTATGTTTCCACTCCAATACACTCTCTACCCTATTTTTGTTTCGAACTACGCTTAAATAGAAAACGTAAGAAAAACTTGTTTTTCATTGACTGAGTCAATAGAGATTCACTTGCTTGTAATGCCATTAATAATACTCATTTACTTGTCGGTTGTCGCTTAATCTTCCAGCATACTATCACTATCTAAGTCTTCTCGAGTTTCCACTATCCGTACCGTTGAAATATCCTCTCGCTGTCTTTTCATTAAAGTTCCAGCAAAAGCACCTCCTCGTGCTATACAGAATTAGCCATTAGTTTACTGGCTTCCATCATCCGATCGTCGTACAACGAGAGAGTTTTTGAAGCTCGCACTTTTCGTACCGATGGCGGTACGTCGCCTGGTGTTTTCACCCTCTGGCTGGGATTTCGCAGACGTTCGATGCTACCCTTGGGTCCAAAGACTTCATGGAACACTTCCAACGATCTTTGGCGTTTCATGTATTTGCTATCGTTTTGATTGTTTTGGTCACTCAAACTAGTTCGACTGGTATTCAGATTCTTGACCGCGTTGGCCGATTTCGAAACGACAATTCGAAGTTTTGGGTTCTGAGAACTAGATTGCACCATGGTGAATGGCTGACTAGTGAAATCATCCGTTAAAGTTTTGAACATCGATTTGCCATTAGCCGATGATCGAATTAAATTATTCTCATAACACCCGACACTGCCCGAAGAGAGATCTAAATTACTTGGCCGCTCGGCCGACCGTTTTTCAATGTCATTATCTGCTGCATTGATCAGAGTAATGTGAGAATTTTTCGAATTTACATTCGCCATCTCAGAGATTGGATTCTCAAGGTTTGTCTTACAATTAAAAGTATTTTCGACTAGATTAGATTTATCGTCACAGTCCGGCTGGACGTAGGGAGTTGATTTCTGAAAAGTTTTCTGTAACATCGCCTTCACACTGTTTAGGCCTTTTATTTTGTGCTGAATGTCGTTATTTTCCAGTTTCGGAAGGGCACGTGGATTTCGAAATGTCACATCCGATTGCTCGCTGCTGGTGAATGATTTGAATCGGTCCTCCTCGTCCGGAATGTAAGCATCGTTTATGTTGTGTTTAGGGACATTCATAGTATTTGCGCGCGATTTGATAGCAATGTTTATTTTCTTTGGGTAGGGAACCGTTGCAGCTATTGTGGTATCACAGTTGTAGAAATTAACTTGAGGAATGATTCGCTGGTTAGGCGGTGTCATGAACGACACAGCGGTAGGGCTTATTTTGGTGTGCGTTGCTGGAGGTGTGATAATCAAATTGGTCGTACTCAGTGGAGGTGACTGTCCCTTAAGAAGTTGTGCCTTTGGATTCATCGTGGTAATTTCCTGGATACGCTCTTGAACGCAAAGTGCCGTTAAACGAGCTTCAGCGTCGTGATCCCAACAATCTTCACAGGTATCTTTTACAACCTTTGCAGCAACGCTGTTTTCATAGTTGATAGGGAATCTGGGTCGGGCTTTATTTCTCGACACTAGAACTTGCATTTGCTCGAAATTGGGATTGGTACCGATTTCCTCTTCGTAAGGTGCCTTATACTCCGGAGTCAAGCTTTCGTCTGGATAGAAGTCATCACATCTTGTCGCCAACTCCCATAGTACTAAACCAAGAGAGTATACATCGATTTGCTTTAAAGCCGACTCGCAGTCTCTAAGGTTGACAGCACCCTCCAAAACTTCTGGTGCCATGTAACGCAACGTTCCAACCTCATTGATACTTTTGGTTTCTGCCAAGGCGATCTCACCTCGACACTCGTAGCGAGGTCCAAACGTTTTGAGAGCGAAGCCCAAATCACAAATACAGCAAGACAAATCCGCTTTGACCAGCACATTTCTAGAGTTGAGATCCCGATGACAAACGCAAGGCTTGATCAAATCTCCCTTACGAATTTCCGTGTGTAAATGTGCTAATCCGTTCGCAATTGATTTCCCCATTTTGCAAAAAATGCCGAAACCCATCTTATTGTCAGTGAGCCAATCCTGCAGACACCCCAGCGGAGCCAACGACAGTACCAAGAGATACTCTATGCGATCATCCATGGTGCGTCGTTCATCGCAACCTGGAATTTAAAAATTAAGTAACCATATAATTTCAAATAAGAAAGGGTCGTAGCACCAAAATATGTCAGTAGAGCCGGCGATTCCATCAGGGGGACGGTATAAATATCCTTTTCATTCAAAAAATACTGCCGATGCTGAGCGCTAAATAGCTTCACAGCCACGTGCTGCTCATTGACGATTCCTTTCCAAACCGTACCGTATCTGAAATTTAAAAAAAAACGTAACAGCATATTCTTCCAACTGCTCTTAAACTCATACTAACTTTCCCTGCCCAATCATTGAAACCAATTTCAAATTGTCCACATTATACAAATTTGAACTGTAGCCTGGTCCAGAAGGTGCCAACGGAGCCAACTCCGATACTGCCTTCGTAGTGGTGCGACACGTCAGAAATCCGACGATCGACATCAAAATTATTCCAACCAGGGCAAAGCAGATGTAAACCGACGGAGAGCTCCAGATGGACGTGTACGGGGCGAACGGCGTGTAATCGCTTTCAGTACCCGCGCCCACACTATCGAAAATTGTTGGGATTGAAGCATAGCTAAAGTTTCCGTTACAATTGTCCCCGGAGCAGCAACAGAAAAAGTGACCGCTGCTAGTCTCCTTGTGACTGACGCATTCGTTACTCAAGCATGTTTCCTTTTTATCCGATAGTTCCCAGCATCCTGTATGAGAATTAATAAACGATTTCCTCACAAGAAATTGCATATGTATAAGAAAGCATCCTACCTTGAACAACAACTCTCGTGGCGTTCTTCGCAATATCGAAGGTCCACAACGCGTAACAAAATGTCGCATAACGGGAACATGCAACTACAGTCGACTGAAACAAGAAAACATTCTTTGATAACAAACCATGCCTAAATTTAGTACCTTGCAAAATACCGTATTTTTATCGAAATGTGTTCCTTCGGCCGGATCCGCAGGTTCATCGTAGCTATCGTAATCATCTGAACTGTCCGAATTTATCTGTTCGGTGTTGGTGGTAGAAGTAGTTCCATATTGGTAGCAATTGCGTACTTTCAGGGGCGTTCCTAGAATAATTGATATAAAAGTTAAACAGATAGTCATTAGCTTTATCGAAATTATTTGCAGTCATATTACTTTCTAAACGGAAAAATTAGTTTAATATAATAGAAAAAAAATATGCTGTTTGCTTATGGTCAGCTTGAGTAGAAAAAATAGCGAAGCATATAAAAATGGATTAATCTAGGATTTTCAAATTATTCTTATTTGCAAGATTTCTTTACAAAAAATCGTAGAATTTCATATAGTTTATAAAAAATTAAAGAAAAATAATATGCAGGTACAAGACACAATACTATTTTCTTCACACAGCCTTTGTAAAACTACTTGTAACCAACATTGGTGGGACTACTATTCACATACTGACAAGGAAAGCGAGTTTTCTTCTTCATAAAAAAGTTTTTAGACGTAACGGCGGCATTCCGCAAGACGTTTTCTACAGAGAAACCTGCGCGGACTCCGCGGAAGCAGCTGCTGAACTTTTTACTAAGTTCTTTAAAAATGTGTTCACAAATATGCCTCCTTCTCATACGTCGGCATAGCACATCATAAATGTATCTGCCATATTTGATCATTTCCGTCGGGGATGTGGAAGAAGCACTTTCGTCGGTGGATTCCTCAAAAGGTGGCCCTGGCCCTGATAGTTTGCCACCCTCCTTCATTAAACAACTTGCTACGTCCATCGCTTCGCCCGTGTCAATAGTCTTCAATCGGTCACTAAATCGTGGCATTTTCCCAACGGTATGGAAAGTTGCATCAATTACCCCAAAATACAAGGCTGGAAATATCCCCTGAAATATCCATTGAAAACTATCGCGGAATTTCAATTCTAAGTTGTCTTCTTAAAGTTCTTGAAAAAAAGGTCTACGATGTTGTGTATCATGCAGTGCACCCAATAATTTCCGAATACCTACACGGGTTTATGAAAACACGGTCTACAACCACGAATTTGATGGCATTCGTCAACTCGCTGATCAAGAGTATAGAAAGGAGAAGACAGGTTGATGCAATATACATTGACTGCAGAAAGGCATTCGACCAAGCTCCACACGCACTCGCAGTGGAAAAACTGAGATGCTTGGGCTTACCAAACTGGACGACATTGTGGATCCAATCTTATCTTACCGAACGCTCCGCTTTTGTTAGTATCAAGGGTATTAATTCGTCTTGTTTTGAGATATCATCTGGCGTGCCCCAAGGTAGCCATCTGTACTTTTCGTTAATGAGTTGGGCAGCCTTTTAGGCTCATCTAAGGTGATGTTGCGTCATATCCTCTATGTGAGGCCTTGCGAAACGAATACTCTATCGGGCAGAGTCATATACGACACGTGCAGAGCATAAAGAACTTGGGCGTTACTATTGATTCCAAAGCTGAATTCAACCAACACAGTTAAACGATCACTGCTAAAGCCTCCGCAATGCTTGGATTCGAGAAAAGAAACACCGACACATTTCAGGACATATACGCGCTGAAATCGTTATACTGTGCGATTGTCCGCAGCATTCTGGAGTGCGCTGTTGTGTGGGCGCCATATAATGTTCTGCATGTCAACAGGATAGAGGCCACCCAAAAGATTTTTTGAGACATGCTCTGCTTCATCTGCCCTGAAACGATGCAGCAAATCTACCAGCCTACGAGGAACGTTGCAAACTAATTGATCTGCATTCGTTAACTACCAGAAGAAAATTACTGGAAGGGCTTTTTGTCTTCGGATTACTGAGTGGAGATGTCAATTGCAGCTTTCTTTTAAGACAGGTAGACATTCCGAAGATAGCTCCGAAATCGTATCCTACTACGGTAGCCCTTCCTGTGCTGCCGTGTTTTCAATGAAGTTGGTGAACCCTATGATTTTCAAATAAGTAAGACTGTTTATAGACGTAGAATCCAATCATTAGATTAATAAATTGTCTGTGCAACTATGTTGAAGTTGTAATAAATAAATTAAAAATTTAATTTGTGTGTTTCCGAACAATTGAAAAGCGACAATGGTAAGGAGCCACTAGCAAGGGTACTTCAGGCCTGCAGGACCCTTGGATTCATCATGTGCATCGCCAAGAACTTTTACGATATCAGCTGCCTATAATCGCATATCAATCCAATATGGATTTTCATCGTTTTTGAGTTAAATATCAGATTCTTTTTTTCTTACTTTACTATCCATTAGGAATACAGAAAAGTTGTTTTTATTCCAAAAAGTCTGAAAAAAATATGAAGCCAAATTGTCCCATCTTAAAAATAATCGCATATCAGTCCCACCAAATGTTTTTCCTGGGTATGGCCATATATTTTTTTCAATCCTTGTAAACAATATTTGTTGTTGTTTTTACGCATTTTAATTATTAAAAATCATCAGTTAATTCATAAATACAGCGTTGTTTCAAAGAAATTCCATACGAAAGTTAATTGAGTAAGTTTCGTTGAAACGGGGCCACTAATGCCACTGTGTGGCCTTCAAATATTGGAGCTTTTGTACTTCATTGGTTGGAAATTGTTAAAATTTAAGAATTCTTAATACCTCAAAACAGTGGACCCCTGGTTCGCGGAGGGGCTCGATGGTTTAAAAAAAAGTTGAATTTTTAGCAAAACATTGAAATATCACGAGATGTTTCCTAAATTTGCAATAAAACAACTAACAAATGGCATAGTTCTGTTAAGAACATGAATAGGTTGAAACTCCTGAAGTAAAAATTAAATATTTTGTTGGCCATCTTGGATTCATAAAATTAAATAAAAAGAAGAAAATTCATCCAGTTTAATTCTACCATGTATATTTTATTCACGACAGATACGTATTTTGCCTAGGACTTGCAGCCTTCCTCAGTGTCTGTTTTCGAACTCAAAACAACTTTATCAAGCTAACGCTCAGAAATATTGCATCTTTTATTTATTAAAAACATTTGCAACTGCACTTTAATGAAATTTACTCGATTCTCTTTATTGGTTGAACCATTTGACAGTTTACCTTTTCAAACAAAAACTAGTGTTCCATGCTTTCCGAATATTTTTATCAATCTTCGTTTTTGAGAAATTCTAAAGTCTAGTTCTTGTCTATTAAACTCGTCTCCACTCTACTCGCTCTTGAGCTACTCATCGCCTATTCGTTGAGCGTTTCGACACTCGTAAAACGGCTTGGATTTAGTCAAGCCGTCTAGCACGTTGGACCCATCTATTCCTGATGCCAGGCCCACCATAGCCCAGATTTTGCATTCATTGCAAGCATTTTCATAACAATTTTTCATTTCAACACAAAAATGCTTGAAATGACGTTTTGGCTACCAAATATCATAATACATAGCCATAGGAGACTCATTTTAAAACATTTTTTTATAATAATTAAAGTGCGTTCGTTAAATTACATCGCTTAATATACATCTCCCGTGCATACAAAAAACTTCTAGGTATACAGCCCTAAGGGTTGTACGAAAGGGTGACGTAGGACTATATCAGATCATCAGATCAAAGACTAATGTAAACTGCATTTCTGGAATATGTTTGTTATAAGCTGACCCGACAAACTTCGTATTGTCACAAATTAAACTGTGTTGTACATAAATCCTGAATCTCGGATGACCTTTATCTCAATCTCGAGTTTTGCAAGTTTGTGAGGAGTTCATGGGTGTTTTAATATAAAAATTTTCTTCACAGTAAATTGGTTTAGCCTGATAAAATAAAGCGGATAGCATTTAAATATTCGCCATCATTACAAACCATTTCGCCGAATACCATTTTGCGGAACACCAATTCTCGGTTGACCATAACGCGGAATATAGAGTTTCGCAGAATACCATTTCGCGAAAAACCTTACGCGGGATGTACCATTTCGCGGAAAATCTTTTCGCAGAAAGTACCATTTCGCAGGGGTGACCCAACTGAAGGAAAGTAATAGAGGTCAGTAGATCTAGGAAAATAAATAAACCTAGATGGAGGCGATCACTACGGGAGGCTGCCCCCCGCAGTGGCCGGCGCTTCCGACGGCAGGTCGCCGGCAACACTCGCGGCCTGTTCTGAATTAGTTTTTGAGTTACGCAAAAAATTCCGTTTTATTTGTACCACAGAGGTGAGGGGTCTCAAACCATCATAAAAAATTCCTGCCTCCAAAACCCCTCACAGGCCAAATTTGGTTCAATTTGCTTGATTAGTTATCTAGTTATGAGGATATTTGTATTTCATTTGTATGGAAGCCCCCATCTTAAAAAGGAGAGGGGTCATAATTCCCCTCCTAAAGAGGGGAGGGGTCTCAATTCACCATAGAAAAATATTTGCCTACAAAAACACCCACATGCTAAATTTGGTTCCATTTACTTGATTAGTTCTGATGTTATGAGGAAATTTGTATTTCATTTGTATAGGGCCCTCCCTCCTAATGTGGGGAGGGGTCCTAATTCACCATAGAAAAAATTTTTGCCTCCAAAAACCTTCACATGCCAAATGTGGTTCCATTTGCTTGATCGAGTTATGAGGAAGTTTGTATTTCATTTGTATGGAAGCCCCCCCTCTTAAAGGGGAGAGGAGTCACAATTCTCCTTCTAAAGAGGGGAGGGGTCTCAATTCACCATAGAAAAAAATCTTGTCTCCAAAAACACCCACATGGCAAATTTTGTTCCATTTGCTTGATTAGTTCTCGAGTTATGCAGAAATTTGTTTCATATGTGTGGGAGCCCCCCCCCCTTCTTAGTGGAAGGAGGGGCCTCTAACCATAATAAGAACCTTCCCTGGTCCCAAAAACCTCAAAATGCAAATTTTTACGCCGATTGGTTTAGTAGTTTTCGATTCTATAAGGAACATCCCGACAGACAGAAATTCATTTTTATAAGTACAGAAGATTGAGTAGTAGGTAGCGGGAGCAAGTAAATAGAAAACGACCAACCAGAACACAGCACGCTAACACCTTTCGATCGCTTGTGAGGTGAAAAGCGTGATCGACTCGTTCACTTTGGTGGAGACCGTACTCGAGTTAACATGCAATTTTATCGAGCAGTGATAATTAAAATTTTTGTTCGATTCGCATTGAGTGTCTATCTGCGTAGAACAAATTTTAAGTTAAAGTAAAGCAAGTGATACGATCAAATTGAATTTTAATTTAGTTTTCCCGATTCGTTACAGTGCGCGTTCGAAAATTAAGTTCGACTTAAAATAAAATAAAAAATCAATTCAGTAGTTTAAATTTGTGCGATTCATGTAAGACTAAAATGTAGGTATTAGGCGTAAAGTGAAAAATTAACGTGAGTGTGTTGAATAGGTGTACCCACCAATTCAATGTGGGTACAAATCTAGGTTTGGAACTCAAGGGTGGATTGTGGTCGTGCTATTTGGCAGGCCGCTGGTTGTCCACCGACAGTGTTACGGGGACGCATCTACCCCGAAGGCTTTTGACCGTCGTCAGCATCGGCCGCGGTGCCGCCACCCAGCGCATTCGACCTGCCACTAATACTACTGCTCACCTAGAAAGCACCTGGGAGCTCCCGACCACCGTTGGACACCGTCAACCCGTCCACGAAAAACAAGTAAGCACTCACGTTTGCGCTAAGAATAACGAAGCAATTAAAAGTGTGAATTTTATACCAGTGACGCCGAAGAAAGGTTAGAGCTAGAATAAGCACAAATTCAAATTATTTTGGAATCGGTTCGAAGGTTTACAAAGAATAAAAAGAAGAGTGCAGTCGATAAAAGTAAGAAAAGCATTTTGATGGGTTTAGTGTTAAGATTCGCCCTGCTCGATAATAATTGGTGATAGTGCGCCTCCATCCACGTGAAAAGGTAAACGTGATTCTGATTTGGTCTGTGTTCAGTATACGATTTTCGTAGTAATTTGGTAGGCTTTGTGGTTTAGGTACGATAAACCCGCCCGGTGGTAAGAGTCTCTGGCCGGACATTGACGTGCTCTGGTGGCCTTCCCTATCTCAGGGAAGTGGCGCTTAAGTCACTAGAATTGCTGTAACTGCCACAGAGTTCCGAATACGAACGATTTGATTTTGTACGAACGAAAGGCGAAGTTTAAACTAACGAAAATTTAAACTAACAATAGTTTCGGCCATGAATTTGTTGGATTAGTAGGGTTGTACTGGTGTAAGCCTATAAGCCTTAACCGTTAATCTTAATCTTATCTTAATCACTTTATCGAATTCGTAAATTGGTACAATGCCTTACTGGCGTATATTGAATCGAACCAGTATTTCAATCCCAAATAACATCGGTCCTTGTTGATCTCAAAAGATTAAGATTTTTTTTGACGTAGGACTACGTCTTACGGCAAGTTTTGAGATAGGGTGTCATTCCAAAAAATCGAAAAATGCGAGCGTCACGAAAAATGAAAGGTTTTGAGCGCCAATAGCTCAGCGGTTTTCCGATCGATTTTCAATATTCTTACACCAATCGATTGGAAAATCTTCTAAGAATTGGTCCAAATGAAGAAAAGTATGGATTCTTGATGTTGAACTATTGAAAAATTGAAAATGATGAACCTATGTTTTACCAGAATTCTCGCTTCGTGATTGGTTGGAAGATTCTTTAGGATGATCTAAACCTATACCAATTTGATATCTGTGCTTGGGAAGTAAGCCAAAACAAGTGACAAAGCTTCCTCATTTCAACAAGATTTCTTAACGCCGCGTTTAAACCTAGACCATTTTGATGTCCTTGCTTGGGAACTACGCCAGAAAGAGTGACAAAACCCCCTCGTGCCAACAGATTTCTTACGAACGCGATTAAACCTAGTCCAATTTGATGTCTGTGTTAGGGAAGTGTGCCAGAAAAAACGACACAAGTTCGTCGCCACAACAGATCGCAAATTCTTTACTGCGAGACGATTAAACCTAGGCGAATTTGATATCTGTGTTGGCAAAACGTGCTACAGCTGTAGTGTTCGGTTATAATATGACTCTGTATGAATACGCATGCTGGCCGTTTCATTATAAGTGTAGTGAAAAGATGTGCTGTTGATAAAATAGGATTGAATTGGTAAAATCCCTTCAACGTGGGTAACCATGGGTAATAAAAACAATCTTCAATTTCTGTAAGGTAGCAGGAAAGCAATAGCTTGTGTTCTTGATTTTGTTAAATTGTTTTCACCTGTTGTTGTTTTCACCATTGTTACAACGCATGTAGCATGTATGTATGTTACATACAGCATGTATACATAAAGAAACGAATGATTACTAGCATGGATACATGCTACTATCACTACCAAGAGGCTTACGTTGTCCTGCGTCACCTATATATGCGGTCGTGTCTTGTGCACAACCCCTCTGATTTTTTTTGAAGATTATGCTTTTACGAAATTCTGTCGGAAGTTGCCAACAAGAACTATTAAATTTTTAATGGTTTTAATGATATTTTGCTTCAACGTGCGCACAAAACTTTTTTTAGTTTAAGCTTTTGTTAAGAAGTGTTTATACGCATACACGAACGAAACAATTTTAAAATACATGGTCACAGATCTTAACTTCTGAAATTTAATTGCAAATGTATTGGAAACAGATAAAACCTAATTCGAAAATTCGATTTTGAACTTTAAACGACTTACCGTTAACAACTGGAACAGATCTTAGCACTGATAACATCACTAGGAAAACTAACGCCTTCATTTTGAGCTAATACAGATTTGGTATGATCGAAATATGAAACACGTTGTTTTTCTATTTCAGCCGAAGAAATCCTTTTCCAGAGCTAACTTATTAAAAACGCAATAACGGATAACATCATTCGGGTACAATCGTTTTCATTATTACTGTTCGATACGGAAAAGTGTCACTATTGTTCAAAGCACAAATTCCTATGATTTACGATCAATTGTTTACAAAACTAATCCCAATGTATTGGGATCTTCCAAACGACAGCTGCGGTTCTACGAATAACGCTATTATCAGCTATGAATAGTTAATTGAAATCTATCTCATACACCCATTTTGTTCGGTTCGGCACAGTGAGTTATCAGTGCTAATATTTTACTGCTTTCTTCTTCACTCACTGAATCTCGCATAGCACTGCTAAATGTTATCATTATCTGTGCCCATTAACTTCACCCCAAAATAAACAAAAAAATCTGATTGTCTGAAGTTAGATTAAATCAAAACATACCACGATGTAAGGCAGCCTGAGCTGCGCGGTTTCGAATATGAAGCGTGCAGAAAGTGCGAATTTAATGCGATAATGGCGTATCAACCTTTAAGTGCCGAGCAAAACAAACGCAGTTATGACGCGGAATATGTACTTGTACGTGTGCATAAATTTGCCACTCGCACCCACAACGGCGATGCAATGTCTCGCGACGGCACAACGCAAATCACATTTGGAGCAAAATGTTTTGAAAATGCTACTCGAAGAAACATAAACGGTAATCGATGCCCTCACTGTGCACCATCATCGTTGCCGTCGTCGGCATTTTAGTTGTGACTTCCACCCCTTATTTTCCTTCGGTTCGCAACTGATAAACTATGGAGACTTCGTGAGACGCACCCCTTTACACCCTCCGCAGGATTTCTGCCAGGGCGGGTTTTTGCAATGCCTCACGCTTTCACGCACGATTTTATTAATGAATTATAACCCTGTAACAATATTTTAATTTGCCATCACATTTACTTAAAACAACGTGTAGTTTTCTAATAAAGAGAATTCCTTTTTGCACGACTTCAAATCATAGCTGCTTTCATTCCACTGAAATCTTTTAAAATCCACTAACAATCCTTGAAACAGGAGCGTTTCTTCATTCAAAAGTAAATTACACCATTAACACACCGATTGAAGCGATTTTTGTCACAAATTATCAAAAAGTAAACCACAAAATCACTGCATTCGCTTAGTAGCTCCCGCACCGAACGCCACAACGTCTGGAATAGTATTGATTTTTCTTCATGACAATTTTCTCGGAACGAGTGAACCAAGGAGTGCTCTCTCACTCACTGCACTATAGGTACCGCTGCTGATGATGTTCTGCTGGGCTGGCACATAGCGCGATAAAGCTCCTTGTTTTATGTATTCGCATCGCAGGAAGCGTAATTCAGACACAGGCCGTATGCATCGAGCATAATTTCTCGCTAAAGTGCGAGGTTCCCTACTTTCACAGAACGTTGACTTTTTATTCCCAAATATGAATTACAAATATTACAACGATTACGTTTTTATTCTTAAGAAAAGAGAAGTATGTAGTTGAAATTGGTGGGTGTTAAAATTATGGTAGCTAAAATACTCAGAGCTGTTTTGTAATTGTAAACTTTCTACTACTCGCAATAACTACTTGGTTAACTGCGGAACTTTATGTGAAATTGCAATTGTGAAATGCAAGCTTTCAAATGGTACTAATTTTTCTGCCACTGATTGGAATTTAAATAATCAGTAATGATATGAAGGATTTATTGGCATACATTATTAGTCAATTAGTTATTAGTCATTAATAGTCAATAGTCAATAGGGGCATAGTCATTATATCAATACTCAGTAAGAATTTAATCAAAACTTCAGGAACTCTAGGAACACTACAACATGTGGGTTTCATTTGCTTCGTCGCATCGGTATAGTAAACCAACCCACCAACCAATAAAACTGGCAAAACGTAGGAAATTAGTGTATGAAAACCCTTTTATTTCACCGACCTTATCATCGCAAACTGGACCGAAAGACCTTGAAACGTAATTATATACAATATTTTACATAATTAGAGTAGATATGAGGAAATATACGAACGAAAAATAATTAAAAATTTTCGGGCAACCATTTTTTTTTTGAGAAATTTTTAAAATTTTTGGGCGTAATCTATCTTAGCAAAGCAAAGCCTTAGTGCTACATTCCGTTTGGGATCTTGACTTGATCGTCTTCCAGTCAAGATTAAATTATTGGCGTGCCCAGGGTGGAGCTTTTTTTAGGCTAGACCTAAAATTTAGCGTAGAAACACAATTCCTAAGTACAGAAACTTATGTCATAGCCTGGTATTTTTACGATAAATAAACAAATAGATCCAGTCTCACATAAACTTTTAAGTAAAATTTGAATTTTTTTCAATTCCGATTTCAAGTTCAATTATAAAAACCTAATTTCAAGCCGGATTTCTTGGCCGATGACAACTAAAAATTCAAATACAATTTTAAGTCTTATTTTAGATCCAAATTGAACTTCAACAATTTAAGGTCAGATTTAACTCAAATTTCAAGTAAAGTTTCAAGTTTAATTTCAAGCATAATTTTAAGTCAAACTTCACGTACAATTCAAGATCGTCTCTAGTAAAATTTCAGGTTCTGTTTCAAATCCAATTTCATGTCTCATTACAAATCTTATTTCATGGTTAAATTCAAATCCAAATTTAAGTCTAATTTACAGGCCAGCTTTTAGCTCATTTTATTGTAAAGATTCTAATCTGAATTGGTCCAAACTTAAGTTGAATATCAAATTAAACACAAAATTTTACATCATTTCAAGTCCAATTTCAAGTAAAATTTTGTGTTTAATTTCGGGTGCAAATTCAGCTATTGTTTATTGTTTATATGTATAAAATTTATCTGACTATAAGTCTACATAAATTATTTGTGGTCAAATTCATAACAATACACACGACAGTAACTTCTGTAGAAACTTATGAGACGGCATGCCGAAGTCAAATAGGTCCTCCACTTTACAGAAAGTACGAATACAGCAGGCTAACGGTTCATTAAAACCAAACGTCGTGCGATGAAAATTCTGCTGTAGTAAACCAGTTGATCGGAGCGAACGCTGCGAGGCACGGAAGTTCAGCTGAGCCAATATATCCGGGCAGTCTATCTCACCATTCATAACTTTAGCGACAAGCATTGCTTGATCATATTTCCTGCGTCGTTCAAGAGTTTCAAGCCCGAGGAGTCGACAGCGGTCAGGGTACGGAGGCAGGTTCACTGGGTCTCGCCAAGGCAGGTTTCGTAATGCAAACCGAACAAACCTTTTCTGCACGCGTTCGATTCGCAAAATCCACACAAGCTGTTGAGGGCACCAAACCACGCTAGTATATTCAAGTAGTGGCCGTACCAACGAGCAATACAGTGCCTTCAGGCAGTGCGGGTCATTAAAATCTCGAGCGATTTTGGAGATAAAGCCGAGCTGACGTGTTGCTTTAGTGATCAGATTCGCACGATGTAGATTGAAAGAGAGTTTGGCATCCAGCAGAACACCAAGATCAGTAACTTGGTCTACACTCGTGAGTTTTTGGTCGTCGATTTGATAGCGGAAGACTACAGGGTTCACTGAACGGTGAAACGTCATAACATAACATTTAGCGATGCTAATAAGTAACCAGTTTCTGCGGCACCAGCTCACAAATATATCCAAGAGCTCTTGCAATCGGCGACAATCATCGATAGATCTTACAACAAGATACAGTTTCAAATCATCGGCATATACTAGCTTTACACCTACACCCAGCAATAATGTTACGTCATTAAAGAACAGTGTAAACAGCAAAGGCCCCATATTACTGCCTTGAGGCACACCAGAGTTGTTTGTAAATTGTGACGAATGGCAGGAATTGAGATTCACACGCAGACTTCTGCCACGCAAGTATGAATCAAGCCATAGAGTAAACTTTTGTGAAGCTCCAAGTCGTGAAATTTTCCTTAATAGTATGCCATGGTCTATACGATCGAACGCCGCTTTCAAATCTGTATAGATTGCATCGACTTGAGCCTTTTGTTCCATGTGCGAAATGCATGTTGACGTAAATTTAAGAAGGTTCGTGCCAGCAGATCGCCCAAGCATAAATCCATGTTGATCAGTGGAAATATAATTTTTCGTACGAGACAGAATAAAGGTGCTTACTATAATTTCGAATAGCTTTGAGGTGGCAGAGAGACTCGTAATGCCACGATAGTTCCTCACGTTCCGACGATCGCCACTTTTGAATACTGGAAACATGAAAGATTCCTTCCAAATTGCAGGGAATTTCCATATTATTAAGATTAATTTCAATTTCATATGCCACTACCCCATGCGTGTTTTCACCTCGCATTGGAAGTCCAAATTAAAGTGCATTTTTGAGTTCAATTCAAAGTTCAATTTTCAATTTAATTTTAGGTCAAGTTTCAAGTCGAAATTAGCTCAAATTTAAGTCTAATTTGGTATTCAATTTCATACCAATTTTAAGTCGAAATTCAAGTTCAATTTTGAGTCCAATTTCAATTCCAATTACAAATTTAAGTGCAATGGGATGCCAATGAAATTTTATATAAAAAATCCATCGGGTGCAACGTGTAATTCCAAAGTTTTTAATCTCATCGGCCTATGGACCGTTATTATGAAAAAAGAAGTCATAAAAACGGTAAATACCAGTTGGTTTGTATTACTAGCCAACACCTCGGAGCCAAATTAAAAATAAAATTGTTGGACTATAGTCTAGCTTCGGGTTGCGCCCTTTTGAGGTTGTAAAGGTTAGATTGTTCATATAAATTAAATAAAAAACTTCACGAACACTTACAAAACATATATAGTTCACGGTAAGCATTATTTTTTAAAGAATGTCCATCAGCAATCATTTTAGGAGGTTTGAGCTGTATTAAAGGGTGTCGACGGTAAAATTGCAACCCTCACAATTAATTCGCAAAATTCAAGTTTTTATCCGATTGTCATCAAACTTTCAGGGCATCAAATGAAACAATTAACCTTAGTTTTAGCGTCTTTATTTTATTAAATTTCGCCTTCGTATTCGAATGCCCGTACTTAGGCTTTAATCCCAGCTATGAGATTTTGCACAACTCCAAAATCGAAATATTTTGCATACTTGCGCAAACTCTCTTCATTTCTTCAACTGTTTTGACTACCGTCATGCGGGGATACTTGCAATACCGGGGTTACTTACAACACTTTTGCGCATGGCGCTTCTGACAACTCTGGGATTTTGGTCATGGGAAGAAAATATACCGGAAAAGTTATGGCATCGCAAGGATAACAATTACTTCAAGTATCTGGCACTTTTTTATTTAAGGTCTTTACGTATGCTCAAAGCAAATAGAATATGACACGTTATTTTTACACGCGTGCAACCATTCTGCTGGGTACAAATCTCCCAGAGTTTCGAAATTTAGTATTTCATAAATGTGCGACTGACCAGATCACGTTTCTCAACAAGTTGGTTCAATTTGATCGATTTTGGGTTTAAACTTTAAAGGGAAGGACTCACAATCTAATTGATCATTATTTTTTGGATTCATCGGTATTAATCGGATATTAAGATTAGAAAAGTTGTGTATAGAAATTAGTTTTATTTTGTACGGAAAGTGACATAAAAAGTCCATACCAGGCTGGTGGATGTTGACAGGCAAAGCGCATACTTTGTTGGACCAATATTTGTTCTGTTTTCACTACGGCCAATTCAGCAAGATTGTTAAAACGCTCGAAGCCTGCAGAACAAATATTCATTGATAATTAGAAAAAAATCCCAGCATTTAAAACAAGTAAATTTTGCCTCTAGATAATTCCAGGCTTCTGGACCGCGATCGGGCTGTTGACTGTAATTGGGACGAGGCCCAATCAAACTGAACCAAGATCAGCCTATAAAAATTTGCTACGATGATCTGTAAGAGGCAGACGTTATTTTTTAGCCTCTTTTCGATCGCATATTTGGTTTTTAACGTATTGATTTGTAACCTAGGAGCATTAGGTTACGTTTTTAGTCTACCGTAGATTGCCTTCACTGACCCAAAGTTTGATGTCGAGATCGGCTGCGAAGATTAGGATTTGGCCACTTTTGCTGAAGATCGTTTCTCGTCTCATGGCAAAGATGATTTATGTTACCATTGACTTAAAATGGTACCGACCAAACAAAAAATATACCTACGTATATAGTTTTCAGAAAACGAGTTTGAACAAAATCAGGACACTTTTTATCATGGGATTATTAAATGGGTACTCCTGTGCACGGTTATTTTTTTTATTGCGTTGATATTTAATCGATCAAACAAACAACAGCAAAATATCTTCGTCTGGTATAGATTTTGCATTACATATGTATATGCCTTATATATAAACAGACAGGAAGACATTGCATTCAAATTCACTGCTAATGTTTCTAAATACGTGTAGCATATTTCTGGATTCAGTTTTTGAATAGTCGCATAAGTCCTGCAAAAGGGTCGATTATATGACCTTTTGAACATTAAATTATGATCCATAAGGAACAGAGCCAGCGTTACAGCGCGCGAGTCCCTGTGCAGAACAAGCAGCGAGGCCCTTTTTTGTATGACAGAAGAGCATTAGGTTGAAAGACCACTGTGACAGTCTTCATGATCGTTTTTTTGGCGCAGGCTTCAATTGCTGTACACCGTTTCCGAACTGCTCATATCCATTAATTAAATTGAGCTAGATAGATGTAACCCTATATCGTGATTCAGTACTACATAGTTGACCTTTTGGGATTTGGGCTCTATACTCGGCATGGAGTAAGAAGGAAACTTCCAAAGAAGTCATGCCTAGATACAGCAAGAGCCCCGCAATTACAGAGCAAATGCGTTGAACTTTCAAGTGCAGAGTTACAAAAGCGGAAGCTATCGGTATCATTCGATATTGTTTAAATGATAACGAGCTGGACTGTGTCCAGTTAGGAGTCCCCTCATTGTGCGTTACTCGCTGTTTAACTGTTTAATCTACAATCCTGTATTTTTTCCAACGAGATGCTTTCCAGCATCATCTAGCTGGAGAGCTAAGCTCAAATTTTTATCTCAAGCTTTCCTCTGACGATAAGTACTACATCCTCGGCATAGGCAATAGTCTCGTAACCAAGAAGTACTGCTTGTAAAAGAACTCGTCGGCCACCAGTTACCAAACCAAGGGTGAGAGAGCTCCTTGTGGACTTCCTCTCATCGCCGGAATCGTGACCGATGTATCTCCCAATGAGGCTATGATTTCGCTGCTTAAATCTTGTTTTTGTCGATTCCGTTTCGAGAGTCGCAAAAATTGAAGCGAAGGACGCACCAAAAGCACCTTCAATATCAAGAAAAACCCAAAGTACCGTCTCTTAATCTTTTAGCGATTATACATTATGTAACGACACATTCCAAATCAGCACGATCTAATTTAATCGATGTTTTCTGGACACTTTGAATAAAAGAGGGAAAGAAACAAAAAAAAAAATCACACAAATATTTCAGAACAGTCAGTTGTATTGTATAAAACCAGGTATTGTCCACTAGAATTTTTAACATTTTTCTCAAGTCATCCCCAAGCGCGAGGCTCTGTTATACCGCACCGGTTCGCCGGCCTAAACGCCGGATCTGACTGATAAGGAATTGTCAGCGAAACACTTTTTTCCGTATCGAGTATCGATCGTGGAACAAACCTAAACCTCTGTTTGTCTGTCATCTTGGCGAACACAGTAGTGTATACGTGGCTGAACATGTCATTTCTGCAGAACTAAGAACAGTGATATCAGATGACCATATTTATCTAGCAGTTGTAGTTTTTTAAGTCTGCGATAATTTGAATGAATGATAATTGATTTTAGGCCTGAACGATTGGTTACATTCTCAGAAATGGTTAATTAACTATTTGAAAAAATTGTAAGCATTAGCATTATTAGCTAACATCTCTTCTATGATAGCAAACACCAAACGATCTCCCAGAACTGCTTACATTTCCAAATTGGAGCGGAACAACGTAGCACTACGGCGACTACATGTTGTACATCGTGTTGATCGAATTGCTCGGTGTGTAAATACAATTTGTTTCTCTTATTTAGTTAATTTATAATTATATTTCGAATCAAAATGCATTTAGTAGGAAAAAAGTTATTCAATCTTGCGTCTTGTAATATTCTGGTAAAGTAACTAGGTTACCTATTTAATGCACAGTAATCCATTTTTTTATATTAACAGAAGTCAATTTCAACAACCTCCATTCGTGCGAGCAGCGACCAAATTCCAAGGAATGTAATTGCCGATCTAACTTCGGCTCAACATCAGAAGGAAAATGGTGTAATTTACGATAAAAAACCTTTCAGAATAGAGCTTGAAGAAGGTAACTAAACCATTTCATTTGAACTAATTTCGAAGTTTCAAACAAGTACTATGATAACACAGGGAAACGGTACTCTTGGTGTCTATGCGGCAGATCGAAGTCGCAACCACTCTGCGATGGCACCCATAAATTAGTGCAGTACAAAATCACGCTGAGGTTTGATACAGAATTATATGCTTAAAAGTTCGTAAATCTAGATTAACGTTAACTTTTTTTGTAGACCAGTGCGTTTCCAAGTGGAAAAGACCGGCACCTATTGGTTATGTAATTGTAAGCAAACCAAGAATCGCCCCTTCTGCGACGGAACGCATAAAAGTGAAGATGTTCAGAAGACGTCAGGAAAGTGAATCTGATTCGTTTTTTTTTGTGGTAGAATATTTTGCAGCATCCAGTGAAACTATGCTGTTAGTCATAAACTGATTTAATAAATTTTTGTGGGTTATTGTTACACCTTTAAGGGGGCATAGTACTTTTTACACCATATTTTTGCCTAATTTCAAATATTTTATTCTCGATAACGCGAAAAGCGAATCGATTCGGGTTTTTTGCATTTTAAACATTGCATTTTATACTAATACTAGCTGACCCGACAAACTTCGTATTGCCACAAATTAACCTGTGTTGTACATAAATCATGAATCATCGAGATAAGAGGAAATTTGCATTTCATTTGTATGGCAGCCCACCCTCTTAAAGGGGAGATGGGCCATAACTCGCTTTCTAAAGAAGAGAGGGGTCTCAATTCACCATAGAAAAAAATCTTGCGTCCAAAACCACTTACATGTCAAATTTGGTTCCATTTGCTTGATTAGTTCTCGAGTAATGAGGAAATTTGTATTTCGTTTGCATGAGAGCCCCCCCTCTTAAAAAGGTAAGGGGTCCTCATTCATCATAGAAAAAATGGTTGCCTCCAAAAACACCCACATGCCAAATATGGTTCCATTTGCTTGATTAGTTCTCGAATTATGAGGAAATTTGTATTTCATTTGTGTAGAAGCACCCCCTCTTAAAGTTGGGAGGGGTCCTAATTTACCATAGAAAATATTTTTGCCTCCAGAAACCTCCACATGCCAAATTTGGTTCTATTTGCTTGATTAGTTCTCGAGTTATGAAGAAATTTGAATTTCATTTGTATAGGAGCCCCCCCTCCTAAAGTGGGTAGGGGTCCCAATTCATCATAGAAAAAAATGTTGTCTCCAAAAACACCCACATGCCAAATTTGGTTCCATTTGCTTGATTAGTTCTCGAGTTATGAGGAAATTTGTATTTCGTTTGTATAGGAGCCCCCCCTCTTAAAGTTGGAAGGGGTCCTTATTCACCATAGAAAATATTCTTGCCCTCGAAAACTTTCACATGCCAAATTGGGTTTCATTTGCTTGATTAGCTCTCGAGTTATGAGGAAATTTGTATTTCGTTTGTATAGGAGCCCCCCTCCTAAAGTGAGGAGGGGTCCCAGTTCATCATAGAAAATATTCATGCCCACGAAAACTTTCACATGCCAAATTTTGTTCCATTTGCTTGATTAGTTCTTCAGTTATGAGGAAATTTGTAATTCATGTGTATAGGATCCCCCCTCCTAAAACGGGAAGGGGTCCCAATTCATCATAGAAAAAATTTTTGTCTCCAAAAACACCCACATGCCAAATTTGGTTCCATTTGCTTAATTACTTCTCGAGTTATGAGGAAAATTGTGTTTCTTTCGTACAGGAGCCCCCCCCCCTCTTAAAGTGGGGAGGGATCCTAATTTACTATGGAAAATATTCTTGCTCTCGAAAACCTTCACATGCCAAATTTGGTTCCATTTGCTTGATTAGTTCTCGAGTTATGAGGAAATTTGTATGGAAGCCCCCCCTTTTAAAGAGGAGAGGAGTTATAATTCCCCTTATAAAGAGGGGAGGGGTCTCAATTTACCATAGAATAAATTCTTGTCACCGAAAACACCCACATGCCAAATTTTGTTCTATTTGCTTGATTAGTTGTCGAGTTATGCAGAAATTTGTGTTTCATTTGAATGGGAGCCCCCCCCTCTTAGTGGGGGAAGGGGTTTCTAACCATCACTAAAACCTTTCCTGGCCCCAAAAAACCTCTAGATGCATATTTTCATACCGATTGGTTCAGTAGTTTTTGATTCTATAAGGAACATACGGACAGACAGACAGACAGACATACAGAAATCCTTCTTTATAGGTATAGATTTACAATTTTGTTTGCATATGTGAACCTCTTCCCCTCTTCCCGACGGCTCCTTGAACATGATCATTCGAAAAAAACATGATTTGCGGTACCATGGATTGGCGCTGGGGGGCTTATCCGAATTGAAAAATTCCAAAACGACATGAAGGAATATTAAATTATCTTGTGTTTGACCCATCCTTTTTTTAAAATTCGAACGCATAACAAAATGGCGGACATTCAAACATAAAAGTAAGGTTTTTAGTCGAAAAAATTGACTTTAAACATTTCTAAAAACTACAAAAATAGTAATATCAAAAAAAGGATGGGTCAAACACTAGATAATTTTGTTGGCTTTAAAACAAAAAAAGAATCATGCGAATTGCTTGAGCCGTTCTTGAGATATTTATGGTACCGACTTTCAAAACCTGGTTTCGAGAAAAGACGTTGAACTTTTTATTCGCCGTGTAATCGCTCCAGACATGCGCGGTACAAATAGCTGTAACTTTGTCAATTTTTGGAATTCATTGAAATGACTTGAAACACATATGGTCAAAATGTTAATCTTTCGAAATAATCATTAAAAAAAATTCGATTTTTTTAAGTTGAAAAAGTACTATGCCCCCTTAAGCTCATTCTGTATTTTTTGATGGAAAATTTATTTCAGAACAAAATCCCTACGGAGCTTCAAATGGAGCTAGTAATTAACAGCAGGGAATGGCAATTTGAGTCACATTTAATTCAGATAAATTTAAAGCAATTTATCCATTATTAGGTATACCTATATTCAAATGGGAAATACAAAGCAAGCAACAAAATTGATCATCACGATCAATTGAAAGCCGCTTAACTGACGCTTAATCGGTACTCGGTTTTCAGTCAACCGAAGCCACTTCAGTTGAATCTGAATATTTATTGCTTTATCGCTGCGTAACTATTTTTAATCAAACGTGACGTTATCAAACTGATCGACATCACCAGTCAGTACAGCGATTTGATCTCTCGTTGCGCTATGTGAAAATATACGAATGAATGGCTTCTGCTTATTTTTGTCTGTAGAACAGTATTCCGAAAGGTGTTTTCCACTTGGGGACCATTGGCAAACTAGTAATCATAGCACCTATTACGATACGATCGTCACTTTCATGGATACGTTTACTTTCACGTCATAGTGAAAGGGCGTGGCCTTCAAATCACTTCAGTGACAATCGTGATAAGTTTTCGTGGTATTCAGCCGTATTTTTTATTCCGACTTATCGGTTTGTCTAGCGAAAATGGGTGGTATTCTCCATTCCGCCAGCAAAATCAAACGGGTTAAATAGTATAGGCTATCAAACGGGCTAATACAGAATGAGGATGCTTACCTCGATTCATTTTCACTGCGAGAGTACGAAATGACGACAAAAAGAGTCACATTTATTTGGTTTGAAGTAGGGTATCTTGATAACATGGACTTGGGGCGGGCGGTTTTCCAGGCTGTCATCGGCGAGAAAAGAAAACACATCCCCGATTTGCTTCATTCACGGTATTTTCTATTAAATGAAAAAAATAAATTTCACATTAGTGATAATGTCCGTACAGAAAAAAGCTTTTTTTAGAACCAAATTGAGTTAGGGGCTTTTTTTGATATTTTTTCTTTATTTTATGTTACATACTGTTCTGTATATAGTCGAAACTTTCGCTGTCAGCGATAGGAGATAACAAAACAGAAATGTATTCAATGTGTTGTTGTTTATAATGTTGTTTTGTTAGATTACAAAAAAAGCAGCAACTTTGATCGTGATATTATTTCTTTCGTCTGGTGAATCATCGCGACGGTTGTTCGTTTCGTATTTTTAATACATTTGGGAGAGCGCTGTTTTCGATCTCATTCTAACAGAGTATTTGAGCTAATGCTTGTGTGTGTTCATTTTTACACATCGTTCTTACACAATTGATTTACAAATATAAATTAGTACAGTTGCAACATTCGCGCTGTCGGGTATTACCTTGCACTATCTGTCTATGATGTAGCTATGCACTATTAGCACAAAGTAGATAATCCGATCGATAAGAACCACAGTGGTTCGTTGAATTTCAGGTATTTTAGCGGTAGATTGTAAGGGTAAAGTTTTGTAGGAATAGTAGGGTAATAATTTTTTAATATGATTAACAAGGCTTTTGCGTTACTGAGCTGTATTTTAGCGCGATATGGAGCAGATCGTTATATTTTTATTATTTTTTCATTGATTTGGCCTTAAGCATTCAAATGAAGGGGGAATTTTAGACAACACAATTTTCGAAGCCACAACATACAATATAGGAGAGAATGCGTAATAACAATAATTGTAGAATAGATTAATTTGCACCCATTTAAAATACTTGCGATACAAATATTGTCTTCATTTGGGATATAAGAAAATGCTGGAACGAAATCTTATACGCAGCGTAAGTTACGATTTAGCCTAAATATTTACGGGACGCTAGAATACCTTTTCCTCGCAATCGATGTGGTGCTTTTAGAGGACCTATGTTTTATCTAACCTGACTCGATTTACTTCTTCCGCTGTTACTGCCAAGTCACTTACATGCTGAACACTTTTGCAAACTCACACATGTAAATGACACGCGATTATAGACAGTTTATTCACTGTCGCAACAACTGCTTTAATTAGTCATGTTGGTAATCGGTATCAATAATATAATGGATAATGTTTAAATACAAAAAGAAAACTACTCATCACTACCGCAATCTTGTTTCTCTCATATCTTTAAATTACAGCTTTCTCCTATTTACTGTGTTGTCTTGTTGAATTCGCACACTGTTGACAGTCCTGTTGGTTTCACCTTTCTCTTGTAACAGTCGAGTGCGTGTGTATAGGCTGTACCGCTCTAGTACTCTTCCTCCTCTGGGGGCATATCATCCGGAGGTGCGAAACCGTCCTGTCGAAGAAATATAGGGTTAGACCAGTGTGCTTGTGTTTTATGAAAATATGAAATATGAAAATAGTTTAACAAAATAAATCAAAAAGAATGGAACCCTGTAGAATACTTAACTAAACAGACATTAAGATAGTGAAAAGAATAGAGAAGTAACCTATAATGAGGAAGTTCCGTAAAAGCAATCCTAACTACCTAGCAGAAAAGGTTTTCCAGTACAATCCGAAATATTTTTTCTGAACATTCAACGATTGTTATGAGCCTTTAAATGGGCGGGGCTCTAATTCCGCTTATTGCGAATTAAAAATAATCTTGCTTGCTCCTTTAGCTGTGCCGATTTGAATTGCTGCCAAAAAGTATACGACCACTTGCTTCATTACCATAAACGAGACACCGAGGTTATTATAACGAATACGATCCACTCGCTCGATTGGTAATTCATTTTTGCAAATATAATATCATCACGGTGACAGGAAGCGCCTTTGGCGACTAGGTACATTTTATTGCCGCAAATCTTCGGTGCATGTTACAACGTTTTGCGTTGTGATCGCCGTCCAATCAACAGCAGCAAACGGTAGCAATGAGCGGTAAGCATCTTTAGCCGATACAGAAAAAAATATTCAGCTGAACTTCCTATTGATCGAATCCCGAAAAGTCGTATCCTTTGTTTTACTCCTGCATAAGATTCTGTACAGCCAACTCGTTCACTTTGTTTGCCGAAAAGCGCCAGTTTGCCTTGAACTGCTTCTTGCTTTCAAAAATTTTTTTCCAGGCTCCACTTGACGATGGCCCAATATTCGTCAATTGCGCGGAGCTGCTACTTGTTGGGAGAGTTTTGTCCTTAAGTAGCAATTGGCGACATACCACCGCATGACCTTTGTTCGGTAATGATAAAATGATCCGGCTAAAACAGCACGGAATAATTGTGTTACTCCAGGAAAGGCAAGCAACGTTTTTTCCAGACAATCTTTCACGTAAATTAATCGTGCTCATTGGTCGTACCGGTACCGGCAATGAGTGTTGCTTTTCAAGCCACAGGTACAGATAACCTGCCAAACCAGATATTTCTTATTGAACTTCGAAAGTTTCAAACAGTTGAAAATGTCTGCCACCTTCCCCCTCAGGATGCCGTATAAGAGTCCTGCTCAGGAAGCTATCTGAAATTTCTCTTGACAGAAACCTACGTCGTCCATCACCATCCATCCATCACCACGCAACCGAACTTCGTTAGCATCGTCGTGAACATCGTCAGGGATCGTCCTTTGGTTTATCGTCGCGATTTGGAGTCACTACACTCTCGCCTTATGAGTCGACAGTTTGGCTTGGTTATTAGCTCGAAGCAGTTATATACGACACTCTCACCTTGTTTGCGACATCTCGAACGGAGAGGTGACCGTTCCGCTTGAAAGTGTCCGGTTATAGAATTGTGCGATGTATACATAGCGTCGAGAAGAGTGCAAGTTAACGCTGTATATGTGGATAGGCCCTTAATTGTGCACCAACCACATGAAAACTCGTTGTGGAAAAATTGAAACGGAGCGATTTTTCCGATTGGTTAACAGTGTAGATTTTCTCGTATTTGTGCCACCAAAGTGGCGTCCCACAGGGCGTCCATCTCGGACCATTGCTCTTAGTGTCGTTCGTCAATGATTTATGCAACTTGCTCAAAGCACAGAAATATATGATCGCTGATGATTTCAAGTTCTTCCGTGCGATAACTTCAGTTGTTGATTGTATCGTACTCCTGGAAGATAATGACCTGCTTCCAGAATAGTGTGAAAAAAATGGAATGGAAGCTGACGTTTAAAAGCGTCACATCAGACCGTTCACTCGCCTACGCAATTTCAATTACTGGATGTCATCAACTGGCCTTTAGTTCTAATCTGGTGTTGGATATGTGGCGACTATAACCAACCCCGTTTTACATGGCTCAATGGTGTTTGTCGCAAGCACGTCGATGGAATGGGTTTCGGCAGTTTATAACAGGTAAAAACAATCTCCTACCATCCCGAGACGGTTGGTATTTTAGATCTGGTCTTCTGCAGATGCAGATGAAGCAGCAAAGTATATCGGAAATCATACGATTTATTTGTCATAATTTCAACTGACCATTTTTTTTTTCCTTGTTGGGGACCTTGGACCACTGCGACCAGTTCTTTGATCTATTGTGGTGTGTCCTCTTTTGCTGTATTCAACTGACCATAATGTACTAACGGAAATATTTTGGCTGGGAAACCCTACTTGTGTAGAATAAATTATCCATCCTTAAAGCCGCATAAAAACCCAGCATCCTTTCACAACACAGATTTAAAAATATCAAATAATTACAAAACACAGAACAAACTGTCAAACATTAAAGTCATATCGACTATTACGAATAACAACCATGTGCCGAACTGCTTCATGCAGGCGATAGTTGAAATGCCGCATTCCTACGGGCGGAAACTGTTGGTGTCGTTGAATTCGAGATGTATCGATACATATCCCTGCTAATATTTCAAGGTCGTCGTAGCCGTGATGTTTTTCTCAATCCATCTAGACCAAAACTCAAATCGCCAAACGAATTGGCGATTTGCTTTGCTGATTATCTTATCATTATACTGTCGAAAAGTTGATTGATTATCAAGCACAAATGCTGGCCGCCGATGCAGTAGTCACGAAGCAATGCTTGTTTTTTGAGGGCGAAACTAATAACTGAACATATAGGGATGCTAATCGTCCTATAGTTACAATCGCAACACTCCGCGAACATGTTAAACAGCAGTTGAAGGCTCAAGCGGTTCATTGAGGTACGAACGGTCGAGTAGATTTTAGTGTGGTGGTCAGCATAAAATAATCGTCTGCGAAGTAGTCGGAATAAATCATTTATGAACAGCAAAAATAGTGAAGGTCCTGGAGTGCTACTCTGAGGTTCTCCTGCTGAGCAATTTCCAAACTAGACAGACAAAGATCTACTTAATTTTACAGCCCTTTTTGTGGTTTTGTAGATAAGAGGTTACCACAACTCTCAGTTTATCAAGCTTAGCTAGTAGTACACCATGATCAACTCGGTCATATGCTGCCTTCAGGTCAGTATAAACGGCTTCATGCGGCAGCTACCCAGATTGTACTTGAGCTACAAAACCGCTGGAGAGCCGATCAACGGCGAATAAACAGCCTAACTACCATAGTCCAGTAGATATCTAAGCGAGTGCATTAAGCACAATAGCCCCTCCCTGAAGTAATACCGATAAGGTGGTGCCAGAGGGGATTGAGGCTGGAAACTCGAGTAGGGTTTTAGTGGGTCGGGATCCTCACGCCCCATTAGGGGGGTCGGGATACCTAAACCCCACTCCCTGAGTTGTCTTCTCAGGTGTCTGATAGTACCGTGTACCGTATCTTCTAAGGTGCTCAGCAGATTTCCCTACTCGTAAAAAAACGGCTTCATGATTTGAATATGTTCTGTTATACTTGTTCCTACTTGTAGATATCTTCATCAAATGGTGCAAAACGAAATCGACATACCGAAATGTGTTGTCAAGACATACAACCGTAATTGGTTCCATATTGAATTCGACTACAGGATTAATGAAGCTTTACTTCAAGGGTTGATCAAGCAACTGGCCATCGCGAGCTTCCCTCGTTCTGTGATAGTTACGAAAGTTAATCGGCAACTAGGACGTGACGACCCTGTAAACCTCCGACCACACTCTGATTAGTGCCACTTACTACATTTAGATATGCCTTAACGTCGAGGTTCAAAGTCCTCGGAGAGCATACAACACTGCTCTAAATTTCACGATACGATAGGGAATGCTGCTTCGCAAACTGAGATGTTTAGACGCATCTGAATGCTTCGTATGCTGGCGTCAGACGTACTTTACACATCTTTATCCTTCAGGGATGTTAGGCTCCATTGAATCGTAGTTTCTGCAATCAGTCTGAAGTTCCACAGGGAAGTAACTTGGGACCGTTACTATTCCTTATCTTTGTTTTAATTACGTTTGTTTTGTTATACCGCCTGGCTGCACGCCGACGCGACGATCTTAATTTTTTTCTTCATTTTATTAACGACCCAATCTTGAAATATTTATCGCTGTGTCGGGGCTAGTCTGAAACGCATCAGTGTTTTTAAAAATTAGGAGTTGAACTAGATGCTAAATTGACCTTCCACAACCATTACTCGAACATTATTACTAACCCATTATGACCCGGGTATACCTAAATTTGGACCAAATGAAGTGAAACTCTGTAATCTATTATATTATAGCTCGAATGTATCGGGAAACGCAAAATCGTCATTTGGAATGCTTTAAAGGCCAAAATATCGCAGGTTAAATATTTTATAGGCTCAGTTTCAAACAAACAAATTACAAAGTTTTTTACAGATTTCTTATCGAATTTTGTGATAGACTTTACATATAAATACTAATTTACATGTCAGGTAATGTTTCGTCACTAAACGTAGACTTTTTCATGCGTTTTGGAGACAAAAATTTTTTCGCCATTTTTTCAACTTTTTTTCCGCCATTTGTCACAACTTTGCACTGTTGAAAATACAGATGAAATGACAAAAGCTGACACATTATATCACACACATATCAGATTGATGTCTTATCTCTCTTGTAGTGATATATTAACAATGCTAACTATTGAAATTCAGCAGTAAACAGGTTTTAAAGACGAGGTATGATATATCATACGCTGGGTCATAATGGGCTAAAGTAAATTGCAACTTGGGTTTTATCATGCGTGTGGCCAATGATTTCCGTGATCCATATTGCTTACGTGCTCCTTACTTCTCGCTTGTACGATCCATTCTGGACACAGCTTCTGTGGTATGAAGCCCATATACAAATGTTTGGTCAGCTAGAATCGAAGCAGTGTAACGCAGGTTTATTAGACACGCACTAAGATTTCTAAACTGGTCGGACCTTCGTAACCTTCCTCGTTATGAGGATCACTGTAAGCTGCTGAATATCGAAACGTTAAGCAAAAGGAGAGATGTATCTAGAGCCGTCTTTTTCTCCCAACTGTTTAATTTTGAAATTGATGCTCCTGAACTACTGGTATTGGCAAACATCAAAGTAATGTTTTTTTTTTTTTGAAACGGTAGTTCTTTTACAATTCATGAAGGGACGGTAGAAGAAAGTAATGAAATTTTAGAGTGGAAGAGAAAGAGCGGAAAAAGGTGAGAGGAGGGGTAATTAGTAGCTACGCTTAACAAGTAGTCGTTGTGCGTCCTACCTTTTGTCCAATGCTGTAAGACGCATGGGGCGAACCAAGCTATAATCTGCGATTATAACCGGAATCGAACCCACAACACCCGCCGGGGCATGTGGCTCGCTGTGAACCATAGAGGCGCTGGACAAAAGGAGACTGCACAACCTCCTTATTAGGCGAGCGACGTATCTTCAAACTCCATCTGGTCAAGACTAACTTCAATCTGAGGAATATTGGCTAAACTGATTGAATTTGGCTAGAAGAACAGTATATGCCATAACTCTTTTGATGTAACTCACATATAAGACGTGTTCGCAGAGGGGGAACGCGATGTGTCTGCGGGACTAGTTTGTCCGTCTACGCGGACATATCCATTGTAAATTATTTTGAAGCTATGAATGTATTGCAAACCCGACTCTCAACTTAACCTTGTTTGCAGTTACACAATACTAATAAGGAGGTTTTATCTGGATTTTACGCATTTCAAGCTGTTTTTGCAAAGGTATAACCGTAACATACATACCTCACCATAATTAGTATCAGAGCTAATAATTTGGACCTGGTTTTTGTTTACTAGGAACTACGCAACTAACTACCAAGTAGCCCAATAGGTGACCAAGCGGATAAAAGGAAGTTCTAGAGAGTCATACTGAAAATCACTTAGCAGTTGAGCAAAAAGTTTGGAAGTTACTGTATAGGTTACCACAAACAAAAAAGGGGAATCAAATTAACTTACACCTACCTCCGTCGCATAGAGAATATTGAGAATTCTTTGGACCAACTCGTTCTGCCCTTCGTTTGGTTCGTCTTCTTGACATCTGGAAGGAAAGAAAAATCAGTATCCCATTGCACTGTATTCGTACATTTCTGCCGCAGGCTTCTTCTGGATTCTTACAAGATCTCAATATCCCGCAGCTTGCTGAAGTAGAAGTCGCGCTCCTTTTCCAGCCCCTCTAGATGTAACCGCATGTCCTGCACCTGGTTGGTCAATTCATCCACCTGCTGATTCGTCACACTGTTCTGCGAGGAGGATTTGCTGGCAATCGTTGTGGCGCCAACACCGCCGATCTGCCGGCGCTCCAGATTACCCATTGGTGCTGCGGGTCTACTGGGTGTGACTTTGGACACTGGATTAGATTAGTTGATTTTGCGGGATGCAACATTTTTTTTTTAGTTTTGTTGGCGGTGTGCCAATAAAACAAAAAAGAAACAATTTATCAACGTAAAAATAAAAACAAAAAAGAAAAACGTCGCATGTTAGTGCACGTTACGCTACGGTCACTTTCAACAGGTTCAAACTATTGAAACCGTTAAAAGTCGAGCTATGCTATATACTAACGAAAACAAAATATGCGAAAGAGGAGGATGGCAGGTAGGGTCGATTTCATTTCTGCTAAAATTGTGGCATTCGTTTTTTTTTATTACTAAATGGCAAGCGTAATTGACATAGTTGCGGAAAATTAGCAATGTTATATTTTTAGTGAGCAGGAACCTAACTTTAAGAGAAGGCTGTATGGCCGGTAGCTAGTGAATTGAAAGCATTCGTAAAAATGACTGTTCCGCTGTAATATGTACAAATGAAGTTGCATGAGAAAAGCAATCAAAACAGAGACCTTGATCTAGTTTTATTATATGATTATGTCAAGGTAAATAAGTGTCCTTTTTGCACAGTCGAGTCTCTAACAAATTCACCGTTAATTAGGCGATGGTGACAGAAGCAAAAAGCCACGGCGCCAGATTGTACAAAAAGGAAACTTGTACGTTTCTGTTTTGAAACGGACGAATAAATCTTCGACCTTTAAATAGACATATTTTTTCTAGCCTGAATAGTAGCAACGCATAAACTTATTTTCAGATTAGTTGAAATTGTAATTTTGCTTTCTACGATTTTTCATTCTACGTTTATTCTTACTCAAATCGAAAAGTATAGAAAAAGATGACCAGAATAACTGAGTTCCTGCAAATATTGTTTAATTTTAGAATTACTCCTTTAATTTACCGTTAAATTTAAAGCCAAGCTATCGAAAAACTCTCCAACTTGTTTGAAAATTAGTTTAAAAAATCGATTTTTTTAATAGTGTTTTGCGTCGTGTATATCGGCAATACAATGTACATAGGGTGGGGTGCACAGTATTTTCTTAAAACAATAATGTATTTACTACATATATTGCGATTAACGCTTTAAGCAGGATTAGTACAGGTTTTCAGCTAAAGGTTAGTAATATGTTATTATCACCAGCAGCATAACACGTCTCCATCCACATACACTTGAATTCAAGACCAATTATGATGAGAACGAGCGTAATATCTTAATTGTGATACGACTTTCCATTGAAAACAGATAGTCTGCAGTTCAAAATAGATAGTTGCCAATTGAGAGAAAAAGTGAAAATGTGTGCATTGAGAGAAATGGAAACTGCCGTGCTGAATGATACAATATGTTATAGGTAAAACATAAACTTTACTACATCCATTAAAAAAAGATCCACAACTGCCGTAGGTAATTAGGCTGTCCAGTGTCTAATTAAATCTATACAAAAAAAAGTGTAAATGTTTTATGTTGTGAATCTTTTTCAATTAAAAATCATAATAACAAACTAGGTGAGTGGAAGATGAAAAGAATAAATCAAACAAATAAATGAAAAACATACTCGGTTTAATTTTATCACGTGATGTGGATGAGACGATTGGTGCCTTGCGAGGTACGGCCGCTGCTGCGATACCGTTGCCTTTGGGAGCACCGGCGCCACCCATGCCCATTGGTAAGTTATCTCTTGCCAGAGAAGCATCGTAATCTCGACCGTCATAGTTTGCGTCGAAAAATTTCTTAAACCATTGCAAGAATTCAAAATTGTCTTGGAAGCGACCCTTGATTAGTCTATCGATAGGGATAATCTATAAAAAATATAAAACGAAACAGAATTATTAGGAAGTATGTTTTATGTACCTAGATGTAAATGTGGTAGTCGGCTATTAAGGAGCATTCTTATTGCTACTATGATCAAATTAAACCACGCTGCATACTTAAATCAAATACCATCAATTCAAAATTAACCTCTGAGCACAATGGGCTTCTGTGTGTAGATTAAACTTTTTAAATAGTAAGAGTTATTTCACTAATTAAAAAAAACATAGAAAAACTTAGGCAATTTTACCGTTATTTGGTGAAAAAATAGGAAGAGTGTCCGGTTACAAAACAAGTTTTCGGTTACCATCGTTGCTTTCAACTCCTTTTTCAACGTAAGGAAGTTGAAAATATTTATTGCTTAGGGGGAAGTCGTGTATGGCGGGACAGGCATCTATACCCGGACACTAGCGGACACTTTCTCAAAAACAAGAAATGATATATATATTTGAAAAAAATAGAACAATAGTACCTTTAATACTTTATTCATTTCATATTTCATTCTTAGCAAATATTTTTATCATTTTTTGTTTGTTTTTGAGAAATCGCCAGTGTCCAGGCATAGAAGCCTGTCCGGCCATACACTACTTACTTCCCCCTATCTCAAATATTATATGAGCTGTTCCGAATTATAGTGGTCTATTGACCATTTTTATCAAAATTGAGATTTTTACATAAATCGTAGCTTTTTGCATATATAAAAAAGTAAGTTTCCTGCTTTTTTCATGGTAAATTTTTGGTTTAAAACAGAATGACCATTCTATTTGACCATTTTTAATTTCAAAACTACATTGGAACACAATGTTTGACTTCTACTCGTTAAACCCTTTCATCTGATACTCATATTGTGGAGACTGCATTATTTTCAGTCCTATGCGGTCAGAAAACCGGAAGTCGCCATCTTTGATTCCAAAATGGCATCAGAATACGATATTCCATACCCAGTCGTCATACTATTTCACCAATACCCGTTTTATGGGGGTTTTGTATCATTTATTGACATTTACAAATCCCATGGATATAGACCATTATGCTGCGGAACGTTTTGGGGATTTCAGGCAAATTATATATGAAATCTTAGTGGTCTATGTACATTGGTATGAATAAATCGCATATTTCAACAACAGTTGGGATTTTTATGTATTCTCATGTTGAATCCCTTTATATCCTGTCCATCAGAACAGTGGGTTTGGCGAAAAATAGAGATCAAATAGAATTTTTTACAGAGTTTTTCACACAATTGCGTCTCCTGCAAAATTTGCTAAATGGTTAAAAGACCACTATAATTTGGAACGGCTCATATATAAATGAGACGATATAAGCCTTTAGTTCTCTGTCTGTCCTTTGAAAGTTAAAAACTACGTTTGAAGGTCCTCGGGTACTGGAAGTGTTTTTGCTGCGCTAACAGTTTCTCTCTATCTCAGTGAACCATTAAGGAGGAGTCTGCTTTTTATTTTACGGAAAAAATGAAAATTTGTATATTAAAGTGTTTTCGGGTATGGGTAGTGTTCCTGTGCTCAATGCTACTCAGTACCGTGGTTTAGGGGGAAGGTAAACTGGCTGGCTGAATGGGAGAGAGCAGAGTAAAGTGTACTGTTGTTACCTTGCGCCCCTGTAAGCATAAAATAGACCTAACAGTGGATCACAGGCTCATTTTTTTCCATGTGTGGACTCATTACTGCGACCAGTTAAGTTGATCTATTGTAATATCGCCCGGGTGTTTGCTGTATGACCTGCACTGCATTTCTTTTTGCTATATACGCTATTGAGTGAGCGATATGCTTATTTTAAATTGTATGCGTGCTTGCGTGTATTGGGGTTTACCCTTCCTTCAAAGCTTGATCTACTTTACCCACTTATTCCTCGTTGCCAGCACTATCCCATATTATAGCCGTCCCTGACGAGGACTCATTCGTACCTCTGCCCAGTACACTTAACTATAGGAGGGATATTTGCACTGTCAAGAGGCTTTAGATGGTAAATATAGAATTCAGCACGAAGGAAGGGTAAATGGAGGGGCCTGAGAATAAACCCATGCTAAAATCACTTGACATCGAATGGCTTGATTCTACTAAGATTCGAACCCTCGACCACTCGCTTGTCAAAGCAGACTCGGTAACCTTGCGGCTACGGAGCCCCTCAATCACAGGCTCATATTCAGCTACTCCTTTCGCTACCTCCTCGCGGTACCAGCCGAGATACGAGCAACCTTGGTGATCAGGTAACCAAACCTGGTGGAAACCAAGGCCGTATACTAATAGGGAAGGAAGGCTCTTTTGAGCTTCTTTAGTCCTCCGACGAAACAGAGGTTTGGAACCGCAAGCCGCCACCATGAAAAACTAAGCAATGAACGAGGAACAAAGAAGTTTGGACTGGAACAATCGGATTAGACTACGAAACAGGGGTATGGATTGGAAACTCGAGACGTTGAACTGCCGATCTCTCAGCTTCCAAGGGAGTATTCGAGTGTTCTCCGCAAGGTTGCCAACAAGTTTTCCCGAAAATCTGGCGAACACGAATAAAAATGTCTGACAAAAATCTGGTGGTCAATTAGTCCGATGGGGAAGCGTTTTCCTGAAAAAATCTTGCTCGTTTTACTCACTGTAGATGCAAAATTTCGTCTAAAATTAGAAGTGATGACCTTTTTGCAAGACGGTGGATCGGAAATTTGGCAAAAATCTGGCAAATATCTGGGAGATTTTGAGCTTTGTCTGTTTGTCTGGCCCGCAATCAAAAATCTGGCAAAATCCAGATTTAGCTGGCATACTGGCAACCGTGGTTCTCCGACATATTGAAGAGCCGCAAGTTCAACGTCGTAGCACTACGCGTGGTGTGCTGGAAAGACTGATGGGTACGTACGTTCAGAGATAAATATATGATTGGTTTGACAATAATTGTATGAAGATAACGGATGAAGAGAACGCAGCAAGAATGCGCAGTGCCACACGTCGTGACGTGGTAAGACACAAACAGAAGGAGATGCAGCGAATCCAAATTTAACAAAACAAAGGTGTCGCCTCGCAGAGCAGGAGTATCTGGAGTGGGAGCGGCTGCATCGTTCTCACAATACGCGAAAGTTCTACCAGAAACTGAAAGGATCCCGCAAAGGTTTTGTGTGTGAACCGAAATATGTAGGGATAAGAATAATATTTTGTCGGATGCCGGAGCAGCGCTTAGAAAGCAATTTCGACGGTGCGACAACCCAACATTGCAGGCCATCATGCAGCTAAAGATCAATAAAACACTTATTAAAATGGATCAAGAAAAGCTGACCGCTTGTCTGCATCGGCTAATTGTTAAAAGTTGGCATGCAGAGCAGCTACAGAAGAAGTGGAAAGATGAGGTTATCTACCCAAACCACAAGACTTTGCACCGTTCTCAAATCCTCCAATACAGAATTGCCAGGCACCATTTATTCGTTGACTTCAAAGCTGCATATGATAGCATCGACCGAAAAGATCTATGGAAAATAACAAGAACGGCTTACCCAAGAAACTGATCAAACTGATTCAATCTGGGATGGATGGTACACACAGATTGTACACAATGGATAATTTCAAGGATTTGTGAGGAGGAGAAACTACCAGAGGAGTAGATGGATTGTGTGGTTTGTCCCATCTACAAAAACGGCGATCGGATAGAATGCTGTAATTACCGCGGCATTACACTGCTCAACGCCACCTACATGGTGCTCTCCCAGATTTCGTAACGTCG
The DNA here is from genome assembly GCF_943734655.1 of Sabethes cyaneus. Lineage (NCBI taxonomy): Eukaryota > Metazoa > Arthropoda > Insecta > Diptera > Culicidae > Sabethes > Sabethes cyaneus. Next base: position 187,246,297 of record NC_071354.1, on the reverse strand, counting down.
TCTGTCCCCAATAACAAGAGAATTTGCAGGGGTGTTTAGGGTGGCCCGGGCTACTACGGATCAAATTTTTACTCTCCGACAAATCCTCCAGAAATGTCGGAAGTACAACATGCCCACGCATCATATGTTTGTGGATTTCAGGGCAGCATACGATACAGTCGAGCGCGAGCAGCTATGGCAAATAATGCATGAATACGGAAAGGGGATGGACTTTCCTGTGTGTTATTCAACATCGCTATTGAAGCTGTGGTCCGATGAGCGGTCTAAACGAGAGGAACGATCATCAGCAACAGTAGCCAACTCCTAACCTTCACAGACGACCTGGACATCATAACTAGAAACCTTGGGATGGCAATCTACGGCAGAATAAAAATTCTGGAGGATTGGGTTCAAAATCGATGCGTCGAAATCTAAATATCTATATGGTAGGAAGAGCCTCCAGAGAAAATAAAGTTTGTGTCCCACGAACAGTGACTATTGACTGAAAGTTGTTGATGAGTTCATATATTTGGGATCTCTGCTCACCACCGACAATAATATGAGTTAGGAGATTCAACGACTTCAATGCGACGATGTACAAAACGCTGATCAGATCGGTAGTCTTGAGACGGTAACTTTGCCTACGAAAGACATAGGGGTAATAGGGGCATAATGAGCATACGGGGCAAAATGGGCCATCGTTCGTTTGGGCATATTGGGCAATCAATTTCGCTAATTTGATTAATGAACTTGTTGATAATGTTCTTAATAAGCATCTCAACAAAAATCACGTCCAAATTCGTTGACATGTCTGAGATATTGAGAAAAAGCTCGAGCCGATTCAGGATTGTAAAAATACTATAAGAATTGCAACCCACAAAATAAGCTCTATAGCCATTTGTTGCGTGCTATGGACTTCTCCACTCCATGTAAGGTTACTATTACCATATATGAACAATTACTTTGTATAATTGAGATATTTGTTTTGTTTTATCGCATTATTATAATTATTTTTGATTAGCATAGCTGTAAGGGGCATAATGAGCATGCCTGGCAATGTATTTGTACATAACCAATAATGGCTGGAAAGTAATATAAACATAAAAATGACACAGTCAATTATAATGTTGCGTAATTGTAAGCAACAATCAACCCGAAAATAGTGCTTACAGAGCAAAAATTGTGTCTTTCATCTATGCCACTACAACTGCCATGTTGCCTATGTTGTTCAACTGAAAAAAAAATCGCTAAATAGAAACAATCATTAAACAACCGCTGAATGAAATCAAAATAGTCACCATTTCTCTTTTCTTCTATATGATATAATCTTTTATGTTATTTTCCAGTAAAAACTGGCTAAAATGATAAGTTTAACTAACGTGCCCATATTGCCCCGTATGGTGGCCCATTATGCCCCGTATGGGTTTTGAACGAAGCAAAAAGTATCATTTTTTAAACATTTAAATTTGATGGCTGTTCATAGTCAAGCAATATTCTAACATTGTTAATTTATCAAAGACATGTCAAATCGTAAGTTTATGGCAATTATTAGAATTTTGATTACGCGCTACATGTTTTATGAAGCGTTTTGCTTAGGTGGCCCATATTGCCCCTACCACCCCTACGTGCACTTGCCGTATTTAGACGAAAGGTGTTGATACTTTTTTTGACACAGTACAAACGGATAGCGGAGAGCGGCGTAAGTATAAAAACCACGAGTTGCAGGGACTACTTGGAGAGATTCCTATCGTACACTTGGTGAAACTTGGGAGACTACGGTGGGCCGGCACCGGCACCAGGAATAGAGAGGCCCAACGTGCTAGATGGCTCGACCAGGTTGAAGTCGATTTGCGTGTGCGTGTGCCGATTTGAGCGAATCGTGGCTCACCGAATTGACGACGAGTAGCCCAGGACCGAGTACAGTGTAGACAAATTCTTGATACGCCAGCCCGGCTGTCTTGCTGTAGAAGTAAGGAGTATGGTACACAGTGCTGTGATCGAAGAATATGATAGAAATTACTTCCTAAAACACCAGATTAAAACACATTTTTGTGTCATTTATTTGGAAATGGAAACGAATTTACGAGGTAGTTACCAGTGAGTGAAGGAATCGAATTCCGTTTCCGTGCATTTAATCATCAGTAGAATTCACTTTTCATTTTTGCTGTGTGCGAATATTGATATGCGTACAATTTTTAATAATGTATTTTTTTGGCTTAACCCAGAATCGAAAGAAACCCATTTGTGATTATTAAAAGATTAGCGATTGGCGAACAATTATAGTTCCTCAAATTCTCTTTATTCTTTTTCTAGTTTTCCTGAATTACTGAGAAAATACTTAGTTTTAGAGTTATGAATTTTATAAATAAGCAATGTTCGAAAGCAGATGTGGCTGCGATAGGTATAAAAACGAGGTGTGTCCGAGTAGAATGTGGCTCTCAACCAGCAATTCCATAAAACGTATTTTGCTTTCAAACACCGTGGCAAACATCCAAAACCATTCGGTATGCTTTCTGCAAACAAAATGATGAGTTTTTTTTTCTTGCAAATCGCTCTTGGCTAATAGACGATTCAATGTTATATACTAACATACATAAAATGTATGAATCAGGGTTTATCTACAATTTCCACAACATCAGTAAAGTTATGTGCGGTGACGTGAGAAACATGTAAAATGTCAGCTTGCAACTGTGACAGGAGAACTATAATGGTAACAATAGCACTCACAGTAGCTGCTGCGGGGACGCACTTCACCGTTCTTTTTGTTTTCTCGTGAAATTATACAATCATCATTCTTGGATAACGTTTCGAGTGGTTCAGTTCAAATTTCGTTCAATACATTACTTTTAAACTGTATGGAGAGATTTTCACATTTCACATTAAATATAGTTCATAACGAAAATGTAAGAGAAAACAAGTCGTAACCGGAGACACGCGCCTATATAAGTAATTAAAAACAAAAAACAAAATATATTTTATTCGAAACTCTTGATTGTGATTGGCAAAGGCAAACGTCCCTGTAAGGACGGCTCATTTTTACACAATTGCACATGGTTTTTGCCATAAATTTGACAAACGGAATACAATTCTCGTGTAATTTTTCAAATAGACCTAAGTGACAATGAGAGATTCTCTTCGCGTCACCTCTCTTCCGCTTTTTACGGGTAGGTACATAAATGCATAGAAAAGTAAATTTTCAAAACATTTAGCTAACTAGTGACTCCGTCAACCGTGTCATGCAAAGCTGATGTGTTAAAATGCATTAGTATTAGTATTCCGTAAAAAGCGGAAGAGAGGAGACTCGAAAAGCATCTCTCATTGTCACTTAGGTCTATTTGAAAAATTACCCGAGAATTGTAAACTTTAGTCGTCATTACTGAACATTAGTGCTACGTAGGTCCATTCACCTACAAACGTTTTTCAAAAGCTTTGTTGCCATTCGACTCTAATGCCAGCATGAACATGTTCTACAAAGGATTGGATTTCGCGGTATCTTCCAAACCTCTTCACTGTTCCAAAAACTTCTTTGCTCGTGATATAAAATACGACGAGTTCTTATAAAGTCTAGTTCTTATAGAGTCGGAGTCACCCCGAAATCTATCTAATTATAAACAGGGGAGACATTTTCTGCGCCACAGAAATAGCTCGCCCTGATAGCCATGAGAGGTGGATCGTTTTTACTTTAAGCCTGGAAGCGTTATAAATTTTCAAGCTTTGATGGACTACCTGTTAGCTATATTTAACTGAAATAATATGGGAAATAAGATGAGCTACTATCAGAGTTAGATGTTAAATATCCCAACCCCGGCAATAGCGTAGGTAAAATTTCCGATGCAATCGAAAAAAAAAATCAATTCACGAGAGCCCTTATTGCTCTGCTAGCCAGCCTATTATCTACTACCTCCTCATTCGTTGTACTAAGAACTTAAAAAACGGGAAATTTGCTTTAACGAACAATAACAGACAATCAACGAGAATGAGCAGTACACTACCGGTGGATGTGACATGGTGAGGGGGTAGCTTCTGCGATTTCGGTGCTTGGATGTGCCGTTTCGGCAGTTCACCTACACCCAGTTCATTTTGGATTGCACCCGAACCTAGCAGGATGCCGAAACGTGCCTCCAGTGCGTCGTACTCTCGACCGTCATAGTTGGCATCGAAGAACTTCTTGAACCATTGCAAAAATTCAAAGTTATCTTGAAAGCGTCCCTTAATCAGCTTATCCACCGGGATGACCTAAACCGGAACGAAAGTACGCAATGTACGATCTAACATGCTGAACATGTGGGCATCAGAAATAACGAACAATCGGAGAGAAATGATGTGATGTGGTAAACGTGAAAGTTCAAATATCAACTATCGCTCATGATGAGTAATGATGAGATGAATCATTCGTCCGCAGGGCGGGTTACATCGGTAAAGCAATTCACCACTAACCTTGTCCACGTTCATTTTTTTGAATGCCGCTTGCAGGATTTTAAAATTCTGAATGTATTCGTGTTCTAAATTCGTACGAAATTTGACGCGCTTCATCGGCACTGAACCTGGAAACAGCATATCCATGTACTGGCAATAGGCGGCACCCGTACACAGTTCCTCGATCTTAGTGAACTGGGACCGAAGGCAGTCGTTTACCCACGATAGCATGTCATGCCTGGATAAGTTGTCTGTAGTCACGTTGGTTGAATACACATTTACTGCCATTCCTGTAAAGAAAAAAAAAAAACGATGAAAAATATTAGTCGCAAAATCATTCACGCTTTGATGTGGTTAGTCTTCGATTTTTATATTCCGGCTATCATTGCGCTAACCATTTCGGAAAACCGGAACTAAAAACCGCCAATGTATGTCTACCTAACCACATACATTCCGCATGAATCGATTCCAATCAAGGTCAAGTTTCAAAACAATTAAACAAACTGAATTTCACCACTTGCACCGCCAATTGTACGCGTCATGAATTTCAACATGCAGCCTGGCTGCCTATACAAGCACGAGCCAATTTTTTTTACAGCCAAACAAACCAAAATCATATTAGCAGCGGATGAGCACACTTTTTCCCCAATACCACCGGTAAATCAATTGTCACATAGTAGGTACCGAAAAAGTGACGGCAGGAGGAACGGCAAACCGTATGTTAGAATATGCCGAAGGTTTGAGCTCGACTGTAACACTCGCATGTAATGTTTGTCACATAAAACAATAGACGATATCTAGGTTTTTCTTGACTGAAGCTTGTTTTCTGTAAAAAAATTACTATTGAATTACTATTGCCAAAAAGTCAACCAATACTTGTCAATTAACATTAACCATTAACAATTTGTATTCATTTTATTCCAATTCATGCTTCCTTAACTCATTTGAACAGATCTGCACAAGAGAACCGCACCAAATTATGATGAGCTCCGTTCAAATTTCGGTCATGTACTTAGAATCGCTAAAATGATCCTGCTTCAATTGTTGGCCGGCGGCACAAAACGCAAAAGTTCGTTTCCTAAGGCGATGAATTGACTTCATAAAACTGCATTAGTATAACTGAAGAGAACTTCAGTGACATCAATGTTCTGATAAGGCAACAGGTTATTTCTTTTCGTTATCAAAAGTATCAAACTCAAAAGTATAAAATACAAACTACAAATTAGTCTCGCCATCTAGCGATTACAAAGCTAGAATCATTTTAATGCTGATCGTAATTAAAGAACAAAATAATATTTTGTATACGAATAAGTCTCCCAGTTCGTCTCGAGGTACGGCAATTGGAGATTTGGCTTTTTACGGTTTGTAAAAAATGATGGTGCATTTGAAACCAAAATATATTGACTATATAAAGTTCTTTAAATGATTAAACAAGTGCATTAATAAAATGCGCCAATAAATTCATCCTACAATGTTTTTTTTATACTTTCTCATTCTTTTTTATACTATTCTTCCTCTATTTGGAAAACTAGTTGTGTAAATTACCCGCTCTTCTACGACGCGGAAAGGTTCAATTTTAACGAGTAAATGAATCAGTGATTTAACGCTTTGATAATTTAATGATTTGATGGTTAGAGGCTTATTTTTAATGATGTAACAATTAAACGGCCTGCTTAAATTTTGGTTTTGATTTAATAATTCGGTGATGCCTACACTCCGGTAAAAGATCAATGAACTGAACAAATTTTCTTACCTAAAACCGTGAACAAACAAGAGAAACATGATTACTTAATAATCAACAGTTATTTTTTAGCGTCTTTGTAGAATCTTATGTACAAGATGAGAACGACTACTTAGTAGACATACATAGTTCAAAATACTTATTTTGCACTTGATGGTTCATGCATTTTGAATTAAGATTTTCATGCTTACAATAATTTACATTCATTAAATTGTTTTTGAATGTTAAGAGCGCTCGATTTTTAATTTTTGAAACAATGAACATTACATTAGAACGTTTTCAAATTAAAGCACTAATGAAGAATACAACAAATGTGTTGTTAAATGCTCAACAAAGTGTAAGTAGCCATTCTCCAAGTAACTTGGCACAAATTGTTCTTATGGAACCCATTCACTATCACACCACCATCTATAAAGTTTAATGTACAAAAAAAAACGCTTACATTTTATGACCATTTATAAAATAATAATAGTAAATAATATTGCACGTATCGGGCCGGGGGTCTATTACGGTCTAGATCAACTAACATCATCAGGACACAGTTGAGAGAATTCGACATTATTTTTGTTTGGCACATGGTGTAAGCACTACGAGACACCGTACACTTGTGCCAATCGAGGAATTTCTAACCCAAAAAAACCCTCTACCTGAACGGTAATCGAGCCCGATGAGTCAGCCACAGGACCCCGTTGGAACCAGTATGATCATTTATTAGCAAAGCAAAGCCTAGGTGCTGTATTCTGCTTTTGAAACTTGACCCTGTGTTTTTTATTCTACGGCCTTCGCAGCTAGCTGTTAGAGTACAGGACAATTGCAAGGTTAGTGCTACGATCCTTCTGGCTCTACGGCATGACCGAGATTCGAACATACAACGACTGGCTTGTTAGACCAGCTTGTCAGCATCGTACCTCGAAGCTAACTAGACTGGTACCAACATTTATAAATAGATGTTAAATAATGGTAAATACAATGAGATATGGTCCTTCTTAGTCAAAGAGACAATATAATTCTAAAGAATTCGTCAAAGCAAATCAGTTTAGGTAGGGGACAAACAGATTGACACATCTTGAAAATGAGTAATGCCCTGCTCGCTATCTCCGATGATAAGCACTGAAGAAATCAAAACGCGTGGCAAAATGTGAATGTTTTGCTAGTGAACATGAAATTAGTCTCCCGTACTTTTACTTTTACTTTTTCACAAAATTTTCCCGGCTGATGAAAAATTTTAAAATACTATGTCGAAAACACTATTGTTCTATTCTATGAACTTTTTGAGATATTTGTTATTGTTCGTCAGCTCGTTTAATGAAAATTCTCAGATTTTATTACGTCGTCTGTCCCGAATAGCAAGAGAATTCGTAGGTTCTTATCAAGTGAGCTTTATGGGGTCCCGCGCTACTAAAGCAAAGCCTTGGGCTTAAACCGTCATTAGACATTACCCATCTTTATCGACAGACTTCGCAGCCGGCTGTTAGAGTACAGGAAAATTACGGGACCAGTGTAACGATCCTACTGAATCTATCTAGCAAGCACAGCTTAGCCGAGATTCGAACATATTGACGACTGGCTTGTTGGACCAGCATCGTGCGTCGAAGCTAACTGGGTGGCACGCTACTACGGATCAAATTTGCACTCTCTGACAAATCCTCCGGAAATGTCGAGAGTACAATGTGACCACCCATTATATTTCCTTGGATTTCAGAGCAGCGTACGATATAGTTGAGCGCTAACAACTATAGCAGATAATGCACGAGAAAGGTTTTCCGGGCAAATTGACGCGGCTGATCAATGCTTCTCTGGAGCGAGTGATGTGCTACGTGCGTGTTTCGGGAGCACTCTGAAGTCCTTTCCAATCATGCAGAGGGTTGCCGCAAGGCGATGAACTGTCCTGTGTTATTCAACATCGCTATTGAAGGTGTGATCCGACGAGCCTACGCAGACGTCCTCGGCATCATTACTAAGCAATACGAGTAGCCTAGGACCGGGACAGTGGAGAGGAATTCTTAATATAGCAAGAGCCACTCCGGCTCCACACCGCTAGACGTAAGAAGTAAAATAAAGATCGTGTTGTTCCGAGTTGCACGGAAGACTAACGACCGGTCATGCGCCATCTTAAAGAAATTGATTTTCCTGAACATTTACTGCTTCAAAAATTCAAAAACCACCCCGCTTTCCGGAAAAAAATTGATAAATTGCTGGGTAACAACAGAGGGGTACCATAAGAGAAGTAGAGACGTTCAAATGAAGAAAAATAATTTTATTTCTTACATTGAAATTTCCGTTACAATAACAGATGTACAAGTGGCTCAGAGACAAAGCGGCTTCGAGTAAGATCAGGCACTCAGCTAGTTGTAAAGCATGCTAAATCAACAAACCCAAGTAATGTGCAGCAAGTTTGTAGTTCCTTATAAAAACTAAACAGCGGCATGCATGAATTCTCTAATTGACTTCCCGTTGTAGTGCGAATAGGTTTCCGATGCCCCGCGGAAGTAGTTAATCTTCGATTCCAACAAAAAATAGTCATGCGGCAAACCAGATTTTTCTAATCAGATTATCATAAGTAACAAAGTAAAACAAAGCCTAAGTACTGCATTCCATTTTTGAACTTTGACATTGTTTTTTTATTAGAGAAATTTCGAAGCTGTTAGTATAGCCAGCAGCTTTAAGGAGGTATACGAATAGGCGTAATCCCACAACTAAACTTGCTTTTTGTCAAATTAGCAATGAATATCTAATCTACAACCGACATCTTTATTCGTGCTACGCTAGACGTATGCAAAGTGATCTGAAACAGAACCCGCCTCGCTTCTGGTGTTTTGTCAACGTTTTGAAAAACGTAAACATATTAGGCTGCCATCTAAAACGTTCCTGGGAAATTCCGAATCTGACAGCCAACAGAAAACCTGTGATTTACTTGCGAATTTTTCCAGCGTTTATAATCCAGTTACAGCTCTTCCTTCCAAAATTGACGAAGCGATGCGCAATGTTCCCGAAAAGCTCTTCAGTATGGGTTCTACACAATTCTGCGAAGCTGACATTAACCCATTATGACCCGGGTATACCTAAATTTGGACCAAATGAAGTGAAACTCTGTAATCTATTATATTATGGCTCGAATGTGTCGGGAAACGCAAAATCGTCATTTGGAATGCTTTTAAAGGCCAAAATATCGCAGGTTAAATATTTTATAGGCTCAGTTTCAAACAAACAAATCACAAAGTTTTTTACAGATTTGTTATCGAATTTTGTGATAGGCTTTACATATAAATACTAATTTACATGTCAGGTAATGTTTCGTCACTAAATGTAGACTTTTTCATGCGTTTTGGAGACAAACATTTTTTCGCCATTTTTTCAACTTTTTTTCCGCCATATGTCACAACTTTGCACTGTTGAAAATACAGATGAAATGACAAAAACTGACAAATTATATCACACACACATAAGATTGATGTCTTTTCTCTCTTGTAGTGATATATTAACAATGCTAACTATTGAAATTCAGCAGTAAACAGGTTTTGAAGACGAGGTATGATATATCATACGCTGGGTCATAATGGGTTAAAGCCGGCCTTTCGAAACTAAAATCATCGTGCAATGTGGGCCCTGATCGGATACCGTCTGTAGTTTTGAAAAAATGCGCTGATGCGTTATATAAACCGCTACTGAAAATTTGCAATTTGTCTCTTCGACAAAGTAAGCTCCCGGGGTCCTGGAAAAGATCGAATATCTCCATCCATATTCCAACATTCAAAAAAGGTGATGAATGCAACATCGCGAACTACCGTGGAATAACATCTTTATGTGCTGGTTCTAAGTTACTTAAGATCCTCGTGAATGAGCTACTGTTTAGTAAAGTAAAATCATATATTTCGATAGAGAAACATGGATTTGTTCCCAAACGCTCAATTAATACCAACATACTGCAGATCTGTCCATTCTGTCTTCGCCAGATAGAAGACGCAGCCCAAGTCGATACAATATACACAGACCTCAAAGCTGCTGTTGACCGCATTGACCACCATATTTTGCATCGGAAACTAAACCGCTTAGGAGCTTCTGATGGCTTCGTCTGCTGGCTTCAGACTTACCTAACAAATCGACAACTCTCAGTTCAAAATTGTGCTCTACAGAATCGTGCTGCTTTTGCAGTCGATCTGGAGTCCCACAAGGAAGCAACCTAGGACCATTACTGTTCATAATATTTTTAGTGACGTCTACTCGGTGATTCCATCGGGCTGCAAGCTACTATACGCTGATAATCTAAAGATGTTTCTCTCTGTACGATCTGTTGAGGAATGCAAACTATTACAAGGCTTTATCAATCAGTTTACAAAATGCTGTCGTTTAAACAACCTGACCATCAGTACTTCCGAATACTCAGTCATCACCTTCACACGAAGCAAAACACCAACGAGTTAAGTAGTGTCACATATTTTAATCAGTTGAAAATAAATGAGCCGAAAATGCACTTTTTTATTCATATTTTCAAAATGTTTCCATAAGATCATTTTCACAAATCACTTAACCATACATTTGATTCACACAAACACAATTTACTGGTTTTCCGTCAAGAAATATGATGAATTAAAAATTGTTGTCCAAAAATGTACATTTTTCAGCTGCTGAAGGCAATCGCCACCTCGCTACTAACAAATCCATCACATTTTTCAGCACTGATTACAACCACTCTAAAAGTCAAGCACTCAATTGTCACATACCATATTATTCACTATCTTTTTTTCTATTATCTAAGGCTTTGTCACTAGCCGAAAGTTTTATTATTCTATAACAAAACTGAAAACAAATTCTGAATTGACGGAACCTGTTCACCAGTAACAGCAGCTGCAGCATAACTGATGAACTATCGTGTTGCCAAGACACTGTTTCGGTTCTGGAAATAAGAATTATAGGTTTGAAATTACCTGAAACCTCCAATGGTGAAAACGTGGTTCAATACTTTCAAGAGAAATGTAAGTTCATAATTAATTTTTCTTTATTAAAAACAACAGAAAAGACGGCTTTTTCAATAATTTTCGAAGATTTTCTCAGTGATTTAATGAAGCAACGATGTGTTTCAATGTTATTTGCTTTGACAACACTGTCCTGAGTCGGACCGTGTGTACTACTATGTTCACCTCTTTTGTTCTCCCACCATCCTTATGAACAGCGAGTGAGACATCAAACTCGCAGTTTCCCATAAGAACACTAGAGAATAAAAGAGACGACGAATACCGTTTGCCGAACGGTGCGGTGAGTGTATGCCCCGATAAACAATTTAGACAGATGGCATTTTACGCATCTATGCCGATACGCTATGCTGAATACGCATCAGATGCCGATTAGTAGGTCGCGGATAGGACCGCGAACTTACTGAATAGGGTGAAAAGTTAGAGGGATTTTTTATGAGGACGTAAAAAAATTCAGATTTCAGGATTGCTTAAAAAAGCACCTTGAGGGTGAAAATATGTTCGGTCTGATCTGAAATCGGTCTGAAATTAGTTCCACCGCTCCAACTTTTAAAGCGAAAAATCAAAAGTTTAGCTCAACAATAGTGTCTTCCAATGGTAACAGCTTGAAGAACTAAAGATAGCAAGAAGATTGGTATGCTGATATCCCCCGCTTAGTCAACCCATCGCTTGTAATAATGTAAAACAATCAGTGACCCGCTTAGACTGCTTAAAACCGGTTCTTTACCCTACAATCGACAACTCTTGAGCGGGCCAAAGTTGTTAAGGACCTAGGAGTGGAGCTGGATGCTAGAATGACCTTCAACAACCATTACTCAGACATTATTTCAAAGCCGAATCGTAATTTGGGTTTTATCATGCGCGTGGATAAAGATTTCCGCGACCCATATTGTTTGCGAGCTCTTTACTTTTCCCTAGTACGCTCCATTCTTGAGACGGCTTCGGTGGTATGGAGTCCGTTCACGAACATTTGGTCAACAAGAATCGAAGCGCGCGTTAAGACATCTCCCGTGGTCGGACCATCAAAATCTCCCACCCTATGAGGACCGTTGTAAACTGCTGAATTTGGAATCCCTATGTAAAAGGAGAAACGTATCCAGTGCCGTCTTCGTCGCCCAATTTTTGAAATGGGAGGTCAACGCTCTAGAACTTCTACGTATGATAGATGTGAACGTTATGCCTCGACCGCTTAGATCCCGAGGATTTCTACGGCTTGCTTTTTACCGTACAAGTTACGGACTACATGAACCAATTCATGTGATGTGTTGTTTATTTAATGAGGTGTATGAACATTTTGACTTTACGATATCGACGAATACTTTTAATAATAGGAAAATAAATAGTGTGACTTGATGTGAATTTTATGCCTCTATGTTTGACTAAGTTTGTGTACCAATGTTACCTATGTTATTTCAAAAGATAATGGGTTTTTATGCCGATTTGAGAATGGGATAAAATCTCAACTCAAATAGGCTTTTTCCATCCACAGATGCATTAGGTTCGCCGTAAAATGCGGAAGAGAGGAAACACAAAGAGAATCTCTCATTTGCAGATACGTCGAAATGAAAAAGTACCCGAGATTTGAGCGTCAAATATGAGTAAAGAGGAGAGATTCAATTCTACTTCAACGCAATTAATCAGAGACTCGGACTCGGAGGTTAAATTTTTTTAAATTACAAAAGCGTCAAAATATTTGTTTTAACGTGTTCTGATAATCTGGGCACCAAAGGGTTTCCAAAAAGCTGATTATTTTTTGCCAAAAATTTCAGATATTCGGACTTCAGATAGCACCTGTTTTTGGTATGGAACAGACAGAGGTTTAGTTAAAAACAACATCCCAGGCCTCGTCATGTTTTTATATAGAGAAAGCAACACTTGCAGTCAATTAACAATATAATTTTAATGCGATCTCTTCCAATAGGGTGCTTATCTGCAACGCTTAAAAAGATGCGTTAAATCATAATACCAAGCAAAAGACAAACAGAACTTTCCCTGGTTAAAATATGGTACCGTAATTAGTGCAACTACGGCACATGGAACCGGCTGACACTGAAACGAAATACCTTTGCCCGGTAGCAATCGCTACGCGAATAAACGACCTTTGTAGTAACGTAGGCGCTCCCTCACATAGCAGACAATCGTTGTCGCGTTCCTAGCGACAATATTCGCGTACAGTCACGAGGAATCAATTATAGACGCTATATTGTACAATGATAATTATAGGAAACGAACAATAAATCATCGTAAACCATTGCAAACTAGCGGGCAACCTTTCACCAACGTGAAACTATTAAAATTTAACTTTCACTTTGATAGTTTGTATGAAAAATGATAAGGAGTTTTATTCTAAAAGCTAGTCCTAGCAGTATCTTAGGTTCGTCAGTAACAACTAGAGCGATTCAAAGGGTTGGAAAAGATGTTTCGTATAATAGTATTTATTAGCAAGCATCCAGTTACTTCATACACCTAGTTTTATTCGACGGATCATTCGAACGGATTTCTACAAGCTTTTTATTACATGTTTAATTATTAAAGCTGCATATTGTAAATTAATTTACCTAGTACATAACACTGCAATTGATTATAGAAGCATTAACCAGCTCGCAGTAAAAATGCAACGAATATGGAAACTGACTTCTCCCGCCTGCAAGAGAAAGATTTGCACCTTCAAGTGACTATTGCTTAATTATCCGCTCAGTGTGAAAGTTTACCGCCTTTAAGTCGTATAATTTCAATTGGTTATACGCCAATGAATAACTAATACCATGCAATAACGTGCCTAGCAATTGATAAGAAGTCAAAACATGAAAAAAAATATTTCCAAATGGTCGCAAGCACACACTTACGAATAACTGAAACTTTAAAACATACATGGAAACTTTACTGAAATGAAAGCCTTTGAAAAACAGAACACTCTTATTTTGTTTGCAGCCTGACCAAATGAGTAACGAAGGTAAATTTTATTGGAATCCAAGACTTTCTAAAGAAGAGTAGAGCTCTTGTTCCGATTTCCAAACTCGGATGCAATGGAAAAAACAATCAATGACATTCCGTACCGAACTATAAGCTACAGGTGTGCAGTCTAAAAAGAAAAAAAAACGAACGGAAGTCAACTGTGTAAAACTGTGTAAAGGGCACAAGCGGAGAAGTTAAAATAATCAACGGTGCGATAAAATTGAAACTAGACGTAAATTATGCATAATTATAGCACGTACACATCATTAGATGCCAATACCCCGTATCGTTCCTTAGGAAGCAGGGCTTGTCCTCTGCAGTGGGTCGTTAGTTTGAATCTAGCGCGACTAACCGATTCAAAATCTACTCGATCATAGGATTCGAGTCTCAATATTTGTCAATCTAACGGGCTTGGATTTAGTATGACGGCAAATATGCGTGGTTGAAAAATACAATGCACCACCTACATATCGATATCATCGTTCGTTTCGTGAGATTATTATTGCTTCAGGTAGAGTCGGTAGTCATATTATATGTAGTTTAAATTTATGATGAACATATTTATATTTTGCAACATAAGCTTAACATTACCAGCGGTTGGTTTTTTACACAGGCCGGGCCGGAAAGCGTATTATTCCCTTCCAATCAGGTGTGCTGCATCACACAGCTTCTGTAGCAACGAACGACCGGTTTATTGCGGGAGTGTGAATCAAAGCGGAGGCGAATCACGCAACAGCAGAATTCGTTCTATCGCGGTTTAACTTTTTGCCGAATAAGATGCCGACTAAACGTAATGAGTAAGCGTGTAACCACACCACAAGTGGTATCGGAACGTTGTTCTAGCCGAGAGCTTCATGAGCACTGTACTAATATGTCTGGAGCTGGAGGAATTAATAAAAAAAATTATTTTGGAGAACGAAACTAATTTTTTTAGCAGAAGGCTGCATCTTGTATCGGTAGTAATTTAATGTTGCATTGGTACGATGTGTCTACCTCAGGGATTTGCAAAAAGGTAGAATATAGCTAAACTTTTCAATTGTATAGTTGCAATCAGTTTTACGGCAAGTTTAACTTTATATGGTCGGTGTTAAGTCAGACCGAACCAAGTGACAAAACTCTGATTTCGAGAAAAACGCATTCAACGTCTGCTGCTCTCTACGGTTCATATCAATCGTTCGAAATCAACTCATAACTCTGGCTGTTGGCAACATTCATGTAGCCTGATTAGAGTGAAATAAAGCTTAGAAAATTCTTGATCGTTTGCTGTCAATAATTCATTCTTTAACTTTTGCGACTTGTCTGATTTTACACCGACCATATGTTCTGGTTATGTTTCCGAAAGCTAGGGAATTGTAATTTTGACGTACGTATTTCAGGAAGGTAGCTGCTGTAGGGTGTTATTCAAAAAAATCTATTTCGAAAAGCGATCAGAGTTTGAGCGTTAATAGCTTACAAATTTTCAAATTGATTGTCTATATTTTTGCGCCAATCGATCGGACAATCTTTTACGCGTCAACCCTAGGTCTTATCGTCTCACCGTAAAGAATTTGCGATCTGCGACAAGGACCTTTTGTCATTTTTTTCTCGCACACTTTCCTAACACAGACATCAAATTGGTGTAGGTTTAATCGCGATCATATAAACTTTGTTAAGACGAGGTGACTTTGTCACTCTTTCTGGGCAAAGACATCAAATTGATCTAGGTTTAATAACGATATTAAAAAATCTTGTTGAGACGAGAATTTGTCATTTGTTCTGGTTTACTTCCCAAGCACAGACGGCTAGGTTCAATCGCCGCAAAGAATCTTCGACCTGTTGGGATGGGACGAGATTTTGCGAGGATTTCCAATTGGACAATGCTTCATTATTTTCAATTTTTCAACATTTGCGTATTGAAAAATTGGTTGTAGTTGATACTTAGAAGATATTTCGATCGACTGACACAACAATATTGAAAATTGATCTGAAAAGCGTTAAGTTATTAGCGCTCAACACGTATCATTTTTTCGTGACGCTCACATTTTGATTTTTTGGAATGACTTCCTATACCAGCTACTTTCCTGAAAGAGGTAGTCCTACGTCAAAGTTGGACATGGTCAAGGTTGTAGCCATAGAATGTTTCGAAAATGTAACATTTCTATTGCCGTAGGAATACGGCTTACCACAGAGCGTATAAAACTTACTTGCATCGACAATATAAAATGGTAGCAATTGTGGAAAAATCGTTGATTAATGATAATTAGATATTTTTAAGGCATTTATATTAATTTTTTAATGTCAAAAAATGATCTCGATTTATTAAAAATCAACCAGTATTTATATTACGTAGAAAAAAAATAGTTTTGCTACTGAATGTTTTAGAGAAAAGTACAAAGTTTGAGGAGCATAAAAATCGAATGTTTGGTGGCCAAAAGGCCAAAACTACGCTAGAATTACACGTAGAAACTAAATATTTGCATATGTAATTCTAAACTGCCAAACAATTTGATAACATGACAGAATTTCCTTTGGTAACAGGCTTTTCTGTTGTTTCATGCAACACTCATACATTTACATCTCGGCACACCTATGCACCTACATAGATTTTAGAAGATGATTCACATTTATGTAGGTACATGATTAACGTATGCAGTTAGATTTTATCGATTTACAGCAACCGAATAGTAGACAACCCATCTAAGTAATCCGTAAAGCATCTACTTCGATATCAACATACGATTTTAGCAGCTGTCAAAAATATGATATGAATCGCATAATTTTATCAAATTGATCACACCTTCCCATACATACAAAAGAGGTCAAATTCTTTTTTGGAAAATGCCACAACACTTATATCGCTCTGCGAAGTTCCATCTCTTCGCGCCGCTCTTGAATGCTGCCACTAATCAGGGTGGCAAGCAATAACATTTATCTAAGTGCGATATTTTATTTTTATAATAAAAATACTGCTGCTCAGGTGCACTCCTAACACTCTATTTTTTAGTAAGACAAGTTAATTTATTTGACGAATAAATTTTTGCGTAGGCACATTTAACATTAGAGAAAATTAACCATGTCCATAGACAGGAACGAATCAATTTTATTGGATACAAGGTGTCTACCACCCTGGTCCCGACAGGCACACGTATGCTCGTGTTCGTACGAGATGAGCAAGAGGGTAATTCCGTGTATTGGTAATGTCAGACTCACTTTAGCAAAAATTTCTCCGCTGGCACGGGTCTGGTTTGATCTGCTCCACGGTATAGAAGGAAAAAACTAGAAAAAAAATTTCTGCACTTCCGGGATCCAAAAATTTGTCACCACACTAGTTACTCCGTAGGACACTGCGCGGAACTAAAATTTTAGCACGGAATTCCTTTGCAAAAAGCACTGGTATCACAAAAAACACTACTTTTTCTTCACTGCACAATCTACCGTATGCATATCTGCCGCACTCAGACAGAAGATGGGAACAAACGTGTTACCACGGAACAAATCTACAGCTTTCGATCGGAGCGAGCTCAGAATTCAAACTGCCGTTGCCGTTTTCTCTGCCTTTGCTCTCTCGCGCAAACGAAACGAACCAGCAGTGGTGTCGTATTTTCATCTAGTAATTTGAATTTCAAAAAATGTTTTTCTTTTGTGAGGGAAATTAGCTTCAGTTTCTGATAAAATCTATGAAGTTTTAAAAACCTCTATAAATTTGTTTATTGTTTCAAATAACTAATGCTTGGACTGATCTTCAATAGAATATCTGTGTATCAAGACCTGCAAAAACAACCTGGATCATTCCAATCAAATCAATAAGTTGAGAAAATTTTTGTTTGGCAACGCTGCCACCAAGTGAATGAGCTTTCTTTGCGTTGGGAATCTCCAAAAGTCACTTTCAACCTCGACTCTACACAAAAAAGATTGTCTCCGGGGGGTCTCACTTCGACATTTGAGTGTGCACACTGAAAATTTTTGCAAAAAACCACTTGTGCAAAAACACGTGCGGCGAACAATCACCCAAACCTCCAGCAAGCAGCAAAAACTTTGCCATCCGTCCGGTCGCAGGTCTGTCATGTCCGCCATGCTATCACATTAATTTTGTTGTTCGAAATTTAAAATACAATGTTCCCCACATAAATAATTTTCGTATTTATTTTTTTTGTCTAAAAATCAAATATGATGCAAGCAAGCAAAAACTAAGTACATTGCGCTCTAGGTTGTGCTCAAAATACAACCGCACTGTTGTCATACATATATATTATATTTAACCGATTTGATAAATAGGGAAATCTCACCTGAGATTTCGGTAAAACACTAAAACAAGATCTTGCAAATCAAAAAATCAAATGGCAAACTTCAAAGTGTTGAGTTTTTGAATTCGGGTAATTAATACTTAAATTCGAATAAAAAATTCGTTTAAATTATAAAAGCATTGTTATTCATATGGGTTCAATCCTGGTAATTGTACTCGTCTTGCCCAAGATTAATGAAGAGTTGATCATCAAATGTGAATACATAGACCTCTATTTCCATTCCAGTTAAAAATAACCCTGATAGTATACGCTTCTGGGGCTTCTCACAATATTTGCTATTTACAATATCTAACAATCAATGAGTTATTGATGGTACAGAAATTTTTTGCTGTGGGTAGAGGATACCATTTTACATTTTTTGTAGTTGTTGCGCATGCTGTTACTAGATTGTCTAAATTATTTTGTAATGCTATCTTAGAGATACCATACATGAGTGCCCCTGGTAATTTATGAAGATATTGAAGAGCAATGGTCCAAGTACGCTTCCTTGAGGTACGCCATAAAGAATATGAATTGTACGAGAGCGAGCGCAATTCACTACAACGTACGCAGTACGCTCCGCAACACCATCAAAGTAGCGAAACTCCATGGTGATAGTAGAAGATATTGTTACGATGGCCCGATTTGTGAATTGAAACATTATAGGTCGATTTACTAGCAGACGGAAAGAATCTTTCACGCATTGAATGGTTGAAAATCAATCGATTCCACCGGATAGTATTTTTGAAGCACTGGAAGAATGTCGTCTGTACGTAGCCCTTTATGTCTAAGTCTTTGAATGAAAGCGACAATTACTTCGTCTGTGAAAATTTGGATGGATAGCAGGGAGAACTCGTGTGCTTGTACATAGGCAAACAGTTGACATTCTGCTCTGCTATACACGGTTTTGAAGAAAGAAGAGTTCTGCAACGTTCCTACTTGTGCAAGCTTGGTGCCATCGTATTGTACGTGTACTGCTAGGGAATTCAGTCACTCTTTTCCAGCTTCCTAGTATAGCGCCAGAAATGTGCAGTATTCTGTTTAATACTGGACACTAGACCCTTGAGATGAAGTGGTTATAGGTTGTTCTTAATCGTTCTTGATAAGTCGATTCAGCCTTTCGAAGGGATGTTCGATCTAATTCTGACTTGGAGAGGAAGAAATATTTCCAAGATTTTCAAAGTAAGTTGCGGAGGCTATGCAATTTCGAAGTTCAACAAGGTTTGACAAAATCAGAGTTGAATGTTCTGTGGGGCACAAGGTCTCTTATGATTTCATAAAGAGTTCTATAGAATGCGCATAATGCATCATCCAGCGATCTATTGCTTAGTGAAGACAGTCAGTTGATCGTCTCCAACGTGATGTTTAGTGTGCTATAATAATGGCTATAATCGAACGCATGAGTCAGGAATGAGACAATCGTCTCGATCGTCAAATTGGGTTTACTTGTTCAATAATAAAATAAACAGTACGTGATTTGGAAATTAAATAAAAAGAAAACTTATTTAATTTTTTTCTGCTATGCATATTTATTCTTGACAAATACGTATTTCGCCTACGACTTGCAGGTTTCTTCAGTGTCTGTTTTCGGGCCCTGCAAGACGTGGGCGAAATACGTATCTGTCAAGACTAAATATACATAGTAGAATTAAGTTGGATAAGTTTTCTTTTTATTTAATTTCCAGGTTTCGTATTCTACTAAGACGCTACAAAAACTGCAGTAGTGCGTGATTAAGATCAACTGGTAACAATGGAGAGGGGGAGCAATACAGTAATAAGATCTATGTACTCGAGCTAGTGGACAAAACCTAGGCCTGGAAGACTGCTGTTTAAGTTGAGGAAATTGCACATTTATCGCAAACCCGTAACAAGTGGTCTCTTGATCCTTTGAAACCTTGAACGTTAAGAAAAACGAATGCCGAATGCCAGTGCCTTGATGTTTCCATTCGATTTCTGCTAGACTAGCTTTAGGGTAAATTATGCGTGCGGACACGCAGAATAAAGCCGTAAACATTAATCGAACAGCCAAGATTTGCTCCAATAAAATTGCCAACTGTTTTAGTAAAGTTAATTTAAAGGTGGCGCTTAGTATTTACTATGCCATTATACCAACCTATCTTGAAGAGCTAATATATACAACTTCAATATCAATATAAATTCTGTACATGTCCGAAATTGGACAGCTCAGTACTGTACAACAAATATCTATGTGCGACTGATAAAATGTTCATCAAAATGCCTACCTGGGAAATAGCTAAAAGTTCTGTCGCTTCTGGTTTTGGCTTTGAATTCGCTGTTCAGTATGCACTACGGATATTACGGACCTTACATTTTCACACGGTAATAACTACCGCTTCCAATAAATTTTTGACTAATCGTTGGTTTTAGAACTCACATTATGACTGCTACTTCATTAACTTTTTCGTAACCGTCATCAAAAACTAAAGCTGAAGCTGTAAACTATTTCGATTTGAATACCTTGTATTTATCCTTCTTCACAAAAGAAGTTTTCTCTTGTTATAATACACTGCATGACGTTTTTTCAAATCGATGTTTCATGGCTGGACTGATATTCGTAACAAATACGAAATATTGCTCGCCACACAAGTTTTAAACCATCCTCCATCAAATTAGTTTCGCCTGCTGTATCCCTGCGTTGTTGGATTAACCAGCTGGATCGCTAGGTTGATATCGAGCTGTTTCAACATCTCCTTGGTTTCCGGATCAACTTCGATGATGTCCTGTTCCAAAGCAGATACTTCCGGCACGTAGTTATCTCTGCGCTCACGTTCCTCTTCCTGCAGCTTAATGGAAATACCACGCACCTGAGAGTGACGCAGCCGCTTCATCAGATGTGTCACGAATCTAGAATCAATAGGATTTATTGTTTATGTACGTTCAAAAAACTTTACCGTTAGTCATACCCAGCAATCTTGTTTCGTAGCGGTTTGGTTGGAATAATAGCCACTTCCTCGACAATACGTTTGTTCGTGTGGAAATCCATGGTCAATCGAGTATAATACTTCTCGATTATGACCTTTGATGCCTTCTTTACGGTTTTGGTACGAACGCGACCCTAAAAATGTAAAAAAATATATAGAAAATAATCAAATAAGCATTTTAATTCGTATAAATGCTATTTCCAATAGTTAATATTCGGGTTTTTGGATATGGTTACTTTCGAACAAAATCAGATTACAAGATGTCAAATCGGAAGCGGCACAAACATAACATTTGAAACACTGATTTTACAGTAATAAAGTCCGAAATCACTGAGCATTTTGGAATTATCTGCTGTAGGGCAGTCCAATAACACAATTTAATAATGAAAGTTAACACTAAACACGAAAATAGCTGTAAATTTTAGACATTTACCATTTTGGTTTACGATTTACTGCTGCCGTTCGCAATGAAAACGTGTGGAAAAGAAATATGTGACGTCACGTCCTTCGAAGCTAAAATTTGACGGCTGTCAGAAATCAAAGCAGCCAACCAAAAAACGGAATCCGCAGCCCTATGGTGTTGCACATAACGGATTGACGCTGAATCAGCGACATTTGTCGTGTTCTGAGTTAAGGTCAGACACACTCCACAACTGAGTTTACCTGATGTAAATAGGTTGGATTTAGCTAAAACTTGGTTATAACTTTATTGTCAATTGCAAGGAATAGAGTGACTGTATACAGAGTGGCGACAATGTCAAAATTGGAATGATAATTATCTGTCAGTGTCATTCCAATCGAGCAGACGACTTATCCAACGCGTATACAGGAAAGAGAAAGAAAAACCTTGGAAAAACCGCATTGCATACATTTGGGATGACTTGTCGCCACTTTGTATATAGTCACTCTAGCAAGGAAAATTGTACCATCCAAAGTGCGATATCGCTCATAAAAGTGCTATTTTGCATTAAATCGTTTCGGTCTCTTCGGTTGGATAGCAAAGGAATAAGCAATTACGATGAAGCAGCAACATACCCTATCATGTGTATACACGCGTATTTCGTGTTAGCTAGTGTGGGTGCTTGAGTTATCAGAAAGCTCTATTTGAGTTCAAAAATGTCTTGCATTACGGTAGACATTGCATTGTCTTGCATTGTTTATAGATTTCGGGTTCGAGTTAACAACATACTTAACAAAAGGCACCGAGTTCGGTAAAATTTTACCGAAATCAAAACACATCACAAAGTTACTAAATTTAGCTCTGTACACATGCTGTTGTCTAATCATTCACGACTACGAAGTTGCTGATATTTGTTGGTTCTAATGTGAAAAAAGAGAGGTAATGTCGAATTTGTTTATTCAATCCGGTTTGGAACTGGATGAACTTTTTGTGTTCATTTGCTCCTATCTGACAGATAAAATTCACCCAGTTTCAACCCGGATTGAATAAACAAATTCGACATAAGTATTCTGGCAGCTAAATCTGGATTATTTTCCCTAATGCTAATGTATATGTCGGAACGAAACAGCTACATTGCAGTTGTTGCTATTTCTCTCTCTGACTACAGTAATTTCGGTATGTCGCAGTTTGATCGCAGTTGGGTGCTGTGCAATCGCAGTTTCAAACTGCTGAGTCCAGTTTGGTGAGAAGTGCGGTATTGCCCTTTGCATTGAAAGTTGGATTTTTAGCACACTTGTTCAGTCACACATTTTGTAGGTGAGAAAAGTTGCCAAAATTTCGTGGTAAAAACCCATGAATTCCTATTTGAATTGGGTCCTAAAGCCCTTTGTCGTTTTTAGCTTGAATCGATGAGGTTAGGGTTAGGAACACATATTTTGATATTTAATTTTATATTTTTAGGCTATTGCCATTAAAAACCTTTTTTTTTAATTTTGTGAAATTTTGAACAAAAAATAAACATTTGGGCAACCTTATATAGACAAACTATAGTTGTGCATGGTTGTGTCAAGCGGTGTCTAGACAACACGAATTATAAAAAGAAACCATAGTATGTCTTGAAATGTCACGGAAAGCTTTTTGTTTACCTTCACGCTCATGTGATAGTGTGTCAAAAAGTCAAAAGTTGCAAAGTCAGGAAATGGCTTGGCAATCGCGACCTAAAACATTTTCTGAGTTTACAGCTCATTTTCCGGTTCCGGTCATCTCAGTTTAATTAAGGCCTTTGTCAAAATCAGCAATAAGCGTAGTGACTGCACTTGGTCACAGCGTGGATGCCTTCAGTTTTCGGATGCAACACCCGCCATCGAGATGCGACCGTGTTTGGTTAGAAACGCACAGAAATTTTTGGTCTGCCGTTCGCCCTACTGCTGATTCACATCGGAGTAGCAGAACATACCAATCTGATTGATAATACGGTGCCAGTTTCGGTTGGCGTTTTTTTCATACTGTTCTGCGGGGTCGATTGTACCGAGATTATACTGTTGGCCATCAGTTTGACATCGTTTAGTCATTCTTAGCGCAAACTAGATTTGGACAAAGTCTAGCACCGTGAATCGATGGATTGGAATACATTGCCCGAATCAAAACTTTTATCCGATAACTAGTACAAATTTGATGTTCCACTTCCTCACGACCAGCAAAACGCAGACAAGCACAAGAGACAACTGCGAAGCTGTAACTGTCAAAACGATCAGCTGCTCTAATGTCAAACCAGAGTTGCCAGTGAGAAAAAGTTATCATTGTTGCCAGAAACGTGTTATTTTCGTTATGTCAAGGAAGATCTCTAATGTCAAGGGAGAATAAATTACAATATTTTTGTTTTTCAATTTTTTAGTGCTCTGCATCTTTTTAAAAAAGAAAAAACTGTACTCTGGTAGTCATAATGGGAAGCTTTATCGTTCCTTCTAAAAAAATCATCTTTTTATCAAAAATTTTAGGACCCAATTCTAATGCTTAAGTAGAGTTGTTATCGACGCTACGAATAATATAAAAATAGTTTCTAAATACATAATTCCGCTCATAATTCATAATTTTAACAAATATGCAGCATATATGAAATAAATGGAAAATTAAATACTATTTGCTTTTCCTACAACTGGTACACGGAGAATAAAAATGTAGTTTCAACCATATTTATGGTTGTTTTACGCACAAACAAAAATTTCGTTTTGTTTCAAACTGAAATGTATGATTGAAATGAAAATATTTATTATTACATCAATGTCAACTTCAAAATTGAAAATACTTTACTTTTAATTCAAAACTGTTATTTACTTAATTCAAACAGAATCTCGTTTGGAAACAACAATATTTTCAGGTTGTTATAAAAATATTTTATTGAGGCTTAAAACAACAATCATTTTGTTTGAAACAAACTGGAGCTTTTTCGCTCCGTGTACTGGCGCCACTGCTAAATCAAATGAAGATAGAACCAACAAAAGGGCGAATGTCGCAAGCGTAAACAAACCGAGTTTCCTATTATGGTAAAAAAAAGGTTTTCTTTTCTTGGTTGAAACAAATCCGTTGCTTTCCTTGTACATCATAAAACTGACTTTATTGCTGCTCCAACAGGTTAGTTTTATCTAATTAACTTATTTCCTAGTGTTAGTAAGTTTACAGGGTATTGTTGGAGGTGTGGCTTAATCTATTCAACCATGATGCAAAGTCTAAGTTGCGTCAATATGATTGGTCGAGAATGTCGTGTTAAGTCGGATACGTGAGATAGAACGTAAGTTAGAATGAGCGAGTTTGAATGAGTGTTGAGCGGGAGAATTGAATGAGTGTCGAGAGAGAGAGTTTGTGATAGCGCGTCGGTGGTGAATATAGCGTGAGTTCTCTTGGGTGCATGACGTGTGTAAAGTAGTTCAAGATCGCACGATGCACTTGAGCTTGTTATTTGTATAGAGGAAAAATATCGTGTCTGTTTCGTGTATTTTGATGAGGTGTGATTGTATATGGGTGGTTTGAGGCTGAGCTTTGTCTTGTAGGTTGTTTATGAGATTTGTACTTGATGTTTTCTAAGGAATCTTGTTTTAACGGTGTTTTGGTTCTGGTTTCGTTGTAAGGTGTCGGGTTATTCTATGAATCTGATATGGGTTTCTTGTAAGGATTTAGAGTGGGTTTGGTATGAGTTATGTTCGTGGGAATTGTGGTTCGTAACATCTGTGGAATGTTGGTCGGTCATGTTTTTGGGAAAAGTCTGGTCTTTGTCATGTGTCATTGTAATTTCTAAAACATCGCTTAATGCGTATAGCATACCTTCCCTTTGAAGAGTAAGGTACGGGGTAGTAAAAAAAAAAAGGACGGGGTTTTTTCGTAACATATATTGTTGTCATATAAGTTTTTTTTTTGATAAATTTGAAAAAGGTTGTTGATTAGCCGTTGGGTGTTGGATACTTATTGTAATGGTAATTGTAAACTGTTACATAATATGTGATTGTTGTTTTGTTGCGTTTTTATCAATCTATTTTTGTGTACTATTGTCGATTTGTTGGTTCTAATACATTTGATTTTACAATTTGGATCTAGTAATTCTTCGACTACATATGGTCCTTCATACCATGGGTCTAATTTTCGTCTATTTTCTATTTTTAAATAAACTGTTTCGTTGATATTGAGTTGTATAGGATTAATATCGTTTTCTGCTGACTCTGTTCTTTTGATTTTTTGCGTGATTAGTCTATTTCTAGCTATCTCGTTTGATTTTTGTAATTTAAATTTTAATTCTTTGCTGTATTGGTCAAAATTATAAATTGGTTCTGTTCCGTGTTCGAAAATTTCCTGGGGTAACTTTGCTTTGGTTCCGAAAACTAATTCATGTGGTGTAAATCCGTGGTCTGAGTGTGGTGTTGTGTTGTAATTGAATGCATAAAATTTTAACCAATCATCCCAGTCAGATTGATGTTCATTGACGAAAGATCTCAGATACTCGTTTAGACATCTGTGATTTCTCTCCAATGAGCCAATTGTCTGTGGATGATAGGCGGTGCTAAATTTCTGTTTTACTTGTAGGGTTTTGCATATTTGTTCGAAGATTTCATTGTTGTATTCTGTTCCTTGGTCTGAACGTAAAATTAAAAATGAACCGTATGTGAGCAGAAAATCATTGACTAATGCTTTAGCAATGACGTTGGCCTCTTTTGTGGGTACTGGTATCAATACGATATATTTTGTTAAATCGCATTGAATACTGACTGCGTATCGATTGTTATTATTGCTTTTCGGTAATGGTCCGATAGTGTCTATGGATATAATTTCAAATGGGTATGATGGTGTTGTAGTTACTATTTGTTTTTCCTTTGTGTGTTTTATGACCTTGTTTCGCTTACAAGATTCACATGATTGAATATATTCTGCTATTGATCGTTTCATGTTGTTCCAATTGTATAATTCTCTAATTTGTAGGTATAGTCTATGTTGTCCAACATGTCCTCCTGTTGGTGTGTTGTGGAAATCATGTAATATTTTCTGTATAATTTCCTTTTGCGTCACCGTTGTTGGTGGTTTGTATATAATAATTTGTATTGAATGCACTTGTGCATTTGCGATTGCTTTAAAGTTCTCGAGTGATATCATGTTGAATAATTCGTCTTTTATTGACAATGCTAATTTGCTTTGATAAATTTTTCTTGCTTCTTCCTCTAATTTTAGAAGAGCAGACTCTAAAGCCTGACTTCCATTTATATTTTGATGCACTTGTGCAACAATTTTGTTATTTTTCTTTATGATAAACTTTAATTCGTTTCCTTTATAAATTTTTGTCTCGAGTTTTAGTAATTTGTTTGTTTCAGAAGGGTTGTTAGTCATGTACGTCGAGAGGTGATCAATTTCTCTAGGTACACTATTCTGAATTTTGTTTGTAGTTTCCTTCACGTTATTCTGCAAATTTCTGGTCATGGACCTTGTATTTACTCTTAAAATATTTAATTGTTTTAGTTCGTCTGACGTTGTAATTATTCGTGACAATGCGTCAGCTCCTACGTTTCCTTTGCCTGGTATAAATTCTACTGTAAAATCGTATTCTTCCAAATCTAACCGTATTCTCGTTAGTTTTGAAGTGGGGTTTTTCATGCCGAACAGATACACTAAAGGTCTGTGATCTGTTTTAACAACAAATTTTCTTCCATACAGATATGGTTTAAAGTAGTTAATGGCCCAATGGATTGCCGTTAACTCTTTCAAAATTGTAGGTTTGTTTTTCTCACCTGGTGTAAATGATTTGCTTGCGAATGCGATTGGTAAGTTTCCGTTTTGGGTCTCTTGAGACAGAACTGCTCCACATCCAATGTCTGATGCATCAGTTGTAACTATGAAGTCTTTTGCAAAATCTGGGTATTGGAGTAGTTTCGGGGAAATTAGAGCATTTCTTAAGGTATCGAAAGCTCTTTGACAGTTAGCTGTCCAAATGAAATTTGTGTTTTTCTTTAGTAATTGATTTAGGGGGTGTGCTATTATTGCGAAATTTGGTACAAATTTTCTATAATAGTTGCAAAATGCTACAAAT
Organism: Sabethes cyaneus; assembly: GCF_943734655.1. Classification (NCBI taxonomy): domain Eukaryota; kingdom Metazoa; phylum Arthropoda; class Insecta; order Diptera; family Culicidae; genus Sabethes; species Sabethes cyaneus. Next base: position 187,218,568 of record NC_071354.1, on the reverse strand, counting down.
CGTCTGACTTCGTCAGCGTTTGTTGGAATTGGGTATTTTAAAATTGCATTAAATTTTGAATCATCGGGTAACATACCTTGGTCGGTAATTTTATGACCGAGATAAGTCACTTGTGTGCTGAAGAATTTGCACTTTTGGGCGTTGAGTTTTAGGTTATAAAATCTCAAACGTTCAAACACTTGTGTTAGATTTGATAAGTGGTGATTGACTGAGCATCCTATTACTACGATGTCGTCAATGTAAATGAAGGCTAATTCTGGCGTTAAACCTGCCATTGCTATAGTCATCATTCGTTGAAAACTGTTTGGGCTGATGTTTAATCCAAACGGTAATCGAGTAAATTGATAATGACCGTTTTTGGTTGAAAATGCTGTAAATTTTCTGGATTCCATATCAAGTGGGATTTGGTGGAATCCAGACATCAAATCTAATGTGGTGAAGAATTTGGCTCTTCCTAATTGGTCAAGTATATCATCTATCCGGGGTAGTGGAAATCGGTCTGCTAGTATCCTTTTGTTTAGTTGTCGGAAGTCCACAACTAAACGCCATTTTTTTGTATTATCAAGTGATTTTTTCGGTACTAGTAGGATTGGTGAGTTATAAGGGGATACTGAAGGTTCAATTATGTTTCCTTCTAGCATTTTGTTTACTTGACGGTCAATTTCGTCATATTGTGAATGAATCGTTTTGTAGTTAGGAATATATACTGGGACGTTGTCACTAGCCGCTGTATTTTGCGTATAGAAGTTGTTTTGGCTGACTTCCTCTTCTGGAAGACAAAATATGTCTTGATATTGACTGATTAAGTTTTTGAATTTCTCTACAGCATATTTTGGAATTTGTTCAGTATTTATATTTTTGAGAATTTGCTCGTATCTGCTATTCTCATTTGTCTTATTTTTTATTGGTATAATATAATCTTTTAAACTACTTAATGTCGGCTTAAATTGCGTATATGCTATAAATGATGGGTTGTCGTTCGTATTTACAAATTTTACATAAGGTTTTTGTGGGGAAACTATGGTATTTCCACAAAAAATTCCTGGGTAGATCTCTTCGGAATGGACTACCATATCCTCTGAGATGCCCAAATAAGGTATTCTTCTGACAACTTCGCTTCGGCTTGGTAACATAAAGCCTTCTTGCATATTGTCTTCTATTGGTATTGCTATCTGTACATTTTGTATATTAAATGTAAGTAGCCAATATTCGTAGTCTATTACGCATTTGTAATTTGCTAAAAAATCGCGACCTAAAATGCCGTCTGCTTTAATTGGTAAATTAGGTGTAACTAAATGAAATTGGTGATTTAATGTTAAACTATCATTAAAGCATAGTATTGTATTAACTATTCCTAAAGTTTCTATTGTATTCTCCGTTATTCCGGTTAATTTAATTTTATTTGCTTTATTTACAGATTGGTCAGGGCGTATATTTTGTGCTTTAAATAGTGAAATATCTGCTCCTGTATCGATAATTAAATTGCAAATCTTATTTCCAGTCATGTGCACCTTGACTCGAATAAAATTTGATGTATTTAAATTTATTGTTAATATGGGTGTGCCTGTCGGTAACAAGTAACCAGAGTGTCGACTTCTCTGATCAATTGTTACTGTTGGGCGAAAAAATAGTTTTGGTCAGGTGGTGATAATGATGGTCGGTGGATTTGTTCCACTTGTTGATTGAAGGGTAGCATGTCTACGCCTTGATTAAGTGTTGGTTGTTGTACATTTGGTTCAACTTGCGTTACTTGCTGTTGGTTTGCTAAGTACGCTCGAGCGAATCTTTGTCCATTATTTTGTGGTTGTGTAAATCGTTGTCCATTATTTTGGTATCCGCGTGCGTTACTGTGTTGATATCCGCGTCCGCGTTGTTGGTAATTAGATCTTTGATTTTGGTAATTGTTGTTTTGGAATCGTCGAGGTTCTTGACCTCTGAAATTCCTGTTATTCATTTCGAAGGGACGTCTGAAATTTGTTTGTTGATGATAATATCCTCTTCCTTGTCCTTGTCCTGAGACTTGCTGGTTGTTATATCGTCTGTTAATTTGTAAAACTGATGATGAGTGGCTTTCGCGTTTTTTCTGTTCGTTTTCCATCGCTACGTTGATGGCTTCTTCTATAGTCTCAAATTTTCCAATTCTAAGCATCATCTCGGTGGTACTGTTGCTGGTATTGTCGATCATTGCAGAGATGGCTGCTTTTCTTGCCATCTTTTGGGCTACTTCGTTCGGGATTTGTTCTCGAACGTAAGTTTGTTGAAGTTTTTCTGTGAGGATTTCTATTTGTTTGAAATCGTCAGCTGTTTTGCATTTAATTCCCTTCAGACTGGTCAGCGCCAGGTCTGAGGTGCATTTGTCTGCACAATGTAGTTTGAGTTTGTTTATTATATCATCGATTTCCTGTGGGGGGCCTGCGAAAAGGTTTCTGGCTTTCCCACTTAGTTTAGTCATTATCAGTTGGATTGCGGACACTTTGTTCTCGGCTGGTATTATTGTTTTTACTAACACCAATGCATCCGTAAATGAATTTAAATTTTCACTATTTCCGTTGTAAGCCGGTAATAAACCTGCTAACTCGGAAGCTGTTTTTATGTTTAGGGCCATATTGCTTTTTCTTTGGCACCAGATAATGATTTTTGTAATAATTTTCAATTTTAACCTCCTTTGTCTGAGGTTGATGGAACTATCAGCTCTCAGTAGGGAGTCTTCGGTTAGAAGTCTTCGTCTTAAAGTTTGCGGTTTGGGTCTATGTTGCGTGGTCTCGGGATCGCTGTCGTATGCTCTTTGGGATATAACGGTATTATTTAATATTTTAATGCACTTTTCGTAAATTGTTTTTAGTGCGTTATAAGATTCGACCGCTTTATTCCAGTTCGAGGTGGACAACCTGTATTCGTAAGACCTTATAATTGTTTTGTATTCAGAGAAGCTATCTTGTAACTGAAGTTTCTTGGTTTCTATCCCTTGTAAAGTTCGTGTTCGAAGTTTACTTTTTTCAAGGTTCAAGTGTTCTCGTCTTATAAACGTTTCAATTATTTGTAGTCTGTCCATTCGGACATGGTTGGTGTTACGGAAGGGTTAAAATTCGCACAAAGCACAAGAATTTCAAATTTAAATTACAAATGTCTATTTATTTTTAATAATTTCGTCTATTTCTATCCACATTTCTGGTGGTATGTCTTCTATCGTTATAAATATTTTCATCTCTTCTTTTTTTTTTGACTTATAAATTTATAAAGGTAAAATTAAAATGTTTTTTTTTTTTTTTTTTTTTTTTTTTCACTTGCCTTTGCTGCCGTCGTCGTTCGATGCCGGTCAAATTTCTGCTGCTGCTTCCGCTTTGCTGCCGTCGTCGTTCGATGCCGGTCGATTTATTCAAATTTCCGCTGCTGCCTCCGCTGTAGATCGCTGTATTCTAATTTCCCTTGCTTCTCGTCGTTCTTTGTCCGTTTTACGCTGGGCTTAATGCTGCTAGCGTTTTTGCTGCCTTTAGGGCTTGTCGCCTTAGGTGGCTCGTTACTAGTTTCGCCAGTGTTACAGTTAGTTGGATCACTGTTAACACCAGAATGATGTTTAATTTGATGTTATTTTCTTCTAGTATCGACGTATGTACGGTTTGGGTTTGTACTACCGTCACGTCGTTATTTCCATTTATACGTGCACTTCGGTTTCCCATAGTTTTTTTTTTTTTTTTTTTTTTTTTTTGACTTCAGTCCATCATTTGGTTTACTTCCTTCGGTTTAAAGAACTAATCTTTTTTCGGGTTCACACTTGGGAGTTACTTCATTCGGTTTAAGAACTAATCTTTTTTCGGGTTCACACTTTGGAGTTCCTTCATTCGGTTTAAGAACTAATCATTTTTCGGGTTCGCACTTTGGAGTTACTTCATTCGGTTTAAGAACTAATCATTTTTCGGGTTCACACTTTGGGGTTACTTCATTCGGTTTAAGAACTAATCATTTTTCTGGTTCACACAAGACACAATTTTTGCACTTCAGACAACTACCAACGTTTAGACACTGCACTGTGCTTTTACTATTTTTGTTCGCATCCGAGCATTGCGCGCTCGAAGTCTACGGTCGCCATTTCCTATTATGGTAAAAAAAAGGTTTTCTTTTCTTGGTTGAAACAAATCCGTTGCTTTCCTTGTACATCATAAAACTGACTTTATTGCTGCTCCAACAGGTTAGTTTTATCTAATTAACTTATTTCCTAGTGTTAGTAAGTTTACAGGGTATTGTTGGAGGTGTGGCTTAATCTATTCAACCATGATGCAAAGTCTAAGTTGCGTCAATATGATTGGTCGAGAATGTCGTGTTAAGTCGGATACGTGAGATAGAACGTAAGTTAGAATGAGCGAGTTTGAATGAGTGTTGAGCGGGAGAATTGAATGAGTGTCGAGAGAGAGAGTTTGTGATAGCGCGTCGGTGGTGAATATAGCGTGAGTTCTCTTGGGTGCATGACGTGTGTAAAGTAGTTCAAGATCGCACGATGCACTTGAGCTTGTTATTTGTATAGAGGAAAAATATCGTGTCTGTTTCGTGTATTTTGATGAGGTGTGATTGTATATGGGTGGTTTGAGGCTGAGCTTTGTCTTGTAGGTTGTTTATGAGATTTGTACTTGATGTTTTCTAAGGAATCTTGTTTTAACGGTGTTTTGGTTCTGGTTTCGTTGTAAGGTGTCGGGTTATTCTATGAATCTGATATGGGTTTCTTGTAAGGATTTAGAGTGGGTTTGGTATGAGTTATGTTCGTGGGAATTGTGGTTCGTAACATCTGTGGAATGTTGGTCGGTCATGTTTTTGGGAAAAGTCTGGTCTTTGTCATGTGTCATTGTAATTTCTAAAACATCGCTTAATGCGTATAGCATAGTTGAGAGTTGATTTGCCTATGCTGCTCCAGCAAAATATAACTCTCACTCGTTTTGTTTACATCTGCGACATTCGCCCTTTTGTTAATTCTATCCAGAAATGTCAGCTCAGATAGGAGAGTGTAATGATGGGAAATGCCGATCAAAATCTATAACGATTATGGATCAAGTTTTCTTATCGTTAATAATTAATAACGATAATATGACAGTATAAGCAAAAATACGTAAGAAATAGAACAAAAATGTTAAAATAATAACAAGCCAAGAAGATTTCACTTTAAACCCTCCAATTTTCGATACTCTTCCGTGACGATAAAGTTTGATGGTATTATCGATATAAGATTACTAGCGATATTATCAGTAGCACACTTTTCATCACAGTTTTGAAGGTTGCACTTTATAACTGCACTGAAACAAGAATCATGGTAATTGTTACCATATTAGAGGGTAAAATTAAGAGGACACACCAGTGAATTTTTGCAGAAAAGATTTCTGTTTAGCTTAAGCAGTGTTCTGGCCAAATTTACAATGCGTTACTTTCGGCGCCACCCCGATACATTACAAAAATAACAGAATTGTACTGTGTTACCTGACTCACTGCGAAATGCGTTGTATTCGCGGGATCGTGTTGGTTCGAAAGGTTTCGAAAAATATCGCCCTTGTATCGAAAATATCGTTAATTTTGATCACTAAAAATAACCTGAGAGAGAGTCGCGGAGACGGTCTTCTTTTTCTTATGCTTTGGCTGTTCTTCTTCTTCCTATTACGTTTGCTTTCATTTTCGGGCAAATAAATGAAACTTTTGCGTGAACATCTCATTGGACGTGTGAAGTGTGCATTTTATAATAACATATTTTGGTGTTAATTGTCACACGGGCATTTCAGTTTTTGCAAAAATGTTAATTTACAATTGAGACAAACAAGACTAATTCAATTCCGAATGTGTTTTTCACAAAAACACCGGCAGAAAACTTATGAGAATTAACAATACTTTTCCATTTTGGGACAACGATAACGACTGGCTGCATTTGACAGATCGTACTGGCTGCATTTGACGTTAGAATTTTTCCTCTTCGCGAATCTCTCTCAGAAAATAACGTACTTAAACATTATATTTCATGTGCCAGTAGTACGCAATAGTTGTATTGTGAAACTGAATTGTTATTTATGCAACTTTTTACAAATTAAATGCAATAACAAAAGCACAACTTATAAAAAATCGTTTGTTATCGAAATTAACTGAATATGCGTTATAAACGAATAAAACGCATGGTTACGTTTTATTTCAATAATACGCATATTCGCAGTGAGTCAGTGTACTGGAGTCATCTGTAAGATATAACACACCTTACAACGTCTGATAGAATACATTGGATTAGGAGCGATGTATTGAGTGTCTCTACTATGTGGGGATTATCGAGAGAGGGAGCGCGCCTGATAGCCGTGCAGAGAATCGGCAGTTTACAGATAGACACGACAAGAAGCACGTCAGTACAGATGGCGACGAGTATAAAAATAGGTAAGTTCAGTGTGTGAAAATAGAGAAAATTAGTAGTGATTGATTATGGAAAAATACTTCCCGGTAAACTAACCGGTAACTTATAAGTAAGTCGTACGTGGTGTACGCGACACTTTCATAATTTGGCACGGATAAAAATTTAGAATTTATTATCGAAAAAAAGATGGCTGATGAAAGCAAGGGCAGAGCGCTACTTGCTTGGTTTTGTTTGTGGTAGTGTGTTGCGAGACGTACTTCGTGTTTTAATACGGTTTTGGTCATGGGCTGTAGCGCCGACGTCCGTGCGGAGGGGAGCGTTAAAAGAGGCACTCAGTTGATGCTGCTGATTTTTTTTTGTTAATTTTGAGAAACAAGGGCTTAGCGTTTCGGCTACGGCAAACTTTTCTGTTGAGGATGAATACACTTGGATTGTTTTTGCGTCATGTTTAGTCGTGGGGATTGTTCGGATGTAAGTGCAGTGGTTCTGTGCAGTGTTTAATTTTTGAATGTGATATATGGGCAGCATATATTAAGTCAAGCGCATGGCGCGAAGCGAACTAATAATGGAATGACTTACGGAGGTAACACGTTGAAGTATGTGGGTAGCACATACAGGTGTAAGGCATATGGAAAGCACATAGCTGATGTATGTGGGTAGCACATACAGGTGTTAAGCATGTGGGGAGCACATGGCTGATGTATGTGGGTAGCACATACAGGTGTTAAGCATGTGGGGAGCACATGGCTGATGTATGTGGGTAGCACATACAGGTGTTAAGCATGTGGGGAGCACATGGCTGATGTATGTGGGTAGCACATACAGGTGTTAAGCATGTGGGAAGCACATGGCTGATGTATGTGGGTAGCACATACAGGGGTAAAGCATTTGGGGAACACATGGCTGATGTATGTGCGCTATATGTGTATGTGTTATGTGCGAATTAAATATGTATGATTGCGGACGAAAAAAAAATTAATTAAGTCATTCAATATGTAATTTATACTATATTTTACATTTGTTTTAGATGCGTCAGTTGTTCCACCTTTCAAGCCAGGCCGTGACGCTCGTAATGATTGGCTTAAATGGAAACGCGTTCTGGAACGCTATTTGAAGTTGAGCAAGGTCACAGAGGAAGAAGATAAATGTGACTTGTTGTTAGTTCTCGGAGGCATTGATTTACAGGATCAATATGAGAAAATAGTTCACTACGAGGTAATCGCCACAGAAAGGGATGAAGATGGAAACGAAAACCGCCGGGTGGACAAATACGCCTCAATTATACTTTCGCTTGACAATTACTATGCGCCTAAAACAAACAAACGATACGAAAGACACTTGTTACGCAGCATTAAGCAAGACGAAAATGAACCGTTTGATGATTTTATCAACCGCTTGCGAGAACAAGCGAATAGATGTGAATTTACTGACGTAAATGACGCTGCGATAGATCAGATTATTGAAGGTTGTATTTCCCAAGATTTCCGTAAGAAGTTATTAGCGGAAGACAAGATTTTTGAGGAAGTTTTGCAACTCGGCAAAGTGATGGAGGATATACAGGCTCAGAGTAAGACTTACACGAGTCCGAAAAGTGCAATAATGGAATCCGTACAACGCGTACAACCAGTCAACAAGTCGAATATGCGATGTTTTAAATGTAATCGAACAGGTCATATCGCACGTGATAAACACGCCTGCCCGGAAAACGGAGTAAAATGTCACGTTTGCGGAGAAATGAACCACTTTAAAATTTGTTGTCCAAAAAAGCGTAAACGGGAAGAAAATGAGTTTTACCAGCCTTCGAAAAGACAGAAAGTGACACCCAGAAAAGGATTGTATTGTGTAAACGCCGGAGAGAAAGGTGATACATTGGCGTTTGATGTTGGAGGCGTGAAAATTCACATGCTGGTTGACTCCGGCTCACCACCGAATATTGTTACCCAAAGGACCTATGCAGAGCTACGACGATCAGGTGCCAAGATCATTAACGGAAGAGAAGCTATCGAAGAAAGTAAGCAATACCAGGGCTATGGCTCATCAGATGCAATTCTGTTTAGCAAGGCTTTTGAAACGGAAATAAAAATACCAGGAGAAGAACATGGAGTTTGGGCTTACGTACTCGTGTCACCAAACGGACAAACAAATCTCCTCTCAAAGTCTACCGCATTCGCTCTTGGCGTCCTTAGAATTGGTTATAAAGTGAACGCAATTTCAAACGCCGAGCCGACTACGTTCACGCCGTTTCCAAAAGTACCAGGAGTTCAATTCGGAGTACACATCGACTCTTCCGTGACACCTGTATGCCAACCAATGCGGCGCTTACCGATCGCTATGGAAGCGGAAGTAGAGCAGCAGATACAAGAATTGCTTGCCCAAGAGATCATAGAGAGGGTCGAACATCCAACCAGCTGGGTGTCTCCACTAGTGCCCGTTCGAAAAAACGATGCAAAACTACGGCTTTGCGTGGATCTAAGAGCTGCGAATAAAGCGGTTTTAACCGAAAACTATCCAATGCCGAACATCGAAGAAGCATTTTCCTCTATCCACGAGGCGGAAATGTTGTCTACTCTTGATTTGGAATCTGCCTTCTATCATCTCGAACTCGATGTTGATAGTCGTGATATCACAACCTTCATTTCACGAAGCGGACTTTATCGCTTCACTCGTCTGGTGTTCGGAATTAAAAGTGCGCCAGAATTATTCCAGAAAACCATCACAACTATTATTGGTAGAATCAAAGGGGTCATTATATACCTTGATGATATCTTGATTTTTGCTGCTACCGCTCAAGAACACGATCGTGTAATGGGATTAGTTATGCAGCGCCTTAAAACGTATAACTTGAAAGTCAATGATAACAAATCAGTACTACGAGCTTCGAACGTCAAATTTCTGGGTTTTGAAATATCTAAACAAGGAGTAAGTCTTACAGAGACCAAACTAAAAGCTTTTTCAGACATGCGAGCTCCTGAAACAACAAGCGAACTCCGTTCACTTTTAGGTACTATTCAGTTTTTTGGTAAATTCATTGAGAATCTATCTCAACGCACTCATCATATGAGACAACTTTTGCATAAAGAGACACCGTTCTGTTGGAAAGAATGTCATCAAAGAGAACTCGATGGTTTGAAAACATCAGTTTCCCAAAAACGAACACTTAAATACTACAACCCTCGTGATAAGACGTATTTGATAACCGACGCTGGCCCTAATGGTTTGGGTGCTGTCCTAGCTCAACAAGAAAACAACGAAATTAGGCCAGTATCATGTTTATCTCGAAGCTTAACTCCATGTGAAGCCAAATACTGCCAAACCGAGAAGGAGTGCCTCGGTATTATTTGGGCAAAGGAGAAATTATACATTTATCTATATGGAACCAAATTCATCCTCATCACAGACTGTAAACCACTTGTCTACTTGCTTGAGCGAGCGCGATCTAGACCCTCGGCTCGGATAGAAAGGTGGATACTGCGTCTCCAGAATTTTGACTTTGAGACACGCTATGAACCAGGAGAGAAGAATGTCGCGGACTGTTTTTCGAGACTCTGTTCATCTCAAAACAACGTGAGACAAGAAACAGATGTCATCAGTTTGATAACACCGTATATGCAACCGTGTAGAATTAGTAAACAAGAACTAGACGATGCTAGTGAAAAGGATGCCAGCTTGAATGCGATTCGTCAGGCGTTGATGTCAGGTGATTGGACTAACGTTTCAGCACAGTATAAGACGATGGGCATCAAAGAACAACTTTCTCAATACGGGCATTTAATCCTCAGAGGCGATCGAATTGTCATTCCTGCGGCTCTGCAATTGAGAGTCACAGAGATAGCACATTTGGGTCACCAGGGGGCAACCGCTATGAAAGCACACTTAAGATCAAGATTGTGGTTTCCTGGTTTGGATGATTTAGTCGAGAAAGTCCTAAGAACGTGTAAAGAATGTGCAATGATGTCAAAACCTGATCCACCATGCCCTATGTCACGAAGATTCCCAACTCTGCCGTGGCAAGATCTAGCAATGGATTTCATAGAAGGTTTGCCTAACGGCTACTCGATGCTGGTTGTGGTGTGCTACACAACCCGGTATACCATGGTAGAACCAATGGAACATCCTACATCTTCTATGGTCATAGCAGCCCTCCTGAAGATGTTCAGCAAATTTGGAATACCTCAATCGATAACCACTGATAACGGACCTCAATTCCGTGCCATGGAGCTTAGAAAATTTTGTGACTCCTACAATATCCATCTAAATCTGACAACACCGTACTGGCCAGAACGTAACGGTGCCGTCGAAAGGCAAAATCGTAATCTAAAGAAAAGGATAAAAATTAGTGTTGCCCAAGATAGTGACTGGAAAAGTGATCTCTATGAATATCTGTTGTTCTACCACTCAACGCCTCAAGAAACCACGGGTTTGTCACCGGCAAAGATGATGTTCAATAGAGACCTCATAAGCTATTTGCCAACAGTCCAAGAACCGCATAGAATATTTCACGAAGGGGCAGTGGAGCGTGATGCCTTAGGCAAAGAACGAAAGAAGCTATACGCAAATGATACAAGACATGCTAAATCAAATGACCTACTCGTTGGCGATACCGTTTTAATGCGGAACTTAAAGTTAGGATCTACACAACCAAACTTTCGAGCAGAAGAATTTGAAGTTACCAATGTGGAAGGGAGTGAAATTGCTCTCAGGTCAAAGAAAACTGGGAAGGAGTATGCCAGGAACAGAACTCACGTCAAGAAATTCGCGCCGGGCATACTACGTGGTACAGACGTGCCAGTTTCCGACTCCAAGACAACGGTTGTTAGTTCTATCTTCAAATTTTGCTGGGCCAGGATAGGAAAATCAACTCTTACTCGGTTTGTTTACGCTTGCGACATTCGCCCTTTTGTTAGTTCTATCTTCAAATGCAAAAATAAATGAAGTATTCCACCACGCACACATATAAGGATTTTTTGACATTAGCTGAGGCCCTCGCTGAAGCTGTTTGCAGTAGGAATAATATCAAAAAGATCAAATATCAAACTCCCGGATCCTCTCCTCCACTCTTCGCTCCCCTCTCACTCCTACATAACCGATCCTCAGCTAATGTCATTCTGGTTAGTGACGAAACCGCAAATTACTTCATACTTTCTTCTCTCTTTTTCACACAAAAACCAAACAAATGTCTGCCACTTTGAATATATTTATATCAGCTAAACTCAGGGGGGATCTATCGGTAAGGAATTGTGAAACTCACATTTGAAGGGGCAGGCACGTGACCATAATTTTCAATGCCGCTCTTGCTACTTTTTTTCTCACCGATTTGCTGCTCTTGCCTGCATATGTAGCTTCTGAAAAGTTTCTTAGTTTGTTTTATTTACGCTAAAAATCAGATAAATGCATTATCGGGATCAAAACAATACAAACGACAATTGCGCTGCGTGTTTGGGTTTGAGTTTCTGTCAACTGCAGCAGACAAAAATAGAGTTGCGAGTCCCTTGGCTCGAAATCAATCACACGTCGTTTGGTCCATGACAGTACAAACGTCATGGACCAAACACCATCTGCGGTAACGCACACATGTATGGAATTTGACAGCAATAGATCCCCCCTGGCTAAACTCCGTAGGGCAGTCAAATTCAAATTTTGGCATCAGGAAGTGGATACCGTTGCTATGGGCACCTGTTTTATTTATTAGCTTATTTATGTATAGGAGAACTGAATTGAAATTTTCAGTGTTTTGTGCAAGAAAGAATTGAATCTAAAGTTTTACAGTGATGGATTGCGAAAGAAGCGAATCAATTTCTATGCATGACTTTTTAGAATTTCTTAAGATTACCTGTCAAGTAAATGATTCTTTTAACAGCAACAAGAAAAACCCTCCTTCATTCGACTACAACCAACTGGCAAAAAACGAATTGGTGAACAGTATTGCTACGGAAGTGTTGACCGGAAACTCGAATTTGCCTGGAACATCACCGGCCCGTCGACAGGCAAAGAAAGACAGCAAAGACGATCCTCCTAGTCAAAAGAAAGTGTTCAAGAAAAAATCGCTTACGCAGAGTAAGTCTCAAAAAAGTAAACAAGAAACCGTAGAAAGTTCAAACCGGACCTTGGATACCTTACTGAATGAGAAATTGGATGAAGTTCTAAATGAGGGCATCCTTGATTCGGTACTTCCTTTCATTTGTCCGTCAAATACATCTGGACCTACAGGATACGGATATCACAAGGGAGCGCATTCAAAATTGTCACATCCTGTAGTGCAATTGACACCCAGCAATAATAGTGCAGGTTCTAAAACGGTATCCAATCTTGCTGATGGTGCCTCAATAGATCATCAACATGCATGCGGCAGTTCCAAGAAAAGCAATCAATCCTCAGTAGGAGATGTTTCTCAAAATTTCCTGATAGCAAGCAGCACCAGTAAGCTTGGAGCTAGAAGAAAGTCCTCAGTGTCTCAAATACCAATTTCGGATAGCCGTTCCGAGTAAGTAAATAAAGAATGTCTAAATTCCTAATTAGATGTACATAATTTTTATTTCGATTTCATTTTAGACCCGAGGTTACGATACATGTGTGCGACGAAGTTAAAGGAACGTCAAGGGACTTTTCCTGCCCACAAAAACTACTAATCGCAAAAATGGGGTACTTTGCAGATGTCACGGCTGGTCAACGATTGGAGGATATGGACATTTCGGTGCATTGCGATTTACAAATATTTGAATGGCTAATGAAGTGGGTCAAGAAGGAATCCACCTCTCAGGACGATTGGCCATCACTTGATCCATCTAATGTGGTTCCGATATTAGTTTCCGCAAGCTTTCTCCAGATGGAACCTCTCTTGTTGGACTGCCTTTCCTTTTGCCACGCTCGATTAAACGAAGTCGTTAGAGCTTCGTCTAACTTGGCGTGCCTCAATGATAGCATAATTACACGGCTTGCAGCAATGTTTACGAATCTGGAACTAGAAATGGTTAAGGATAAAAAGGATCGTATTGCGCCACGCCTTTGGACCAAATTAATTCAAAGTCTTTGTGAGATTGAACCGCAAGCACTGCGTGGACATTACGCCACATTGGTAGGTATGTTTCGATGCCTACGGTGTGGAAAATATTTGACTCAAACCGTTAGCACGTTTATACACTGTGTTCCGCAAAACATTCGCCTGAATCGCTGGGGCCAATTGATCAGTTCACATGTGAAGGATCCGGCTTGGAATATAACCAGCTATGTGGCGAGTTTGCACAAAGAGATGCGCTCCTGGCGCAAAGTATACTGGCGGCTGTGGGGACACTGTCACTTCTTATATTGCGCTATGTGTGATACTCATTTTGCTGTCTACCAAATGCTATGGTGTCAATATCATCCGGAACAACCGCAATTTCTGGGACCGGCGGCGGAAGGGCGAGTACCTGGACCAGCTGGGCGGTATCCGTGTTGTGGGAAACAGGCCTATCGTTATGAAACTCTGCCAGGTCCTACGGTAAGAAAAAAGACAAAAGTTACCTATATTAAGTCATTTTATCTAACTAATAATCGCCATCCATTGAAAATAGGGTTGTCAATACCGGGAACACACCGTCCAAGCAGATACGGATCGCGATCGTGCAATTTTACAATTAGCAATGCAGGCTGCCGAAGGTGGCTGCCTGTACGAAACAGCCCCCTTCAAACCTCCGAGTACGGTCAATGACCCCTGGTGGAACGGAATAGGTATTTTACCCCATCGCTCGAGACAGGGTTTGCTGCCAACGTTTCATGTTGAAGGAGATGCTCAACCTAGTCGATCGACTCGAAAGTTTATTACACGTCAACAGTCGCAGTCGATAGCCGAATCTGATACCGAGTCAGACTCGGAAGATGCCGATAAATCAGGTACTATTCTGAGTCACTCCTCCAGCAGCAGTAGCGACGGCGAAGAGTCCGCCTACAGCAGTCCCCGATCATTCCGTCCGAAGAGTCTGAAATACAAACCTAAGCTTTCCTATGGTAGGCACTGGGCGGGAGACATGTCCGCTCGCAGCAATCAAGATAATCAGCGTGAGTTCGAGGAACGTGCTATGAAGCAGATTATCGCAATGGTAGGGAAAAAGACGGGCAGCGAGCAGAATCAGCAGTTCATCACGTACCAACAGGGCGGTACGTTTATGAAAATTGAAGCCGATTGGCGGGAGTCTATCAAGCAGAAAAATTTAGCCAGCATAAAGGCCAAGGCGGGGACTATCAAATGATGACTGCTCATTGACCTACGCGAACGCTCGCAGGAGAAATCTTTCGGATGAAGTTAGTGCTAATAAATTGAATTGCGTTGAACAGGCATCTCGAGCTAGTTTGGGCATGTTTCACAAAATTTGCAGTTTAAGTTTTAGCTTTGCAGGATGTGTTCAACGACTTTTGACGTAGGACTATGTCTTAAAGCTAGTTAGGGTGTATCAAAATCTAAAACGAGAAAAAGTGGTCTGGTTTTTGAGGTTTACATAGTATTTTTCTGTCTTGACAGATTACAAAAAATTTACTCTAATCACTCGATTGTGGGCGACTGCTCTCCAATTCCTTCGACATCGCGTATTCTTTGCCTCATCTCGCTCCACCTGGTTCGGTTCGTCGTTCATCCTCCGCCTCCATTCTCCGTTCTGTACGCCGTCAACGATCGTTCTTAGTACGTGTACTTCGAAAACACCCAGTTCTCGCAGGTCCTCCTCGAGCATTGCCCACGTTTTATGTCCGTCGAAAATAACCTGCCTATTTAACGTCTTGTATAGGGTACATTTTGCACGGGGAATTAGTCTGTTCAACCACAATTGCTTTTGAAGCCCATAGTAATCACGAAGTGCGATAATAAAAAGTCTCGATCGTTATACTATTACCGTCGCCATCGATCGGCGTCGGCATTTCACTCGAAATCCGAACACAGTGCTGTGTATCATCGTAGATTAGTTTGATCAGCTTCCTGGAGATGGTATCATATGCAGCTTTAATTACAGCAAACGGACAAATGGTACGTGGGAATTCAGTATATTGAGGAATCTGCCACAATCGATCCATTGTTGGCCGTCCATCAACGAAGCTGTCTTGATAAATTCGCACAAATTCATTCGAAATTGGTGATAGTCGGCCAAAAATCATTTTGGAATAGCATTTTGTAAGCAGCATTGAAAACGGTGCTCGCACGATAGTTTTTACAGTCTAACTTATCGCTCTCCTTTTAGATCGGGTAGATCTACAATCCTCCTGTAGCTTTTCTGCAGGAAAGTGACCAGTTCTAGTCCCATTTTAGTAAGCTCCGCACCGAAACCATCTTTTCTAGCCGATGGATTGTTCTTTAGCTGCATGATGGCCTCCTTAACTTCGCATACCGTTGCTGCTGGTCCCTTTTCTCCGTTTGTCGCACCGTCGAAATGGTTTTCTCCGCCGCCACGGTTCTCCATCTGAGCGCTAAACGGGTGTTCATCAAAGTGTTACTTCCACCTTAAGGTCACATCACGATCGTCCGCTATAATACTGCCATTCTTATCCTGACACATTTCGGCTCACAACACTAAGTCTTTGCGGAATCCATTCAGTTTCTGGTAGAGTTTTCGCGTTTCCTTAGAACGATGCAGCCGGTCCAACTCTGTATATTCCTGCTCTTCCAGGTAGCACGCTTCTTCCCGGAAGATTTGGGTTCGCTGCATCTTTTTTTGTTTGCATCTTCATCCATCACTCTCCTACGTCCTGCCTTCATAGTCATGCTAGTAGTTTCGCTGATTCCGTGCCACGAGGCCGATAAAGAGCTTCGCGACACTGCTAACTGCTGTTTTGATGGTGTTTCAACAGTCTGCGAGAGGTGCTTCGTCCAGCTCCAACTCGTCCTCTTCCGGCAGCCCAGCTTCGAGTGAATGCGCATAGCTTACGGCAGCGTCCGGCTTCAGTCGCGCAAGATTTATTCGAGGCTATCGTCGGTACCGAAGGTTATTCACGACGGAGAGTTATTGGGCACTTCTTAACCATCACTAGATAAGTCCGAGTCAACGTTAGCGCTTTAAAAGAATCAGATGTCAATGAAGTGTAAGAAGTACCGGCATTCGATCAAAACGTGGTCGATTTGTGATTCTGTCTGACTTAGTACTTGTGTAGACAGTAGACTCCCGTCTCTAGAACCCTAAGTTGGAGGAAGTCGACTTATCGAGGCCCATTTTGTTTGTCAGCGGGTGCGCGGAAACCTCCAACCACCGGTTTATACCCATCCTCCTGGCCGACCTGAGAATTGAAATTCCCGATGACGATCTTGATATCATATTTTGGGTAGCAGCCGTATTTACACTCCACCTGGGCATAGGATTCTTTCTTGTCATAATCAGTAGTTTTGAGGTAAAGGCTGTACACGTTTGAGAGGCTTATGTTAAAGAACCGGCGCTTGACTCTCAATCTGCACATTCGAGGATTGATTGGTCACCACCTAATCACCCGTTTCCGCATCTCGCCCATCCCTATGAAAGTTGTACCCAGCTCGTGTGTGTTAGCTGCAACGTCGAACTCGTGGCTCTTCAATACTTCGGAGAACACTCGAGTGCTTTCGTGGAAGTTAAGAAATCGACCGTTCCACGTACCAAGTTTCCAATCCATAGTCCTTTTTCGTCGCATGGGTCTATTCCGATTGTTCCAGCTCGAGTTTCTTTGTTCCTCACTCATTGCTTATTAGTTTTTCATGGTAAAGGTATTCTTGCAAGTATTCTCGAAAGACCAACGAGGCTCGAAAGAGCTCTCCTTCGCTGTCAGCAAACAACCTTGACTTCCCCCGGGGTTACCAATCCGATCTCCACCAAGGTATCCCGGCTGGTACCACGAAGGGGTATGGTTACGAGTCGCTGAATAAAATTCAAATCAAGTACTTCTATTGGGGTACCATATTTTCAAGTAGCGTTAATATCAATTTTCTTTATTCAAAATTTGATGCCTTAATCTGACGTTGGGTCTACGTCCACCATCGAACCGTCAACGGTAGAATTAACAACACATCCATTCAGATTTTATTAAACAAAAAGGTTGCATGCCTAGTCGAGAGCCTGTTTATAAAATATCCGATATTTTGTAAAATCAATAGTAGTCGACCGAATAGAAACAGGAGGTCAGGATCCGAAATCAGAATAAAACAGTTAAGCTCTGGTTTTCATTTCGTTGATGAATAGCCAGAAAAGCAGTGGTCCTAAACTATTGCTCTGTAGCACTCAATGATTTAAGAGATTTTTTTTTTGTATGCCAGAAGGGCATTGGGTTAAAAGGCCACTGCGACAGTCTTAATGATCGTCTTTTGTGGCAGGCCCCGTTTGCTGTACACAGTTTACGATAATTCAAGACATAGGATTAAAAGCATTGTTCAAAGGAAAACTATAGACATCAAATTTTTTAATTTTATCCAAAATAATGTGGCAATCGACTCGGTTAAATAGAGTGGCTTTCAGATGATTGTACACAGTACCGTCGCATCGTTTTGAGAATCACCCACACTCATGTTTAGTAAACATGCCGAAGAAAAGTGTACCAAATTAGTAGTGTGGTAATGCATTTGGAATAGCAATCGTGTTAATCTGTAGAAATAGATTTTTTTCACCAGACAAAAAAGCGCAAAAATGATGTAATCCCTTGGTTCCGCGCATTGCATTTATCATCGCGAAATTAAACACTGCCGAAGCGATAAATTAAACACCTGATGCAATAAATGAATGAAGGCGCGGTGGAACACTGCCCGCAACAGCAGCCAAAGTAAATCAGCTTCCCAAAAGCGGCTTTAGTGTCATGATCATGAATAATTTTAGATTTAGTTAAATTCTGTGGAACATTAATGGACACCATCGTTACGAAAGCAACTACGCAATACGGAGTAGATCTTGCCTCTTTCTATGATTATCCGCGTAAGATGAACCTTCAAGAACCGTCCGATGAAACCACAGAAAAGAAAATAAATGGTTGACTGTTAGGATACGCTTCTGGGAGAGCTGTTGAGACAGTTACTTATATACAAAATGGATTGCATAAATGATCACTAAACTTCTATTCTGCATTTCAATCAGCTTGTTAACATTTAAACAATGCAATGATCGCAATCTGATGGGGCTGTGAAGGGCAGAATACAACAATTATTCCGTACGCATTGTCATTTATACTATTTTAGCTCAAATGTGTTTTTACTTATGTCCTTAATTTACTCAATTTACAGTTTACATAACAGCATTTATCAAAATCACGGCTCGAACTAAATGATTGTGTGAATGTGAATGATTACAGATAAGCAAACCGAAATCGGTGGAATTGCGTTCCACCAAATATAAACACTTGAATTGGATAGAAAATGTCAGTTCACGAGTTTTGCGTTCTGTTCATATTTTTAATGTGATATCACCATTTCTCTGCTGCAGCTCAGGATTCTACACGTTTGTTACAAACACTTGTGTCTTTTTAAAAAAGGAAGTTGCTCTTGCTTTTTATATGCACTTCATTTGTTTTCCAGTTGATGCTTCACCGTTTTATTTTTTATCAAGTGAGAATGTGGATATTATTTCAATTCACCTTTTTTCTGATTTGAACGCTAGTAGCCAAATTACGCCTTTTTCGTTTGCTTCGACGCGGATAATTTCAACGACAAACTGAACAAAAGTAACATTTTTAGTGCTTTAAAAGACAAGAATTAATAGCATGCCAGATTGGATAAAACTAACTAAACAATTGTTCGGACGCCCGTTCCAGGTGCCAGTTGTGTCGCGAAAGTGCAGCACGTGCTTCATAGTCTGCGACGCCCATGTCACGTAATCGTTGCACCTTTTGATCAAAGTCCACATTTCGACAAGGACCTCCAGCGTACACATTCGTCCAGTGCTTCGCAGTGAGGATAAACATTTCGTGGTTGTCTTTGTACTGGGTAGCCACGACCGCGTCCTGCGGGTCGTCTGGTTCAGCCGCGGCGAGTAATGCTTGCAGCGAAAGTAGCACGGTTCGCAGTGTCATGGCAGCGGCCCAGTTGTCTTTCAGAATATCCAAGCATATGGCCCCGGTAACAGACGAAATGTTCGGATGCCAGATTTTTGTGATGAATTTAACCTGTCGCGGAAAAAAAAATGTGGAAGAAGCAGCTAACATCATCAGTTGATGGCAACGATTGATACCATGTGAACATACCTTCGGTGGATTGAACGGGTACGTTTCGGGTACTTTGATTTCGAGTAAGAATTTACCGCCTTCATAGGGCGTATCAGGCGGGCCGGCGATTTCCCCGCGCAGCTCAGTGAAGTTGTCGTTAACTATGTCCAATTTTATTGAACACTGCACAATCTGTAATCAGTTGAAAACGGAAGCATACAAATCAAGAATCATCAGAAATATTTCAGGATAATTTTGCAAATACATGCTTTTACAAAAGGGACCAAATCTCTGCGCGAGTCCGCAGAGTTGTAATAAAAAACAAGCCTTTACTCGGCTTGTTTACCTACTAGATTTATTTTTTTTTCAAATGAATAATATTCAGCATGTGTTTACTCTCAGTTTGAAATAGGTAATTCCATTTTACATCTTGGCGTTAAAACGCGACCTCACATAGAATAACGATTTTCCCTAATCAAGTTATCACTGATAATACTGCACACACGTTGCTAAGTGTACACGTCGAAAATAATATTTACACTTTCCTGCATGGCTCGCACCAAGTCCACCACTGTAAACAGCATCGATTCAACGCTTTAGATTAGCAGGAATGGAATTGTATTTCGAGATTCACAGAGAAATCTTCCAAGTGTTTCGTTAGTTTTCAGTGGCGTGGAAAGCATTGCACCATCTAAATTTCAGTGACTTGCAACATTCGTGGAGGTGTGATAGGCACATTAGTAAATACAAATTAAAAAGTACAGTGCATACATTCCGAGGAAGGTCGCAATATGAATAGTGGCAATAGCGCAAGTGATTCGGAAACCGAATTCGAGCAAGGTATTTACAATAGCTGTAAACATACATGCGAAATATAATCACTAATTCTCAATTGCTTTTGATTGACAAACATTTCTGAAAATAGCAATTAAGCATTTTGCTGCGTCTTAATAAACTTCAGTTCACGAAAGCGCAGTATACTTTTAACGATTAAGCATAAACATTTACATATTTGTTGGATTTTACGCTATGTAATTTTTCAATTAACTTGCTATGCGGATAATGCCTTTATTGTTAATTACATTTTAATGTGGCAATTAACACGCTTCGTAACAAAACATTAATTTAGATTTAAAAGAAATAGGCATTTCACACGTACCAATCAATTCAAATTAGCAATTTTTCTACTATGCCATGTCAGTAGTACCATCCAAGTACTATCTTTGCATTGTCCCGATGTACTTAGAAAAGCATTTTTTTTTTCTTGTCAACACGAGCAAATCACCGAACTGACATCTGTCAGGAACATATCCCGAAACTATTTAAACTTATATGTAACACGAGTTACGCAATTTGCATTTGGCCGTATTACATCGTAGAACCGGATCAAAATGGTTTTTTTCTCAACCATGCCATCACTCACCTCTTCACTTTTCAGAACTTCCTTAAATTCTCGCTTGATACGGGATACAGCCATATTCGCCATTTTCTCCTTCGCAGTCTCTGGAAAATGATAATCACTAAGGTTATAGATTATGGATTTTCTAGTTCCTCGACGGGGTGCCTAATGCAGCGAACTTGAATAAATAATGTACTATCAAGGGCCGAAAAAACAACGCAATTTGCTGCGAGTTTTAGAACGTTTCAAACCAGCAAAAAAACACAATTTTATTCAATCTTTTACCACAGTTCAAAACAAGAAGCAGCCTTGTTTTTGACTTTTGTACTTCCTTCGTTCCCTGCGCTAGCAAATCGAGGTCTTCAAACTTCTTCTTTGTGGACGGTTTTCCTTTCAGGGGGCGCGCTATCACTGTGTTCGCGTTCGCGAATAATCGTATACACAATTATTATTATTATTGCTTGTTGGTTAGTTTGCTGGTGTATTACACAAGTGAATTGTATTGGTGTGCGGGAAGGGGTTTATGAATCAAAACGATCAAAACTAATTTTGTTATGTTTTAGTTTTCAAGACAGTTCAAAAGTTGTTTCCTTCAGACATAACAACTTCTAAATTTCGGTTGAAATTTTGATTATCTAGTATCGAATACCCAATGAAATAAGTTAACCAAGTTAAAAATTCTTACACCAATTAAAGACTACTCTCTTGACTACTTTGTTTGCTATCGAGCGAGAAAGCGTCGCGTTTGTCGCTGCAATTCTGACATTTGCGTCGTTGCTGCAAAAGTAGAGCCCCAGCAGGTATAGAAAAAAATCAGAAAAGGAACTTCGATAAGGTCGAAACTATTTTGCACCGCTACACCAGTATTTACCCTAACAGAGTTGTTGATATGTATTTTTTTTGCCAAGTAAATAACAGTTTCAGGTTACTCAAATGTTTTTATATAGTTTTATATAGTTACAGTACCCCCCCGTTAATCCGACGACTCGATAGTACGGATCTCGCTAATCCGGAAAATTCCGAATTAAAATCATTGTACTTAGCTTCATTCAACCGAACACTGCCTTTAATGGGGATCTTCATTTGGGTCAAGATGTCACTCATTCCAACTAAATGGAAAGCGTAAATGGTGCTCCTTATAACTGCGTTTAATTTTGCCAGGAGCTCCATTTTTCATCACTCTTCTCAAAAGATTAACAGCCTTGCTCTTATTTCTAAGCTGAACAAGAATTTAAAGGTATTTTATAGAATAAATTGAGTATTTCTTAGTTCAACACAAATTTATTACGTATTTGCGACAATTTTTTCGGAAATTTTCGGAGTTGTTTACGTCTGGATGTAAACAACACGACATTTCAAAACCCCACTGACGTTAGTTTGACTGCCGGATTATCGAGTCAAAATTCGTTAATCCGGCCATGAATTTTTTCGGATTAGCGGGATGGTACTGTACTCATTTTATTACATCTTTGTCTGAACTAAGCATTAGTATAAGCAGTAAATCAATCGTTTATTAGCATCCCTGGCGTTTTATATTGCAGGTTGCTGTTTATCAGCCTTTTGACTGCATAACTGTTGAAAATTGCCATCCACAATTCTATTTAAATTCTTCTTGTCGGTAACTAGCTGCAAATAAGCACTGTCAGCACTATAAGAGGGTTAGCAGTAAAGTAGCCGCAAATTTTGCCCAAATAGGATTTAAGTAGCATTTAAGGCAACTTTAATGCTTATTGGTTTGCATTTAAATTGCATTGGAAATGCATTGGTTACCTGGGCAAGATCTTGTTTTAAAAATAAAAACCTTTTTTACAGATCCTAAACATCTAAACCTGGTGATTTTATCAAGCTTTAAGGTTCGTTTAGATTGGCTACATGTGGCAACTTTTTCCAAACTGCAATTTTGTTATTATTTTGTCTGTTTATTTGTAACGGTCCCGTACAGTATTTTGTTTTGTTTTTTTAAATTCAATTAATCTTTCGTCTATCGAGAAAAAATATTTTGGAATAAGTCAAAAAATAATGCTAAATCTATTATTGCTGTTTGCATTGAAACCTGGATTTTTAACACACTTCTTTAGTCACACATTTGCAGGTGAGAAAAGATGTCGACCAACATTTGAAAGGGGCGGAAGAGCCAACTGTCAAACAGACCGAGCGAGAGTTATTTTTTGCTGGAGCAGCATAGGAAAATGAACTCTCACTCGTTCTGTTTGACAGTTGGCTTATCCGCCCCTTTCAAATGTTGGTCGACAGATGTCCATGAAACTTCGTTTATTATTTGAATTTTAATGCTTACATAAAGTTGTTATCCACGTTAAAATTAATATAAAATCCCAGGTAACCAATGAACATTTCCAATGCAATTTAAATGCAAGCCAATAAGCATTTAAGTTGCCTTAAACTCTATTTAAATGCTATTTTGGCAAAATATGCGGCTACTTTACTGCTAGCCCTCTTAAGGCCAAGACATAATGCACACGGATTTTACTACGTTGCGGAAATTTGACAGAAACCCATGTAAAAACTGTCAAATTGCTGCAACGTAGTAAAATCCGTATGCATTGTGTTTGAGGCTTTATAGTGCTGACAATGCTTATTTGCAGCTAGTTACCGACAAGAAGAATTTAAATAGAATTGTGGATATTGACCAAACCTCGTGATTTTAGTCATGACCTACACTGAGAAAACTTTTCGTATAGTTTCTATGTGTCCCACATAGATTTTTGCAATGTGCTCAGTAAATGATCTTTATGTGCCAAACAGTTATTATTTATGTGTAAGCGAAAAATTAGCACATAGTATTCATATGCGTATAATTTTTATGTGTATCATTGCACATACTATTTATACGCGTATAATTTTTATGTGTATTTTTGGAAGAATCGTGTTTATATGCGGTTCATGATAATCATATGGAATTTCATACGGAAATTTACTATTAGTTATGTGCAGAATATTTTGAGTGAAGAAATGCGGTCAGGCATATATTAATATTTTTTGAAACGATGGTTCTACAATTGATGAAGGGACGGCAAGGGAAAGTTATGGAGAAAGATTTTTTTGGGAATGGAGGGGAAAGAGTGGAAAGGAAGGGGGAGGGATAATAGGTAGCTACACTTAACAAGTTGTCGTTGTGACTCCTACCTTTTGTCCAATGCTGGAAGGTGCATGGGTCGAACCAAGCTATAATCTGAGATTATAACCAGATTTGAACCCACAACACCCGCCAGGATATGTAGCTCGTTGGTACCCGTGTACCTCCCAAGGAACATTTTTGTTGTGTAATAGCTTATTATTATTATAGCAGTTGTTCAACGGGAATTAGTTGTGCAATAATTTAATAAACTATAATATAACAAAAATGTTACTTGGGCTATCAACCACAGAGGCGCTCGACAAAAGGAGTCTGCACAACCCCCCTTATTAACGTAGCGACATGGTACACGGTATATGGTACAGAGGGTAGTATACTGTGTTACCTGACTCACTGTGAATATGCGTTGTGTTCATGGGATCGTGTTGGTTCGAAACTTTTCGGAAAACATCGCCCTTGTATCGAAAATATCGTTAATTTTGATTACTAAAATAACGTACTTAAACATTATATTTCAAGTGCCAGTAGCACGCAATAATTATATTATGAAACTCAATTGTTATTTATGCAACTTTTTACAAGTTAAATGCAATAACAAAAGCAGAACTTATAAAAAAATCGTTTTTTATCGATATTAGCTGCATATGCGTTATAAACGAATAAAACGTATGATTAGGTTTTATTTCAATAACACGTATATTCGCTGTGAGTCAGGTGATACAGTAGTGTGTAAGCATAACATGTAGGACGATGGTTTTTGAAGGATTTTGTTCTATGTGTCATGTCAGTTCGTCAGTGCTATAACGATTATTGATAAAGTTTTTTTATTGTTAATAATTAATAACAATAATATGACAGCATAAGCAAAAATATATTGCTAATTGCAAGGATAATTGTCCAATCAATAAGTGCGCAATCGTTCATAAAAATGCTGTTTTAGCTTAAATCGGTTCGAAATCTTCGGCGCACTTATTGCTTGGAATATAACGAAAAAGTGCGCCGAAGATACCGAAACCATTTAATGTAAAATAGCAGTTTTATGGGCGATATCGCACTTTGGATGGTACAATTTTCCCTGCAATTAGCAATATAAGAAGTAGAATAAAAACGTTAAAATAATACAGAAGACAAGAAGATTTTTCTTCTAACCCTCCAAATTTCGATATTCTTCCGTGACAATAAAGCTTGGTATTATCGATATAAGACTACTACTAGCGATATTATCAATAGCACACTTTTCGTCACAGTTTTGAAAGTTATATTTGTCGACCAATATTTGAAAAGGGCGGATAAACCAACTGTCAAACAGAACGAGTGAGAGTTATTTTTTGCTGGAGCAGCATAGGAAAATAAACTCTCACTCGTTCTGTTTGACAGTTGGCTTATCCGCCCTTTTCAAATGTTGGTCGACATTTTATAACTACGCAGTCCAATTAAGGGCGAAGAGCGCAATATGCCCTCTTAATAAATTCGCCTAAGAATTCGCCATTGGAATATAATTCTGCCGATTTTTACGTTTTCGACCAGTTTGCAAAATGCCGTTTTCGAACTACATAAACGGTGTAGCCGGAGATTCCCAAGCATAAATGTCATCGGGCTGTCCCTATGCTGACGCTTATCAATAAAATGTTTCGCACATGGTTTGTTTTCTATACCTAGAGGTAGCAACTGTCATAATCAGCGTATTTAGCATGCTGTACCATTGGAAACCGCACGACCACTAGCTTGCCGAGAGTCCCGTTTTGTGCCTGTGTGTCCGTTCCACTCGTATACTTTATCACTTTCCCGACCAGACCAGCACACTAATCGACCGACGGCGAGCTCTGGCTCTTATTTAATTTGATACCGTAGATTGTGTGATGCCAGTCAGATCGTCAAACCCGATTCGCGCCAGAAGTCTCATCCGCAACAACTTGGAGAAGTCTAGCAGTAACACCGAGCAGCAACAGCTCCTGCAGTCCAGAATGCCGAACATAAAAGTCTTCTCCGGCTCATCCCACCCGGATTTGGCGTCGCGTATCGTGGATCGTCTCGGAATCGACCTTGGGAAGGTGGTTACGAAAAAGTTTAGCAATCTGGAAACATGGTAAGTGATTTTTTTCTTTTCTCGCATGTTTGTTGAAAAATTGCTGGGATAGGCTTTAGTGCAGTCAGTGCATGCGTTATCGATTAAACAAATTCAGTGAATTTAAAGTGCCAATATTTAGTTGTGAACAAGAGCAAAAGTTCATTCAATAGGAAAAATAGAGCAAATAAAAATGGCAGAGAAGCTTTAAAAATAAAATTCACTTAACCTTGAAGTGTGACGGATAGTTGACTTTTTCCTAACCGCAATAAGTACCTGCTAGGCTATATAGCGGCAGCACCACATACGTATAAGTCGGGAATCGGGACTGCAAACGGTGCTTGCTCTGTACGATTTTTTGGAAGAATCAGAACGTGAATATTGTGCACCATGATCAATAGGGCGACAGCATTGAAAGGTAGCGATAAAAATTATTCAAATAAATAATCCCATGTTAGACTCCGCGATGGGAGATCATATTCTGCTTTGTGATAGTTTTGGAATCTGTACCCTCAGCGAACATTTTTAATGCATACGTAACCATTTTTCTTAGAAAAATAATTTTAAAATATACGATTGTTTTTGCTGACAATCTCGGTGTATTCAAATGATTCATAATATATAGGATTTATCGGTTTTGTCACCTTAAAAGTGATGTGGTGAAATATAATTTCTCTTTGAGAAAGTACCTATACTTTTTCAAGCTAAGGTGACTGGAAATGATTGACTACCGGCTAAACAAGAAAACAGGACATTATTTCAAGTCCTCGTATAGATTATAGAATAAAACGTGATGCAATGAACATTAGGAAATGATCCAAAACTGGTTGGCACATCCACAATTTCATGCTTCTTTGTACGCACACGAATGTTTTTGCTAGAATACGTTGTAGGTAGTAAGTAGGTAGCATTTCGTTGAAGTAAAGGTGAGGCACCCGAGCTTGTGGTGATAGAAAATCTGTCTAATTCCGAAACAACGCTCCGGCCGCTGAGCTGAGCGTGGGTATGTTTGTGGTAGGATTTAAATTTTGTAGGTACCTACATACTTGTTTGCTCACGACTGTTTGGGTTCTGCGGCGTTAGATAAGCTTACGTGCGTAGCACGTGTCTGAGCTGAGCCTTTTGAAGTTGTTGCTATACTAGCACTGGCAGCCATGGTAGAAGTTCAATTGAAACCAATTATGAGTTTGATTGTGTATGGCGACTTATAGGTTGACGGAGAATGGATTCTGCTTCGAGTACAAGTCCTAAGCTTCGCTTCAGAGTCGAGTTATATTTGGCTTTGGATCTATACGTACTACGGAAAAATAACTGCATTTTTTGCGGTTTGATATAATTTTTTATTTCATGGTTGCTTTATGGAGATTATAAATTGGATGAAGGGACTAGAAACAACGAGCCTTGTTGCTTCAATAAATTAATCATGGTTTATTTAACACGTGGAATGAAAATTTACAAAAACCTGTTTTGGGTTGATGGTTTTGGTTCACGATCTGAAGGACGAAGTTCAGCCAGAAACTATGGGCGTATTGGTAATCAATCAGACACTACGTCACAGCGTTTGTTTGGGTGTTGTGGATGGCGATGTGACGTGGTTGGAATGAATGGTTTGTTGTTCTTCTAACTCATCAGTTTCTTTTCCACTTTTTCGGGGCTTGCCTACTCCAAGTTAACCCGGCTGTCGCACATCATAATTGTTTTTTATGAGCCTTACCTTAGCCTACGGTTGGTTGATCTCATCATAAATGTATCTACCTACCTACTTTATATTTTTATAACTTAGCAAATTTATTCTAAAAAAATTGGCAATACAGTACCAGCTCATATCAGGTAACAAGCCTGCAATATGCATGCTGCAATTTTTTTCATTTTCAACACACTATTAATAATAATTGTTTTAGTTTAACCATGTGCTGCTTAATGAGCTTTTCATTGCACAAATATTTATGGAATTATCGCATATACGGCATATATACAGTGAGCGAAAACTAAAATGAGTCTCGTTTCCAATGCATCCATGTACACCACGAATACTCAGTTATGCCTACTGCCATAAGGGCATTGCCGGAACTATTTTGGAATTTGAACCCTCATTCCAAGATTATTTTATAGTTTGTAAAAAAACTGTTCGGTACTGGCACATATACCAAAATTGAATCGTACCAAAAGCAAACATTCAAGTTTTTAAACTATAGGAAGTAGATATGGTACAAACTCTAGAGTACAAACCGATTAAAATGCATTTTGTTTGACTTACTCATTTGTTTTATGAGGGTTTTGCCACGAGCAACAACACACTAGTGTATAGTGTATAATCGGAACAACTATTACAGTTAACAGAAAGATATAATCTAAACACATCAGATACATTTTACATCTGCGAGAGAGTCGTTGAAAAGTGTCTGACGTTAAATTGAAGTCGAATAAGTCATTCACTTCGATCAATCGCATTTCCATGAGTCGGACGGATCGTAGAGTCAACAGTGAGGAAATTTCAGGTACGCAGATTACGTTCGGAGGCGCACAAATTCTGTTGTCTCAGGATGGCGGAACTGCTAATATTTCCCAGTAACAGTCGAACCAACGCTTCGAGTTACGACGCTGGTCTAATAAACCAGTCGTCGTGTGTTCGAATCTCGACTGGGAAAAGCGGTTAAAGTCAATAGGATCATAGCATTAGTTCCGCAATTGTCCTGTACTCTGATAGCTGACTGCGAATTGAAGTTTCGAAAACGGAATGTAGTACCTAAGTTTTACTTTTTAACAGCCAAACAACAAACACAGTTTGAACGTTTGCTCGTCGCTTGTCCACTGAAGGAACAAGGTTGTGCTTGTTCTACGACAATGCTTCTCATATGTATCGGCAAGGTATCATCGGACACTTGCTGCATTTGAACTCTGAGCCTGAAAATTCAGCGTATCTGCTTCTTTCTTAATTCATACCAAGTATGGATTCTAAACCCACAAAAAGTCATTGGTCATTGGTTATAGTACCGACCTGGGGCACAATTTTACTACTATCTCCGTAAACTTTGTATAGTAATCAGAGCATAGCATAAAAGACGATCTTTAAGACTGCCGTTCGTTGTGGTCTTTTAGCTTAATTTTCTTTTGACATACAAAAAACCACACAATACAGTGAAACGCATGCATCTACATCTGCAATAAGCAGCGAATGGATTTCCGAATAAACTGAAGCTAAATTGGAATGACTGATGTGTTAGGTGTGCATGTCGGGAGCACTCCTAATTCTGCATGTATTACGTCTCAAATGGAGGAGAACGATTTTCAACATAAGTAGCCAACTCCTAGGCTTCGCAGACATTACTAGAAACTTTGCGATGACGGAAACAATCAACGCTAGGCTAAAAACATAGACTAGGAGGATTGGGATAAACATCATTGCGTCGTAAACCAAATATATGAGAAGTGCCACTGTCCGTGAGAAAGCGCAACGTTAGCCTCTCACCGAGTGTGACTGTTGGCGGTGACAAACTTGAAGTGATAGGTACATATATTTGGGACCTTTGGTCACTGCCAACAATACGAGTAAGAAAATTCAACATCTAGTTCAAGCTGATAATTGGGCTTACGTTGCTCATCGCAAGACTTTTCGAAAAAGGGGCACATGCCGCCACACGTAGCCTGGTGGTTTTCTGCAGGTTTGAGATTGTAACTATGCTTACGGCTCTCCCAACTTTCGAGCTTTCGATAATACTTCCTACACATCTATGGAAAATGCTATGAAACGAAGAAAATTTAACAAATGCATTGTTGACTGGATTCATACAATGCATGCAAAAAGAGAAATCACTTCTAAGCTTGGTGGATCGTCTATAATGATAAAGGCTATAAAAGGTTGTCCTCAAGGAGGTGTTCTTTCGCCACTTATGTGGTCCTTGGTGGTAGACGATTTGCTTAGAACTTTTGAAGAAAAAGGTTTCGAAGTTGTAGGCTTTGCAAACGATTTGGTCATCATGGTAAGAGGGAAATTCGATAACACGGTTTCAGAAAGAATACAACAGGCTCTGAAACATACCCAACTTTGGTGTAGGAAGGAGAGCCTTAGCATTAATCCGGCAAAAGTCGTAATCGTCCCATTCACAAAGAGGAGGAAACTCAACTTGAAGCCTCTCAAGTTTGAAGACAGAGATATCCAATTTAGTGAACAGGTCAAATTTCTAGGATTGGTCCTAGATGTTAAGCTTAACTGGAATGCACATTTCGACGCCGTGATAAGCAAGTCAGTGCATTATGGTTGTGCTCTAAAACCGTTAGTAGAAAATGGGGTTTAAAACCTAAAATGATCATGTAGATCTACACGGCTATCATACGACCAAAAGTAACGTACGCCTCGTTAGTGTGGTGGCCAAAAACAAAAGAAGTTACCGCTGAAGCAAAACTTGCAAAACTTCAACGACTTGCGAGCATTGCAATAACGGGAACGATGCGTAGCACTCCATCGAAAGCCCTAGATGCTGTCTTTGCATGAATTCGTACAAATAGAAGCGGAAAAAAGTGCTCTAAGGCTTAATAGGTTCAGGCATATTTCGGATCTCTCTGGTCACATGAATATTCTGAAGCTTTTCAAAATCGGGCCCGTGTTGAGTATGAACGGAGATTGGATGAATTCGGAGGATAACTATGATACTCCTTACAAGGTGTGGGAAACTTCACGCTCCGACTGGGAGAGGGGAGTTCCTATGGTTCGTCAAGGCTCAACGATATTTTTCACGGATGGCTCAAAAATTGGTTCAAAATCTGGTGCTGGAATCTATGGCCCTGAAACAAAAATATCAGTGGCTATGGGACTATGGCCAACTGTGTTTCAGGCGAAGATCTTTGCAATAATTGAATGTGTGAATGTTTGCTTGAGAAAAAGATATAAACATGCGAATATATGCATTTTCTCTGACAGTCAAGCAGCATTGAAAGCGATAAGCGCTTGCAAATGCACATCGAAAATAGTCAGGGATTGCATTCTTTCATTACGGCAGTTATGCCAAATGAATACAGTAAATCTATACTGGGTTCTAGGGCACTGTGGCATTGAAGGCAATGAAATAGCAGACGAGCTAACAAAAGCGGGCTCCAATTCGGAATTCATCAGTCCGGAGCTTTTTTGCAATATATCAAAATGCACAATCAAAATGGAACTTAAACGCTTGGAAGAACAAAAGGTGACGGCCAATTAATTGGATGGCTGTCAGAGGTTGTAACCAGTCAAAAAGATTCATTAATCCAAACGTAAAAACCACTAAAAAGCTCAGCTCAACAAGAGAGCTCTGTGCACATACACCGGCCTAGTAACAGGGCACTGTCCGGGTAGACATCATTTAAAGAACATGGGTCGTGTTGAAAATGATATCTGTCGCTTCTGCACTCCTGAAAGCGAAACGTTGGAGCACCTGCTTTGCAGTTGTAGTGCGCTTTACATGAGCAGAGCTAAATTTCTTGACAAGAGATGCTTATCTCCTAGTGAAATTTGGTCTGCTAATCTCGGGAAGGTTATCGGTTTCATAAACCAAATTATACCTGACTGGGAACGTGCAGGAACAAATGGCTAGTTGTCTACAAATGGCAATTGGCTTGCATGGCACGTACGGTAAACAGGAATATACTACAAAAGTTCAAATTAATGGACAAAGCAGTCAAATCCCGTTCAGAAAAAAAATGCTTACGGCGCAAGTGTGTGAATCACCAGCTGTAGGATTTCCTTTGAGAGATTCCAATAGTACATCTGGAGATACTCGTCGGGAAGGTTGCCGGGTGACAGTGCGGCGAGAATCAATCTTGAAGTCTCTCAACAATTTTTATATCTGCATAAAATAACCGACGGACAGGTTACAGGAGAGTTGACTATTCATCTAAAAAACAAAAAGTAGTGCTCTAATGTTGTTCCCCTGTGGTACGCCATAGATGTTGGAGCATCCTCCATCAAGAAGCATTCCCTCGTCCGTGTTTCGCAGATGGAATCAACGGAGATGGAACCAACGAGATTCAAACTGGTGACTTTGTTAGAAGTGCTGGATTCCGAAGCCAACGAGGATGTACATTCCCCGGTATCTGGTACAGGAGTTCGGAGCATTCCACATTACTTGTTATAAGGTCGAAGATAAATAAACGCCGGAACGCCTGATTGAGAGAGCATCGACGCTAGTTTTTAATCTGAATTCGCTCAATCAAAATAATCTGCGTTACGTGAGAAAGAGCCCAAACTGGCGCAGTGTACTCTAAAATGCTGAGCACGAGAGAGCAAATCAGACTCTTGAGGCAATAAACGTCAGTGAATCCAGACGCATGACGTCACATAAATCCAAGCATTGTGTATGTTTTACCAGTGACGTTGAATCTCAATTTCGAGTCGATAGTAACGCCTAGATCAAGGATAGTAGTGACACGTTCCAGCCAATCCGGTCCTATCCTGTATTGATGGAGAAAAACGTTGCAGCGACTCCGACTGTGTTATATAACTTCGCACGTTTTGCACACGATTTTTTTGAAATCGTCGGCAGAAAAAAGTTTTTAAGATAAAAGCGGCTCAACCATGTCATTGTTATTAACTATAAATATGAGAAGGCCAAGTACACTACCTTGAGGTACACTAGACGCTATGTCAAATATTTTGGAACGCAAGGAGTTTACTGAAATGAAAGCTTTGCAGTCGGACAAGTATGAGTAAAGCCATCCAGTGAACCATGAGGAAAATCCGATGTGGTTCAGTTTTTCAATAATTCCAAGGGAGTTACTATTGCTTGCAAGTGTTAGTGACCGCAGCCATTCGAAGGAATTTATAGATCATTACACGGGAGCTCCTAACCACACTTTTTTGACAGCACTTGGTGGTTTGTTTACATGGTGTTAAATTTTGAATTGAGTTTTCTATCTTTGTCCGGCAGATAATGATAAAAATTTATAGTTTTTATTGAAGATAAAGTGCCTTACATGCATTTTACAGAAACTGATGCAGTAATCCTTCACGAAATTTCAAATCGACACTGCTGGATGGCACAAAACCATGTAAACAAACCACCAAGTGGTGTCATTTGACGGCATAATGACGTCATCGCAAAATGATCTATGCGTATATGTCAGTGTGGTGTGATGTTAGAGTGATGTGATGGTATACAAACTAAAGTTTGCTATCGTCTTCCGTGGTAGTCATATCAAACCCTGTCTTTAGATATTTGATAGCATGCCCAGTCTTGCGTTCTGTGGCCTTCGATATTTATCTATTGTTGAATACAAAATTGCAAGAAGATGCAAGGGGCGTATTTCTCGTCGCTTGCCATTCCATGTGTAGAGCGACTGTTTTCGCGGATGCAGGAAAACTATTAAAAGCCTTCAATCAGCCTTCAGCCTTTACATGACATTGATTGCGCGCACCGTTGACTTTACGATCGCTTAGAAATAAATCTACAGGTTAAAAATTTTTTTATTCAGAATTTACAAATGATCAGAAGTTTTTCTCACCTACTTAGTAGGTGTAAAGCCACGGTGCAAACATGTAGTGTGTCAAATGATTTCCAATTATGAAAATAGTTTAAACGTTTAACAGACGATAGATATGCAACAAAAACCAACAGAAGACATTTAAATCCTTAACACCAAAGACAAACTACGAAGAACGGACAATATTCAATCTTTGAAAAGATCAAAAAGATACCAGTCGATAGAATGTATTATATCCGGTTATTTTTAGCAAACCGAAATTCACAATTTTACATTTCTAAAATGCACCAGGACACGATTTTCACATATATACCATCTGTTCGGAAATGGCTTATTTCGAGATTTAATTTCAAAAATGTTATCTGTAGATGTATCGAACATTTTTATATTTATATTTTGAACCTTGAACCATACGAGGACATAAACCTTTATCATAATTTAAAAATATACTTCGCGGATATTGTTCACATCGACCCAGGTATTTAAGCTCACTTTTTAGTTCTATCACCAAAAATCAGGGTTTTATCGAATAACAGAAACGAACAATACAACCTTAGCGCAAAGCTTGTTTAAAACATAAGCAGTTGCTTTTGGACTCTGCCTAAAAGTTCCTCCCAATCAAATGCCCCTCTCGCAACTCTAGATATGATATTTGCTATTGAAACTTAAGAAAACAATGTTGTAAGCGAACTAAATTGCGAATGAAACCGTAAATATGTACTCTGGGTAAGCTATACGCTATCGAGAAGTATATTTTTGTCATGCAGTATGCCACATTGCGCGACTTCTGGATTCAGTTAGTCTACATTTTTGGTAGCGTCCAACGCTGCCCTGCAAAACCGAATCGCACGTTGGTATTTATTGCCTTATCTCGCAGCCAAAGTCTCGTGCCAAATATTCGGCCAGACTGATTTATTGCTACCAGGAACCACAGCATCCGGCAGATTTTTTTCTCTCAACCACGAGCATGTTTCCATCACAACTAACCAGATTATTCTTCTGAATGTTTCAGTGTCGAAATCGGCGAATCCGTCCGTGGCGAAGATGTCTACATTGTACAGTCCGGTTCGGGCGAGATCAACGATAATCTTATGGAGCTGCTGATTATGATCAATGCGTGCAAAATCGCTTCCGCTTCGCGCGTGACTGCTGTGATACCGTGCTTCCCGTACGCACGCCAGGATAAAAAGGACAAGGTAGGCCAAGCGGGTTTTTATTTTCAACACTGCGATTGAATAGTTTATGATTTCCTAGAGCTAGAATGTTCACAAAAATGCTTGCTAAGTTAAAACATTTTTCTTTTCGTTTGTTTTATTACCAACCCATAGAAATTTTGTTTGTTGGTACGTAAAAATGTGGAAGTTTTTCTTGGTTTTGTTTTTTCCCAAGGTGCATTTTTGTAACGTATGAAATTGTAACTGCAACTATACATTCCTTAGTAACTGATCATGCCAGTGAACAGCATTTTTCAATAAACGCTAGTTGTAAACACCCCACTATCGTCGAGGAGAGGTCAGTTCGGGAGGTTATCGTTGTTACAGAGTTTTGAAGTTATTTCCCATCAATTTCATCGCCAGCGAGCGTTGCTCGTGTAGGATCTCTGGTGCTCATTTCTTATTTATAGTTGAATGATTGGCAAATCATCAGTGATGTTAACGATCCATTTTGATAGCCGATGATGATGATGCTAGTTGTGTTATTGATGCACAATTAACAACCAGTGGCATGATAAGGTATGTCCTTCTGCTAGATTGAAAACAGCCAGGCCTCTCCTAGTACAAATTTCACTCTCAGTGCAGTTAGAGATAACATATGATCGTTTATACTTCTACGCCCAGCGCGACGCTGAATTACGTATTGTGTACTATTTGTTCAATTTGAGATTATCATAGTTTGCTTTTCAGTTCAATTTTGATTTCATTCTTTCCATACATTCGTACTTGTTTATGTAAACTGAAAGCTTTATTGAGTGTATATGAAGTGATGAAAATATTATTAATAATTTGATCTCCTACCGCCCCTCTCAGGCAGGCGATGATAAGCTGGCCATGTTGATGAAGACCAATGAGTGGAAGTTTCGGGTATTGATCGTTCCTGTTTACTATTTCTTTTTACATTTATTTGTTTTTACTCGTCTCAATCGTCATCGGTTTTACTTTAGTTTCCTTGGTTAACGTTTCATTTACAGCATCGGTTAGTTGTTTAGAATAGAATTTTATTAAAGGGATAAACCACCGCATTTTTGCATAAACTCTGTACACTTTCTATATTACTAATCACCACCATCGGAATTTTTTTTATTGAGTTTCTTAAGTTATGTTTCGTGAAATACTAGACTTGAATGGAAAATTAGCACAGTCGAAGAAAAGAATCCACATTTTTTAAATAGTTTGTTGGTGAATAATACGACCAGTAACCTGATCTGACTGACTATTTGTTTGTTTAATACATTCTGTATCTGTCTATTTTTTTAATTGTGACTATGTGCTCCATTCAAATGTATCATTTATTCACTTGTTTTTTGTTTGACAATCCGATCATTCATTTGCTACATATACGATTGCCTCTTTTTAGATTACATATTACTTTATTCTTAAATTACGCTGCCCGTGAATCCTAGTGATATCACTGGGAGTTACTAAATTAAACAGTAGATGCATCATTGCTAAGCGTTTAATTTATGAACCGTTCTCACGTCTATTGCAAGATGTAAAATTGTTTTACTAGTTTAGTCCGCACTGTAACGGTTTAGAAACCTTAAGGAGAAACTAGTGGAAAACTTATTTTACCATATGTTTTATATTAATGCCATAAATAACTATCTCAGTCCTGTGTGTGGGTATACGAAAAGGGGCCCCAAACCGGCCCACAAAGCAAGTGCTACAACTCCTTGCACAATTCTACCTTTCCAGCTCTGTGCCTGATCCGCAGTTGAACTCTTTCAATTCGCTACTAATTTACTACCAGAACATGCGTGGACTTCGAACCAAAATAGATGATTGTGTGTTGCTGCTGTGACACAGTCGGATTTCGATTGTATCGAAAACCTGGCTTGACCAGAAGATTTAGTCATAGCAGTGGTTCGGGAGCACTTTTTTCGTTTTGAGACGTTCTGTGTTAGTTACAGAATAGACGGATTTCACGCCAACTCGACCAGAAGTTGGCATGACCCTCTCAGAATTTAATGAAACTTTGTGTGTGTAAAGAGTTCATCTAAATAAACAACTTTGCACACTTAGTTTTTCTAAAATTAATCCTAGTAGGCCACATTGTCTACCTTCGAAAAAATTTTCATCAATTTTCGAAATGGGCTTTTTGGAAAATCGAATTTTAGTTTTTGAAATGCTTTTTTTTTCAGTGTAGAAAAAGTTTTTGTTTTTTTCAGTATTGTTTTATAAAAATTTAGAAAATTTTCTAAACGTCATTCATTTTTTGTAGATGCTATAATTTTCGAAAATAGTGAAATACCTTTTTTCCGGAAAGATTTTGTTAGAAAAACTTTTTTGCCTTAAATATGCCCATTTTGCGATGTGTGGAAGAATTGTAGCCCATATAATTGTCTATCTTTATACAAAATTTCATCAATTTCCGAGATGGCCTTTTTTGGAAAATCGATTTTTAGTTTTTGAAATGCTTTTTTCTCAGTGTAGATTTTTATTTTTTCATTATTTCTTTATGAAAGTTCTTAAGATTTTCTGAAAGTCACCCATAGATCATTTTTTGTAGGTCTTATGTTTTTCGAATTATATTTTTTATAATAAAAAAGAGAAAAAAAAAATTAAGCCCTTTCCAAAAGTTAGTCTAGACCAATTTTCGAAAAACCAAGCATGCAAAGTTGTTTATTTACATGAACTCTTTACACACAAAAAGTTTCATTGAAATCTGAAAGGGTGCTGCCAACCCCATAGACGAGTTGGCGTGAAATCCGTCAATAGCAAAAAAAACTCGTAGTTGCTTCATCAGGCCCGCACTGATTTGTGACAAGCTCCAAAAAGGTTTACTAAGGAGTGTATCGAAAGATCATTTTAAACATTCGGTACATTATGACTCACAAGTAGGTGATTACATGTTGATGATAAAAATACAAATCATTCGTTCACGTTTATAAAATTGTTTCTAAAACACCGGATGTTTGGCCAGAAAATATAAAACACATCATTGGAAAATTCGGCAATGAGTGTTCCCTCAAGGATCTATCAAAAAGTGGATGAAAATCCGGTTTTAGCAACTCAGAATTGGATCAGAAAGTCGTGAATTATAAATATTCATAAGAGCAGATGGACCCTTTAGTACGATTTGGCCAAAAAATACTAAGACCGACATCGGAATAATGGTTGTCTTACGATATTCTTCCCGGAAGTAATAATAAATTCTGAAGTTTATATTTTTATTTAATTCGTCTGGCAAATGTACAACGGTTACTGTGCACAGAATTTCATAGACGGCATCCAATCTAAGGTGGTCGTTCTACAAAAATGTGCTAAATGTATTCTTCTTTATTTGAAATTCTGACTTCAGTGAAGGAAAGTATTCTCACGTACTAATAGAATTGATTTGCGTTAAAAACTAAGTATCCTAAAAGCTAAGTTTATCATCGACAAATTGTTATCTTTCTTCAAAACGATACGATTTTCTTATACCATCACGCCGGTCTCTCCCCTTTCACTAGCTTGTTGGTGCATGTGTTGCCTATAAATTTTGGTGATCGTCATTAATAGTTTGTCACTGTCGCAGATCGCGTCGTTGTAGTTGTTCACGGTTGAACGATGCAGTTTTATTCTTTGTTGCAGTGACTGGTTAGTGTTGATGTTGATGTGGATCAAAAGCATTTCGTTCGGCCGCCTTCGTCCGTGGGTCGTGTCGTGGTTGATTCTAGGTTATTGCCACCACCGTGCGGGCGGCGATCAGCTGTTCAGTAGGTTTGTTGCTCGGCAATGACATTGCTCATGGCGATCGTGAAGAACTTGAATTATGGGAAAGTTTTGTAATATCTTAATAGCTTTTTACATCACTATTATTATCGCTTTTGAACACGATACTGATTTTTTCTTGATTGGAAAATTGCTGTTTGAATGGCTTTGGCTAGAGCATCAATACAACGACAACAGCTGATAAAACAGCTGATCTTTTTT
The DNA here is from genome assembly GCF_943734655.1 of Sabethes cyaneus. Lineage (NCBI taxonomy): Eukaryota > Metazoa > Arthropoda > Insecta > Diptera > Culicidae > Sabethes > Sabethes cyaneus. Next base: position 187,179,952 of record NC_071354.1, on the reverse strand, counting down.
TGTATCATTTTACGATTCACATGAAATGCATCTATATCCACACCCACAGCATCTACGGGAACATACAGTTGATCGTAGGCGTACCCAGCCATAAACAGAAGGTGGGTCACTGGAAAAATTGGCCCAGAGAGAATTTTTTACATGATATTTCATAGAGAGGGCAGGACACGTGCTGCAGTCGGGTAGACTTGAATTTTGGGTTAAATTGGATCTGAAATCTGAGCTCAACTGAAAATTGGAACTTGAACTGAAAATTGCACTTGAATTTAGATTTTAAATTTGAATAAATATCAGGCAGGAATTAGGAATTAAAGAGCTACATGAAATTAGAATTGAATTGGTAAATAAATTGAACTTGAAATTAGATATAAAACCACACTTGAAATTGATCTTAAAAGGGAAGCTGAAATTAGACACGAAATTTTGCTCGAAATTCACCATTAAATTGAGCTGAAAATTTAATTTAAAACTGGGTTTGAAAATTAACCTTAAAATTGGACTAAAAATGTGACCCAAAATTGAGCTCAAAAAGGAATTTAAACGTCTTATGACAAGACCTGCATAGCATAATTCCGTCATCTAATTCGGTCCATGGCAGCTAGTCTCCAGTTCCGCGGGTACCCAGTGACCGCCAGATCTCGTTCCACCTGGTCTTGCCACCTCGTTCGCTGTGCCCCTCTTCGATGGGCCCGGATTCGATGCGAAAACCATTTTTGCAGGATAGTTGTCCGACATTCTAGCAACATGTCCTGCCCAACGTATCCGTCCAGCTTCAACCACTTTCTGAATACTGGGTTCACCGCAGAGATGCGCGAGCTCGTGGTTCATGGTCTAATAAGCGTCTTGCACAGGGTATACTTTGTATGGTTTAGTCTACTCGACTTCAATTGCTTGTTAAGCCCATAGTAAGCACGACTTCCTCGGTCCCGCCGACCAGCATACACTTCGTTTTAGACGTATTTATTCTACCCAATCTTTGCTTTGCGTTTTAGTCTGGTGTATGTTCCACCGCCTTAAATGTTCTACCCCCAGGATCCACGTTATTGGAAATCGTGCTCCGCTTTCTAATGACCGCTCGTTTTATAACACCTTCAAGCGCAATGTTGAATAGCAGGCAGGAAAGACTATGCCCTTGTCGAAGAGTCCTGCGAGATTCCAATGGGTCCGACAATCCACCCGAGATCCTCACATAGCACCGGATCCCATCCATCGTAGCCATGATAAATCTAGTAAGCTTACCCGGAAAGCCGTTTCCGTCCAAAATTTTCCATACTTTTTGTCGGTTTACACTATCATATGCGGCTTTGAAATCGATGAACAGGTGATGCGTGTGGACTCGGAATTCGCGGCACTTCTGGAGGATTTGGTCCGGTAGACCGATCCTCCATGAATCCGGCCTGATAACTACACACAAATCTATTGGCTATTGGCGATAGTCGATGGAATATGACTTGGGACAGCACTTTGTAGGCGGCATTCAGGATAGTGATCGCTCGGTAGTTCTCACAATCCAGTTTATCGCTTTTCTTGTAGATAGGGCAAATAGCCCCATCTTTCCCCTCCTCCGGTAGTCGTTCCGTATCCCAAATCTTAAAAATCAGTTGATGCAGACAGCCGGCCAACTTGTCCGGGTCCATTTTAATAAGTTCCGCTCCAATGCCATCCATGCCAATGCCTGCTTTGTTGTTCTTCAGCCGCTGGATGGCATTGGAGCGGAACTTATCGATGGGGGTGGCATATCTTCGTTGCTTGCTACACCGATGTGGTCACTTCCTTCGCTATCAAAGTCATGTGCCTGCACACCGTTCAGGTGTTCATTGTAGTGCTGCTTCCACCTTTCGATCACCGCACGGTCGTCAGTCAAGATACCTCTATCTTTATCTCTGCATATTTTTGCGATATTCGTTGATGAACTGATAGAACTTCCGTGTGTCGTCAAAGCGGTACAGCTGCTCGAGTTCTTCGCATTCCTTCTCTTCCTGGTGGCGCTTCTTCTACTGGAAGAGTCGGGTTTGCTGTTTCCGCTTCTTTTTGTATCGCTTCACATTCTGAAGGGTGGCTCTACGCAGCATTTGTACCCGCGCTGCGTTCTTCTCATCCAATATCTGCTGGCAGTCCTTGTCAAACCATTCGTTACGTCAATTCGGTGCGACACGGCCTAGAACGCAACGCTGTTAATGGCTGTTTTCACGGTACTCTAACAGTCCTCACCCTCTTCCGGCAGCGCGGTTTCGAGAGATAACGCGTAGCTTTCGGCGACATCCGGTTGTTTCAGTCGCGCTAGATTACACTAGTATGATGTTCACAACAGATAGTTTTTGATGTATCCTTACCATCACTAGGTAGTGATCCGGATCAATGTAAGCGCCCGGATAGGTTCTGACATCGGAAGACATTTCCGAGGAAATTTACAGACCGACAGTTTCATATTCCTAATTTCCAATCGTTAATCCGTCTTCGTCGCCTGGGTCTTTGCCGATTGTCCCGATTAGATTTATTATTACTTACGGAATTCATTGCTTTGGTTTTTTAATGGTTCAGTCATGCAGAGCCCGCAACCAACCCCACAGTTTCGCCGGAGGGCCAACGTAGCACGAAGGAGCCCTCCTCCTCTGTCAGCATACGACCTTGGTTTCCACCAGGGTTGGTTACCCGTTCTCCACCGAGGTTGCTCGAAAATTGAACCTAAAATTGGAATTAAATTGGACATGAAATTGGAACTTTGAAATTGAACTTCAAATGGATCATTAAAGATAGCTTGCTTTGGAGGGACAACAGCTTACCTCTGGCGTTATGGTGCACTAAATCATCCATACACACTAGCGCTTAAAGCAAGTGGTTGTCACTCCAGGACCAGCGAACTTCATTGATCCATTGAATTGGGTTTGATATTCGGCATGAAATGGCACTTGAAATCGGCCATGAAACTCCAATTTGCAGTCGAGTGACTTGAAATTTTATTTGCATTTCCGTAAAACTACATCCGCCACTTGAAATTAAATTAAAATTTGATTTGAGGCTGGATCTAGTTTTACGCAGTTAGTTTATTTCTCGTAAAAATATCGGGCTAAGAGATGTTCATTTTATAAAGTGGATCCTTATTCAAGATTAATTCTTAACGAATTTTATTTTTGCAGTTCAAATTTCAACAGCATTCACTTGATCCTGTTATAACGTATAAATATTTTCAGATATACAACTTAAATTCATAACTTTAATGAATTTGTTCGAAACTAAACAGTTTCTTGCTAAAAATAAGTGTCTACTTTATAAAATGAGTAGGTAGTCCTTGGACTAGTCCAATGACTGACTGCTCCAGCTCACATTCTGTACTAAATAGTGACCTCGAGAATGTAAGGATTTTCTGACCTATGAATCCGAATGTTTTCTTAAGAACATGCCCTTTCAGATTAAAGAGAGCATCATTATAAGGACGGGAAGAATAAAATAAGGAATAAGAAGGGATGGATCAGGGATATCGGACGCGTCACGCGACACAAACATGTTGGTATATAACGAGGTATATAATATTATTCCTATACTGCTAGAGGATCGGTAAGCTGACGTATCAGTAGTCACTTCCTGGGAAGCATACTCCGCATCACTTATTTCTTGCACCAAGTATTCACATTTTTGGATCAGATTCAAAGCAAATTGTCCCAGCAATCAGGAAAAACATTATTTGAAAAGGGTTTTCATTAAGTATTTTAATCCCAAAAACGTTGGAAAATCTTATGGAAAACTAAGGAAACGGATATTTCTGGTTTTTGCTGATTCTAAACAATGATAACAGTACATATAAGTATAGGTGCAGAGAAGTTCTGAGCACGAGCGAATGAAGTTTGCTCGGTGATCCGTAGGAATTATTATCGTACTACTACGTCAGTACTTCCAGTAAAGCACTATATTTTTATCGAATGGAAGAGGAATGTGCCGTTTCGCTAGCTGGAATGCCAAACTGCTAAGGTCTAAGGAGGTAACTCCGAGAATGCATGTTAGCGTCTTTCTTAGTAAACGCATTTAGTTAGTCGAAATTTCACACTCTAGTTAATCCTTCCATATTCACGATGGAGACACGATTGCCACATCTGAAACTTTTGACGATCTTGCACCAACGAAGAACGCTTTTAGTTTCCACGTCGCCTTTTTGCGGTTCTATCTTAGCGTTTTCTAACGTTAGTGGCGTTGATCCACCTACTCCATTTGTTGGTTATTAACCGTAACCGTAATAATGTGTCGATTTCAAATCCAAAGAGATGAACCCATCCCCGTACCTAGATGCTATTGTCGCAAAATTGTCATTGTGTAATTTCAAAAATATTTATTTTAGTAATCAATCAGTCAGTTATCAACCTATGTTTGAAGTTGTTTTCACGTTTAACTTGTAGATCTTTTCAATTAGCTGTAGCAAACAATTTTTGCAGATTTTTTCAATGATTTTAGCATTGTTGTAGACACCATCATTTTGATCTATTAGATACCGCTAGATAATTGCAGTCTTCGTTTCACAGTAAGGCATTTTTTGTTTAAAATTGATTCCACATTTTTTGACCCAAGGTAACAGACACACTCTCGGAAACGGGTTTCCTAATTTATGATTATTGCTTTTTACACCGCTCAGCCGCATACTGTTTTGTTCCATCTTTTCTAATGTTAGTTCTTTCTGTGGAATACACACTTTATCCTCTAGGATTACGTTCCAGATGTGTACATTGTGAGTAAAACGGCAACAGTTTGGTGGCACGTATTTATCCGCGCAGGCAGTGTGAACTTTGAAAGTGTCCTGCTCAGGTTTTCCTCAATACTTCCGAACTAAAAGCGCACCTGTCTTTGCAGAACTGCAGATGCTTCCTTACCCTTCTTTTTCCCATTCTTCTTACGCATCCCGAAAACATTGTAGATAGAATACAGATTTTCTGAGTGGTTTCAAATCAATTTGCGTGTGAATTGTTTTCACTTTCTGACACAGAACACTTGAAGTTTGCAGCATCGAATAATTAATGAGCTGAAAGCTGCTTTATGCGTACTCTGGTAGATGATGTAACGAATAGCTACGAAAAAAACACTACCGGTTCACAGAGTCATGTAGTGTCGCAAATTTTTTTTTTATAAATTCATTTTCATTAGACACTCATCGAAATTGCATGTAGGGGAATCAATTCATTCGTGTGTATTTTTTTAAAACAATTTGGGTGGTCTAATCAATAAAACCTATCGGTACACTAACAGGAATTGCATTTTCAATTGGGTTTTGTTGTCCAAAATGTGGCCATTTAGAAATCGACTAACCTATGGTAACATTCAATTGGAATTTTTCTGTTTTCAGAGCCGGGCCCCAATTTCGGCCAAGCTAGTAGCAAACATGCTATCGGTGGCGGGAGCTGACCACATCATTACGATGGACCTACATGCTTCACAGATACAGGTAAGATCTGATCTGAATCTGATGTTTGTTGTTTCCTTCACGCAGTTTTTAACTGTTTTCTGCTCTAGGGCTTCTTTGACATCCCGGTGGATAATCTGTACGCGGAACCGGCAGTGCTCAAGTGGATTCGGGAGAATATTGCCGAATGGCGAAACTCGATCATCGTCTCGCCGGACGCGGGCGGTGCAAAACGCGTAACATCGATCGCTGATCGGCTCAATGTTGAGTTTGCTTTGATTCACAAGGAGCGAAAAAAGGCGAACGAGGTTGCCTCGATGGTGCTGGTCGGTGACGTTAAGGACCGGGTGGCCATCCTGGTGGATGACATGGCCGATACGTGCGGTACGATCGTTCATGCTGCGGACAAGCTGGTCGAGGCAGGTGCAACGAAAGTGTATGCAATTTTGACCCACGGCATCTTCAGTGGGCCGGCAATCTCGCGGATAAATAACGCTTGCTTCGAGGCAGTAGTTGTAACGAATACCATACCTCAGGACGGACACATGAAGGATTGTCCGAAGATTCAGGTAGACGGCACAATGGGTGTTGGATATTGAATGTTTATTAAATGTTTTTTTCGTTACAGTGCATCGATGTGTCAATGATGTTCGCTGAGGCTGTCCGCCGAACCCACAATGGTGAGAGCGTTTCGTATTTGTTCTCAAACGTTCCTTATTAGAAGTTTTACATCTGACGAGAAACACGGGGTATATCGTGGGACAAAAAGTAAGGACTATAATCCGGATTCAGTTTATTTTTGAATTTTTTTTCACTATATTACGTGTTTACACTAGACAGACATACATATTGGGTTTTGATCAAAGACTTTACATATATCTCATATCATTCTATTGAAATTCGAAATAACTTATTTATAAGTTGAAAATTTCGTCTGTTTCTGAGGGAACATAGATTGTTTTTTATCCGATATCTCAACGTTGCCGTGACATGGCAAGACAAACTGGCTAAACACGTTAGAATTGTGCATCGAAAGCATTGCTTGTTTTTCAATGTAATTTTAATGTTTTACACAATTGAATAAATGACACTATTATAAATGAAATCTGTTTTGATCAGCCTATTCAAAATCGTTTTGTAATAAATTTGTTTTTCACCGTCTCTGTCAATAAACGAAGAAAGATGAAATATAGCTAAGTTCTAGTGAGCCATTTAGCGATAGGTTTTAGCTTTAACCAGGAAGTTTTTTTGTGCTAGCGAAACACTCCTACAATAGTTCTGCAAACAAAATGAGTAACTTGAAAAAAAAAAAACATTTTGTAAGGTACAACTACTCTAATTTTACGCTATTGGAAACGAAAAAGAAAGTTAGAAAATATAGTATTACATTAGTAACGAAACGTGTTTTTAATTCTGCTGTTCACTGACCTGTCAATAGTCGTCGTCAGGATAGAGCCGGAGCGGTTTGTGTTATTTCAAGCAGCCTCGATCTGGAGCTACTCATTGCCAATTTCCCAGGCGTCTTAGAAGTTGCTAGCCGTTTTCGACCTGGTCGAGTCATCTTGCACGCTGATGCCGGTGATGTTGAACCGTTTTCGCTGCACTGTCGTCCGGCATCCTTACGATGCGTCCGGCCCACCGTAGCCTACCGACTTTCGCCAGTTATGCGAATCTCTCCAAACAATGTCTGTAGCTCGTGATATATACACCTCTGTCACTCTCCACTGGTTTATAGTTTTTGATCATGTGAAAAAGCTATTAATAAGCAATTCGTGAAACAAAACTATTTAGCTTGTAAAACCATATTTGAATGCCTTAAAAATTTTATCGGCCAATTTTAGTATCGGAAGTCATGGAGCACCTGTGCTACCATGGGACAGAGAGGGTTAACTACACTAAATATCGTCCGCAGCACCTTCTGACCGAACACGGCAAGGGAGCGTATGTGCTCCATGCGCACAGCTTCACTGCTTCTAGTTCATGAAGTACTACCGCTCTAATAAGGGTTTTGAACATCGTCAACTTCGTAAGGTGACGTACGCTTCATAGCATTTTACCAAAGGCAAAGTAGTCACGATTAATTAATAGAGAGCGGCCGTGTTGTTGACCGCGGTCACCATCGATTCCAAATATACGAACTCATCTATCACTTCTAGTTTGTCGCCGTCAAAGGTTACCGTCTGTGGGAGTTTTCGAAGCTCGCATTTCGGATCACCCGCTTAAGAGGGATGCTGGATAAGTCGTCATCTTAAGGCACGCAACCCTCGCCGCATCTCTAAAGGACTCGAGAGTGTCCCCGAGATGCGCATGAAATACGTCACTCGATCCAATGGACGATTCTGATGAACGGCGCCAGTTTGGAAAACCGTTTTCGAGCTAGTCTCGATCGACTGTATTACATTCTGCTTTGAGGTCCATTAAGATGGGATGCGTGGAAACTACAGAGACTGCAGATTACCCAGGCGTCGAGACACTCAAAATCCGCTAAATTTTGAAACAAAACGGGGAGTACCATCATAAATAAAGGTAACTCTCTGCTTACGTTCAAAATTTAGCGGTTTTTGGGTGTCTCGGTGCCACTGTAATCTACAGTTTCTGTAGTGGAAACGTTGTATTCCCGACTTTTTTTTTTGCAAGATTTGCCGGATGGTAAAGATTAAGTTCGTAGTGGTGCGAGTTCCCATAACGTTCTACTGATAATTCCCTACGAAATCCGGCGTAGCAGAATCTGGGTTAGTACTTTGTAGGCGGTGTATATCAGCATTATGCCGCGATAGTTGCAGCAGGTGAGCTGATCACCCTTTTTGACAGGTCCAATAGCTCATTCCATTCATTCCTCCGGTAGCTTCTTATCTTCTAAAATCTTGAAAAAAGTCCAGTTAACGTTCCCCGGGCGTGTTTTTGAAGCTTTGCTGGTAGGCGATCCTTACCGGCGCCTTAATTGAGCAGTTCGATTGCCAACCGCCCAGTTAGCTTCGACGTACGATGCTGATCTAACAAGCCAGTCGTCGTATGTTCGCGGATCTCGGCTAGGCGATGCTCGCTAGATAGAGTCAGTAGGATCGTTACGCTGGCTCCGTAATTTTCCTGTACTCTAACAGCCGGCTGCGAACTCGGTCGATAAAGAAGGGTAATGTCTAATGACGGGTTAAAATCCAAGACTTTGCTTTGCAGTTCGATTTCTCGTTTGACCTTTTAGAGATCAGGTGTTGGGACACTACTATTTGCCATGAACATGGATATTCCTAGATTAACTAGGTTAATTCCGTTCCACATCCTCCCGCAACTTTGCCATTGAGATGTTCATAGAAGATATTGCATTTATCAACCACCTCGCACTCGTTTGTGAGGTGATTTCCTTGCTCGTCCCTACATGCTACACATGTTAGGTTTTAGTGTGTAACCCTTATGATTTACGATCTCTTTCCTCCTCCTGGTACTTTTTACTCCTCAACTGGTACCTTGCTCGTCGGTATTTGGTCAAGTTCTCCCTGCTTAGTGGCAAGTTTCAGATAATTTGTCCAAGCACTTTTTTCTCTTCACCGTTTGTTTTGTTGGCAATCCTCATCGAACCAATTATTTTGTATACTCCGGGGTTTTGCATCCGAACCATCTTCGATGGTTGGTTCGACAGAAGGCACTGCCTCATCCAGTATTCGTGTGTAGTTCTCGGTAGATAGTGGGTTGTCTAGCTGCCTAATGTTCACCCGATGAGGATAGCTATTACCGTTTTTGTTTTTGTTTAGGTCCAACCTAGGATCGCTCTAGTTCCAATGGAACAGCTGTCAAAACGTTTGTTTTTTTACTCAGATTAGATCTAGTTTCGCTCTGAGTTCCACTTTTAGACGACGGGTTCACTCCAATTCCTTGGACACCGAGTACTCTCCGCCAGATCGCTCCACCTGGTCTAATTATCTTGCTCGTTGCGCTCCTAGTCTTCTTGTTCCTACCGGATTTGAGGTAAACACCATCTTTGCAGGCTAGTTGTTCGGCATACTTGCAGCATGCCCTGTCCATCGTATCCGTCCAGCTTTAGCCACCTTTTGGATACTGGTTTCGCCATAAAGCTGTGCGAGTTTATGGTTCATCCTCCGCCTCCATACTCCGTTGTCGTGTACGCCGACGAAGATCGTTCTTAGCACTCGTCGTTAGAAAACTTCGAGCACTCGCAGGTCCTCCTCGAGCATTGTCCATGTTACATGCCCGTAGAGAACAACCGGTTGATAAGCGTCTTGTACTGGGTGCATTTTGTACGGGGATTTAGTGTACTCGACCGAAATTGCTTGTGAAGCCCATAGTAAGCACGACTGCCGCTGGTAATACGTCTCCGAGTCTGACGGCTGGTATCATCGTCCGCCGTTACCATTGAGCCAAGGTACACAGATTCGTCGACTCATCGCCGTCGATCAATATACTACTGCCCAAGTGGCGTCGGTCGGCCTCGGTTTCACTGGCCAGCATGTACTTTGTTTTAGACGTATTTATCTTTAACGCAGTGTTTTCTGCTTCGCGCTTTAGTCTGATGTACTGTTCAGCCACCGCCACAGATGTTCTGCCGATAATATCCATGTTATCGGCAAAGCAGACGAATCGACTAGATTTGTTGACGATCGTGCCCCGCGTGTTAATATCCGTTCGGTTCATAACGCCTTGTATCTCTATGTTGAACAACAGGCATGAAACACCATCACCTTGACGAAGCCCGAAACGAATGAACTTGACAATCCACCCGAAATCCGAACACAGCACTGTATTCTATCCATCGAAGATTTAATCAGTTTGATGAGTTTCCTGGGGAAGCTGTTCTCGTTCATGATTTTCCATAGCTCTATCCGCTCGACGGTATCATTTGCACCATTGAAGTCAACGAACATGCGTGGGAACTTTGTATTCACGGCCCTTTTGGAGGATCTGCCGCAGTGTAAATATTTGGTCCGTTGCTGGCCGACCTTAGATGAAGCCGGCTTGATAAGTTCACACAAATCTGTTTTGATGTATTATTTCGGTTTTGATATAATATTTCCTTATACGGCAAATACTATATCAACAGGAGGATATTACTTAATATCTTATCTGTCTTTCGTTTCGTATCTTTCGTTTTTGCATAATTTGCTCAAACCCCATCAAGCGCTTAGCGGGACAAAAGTGCGATTCACGGACGGGGCAAAAGTGCGTTTCATGGACGAAGCCAAAATGCATAGGTAATTATATACCGGTTTAGACGCTGTATTACAGATACTAGAAATGGAAGATTTGCAGAATACTGTGTGCTCTACAGATGCTGGCCGAAGCAAAATAGTGTTATACGCTGGTGCAACAAAAAATAAACATTTTCTAAAGTTTCGATCTGTCGGAGGCTACAGTACACAAGCGAAAAATAAAAAAGGTGCAAATTGGAAATATTCCTTTTTGAAACTTATCGCAGATTGAAGATATTACAGTTTTGTTCGCTACTGCTGTGTCAATTTCATAGATTTAAGCTTCGCAATTTTCCCCGCTAGTGGTGTAATGATTGAATGTGAAGATATTGAGTTATTGCTTCAATATAAAATATATTTTACTGTTGTGCTTCTTTATATCTCATGATAACTGATGACAACTTAAAACGTCGCACTTATGCCCCGCCCTACTCTAATATCTTTAAAGATTTTCATCGAACAAATGACAAAGAAACCGTCTTAAGGGGAACTCTGGAAGACCGAAAAATAATAGATTTTCGTATTTTTTTTTCAGATGCTAGAATTATAGTTAAGTGTTGGGGTATTTTGGTTATTAGTTAAGGCACATTTGAAGATATATTTTGTATTTTTTGGACAACAGAATAGTGACTTTTATGCTGGTGGCAGGTGAGCGCGTGAATACCTTCTAAAAAATAGTTCCTTGCTGGCGGTACGTGCCAAAATGGCGGCAATTTTTCTAAAAGAAAGGTGTTTTTTCATCAAAAATCGCTAATTAAAAGCTCATAAAAGATTGAAAAATTGAGATATCCAAAAACGGCTACGTAACAATTTGGATAATTCATTTTTACATGCCGAAAAGAATTTCAGCCAGATCGGTCCACTAGATTCTGAGATACACGTACCGCCATCTTTAAGAAACATGGTTTTGGGGAAAACACGTTCAAAGTTTCGTACAGCAATGGACTTCGCTTGAGGTAACTCCACAATATTTTCCGTAAGTTTTCAACGAGATCAGATATTAAAAAATCCTTTTGGCATGACATTTCTGAAGGGGTAAGCGTCTCAAAAATGCAAAAAATTAAAATTCGATTTTTCCGACTTTCCAGAGTAGGGTCCCCCCTTAAATGCGAGTGCCGATCTATGAAGGTGTTCAAATATTCGTATCGATAATAAAACACAAACGTTAAACGTAGAGATTTATTGTCACAAAGCTTTAGTTTTGCATAAAGAACTAAAAACGTATTTCACGAGTGCTTGACAGGCAGGCTGGTGTGCAGGCCATGGAGTCTTGGGAGCTCGGTAGGCTCTCCTATTTATAATGCGATTTTACACTCCATATATTTAACACGATAAAGCTCTTTCCCTGTTCGTTGGTATACATATAGTGCCTCGGTTTTGGAAAAACTGGGCCTTTTCACCACGGAACTCACAAACCTTTTTTCCTTCGTGGCAGATTTCCTGCAATGCTACGATGTGGAATTTGCGGAATTAAAGTTTTTCGAGCAACGTTCCCTATAAAATTTATCGATCTACAGTTCTAAATACTGAACCATTCGTCGTTTTTATTTCATCTCCTTGGTGTTTGCTGCATACAATTCTGATCCGTGTTTTCTGATTGTTCGTAGTAATTATTGTTTAGCTATGTTGCCTTACTAGGGCCACGCTACCGAGCTTCGTGAAGGGGCTATCATCCCAACCTTAATGCCGAGACACCATTTGCCCTAATACAGCCACCCGCTCCAGATCAGACGCTGCCGTAAGCCGCTCTCAACCTGGAGTGCAGGCCCTTGTGGACCAGGTTTGAGAACGTCGAGCCGTCAAGAACTGCTCGTGGTTGGGAAGGCAAATTCCTCGTGCTGAAACTCAGCATTCGCATAAGTACCTCCTTCACTTTCCGTATACGACCTCAGTTTCCGCCGAGGTCGGTTACCCGGTTCCCACTAAATTTATTCATATACCGGCTGGTACCACAAGAAGGTAGGCATAGGAGTTGGTGGGTAAGACGCTAAAGACCACTGTTGGAAAATTGTAGATATCTACAATATTGCTGAAGAAAGTAAAGTTTTATCTTTCTGACGCTAAAGGGTCAGAAAGATAGCATAAAAGCATGGTAGCATAAAAAGCGATCTGTTTACAACCAACGGGGTTACAGCCGCATAGCGCCTAAATACAGAACACATAGCAATGCTTACTTCAACAATATTGTAGATAATAACTAACTCTACAAATGCCCCATACATCACTTTTTGCTGTAATGCTGTAATCAAAAGAGCAAAATCGAAGTGAAAAGAGCGTGCTAAGCCTGGCTACAGGTACGCACCGCACGGTTCGGTCCAGTTAGGGAGTATTATTTTTTTACGTGCAAAACGATACTAAAAATTTAAAAAATATGACGTTTATGTTTTGCAAAAAATGCAAAATATAAAAAGAAAACTTCAAATAATGCATTCTGCGTGTTGCATATTATTAATTCCAACTGTAAAAAAGAGTAACTACCCTCAAACCACAATCCACAGCCCCAGCAAACAATTCTACTTGTTAAGGTTGGTATGACTTACTCGTTCGTCACAAACAATATAAACCATTGTATAGATTTCATTTAGATAACCAGCTCCCGATTATATAAGCTAACACTTTGCCGATTGTCTTGTGTACTTTTACCATTTTCTCATGACTATATCATATTAAACGTCGTAATATATAGTACTAAACACTAATCAGTTTGTTAAAAATGGTAAGTTCCGCGATAAAAATTGTACAAAATGGCCATGCAGAGAATGCATTTCGTGCTGTGCTAGTGAAAATTTAGTTGAGCTGACCTTGCTTAGCTTTTTAACTATTCATCAACAAAATATAACGGAAACAAATGCACTAATATGCCGCCATATACATTGTAATTATCTTCACAGCGCGAAGTTATCTCAATACATGTCGGTCAAGCTGGGTGCCAGATCGGCAACGCCTGTTGGCCGCTATTCACACTCGAGCATGGCGTACAGGCCGATGGAACGTTGAGCCCTAGCTTAAATGTGGATGAGAATATGACCACCTTCTTCCACGATACCCGATCAGGGCGCGTTGTGCCGCGCAATATGTTCATTGACCTGGAAGATTCGGTAATCAATGAAATCAAAACGGGGCCCTATCGACATCTGTATCATCCACTGTACATGGTTACCGGTAAGGAAGATGCGGCCAACAATTATGCCAGAGGCCACTATACGGTGGGCAAGCAGATTAGTGAGCATGTGTCGTCAACGTTGCAGAAACTGACCGAACAATGTGATGGACTGCAGGGATTCTTAATTTTCCACTCATTCGGGGGCGGTACTGGATCGGGATTTACTTCGTTGTTGATGAATCAAATTGCTTTGGACTACGGCAAAAAATGCAAACTTGAGTTTTCGGTATATCCTGCCCCAAGGATCTCGACAGCCGTTGTAGAACCTTACAACAGCGTTTTGACCACCCACGATTCCATGGATTCTTCCGATTGCTGTTTTATGATTGACAATGAAGCAACCTACGATATTTGCGCAAACAATCTTCAGATCGGCAGGCCGGACTACCATCATTTGAATACGCTTGTGGCACAAGTCGTTTCGTCTGTCACCGCTTCTTTGCGGTTTAAAGGCACAATGAACGTAGACTTGAACGAGTTTCAAACAAATTTAGTACCCTACCCTAGAGTTCATTTTCCTCTGGTATCGTACGCTCCTCTGCTGTCTGCCAACAAAGCTCAACACGAGTGCTCGTCAATTTCCGAAATCACCAACGCCGTTTTCAGCCAACAGAATACATTGGTCAAATGTGATCCTCGCACCGGAAAGTATATGGCATGCTGCCTGCTCTATAGAGGTGACGTCGTTCCGAAGGATATCAACAACACCATCGGCATAATCAAATCCAAACGTCATATCACGTTTGTTGATTGGTGCCCGACTGGGTTCAAAATCGGCATCAACCAGCAGGCTCCCTCCGTACTGCCCGGTGGCGATTTGGCCAAACCGAAACGGGCCGTATGTATGCTGTCCAACTCAACGGCGATCTCCGGTGCCTGGGAGAGGCTCAACGTGAAGTTTGACCTCATGTACCGGAAGCGAGCGTTCGTCCACTGGTACGTGGGCGAGGGTATGGAAGAGGGTGAATTTACCGAGGCACGCGAAGATCTGGCAGCATTGGAGAGGGACTACGAAGAAGTGGCCACCGATACGGCCGATGCCGGTGTCAGTGACGGTGATGAGTATTAGTAGAGCGTTTGTGTACGATAATTTTACTGTTTTATTGTTTAAATGTTTGGCACGTTAATTTTAGTTGAGAATAAACATGATATAACAAAAAAACTTACACATTTTTACAAAGACGATTTTCTGATGCTAACAAAAGAAACGCTACACTTTTAGGGATTAATTCAAACGATGTTTTATTATCTAGAATGTGCTTAAAATCAGATAAGAAAATATTTTGTGAGTCTTTATAACTTTTCAATTTGTTTTAAAATGCGAGGTAATTTATTCTTTGCTTTTATCTGTAAGCCAAATTAATTCTGAAAAGAAGTCCCAAGTAGGTGTACAATTTTAAGTAATGAGAGCAATTGAACCTATTCCTTCTCAGAAAAAAACAAAACAAATGTTGTCTTCTTATTCTTTTTAAAATAATTCCGGAGTACAACAACTGTCATTTTTCTTTTTCATTAGAGCTTCATTCAAAAAGACGAAACATTTCCTTTTATTTCATTATATTAATTTTAATGTTTATATTTCGTCATAGATTCTGGATTCCTTGGAAAATTTACACGCTTTTTCACAAAAAAGCGTCATAATTCTGAGATCTTTTAACCCGTAGGGGAAGGGCGGTAAAGACGGACACCTTAAGGTCAAGAGTCAATATCTACTCATATATAACTGTATTGATTGCAATTTTCATACAAACTGAAACTTTAAGTCTCTTCCTAATAAAGTTACAGCGTGTACTAGAAAATTTCTTCCAAAATTTATACTTTTTTTAATATTATAAACAGTATGTATAAATCAAAGTTTCTGCGCATGGGCGGGAAAGACGGACACTTGATATGGGAAAGACGGACACTCGCGAAAAGGTGTCACGCGCCGACGAATTATCAGTATTAAGAAAGATTAACATATTTCATCATGTATTTAGGAAAGAATTGGCTTGGGAAAACCCCCTACCCAATTCCCCCTTTGAGCGAGGAAATAAAATGGTTCCCTTTTATAATCTTCAATATTTTAATTGGTGATGAATTAATCGTTTCTAAAAGTTGGCCTATTCCAACTGTTAAATGACTTCTGGATACTTTTACATGTATAATATGCAAGTATTTGCAATTTAAATCGTTGTTAGGCAAAATGAATACGGAATCTTTGTGTCCGTCTTTCCCTACCATCGGGTGTCCGTATTTCCCGACTTGGAAACCATTTTTTCAAACTTTAATAACTTTTTACTGAATATTCAAAAATTCACTAGATTTCCAATGGACATTCAGTGAAGGGTCAAACTAACGTAATGTCGTCGATATAGCACGAAAGTATTGCTTTTTAACGATTTACCAGCTATTTTCTTCACACACAAAATTACATCGGTTAGCGTATTTAGGCATTTTTTCTTTGTTTTGCTTATAAATTTGACAGCTGCGCTGCTAGAAATCGGCAGTTTAATTCAAAAGTGTTTATTCAGTCTATAGAAACATTTCCCATCATTGGTTTGCTTCAAAAAATTATTGTTTATGAAATATGATAAGTGTCCGTCTTTCCCGCAGTGTCCGTCTTTACTGCCCTTCCCCTACTACAAAAATTTTGAAAAAAAATGCCCAGACATTTTGAATTACGAATCCGCAAACACTAATCTGCCAATGAATCCGAATTTTGGTAAAATTTGTCATGCTATCCGGTTTGCTCAACAGGGTCACCCTGATGGTCACTGCCAACTGTTTAGTAAAAAATAGATAAATAGCCATTGTAGCTGGCCATTGGTGACGGCACGATAACGACACCTATCAGTTGCTATCAATAACTGTCAAAACTTCTTTGTGGTGTTTTTGTTGGCCGTTGACATATCCAGATTGGCGGCGTTTTAAGTTTTATATATTGCATATTTTGTGTTAATATTTTTCATTCAAAGCTCAGCGATATCTCAGTTAAACTCGCAGCGCGCTTAGAAGCCATCAATTGTTTTAATTAGTAAAAAGTTAAATACTCTAAATAGGATAATCTACAACCAACCTAGAGATATAATGGTAAGTATCCGCTGTGTCGAACATGGCGGTTTTACCATGTTAACGATTCAGTGAAAGCCTATACCTACTTACAATCCCTGCAGACTATGATGGAAATTATTACGGTCATTCTTCAAGTGATCTGTATAGAAAAACTTTCAACCAGGTGTACCTGTGATAAATGAACAATAGATCGTTTTTTACGGATATGATTTAGCTCGATAATTTCATGTTTGCAAAGGCACTCGCTTTTGGTACCGGAAATTTAGGTGTAACTTTTCTCGACACTATGAATATTTTAATACTACCAGAAATTGGCCAACTAGTTCCGATCCTAAATTAGTCGAGAGTATTTTTGAAACGCTAGTGTCCCCGGCAAGTGGTAGCCAAATAAAACTGATTCCCGAATTTCGTTTACTTGGCTATTGATATATGCTATCGTTATATCCTATATAACTTTTATCATTTTGATATTGACTTATTCTGGTCAAGTTATTTTATACTTTGTGGAGAACGAATATCCCACCAGGACAGTTAAATATTTTTCACACTTTGCATATAATTTTTCCAGTTCTTCCAACGTTTGTTCTTTACAAAAAAAAAACACAGTTACTTCCTCATAAGAAAGTATATAATCCTTTCATTAGACTATATGAAGCACAGTTCTGTAATCAACCATTTCGCAGATCATAATGCTTCTTTTTCGATCCAGTTTAACTACCGTAAACGCACATAACTCAGTTCCTAATTCCCATCACTTAACTAAAGTGGTCAAATATCAGAAGATTGAATTAAAAATCATAATCAATGAGCTTCTTGTCTGTGTGGACATCTTCACTACGACCTGCATTTTAATCTATTGGGATGTCGTTCAAATGTTGTATTCAAGTGTCAAAACTATCGTTAAAAAATCAAAAGCGTATGGCGAATCTATTTTTACGCAATCTGTCGAGCTTGTGAGTTCCATCACGACTCACGAGTATTTTTTTTGCGGAAGACCTAGCCTGAACTTAACCGAAATTGTAAATTAGTCATAAAATTGGAGTTGAAAAGCAAAGCAAAACCTAGGTCCTAGGTGCTATGCTCCGTCACCGAAACTTGGCCTTCTGTTTTTATATGACAGACTTCACAGCCAGCTTGTAGAGTACACGACAATTGCGGCGCTAGTACTACGATCCTATTAACTCTAACAGCTGGAATTGACATTATCCTTTAATTATGTAGGACTAAGCTTGAGTTTGAACTTGAATTTTAACAACATGAGCTTCAATTTGAAATTGGACTTAAAATTTAACTAGAAATTGGACTTCAAAGCAAAGCCATTGGTATAAACGTCCTTAAGAACTTGACCCTTCTTTATCGACAGACTTCGCAGCCGGTGTACAGGAAAATTACGGGGCTAAGGCAAAGATCCTATTAATTCTATAGCGATACCGCCTAGTCGGGATTCGAGCATACGACGACTGACTTTTTAGATCCGCATCGCACCCCGGAACAAACTGGGACTTCAAATTCAAATGGAATTGGATTTCAAATAGGACTTATTGAACTGTGATTTGAAATAAAATTGAACTTAAAATAGAACCAAAAGTTAAAATCCAAAAATGACAACACAAAAGCCAGAATTTTAATTGAAAGTCTTAAAATAACAGTAGAGTCAAAAATCAAAAACTAAAGGATGAAAATAAAAAGTTTAAATTCCAAAATCAAATGTTTGTTAAAAGTCAAAAGTTAAAACATAAAAGCCAGCAGAAACCACAGTTAAAATGTCAAAATTTAAAACAAAAAAAAAAGAGTAAGAGTAAAAAAAAGAGTTTGGCCCTATTTGCCGATTGGCCAAATGGGGTCTTCCAGACAGTTCTATGATATTCGTTTCGGCTACCCAGATTCTTAATACGATCAAGTGGAACGCCACGTGTTCCCGTTTCTATCAAATGTAGCCTTTCTAACGGCCCTGGAGTTTTTCAGTAAATGTGATTCTATCATTTTAGACTTAAAACCAACGTACGAATTGAGAGTTTCCGCAAGGTAAACCTAGTTATTTTGGAATAACGAAACCGTTAATTTTTTATTTACAGCGTGAGGTAATTTCGATCAATATCGGTCAGGCCGGATGCCAAATCGGAAATGCCTGCTGGCAGCTGTTCACCTTGGAGCATGGGATCCAACCGGACGGTACGATGAGCGAGAAGATTCCGAACGATGAAAATATGACCGCATTTTTCCAGAATACCAACTCAGACAAAGTCGTTCCGCGTAATATTTTCATCGATCTGGAGGAATCGGTGATCGCCGATGTGAAAAACGGGCCGTACAGATACCTGTACCATCCGCAGTTTATGATTACGGGAAAAGAGGATGCTGCTAATAACTATGCCAGAGGTCATTATACCGTGGGCAAACAGATCATCGAACAGGTGTCCAGGTCTATTCAGAAACTCGCAGAACAATGTGATGGATTGCAAGGATTTTTAGTATTTCATTCATTTGGTGGTGGAACAGGATCAGGGTTTACTTCGTTGTTGATGCAGCAGCTAGCCGCTGAGTATGGGAAGAAGTGTAAACTGGAGTTTGCTGTCTATCCATCGCCGACCATTTCTACAGCTGTCGTAGAACCGTACAATTGTGTCCTGTCCACTAGTACCACAATGCAGAACTCTGACTGTTGTTTCATTATGGATAACCAAGCGACGTACGACATTTGTTCCAAAAACCTGCAGATTGGGCGACCGGATTATGGTCATTTGAACTCTTTGGTGGCGCAAGTGGTATCTTCAGCAACGGCTTCGCTTCGATTTAAGGGAACAATGAACGTTGATCTTAATGAGTTCCAAACTAACTTGGTACCATACCCTAGAGTTCATTTCCCGCTCGTATCGTATGCGCCGTTACTATCGGCAAATAAGGCCCAGCACGAATTTTCTTCGGTCGCCGAAATTACAAGCGCCTGTTTTGAGCCACCGAACATGATGGTTAAGTGTGATCCCCGTCATGGCAAATACATGGCTTGCTGTATGCTTTATCGAGGAGACGTCGTACCGAAGGACATAAACTCTGCGATCGCTGCCGTCAAAAGCAAACGTCACATTACGTTCGTTGATTGGTGCCCGACAGGTTTCAAGATCGGAATCAACCAACAGGCACCTTCCGTTCTGCCAGGTGGAGAACTGGCCAAACCGAAACGGGCCGTGTGTATGCTGTCAAACACCACGGCCATTTCGGAAGCGTGGGCTCGCGTGAATTACCAGTTTGATTTGATGTACGTGAAGCGGGCTTTTGTTCATTGGTACGTGGGCGAGGGTATGGAAGAAGGTGAATTTAGTGAGGCTCGAGAGGATCTAGCGGCGCTGGAGCGGGACTACGAGGAAGTGGCGGGAGATACCCAAGATCCGTACGGGGAAGTTTCGGATAATGAATATTAACACAAGACGGCGGGATTCGTGCTTCGTGTACAATCGAATCTACGTGTATTGTTTGTCTTTACTATTTTATATGTCAAAATGTAAAATTATAAACATCTATCAATTGAAGTTTAGAACTCGAGTTGTGCATTGTACGCTATTTCGGGGATACGAAGAAGTCAGTAGAACCTATACTCTAAGAAAAGGAAGTTTTCCTAGAGAGTCAGATTATCAATGTTATCGTATGAAACCAATTTGTGATTAACTGTTTGATCTAAACATACCTTTTATAAGCACTGTGAGAATATATCGTTTAATATGAGTAGCGAAGTTCGTTTGGCTGTTATTACAAATTTGTTTTAAGTACATTCATATTTAGTACAATACTAATACGCGCACTAAAATAGGTGCAGTTTAAGGATACTCAATAATAATATACATTTAATACTCCTGTAAACGTTGGCAATTGTTCTAGTTATTTACGATTCACGGTAATAGGCGAATCGCGGTCAGGAACAAGAAATGTGGTTAAATATTTTTTCATTCTATTCCTTTGATGAAATGTAAAAAGCAGCATCGCCAATTACAGCGCACTTCAAGGCCGCAGGATTCAGTGCAGTTTTTATGCGGGGTCGAGGAAGAGAGGGAAAAACTTCTAGAAAGTAAAAAGTATTGAAACAGCTAAAACGTTCGTGGAAAACCTAATAGTGTGGTTCTAATTTGCTTAGTAACTGAAAGAGACACCCGATTTTCGCCTGAAAATTCCGCCTTTTTGTGGCTGTTTCTGGAGGAAAAAAGGATGGAGTCGGTAATAGAAAGACGTCCGATGGCAACGGCAGAACAAAGGATAATAAGTTTATTGACTAACTGGACTCATGGATTACTACAGAATCTCTAACACTCTTTCTCAACCATGAATTCCCTTAACTCTTAATAACCGTCTTGCTTCTTGTAGTTATGGGTAGGGAACAGCTTTCGTCAGCACATCTACAGCTTCCAAACCAGTTTCAACCTGTTATAGCACGATTGATTTCCTCGTAATTTGTTTCTTAAGGAAATGATGATGCAAATCTAGGTGCTTCGTTTTTGCAGAGTAACCAGTGTCCTGTTTCGCTAGGCAAATGGCACTCCTGTATCCTGTTATCGAAATACAGCAATAGTTGATATTCGGTTCTTGCATCGTAGCCATATGTATCTTCAGTTGTTGATAAGGCAGCGGTCGGTTGTCGTCTACAAGTCCACCCTACCACTCCTCCAGCATGGACAAATATGTAGTCAGCTCCGGGGTACGATGCTGGCCTAACAAACCAGTTTTCTTATGTTCGAATATCGACTGGGCGGTGCCGATAGAGTTAATAGGATCTTTGCACTATCGCCCCGTAATTTTCCTGTACTCCAATAACTGGTTGCGAAGTCTGTCGATAAAGCAGGGTCAAGTTCTGAAGGACGTGCTTTGCTTACGAGCTTTCAAACCTTCGTTCCTTTGAGGTATTGAAGAATACATTTGACAGCTGTCCACTGAGCCTCTTCTGGATTGCTGCTAAAGTAAGTTACAGCACTGACAGCATACAGCATACGATATATCTGGCCTGGTACTACAATCATCAATGAATGTAAGAAACTACTTGCTTCCGGTCAACGAATTCGTTTCCACCTGACCGCACAAATCGGAATGGATCAGGTCCACGGACGAAGTGCCCGCTGGAGCACCCTTGTATCAGAATGATTGACATTGAGACTTCCTGCGCAATCTTACTTTACTTTAGTGGCGACGGTCCGTTACCAATCCTGCGCCGAACGAATTATGGTCCTCCAGTACCGTCGGTCCTGGGCAGCCGTTCTCCAATCCCCACGAACACCAACTGAACGTGCATCGTCTTCGACAGCACACACCCAACGGACGCGGGGTCTGCCTCGGAGTCTACGGCCTCTTTCTGGTTCTCTGCTACTCTTTCGTCGGGCATTCTGGCCGCGTGTCCAGCCCACCGCAGCCTGCCATATTGCACTACCTTCACTGTATCAGCATATATTTGTATACTTGGTACAGCTCGTGATTCATGCGTATTCGCCACACTACATTTTCCATTTTGTCACCAAGTGTAGATCGCAGAACTTCATGCTCAAAAACCCCAAGCACTCGTCGATCAGCTTCCTCGTCCATGATTCGCGTCCGTAAAGGGCCACCGGGAGGATTGGTGTTCTGTAAAGCGCCAGTTTTGTGCGAATTTGCAAACTACGGGACTTCAACTGGCTACGTAATTCGTAGAAAGCCCGATTCGCGGCTGCAACTCGTCGTTTCACTTCGCGGCTTACATCGTTGTCACATGTCACGAGTGTACCAAGGTATATAAATTCCTCCACTACTTCATATCGTTCCCCATCTAACTCCACCTCGGCACCAACACCACTTGGGCTCCCACGTTCCCTACCAGCAACCATGTACTTCGTTTTGGCGGTGTTAATGGTAAGTCCCAATCTCGCCGCTTTCCTTTTAAAAGGGCTGAAGGCCTCTTCCACTGCTCTACGGTTGATTCCGATGATATCGACGTCATCCGCAAAACCAAGAAGCATGTGAGATTTGGTGATGATAGTTCCATTCCTTTCCACGTTTGCCCTTCGTAATGCACCTTCCAAGGCAATGTTGAATAGCAGGTTAGAGAGTGCATCCCCTTGCTTCAGTCCATCCAACGTCACGAAAGCAGCTGAGGTCTCACCCGCTATTCTAACGCATGATTTGGATCCGTCCAGCGTCGCACGAATCAGCGTAACTAGTTTCGTCGGAAAACCATGTTCTAGCATTATCTGCCACAGCTCATTTCGTTTAACTGAATCGTGCGCCGCTTTGAAGTTCACAAACAGATGGTGTGTCTGCAAATTGTACTCCCGGAACTTGTCTAGCAACTGACGCAGGGTAAACATCTGATCCGTCGTGGAGCGACCCTCATGAAAACCAGCTTGGCACTCGTCGACGAAGGACTCCGCTAACGGCCTCAGTATACAGAACCTTGCATACTTGGGAAAGCACCTTGCAGGCATAATTGCGCAATGTAATTCCTAGATAGTTTTTACACTCCAGTCGATGTCCCTTTTTGAAAATTGGGCAAATGAAGCCATCCAACCACTCCTCCGGCATTTGTTCTTTCTCCCAGATTCTGACAATGATCCGGTGGATTGCTTCGTACAGCCGCTCGCTCCCCGCTTTTAGAAGTTCAGCCGGGATACCGTCCTTCCCAGCAACCTTACCGGTGCAATCGCGGAACACCAAATGAAGGTTTACCTCGTTGAACTGCACTCCCAACACCATGCCATGAAGTTGCTAGTTAGAGACGTTTTGTTTCGTTTCCAGGAGAATGCTGTTTCGACATTCAGAAATTTTTCCACTTGGTTGAGCTCGTTATAATTGGATTGATTGCTCAGCCCCTAATAGAGAGACGTCCGATAGCAACAGAACAAAATAATAAGATTATCAATCAACGCAATTCATAGATTACTAGGATCTCTAAAAGCCGGGTAGTAAAGTGAGTCAAATGTTATCAGGATCAGGCATTTGGAAATGATTGCTTTGGGAATGAGTTCAATATGTTATATACAGAATAGAATGAGTGTAGTTTTCATTTTTTTCCGACTCTCATTGAATCTGTGGCCTTTCGGCCGATCCAATGGAATATTTTTGAGATGTTTTGTCACAAAAAAAAATGAATAGAAAAGATTATCCCCATAAATGATTGTTTTTTCCAATCGACATTAAAAATTCGACGATAAAAATTGACGTTTTTGGATGCACAAAATGTTTTTCTCGCAGGTAAGCAAAACGTTTAACGCACATTTTGAGTATACCTTTTGTACTAATGGTATGCTTTATACGTATTTCGTTTCATATCAAACATGTAGTAATTTTTGCAGTACAATTGTCTATTGAATGGCATTTTGCACCGCTTTTAGATAGGTCATAATGCGCATATTCTTATCTCGTCTAAGTCTGGTCATGAAGCTAGGTATTTGTTTACACGTATAAAATATTTCAAAACTAAGCAATTTATTTATGTACAGAGTCGGCACGTTTTGTTATCAAACTGGAAAAATGAGTGTTTGTATATACCTAAATATGCTTTCTTGCAAACGGAACGGCACAAACTATAAAACTTATTTCTGTTGTGCAAATCGAGCACCAATGAAAAAAAGATACCTTTAAGATTGAGCATTCAAAAGTTAAGTTACGATTAGTAATGTCTTATGGCCTTAAATATCGCAATTAATCTTATATATTTTGGTTATTTAGCGTTATCACCATTCATTATATGAAATATGCTAAGCAATACATCACAAAACTGGTCATCTCTGATGAATAATTTTGCTAATTTTTACCTACCATTCCAAATACCATAGAAGTGTTTGCACAAAGGTTAAACTATTGTTTTTCACTAATCGTATTACCCTAAACGTGTGTAAATTATAAACAGCTAGAGGCTGAGTATGATTTGTAAAAAAATTCAATCTAAGCCACCAATAGGTTTGTCATGGCGCCAATGTAACTTTCTTCATTCATCTATTATACTCACAGTAATCTTAAGCCATAAACCACACACTTTCTTACACGTCATCCTTGGTTCGGCCTTTCGGTAGGGTCACATCGAACACGACCGGATGGTTGTTCGGCAGATAGTTGATGTCACAAGTCGAAGCGTTGATAAATATAATCCTCCCATCGGACGTGATCCCGTAGCCTTCGTGAACGTGTCCGAATACATGATAGCGAGGTTTAACCCGCTGCTGCACCGTGCTGAGCAGCTCCACGCAACCGGCCCGCACTCCCGAACAGCACAAATCACCGTGTCCGACTGGTGGGGTGTGCGTTATCAGGATATCTACGTTTTCGGGGATCTGGTCCCACTTTTCCAGGCAATCCTTGCCTCGTTTTACGTTGAAGGCCCACTTGCAAAATTCCGGTTGCCACGGGGTGCCATAGATTTTCAGTCCGTACAGCTCGATACTTTCGTCCTGCAGATAGACGCAGTTGCTCAGGTGCTGGCGGATGTTTTCCGTTTGTACAGCTTCCGCCAGACTCTCCTTTGAGTTGCCCAGAGTAGGTATTTCATCCAAAATATTTACTCCGGTGATTTTCTTGCAACATGAGGTGTTAGCGTTTTGAAACGGATGCGTAAAGGTTTCATCAAAACTTAATTCGTGATTACCAGCAATAACCAATTTGTGCTTGTGTGGTAGTTTTTCTAAAAAAAAAACATTTTCATTTTAAACAACACTGTTTGCCTGGAATAGGTTATGTTTTGCATAGTTTTAACTTACCCAGCCAGTTATTGAACTCAATAACCTCATCCAACTTTCCACAACGGGTGAAATCACCGGCGTGAATAAAAATATCTCCGTCCGGAATGTCGAACTTAATGTGATGAGTCAACGAGTGAGTATCGGACATGCATACTACTCGAACCTTATTGTTTGGAACATCCGGACTGGGCGGTTTGGTATTGATTTTTATCACTCGCTGCGTTTTGGATATTTCTTTCCATGCTAAGGTTGGGTTATCCGTTAAAGGATGGATATCGACTTCCATGCCACCTTATTGCGCTTCCTGAGCTATCAGCTACTTTTAGTTGGATTTAACAAGCACACTGATTGCGAAACCGATTGTTGCAACTTGCGAAAACTTGGAAAATTGCACTCTTGTTATGACGCACATCGGTTTGACAACGGCTGTCAGAGTATCGCTGTTTTTTGTGCCACCCTATTTTCGGCTCGCAAATTATTCGATCAGCTGATTTTTGTTTACCGTTACTTTTATTGAATTATTTTTAAAAGTACACATTTAATCAGTATTATTTTGTATTAGAACCCTTTCTGGAACAATAAAGGAACGTTTTTATCAATTACCGGCGAAATCTAGGCTCAATTTTACATGAAATTACACAACATTAACCAAGTAAACAAAAAACAGCTGATAAAATTTACAGTTTTATTTTCAAACGAATTTTCATTCATACTGCTCCGTTACAAACATTTCCGCTATATGTTAAAATTTGACATAACGCGTTTTTGTCGTTTTTGTTGATATGTCAAATGACAACCCGACAATCAAAGCCAAGCTGCCAGTTTGATTTTACTGGACGCAGATCTGCAGTTCTGCAGTGAGCTAACTGAAACGGCGTATGTTCAAATTTATACACGAGACGTACGAGCATGTTGGGTTCGCAATGAACACAATGTTGGATCGGTAGTTTGTGCCGAGACCGAGCCCAACGCTTTTCACAGTTAGCTTGGTTTGTGACGTTCACACACAGGCGAGCAAGCGGGACGAAACTAAATTCACCGACTTTCACGGCCATATTCCTATATGTGTATGTGTTTCGGCCATACGGCGCTTTCCAAATATTGAAGACCAACAATTCAATAGGGCAGAAGTCTAATATGTAAATTAACCTTCGACCATTAATTAGTGATTTTCATATAATTTTATTAACAAATTGTTTGCAGCATTTACAATCACCTTCACACCTCATAATCTCATTGTTGCATTGAATAATATTTGCTGAATTAGTATTATTATACAATAAAGTTTATTCACGTGATTTTCGCTTTCCTGCAAAACACATGTTTGGAAAGTTTTTAGCATGGTTTCTGCGTAAATCGAACCACAAATCTTTTTTTTCTTTCTCCTATATGGCACAGACCTTTTGATCCAAATCTTGTCACATTTATTTTTTATTAATAATCTGCTTGCACTGCTTCGCATAAATAGCTGTCATTCGTTCATAATAACGGGACGGGGCGTTCGCGAAAGTTTTTGTTATCGATCGTGTGACGCACAAAATTTTTCATTAATTTTTAGTATTTTATCCGGGTTAATCGGTTCGCGGCGCGTTTTCGGGAGTGATAATGCAGCGTTCCGTCGGCGAGGAACAGGATTGTGGTGGTGACAACGGTGAGGACGGGTCGTCCGATAACAATCTCGTTCCAGCGAGCAGCTCCGTCGCCATCGGAGGCGCTGGTAAGTTTGAGGAAAAAAAAGAAAATCTGGTGAAAATTTTTTCAATTGGCTCAAGAGTTTATCGATTAATGCAATCGATGGTCGATCTCATTGTGAAAAACAGACAAAGGGTTTCAATTATAATGTTTGGAAGTTTGATGATTCTTGATTGCAATGTTTACATTACCTGTTCCCGTTAGGCTCAGTTCATTGATCTTTTTCGGACCAATATTTTTTTCTTGGAAATTTTGTCTATTCATTTTTTCATTCGGAAATTGTTTTCATTAAATCATTTAATGTTAGAACCATTCCAAAAATTAATGCAAATTTATATATTTGTGGCATACTTTTAAATAAAAATTAGTATCAATAGTAGTCTTGAATATGACAGCTCAAGTAATTGGGTCGCTGCGTCGATGGTATTCAATTCTCGGGTAAATTTTCAAATAGACCTAAGTGACAATGACGGATTCTCTTCGCGTCTCCTCTCTTCCGTCTTTCACGGCTACATAAATGCATAGAAAAGGAAATTTTCAAAACATTTAGCTAACCAGTGACTCCGGTAACCGTTTTATGCCAAGCTGATGTGTTAAAATGCATCAGGATCGCCGTAAAAAGCGGAAGAGAGGAGACGCGAAGAGAATCTCTCATTGTCACTTAGGTCTATTTGAAAATTTACCCGAGAATTGTACTCAGTTGTACGTCGATTGAACCCAATCAAATGTTGGTTTTATAAGGAAGTTTTGATACATATCTGTTTTTAAAACATGTTTTTGTTTTTTTCCTGTACATTATTTCTGGCTAGATGAGTGCCCGATCTGATCTGATATCTGTTTTCTTTACGGAAATCCCTTTAAAACCCTATAAAGAAAGAGAAACGAAGACATTTTTCTTATTTCCACCTTTCGCTTTTAACAATGGCCACCCACCCATAGCCCCCCTTTGTCATGCTGATGCCCCCTTTGTTGTGCTGATTCGCTGATGTCAAGGAACATGTTTGCCAAGTTTAATAAAGAACGGTCAAAGCGTTTCGAAGTTATGGCCTCACCTATTAGGGAACCCCCTCCCCCCTATTATAGAACCTCCCTCGCTTACTGTTTGTCGAGCCCCCAGCGCTGATTCCGTTATATCAAGGAACCTGTGTTCAAAGTTTAGTGGAGATCGGTCAAGGCCTTCTGGAGTTATGGGGGAACATACATACAAACATACTCACGCTCACTTTTATATATATAAAAGGCAAAGCAGTGGGCTTAAACCGTCATTAGACAATACCCTTCTTTATCGACCGACTTTGCAGCCGGCTGTTTAAAGTACAGAAAAATTACGGGACCACTGTAACGATCCTGCTGACTATTTGGCAAGCACCGCCTAGCCGAGATTCGAACATACGACGACTGGCTTGTTAGACCAGCATCGTACCTCGAAGCTAACCGGGCGGTTCACTTTTAGATATATATAGATTAACCCATTATGACCCGGGTATACCTAAATTTGGACCAAATGAAGTGAAACTCTGTAATCTACTATATTATGGCTCGAATGTGTCGGGAAACGCAAAATCGTCATTTGGAATGCTTTCAAGGCCAAAATATCGCAGGTTAAATATTTTATAGGCTCAGTTTCAAACAAACAAATCACAAAGTTTTTTACAGATTTCTTATCGAATTTTGTGATAGACTTTACATATAAATACTAATTTACATGTCAGGTAATGTTTCGTCACTAAATGTAGACTTTTTCATGCGTTTTGGAGACAAACATTTTTTCAACTTTTTTTCCGCCATTTGTCACAACTTTGCACTGTTGAAAATACAGATGAAATGACAAAAACTGACAAATTATATCACACACACATCAGATTGATGTCTTATCTCTCTTGTAGTGATATATTAACAATGCTAACTATTGAAATTCAGCAGTAAACAGGTTTTGAAGACGAGGTATGATATATCATACGCTGGGTCATAATGGGTTAAGGTTAAATGAGTCATCATTGATTCTGCCAATTTAAAAAGCAGTTTTTTTGGTTTGACACAAAAATTGTGTTCATGAAAATATATACCCTATGCTCAGATTGACAAGAATTATGCAGTGAATACATTTCTAAAAACAGAGCCTCTGTTTTGGGCCCAAAAACTGCTTCCGAAATTGGGTTTTCCGACGTAAAGTTAATGACTCCTCATTTCCAGGTAATGTAGATGTAATGTTAAAAAAGTAATTTTGTTCGTGGTAAATGGCTATGGTAAATGGTAAATTTGTACGGTTCTCGGCTCATAACAAAATGTAATATATACTATCTACGATCAACTATCATTTACAAAAAACCATGGACTGCCTCGAAGGGCCACAGTTTGGCAATATAGGCATTAAAATGTTGAAAAGCTGTGGTACATATACTGAAATAATTGTTTATGGTAGGAACCACTAACAGGTTCACCTCAATGGCGAAGTTTCAAAAGAAGGAGGCGGAACGAAAGTTAACCTAGTTCTTATGTTCCTCCAATGTTCCCATGGAGGAGAGTAATGTCCCAGCACCTAATCCAAGACACCACTTCAAAAAATCGATGTGATCAGGTTCATATTTCACGAAGTCGTTGAAATTGGCTGAATCGACCGTGTGCTGCGTTTTTAAACATTTCCGTGAGTGGCATACTATCGATCGGCTGGACCATAGCAAGCGTCGTAGAAGAACTAGGCATCAGAAGCTGCATTTGTAGCTGTTAAGAACGATTAGGTCAAACCTAGGGCTGTAGAATTATGATATCACCAAGAAATTCAATGCCATATAAAGCACCGTCAGAAGGATTCGTCGACGAGAAGGATTTCGGACCAGTAAGCAATCAAAAAGGATCTAGTAGCAGAATCTAGTGGCCAAAAAACGTGCCCAGAAGTTACACAATGAGGTTCATACGCAGTACGAAAAATGCATCCTCATGGATGACTAAACGATTCTATAGATGGATTGCGAAGCCCTCGCTCGTGTATTCCAATTTTCTCACACGCGCGATCTCGTTGTAACAGGCTGGCACGGGTATCTCGGTCGGACTCTTTCTTATTTTTTCATCCACTGCCACGTGTTTTTGCGAGTGTGTATTTATTCTTCTGTTCATGTTCCATTGAGTTGATCGCCACAGTTCGAATTTTTTCCTTCTTGTGATCGGCGGTTTTCGGCGAAAATAAATTTAATTTCCAGTGCCAGTCTGTCCGTACGTTTCGAGCTACTTACTGGCTTTCACTCATCATATGCGGACACTAAAACATTATATTTAACAAACTACAGTGTGTATTTAGCTATCAGCCATAGTCGCCGCTTTCGGTCGTTAGTGTAACCCGAGTAACCCGATACTGATCGCTCGCGAGGCCAGCTCTCTTACCGGTGTGTAAGCGCGAAGAAAAAAAGAAGAAGTAAAGCAAAATATGTGGCACTACATCCCAGTGTGGCGCTCGCGGGCTGTTGCTAGCTCATGTGTTGTTAGTTTTGTGAGCAGGTTCGTGCAGAAAGACGTTACGAGGCTGTGCGCTTGCGAGTACGCTTTACGATTAGGGAAATCTGCTCAGCACCTTAGAAGATACGGTACTATCAGACACCTGAGGAGACAACTCAGGGAGTGGGGTTTGGTATCCCGACCCCCCTAATGGGGCGTGAGGATCCAGACCCACTAAAACCCTATTCGAATCTCCAGCCTCAATCCCCCCTGGCACCACCTTATCGGTATTACTTCAGGGAGGGGCTATTGTGCTTAACGCACTCTTAGATAACTACTGGACTATGGTAGTTAGGCAATTTACTCGCCGTTGATCGGCATTCCAGCGGTTTTGTAGCTCAAGTACAATCTGGGTAGCTATTGCATTCACATGTTGCTTCTTGCGCCCACGAGACGAGTGTGAAGATAGCAGAATGTATGCACACAGCACCAGTTGTACGCTTGCGTCAGCGGTGTAAGCGTTGGATACTATGCTTCTTATTCAGCTTTATACGAGCCATAATAGCGGAGGTGTTCGTAATATTTGAACAGCATTTTTGACATTTTCCTAATACAACACACGCTTTCTTTCCGCGTGTTCACTGTAAAACTAAAGGAATGTACGGAAAGAAAACGTGCGATGTTTTAGGGAAATGTCAGAAATGCTGTTCAAATATTATTAACACGTCTGCCATTACGGCTTGTAAAAAGCTGGATACCCTTTCGCGTGAGAATGAGGATCATTTACTTCTCGCTCGATTTGCAACATTGGATGGATTATGGGCAGCTTGCCGGGCAAAAATTTTGAATGAGTCGAAACCCCGGACAATTTGGAGGGTTCATCTCTTTTGGCACGAAATTGACATTATCAACAATCGATACCACTTTGGAGCAGTGATAGTTTGCTAAATTAGGCTGCTAGAGTCAAAAGGATCGTAGAAACTGGCCCTGCAATTGTCCTGTACTGCTGGCTGCGAAGTCTGTCGTATAAAAAAGAAGGTCAAGTTTCGATAACAGAATGTAGCATCTAGGCTTTGCTTTGCTTTGCTAGTTAGCTAAATTATGTCAGAATATAACATTGTTTTCGAATGAATGGCAAAATTCGTTTTTTCAAGCATTCTTGCACATATACACTTGATGTCATTATTGAGGAAGTGATGAAAGGCGCAGTCTTTAGTCCACAGCTAAATATTGCTTGCCTGGTCATGGCTTTCCTCGTGAATTTATGATGAAACACTAATTAAACTTGCCTGGCTCATCATCACGCCCAGCTGCAAGCAATATAAAATGTTTGACAAGGAAGTTGCTTGAAGTCCATTTTCACGTAAGTCTCGTCGTTCATCAAAGTACATCCGTTGAATTTCGTCAAAACTTGCTTGTACAAAACTTGCCTAGCATGCTTCTCGACTACCAAATTCTACCTCAAGTGCCAATTCGGAAGTTTACTGGCACTGTAAGACCTATAGCCTTCTGGAGCCAGAACATCCCGCGTGGTTTTATAGTTGACGTCGCACCTTCTAGCCATAGCCCGAGTGGGGATACCAGGATTGAACTTAACGCACCTCAATATCTTCCTGCTCAGCTTTCGGTTCCTAGTTCCGGTTTTCTTGAAAGTTCTTTCCACACCCATATACTTCTTATAAACCTTAAGAATATTACACACGATCGATTTTGGCATTTTTAGCCCTTTAGCCAACTTTGATTCAGACCACTGGATTTTCCAGGTGGCTGTGCACAATTTTTTTACGTCGTTCGAGTTCCATTCGTACTACTACGCAACGCGGTGGAATATTTTGACGAAACTTTACCAGTTGTTCTTTATAAACATGTGAACAAAGTTATGCCACACTACCACAAGATGCGTGCCGGCGACACACACGGGGCGTCCAGATTTACTTTTAGTTTTATTTTAGCATGTGAAGCTCGCGGGTCAACCAAAACTGGCTGTTTACTGTACTATCTTACGTACATGTCGATCGATTATGTGCCTAATTCCGTGCAGAATGTTCAATGCAATGTTGGCATAATTTCCGAAAAAACCTAACCAGTCAACACTGGCAAAGAATTCGGAATTGCGGAATTCTAAAATTCATATCAAAATGTGGGACCGTTTTCGTTTGATTAGAATGATGGTCGTTGTGGGCAAGGACGAGTGGAGGGTGATGCTTTACTAGCTTAACCAGAGGGAAGGGAGAGCAGCATTGCTTTGGGAGATTATCTTCGTTCATTTGACAAAAGTCGGAAGGTGCGCCGATACATATGTTTGAGCTATGAGTAACAAGTAAAACGGACAAGTTGCAATTGGCTTAAAATAATTTAACTACCGAAACTGAATTTGTTGTTATATAAGAACTTGAAAAACTAACACAATGTTCTTCCTCTCGCTGAGGGTTGACATATTGTGCACGCTTTAGTCTATCTGAATAGAATACCATATTTCAGAAACGTAATGTAGCGTCACCGGCTTATTTTTTTATATTTCATGGTTAACAAGGACGAAATTATAAATGTCATTTTGAAAGACAATTATGGTTTTCCCGGGTCTTTTCATTACAGCTTCATTACTATGGATAGTTCTTATTAGAATGCTAAGAGTAAAGTCCAGCTTTTTTGGCTGGCAACAACCAGTAATAAGATGTAAATACCTTACAGGGAAAAGCGAACGCGATTTGTTGGGAGATCATTATGAAAATCGAATGACGAATACGGCAACGAGTATGATGCCAAGAAAGAAAAAAAAAACAGTGCATCCCCGCTCACATCCATGTAGGATGAAAATATGAAAAATCGCGTCACACAATTAGCCTGCTCGTGTAAATATTTGCCTGGCAGACGGCGGAAATCTCGCCAGCCCGGCTCTGCGACGATCAGCGAGATGCGGCAAATCGCGGGCGGAAGTTTTCGGCGACGGTGGCGGTGTGTGGCAGAGGCAGTACACATTCGGTGTAAGATATGGTCACTTTTTTGCTTGGATGGTAAATTTAAGCCATTTAGTGTGAGCAACGATCGCGAACGATTAGGAATTGCCGCGGTTCGCGTGCGGGGGATGACTTTTTTGTCCTGACCGCGGTTGACACCCGCATGTCCGTCGTACCGGTTTGTAACACGTTTACAGTTTAACGCGAAGAGGTCGGATTGTGTGTTTGCTTGTGTTTGCAGTAGCGTGAGGGTGGTGAACCAGTGCAGTAACGTTACATCCTCTAGGCGGAGACGGACGTGGATTGCTCATGTGGAATAATATTAATTCAATTAATTTATTGAGGACAAAAAATATTTAATGTCAACTGTTTTCTGTTCGTGTAGCGGGTTTTATTGAATCAAAAAATAATGAAATTTATAGTCGATTTTGAAACCACGAACTGGTGCTCTTCTTATTTTACATCGGGCGTCAAATTTACACACCGCGTGGTCATGAATCAGCTGGCGTACTTTTATCTGTCTGAATGAGTAGCCAATGTGGCATGATAATGTACTGTTAGAGAGTTTGGGTTGCTGTTGTTTGCTGATTTTGGTGGACCCAACCGCTTTGTTATTTAAACAACAGTAAATGTCACACAAACCTGTGGTACTGATTTACTCAATTTTGCCTGTTTATGTCGACATACTATGTTGCTCCTGAGTATGAGGCACACTGCCAAAATGGCTCTCTCCATATAGCACAATTTTGCGGTCAACCGAAAGTGTGTACACCTACGAACAGTGCAGAGTCCGCTGTGTGATGGCCGACAATGCGACTGCTCATCTGCTGGCGGCGTGTTCCGATCTGGCGGACCCGAGAAGGGCGCCCATGGCAATGTGAAATGGATGTTAATTCAATTATAAACAGTACCTACATGGCTACGGACGGACTGCGGTGGCAAATGTTCAATATCTAGTTGTTTATTAGCGCTCCGGTGAAAATATGGATTTCGCTGTCTGCCGGTGGCATGATGTCACCGCTTTGATGTAAATACGTAACGTAGGTGCACGTAATGATAATCAAGGCTATTTGTGTTTCAGTGACATTCGTGTACGTATTAGGTGCAAATATAGAATGAAATGGGTGTTTCGAATTAGATAACGGTCGGGCGTATGATTTATTTTTCCAATTATACGCAGATTATGGAAAATTATATTGATGAGTTGGATTGAATTAAAATAAATTGATGTACGTTGGTCATGTCAGCCGATATTATGTCTTGGCGGCATCGTTGATGTGTGGGTTTGAGCCTGTCTTCTCAACAAGAATATCTGAAAAATAGACAAAATCTAGAAGGGTTGTGTTATAGACACGTCCTCATGGCTGACGTAAAACATTGGTCAAGTTTTTGTTTTCCAACTTTAAATAAAAACAGTCAATATAGCGTGAGAAAATATTCGCATGAAAATAATATTGTATTCTTCCTAAACAAACATCTATTGCTCATGCTGATTATTAAATTATGAATTTTCGTGTCTTTTTGAACACATATGTTAAAAATAGTTTGTTATTAAGTAACAAACTTTTATATTAAGTAACAAATCTTAATCCCGTTTCACCCTCCCCCCCTAAGTGAGCTCTACTAAAAAATTTCTAGAAAATTCAAATCTTGAAAATAATAAATTGGGGGCAATATTAAAGAACTGTGCACAATTGAATGTCCTGTTGCTAATGGTGCATTTCCTGTTTGCTAAAATAAAAATCCGAATCCAGCCATAACGTGGCTTTAGTCGTATTTTATGTGCGACCACACCACCCCGCTACAAATATATATATTTTTTCATTTCTCGCCGTTATGCGCTCATCCATTGTTTTCTTCATACTCGTAAAACTAAATTGTTCGTCACGGCATTGCCAAATGGCACGAATTTTGCGCGAGCTACTGTTTACTTTGCAGATTTGCTGTTTACAAGTAATTAGTATCGTCGTTTTTATGGAATTTGCATGATTTCGCTGGAAGGATGCGATCCTGGCTGTATGTTTCGTTGGATGGGTAGCACTATTAGCGAGTATAATTGGCGGATTAAAAAGTAATTAGGGCACCAGTACCCGGGGAATGGAGGTAACGCTTGGTTCACCACTTTTCACAGTTTGAATGCTAGTAATTGTTGCTCTAATGGCTGGCACCGATTGACCATTATCGTTTATTACGTACAGAAATTCGTTTTATGTTCGAACGGAGCAGCATTTCTTCGAAATTAATTAGAGTAGCTGTACGGATTGGACAATCATTGCATATTTTCTCTTCCAAGCGTAAGTATCGAAGTTGGAGGCTTACTGAGGCAGCCGAATCTATGCCATACTGGTCTGCCCAGACAAAAACAGCAAATGGACACCGACTTTTCAAAAACATGTTTTGTCTGAAAAAATCAAGCAGGATGGTGAATTTATGTTTATCCAATCTTCCGAACTTCCGAGTTACATCATAATAATTTTTTTTTGTATTCAATATCATAGAAAAGATAGGACACGAAGCGGACTTGAAGTTAAACTGAAAGTGGATTGGAAATTTGACTCGACATTATACTAAAATTGAAGCTTGAATTTGAAATAGGACTTAGAATTGAACTGAAATTAGAATTAAAGTTGAAAGTTAAATTGGAGGTAAAATTTTTAGAGTCTAAAGCAAATACACGAAAAAATTTTGACTCTGGAAAAACTCGTTAAAAGTCAAAAGTAAAAGGTCATAAGCAAAAAGTCAAAATTAAAAATAAAGGTCAAAAAGCCAAAAATTAAAGTCTAATGTCACAAATAAAAACGCAAAATTGGCAAGACAAATATTAGAAATTAAAGTCAAAGGATCAGGTCAAGTTAAACGCCGAAAGCTAATGTCGACAAGATGGTATGTATTTGAATACAGGTTCTAAGTTCGTTACCCAATCTAAACCTATTTGCAATTTTTTTGTTAGATTATAGTCACTTGAACTTTGCAAAATTTAAGATACGAACATGATACTCTTCATAAAATAAATATCACAAATAAACAATATTTTTTTGAAACGATGGTTCTACAATTGATGAAGGGACGGTAGGGGAAAGAAATGAAAATTTTTTTTTTGGTGAAGGAGGGGAAGAGCGGAAAGGGAGGGGGGGGGGTATTGGTAGCTATGATTGACAAGTAGTCATTTTGACTCCTACCTTTTGTCTAATGCTGGGAGGTGCATGGGTCGAACCAAGCTATAATCTGAGCTATAATCCATGCACCTTCCAGCAGTTTGCTGTTTTCGTCCAAAATTTTCCATAGCTTTTGTCGGTTTACGCTATCATATGCTGCTTTGAAATCGATGAACAGGTGGTGCGTGGGGACTCGGAATTCGCGGCACTTCTGGAGGATCTGCCGCAGGGTGAAAATTGTAGACCGACCCTCCATGAAGCCGGCCTGGTAACTTCCCACAAATCTATTGGCTATTGGCGATAGTCGATGAAAGATGACTTGGGACAGCACTTTGTAGGCGGCATTCAGGATAGTGATGGCTCGGTAGTTCTCACAATCCAGCTTATCACCTTTCTTGTAGATAGGGCAGATAACCCCGTCTTTCCACTCCTCCGATAGTCGTTCCGTATCCCAAATCTTGACAATCAGTTGATACAGACAGCCGACCAACTTGTCCGGGCCCATCTTAATAAGTTCCGCTCCAATGCCATCCTTTCCCGCTGCTTTGTTGTTCTTCAGCCGCTGGATGACTTCTTTTACTTCCCTTATCGATGGGGGTGGCACATCTTCGTCGCTTGCTGCACCAATGTGGTCACTTCCTTCGCTATCATGGTCTTCCGCCTGCACGTCATTCAGGAGTTCATCGTAGTGCTGCTTCCACCTTTCGATCACCGCACGGTCGTCAGCCAAGATACCTCCATCTTTATCTCTGCACATTTCGGCCCGCGGCACGAAGCGTTTGCGAGATCCGTAGAGTCTCTGATAGAACTTCCGTGTGTCGTGAAAGCGGTACAGCTGTTCGAGTTCTTCGCACTCCTTCTCCTCTTGGTGGCGCTTCTTCTCCTTGAACAGTCGGGTTTGCTGCCTCCGCTTCTGTTTGTATCGCTCCACATTCTGACGGGTGGCTCTACGCAGCATTTGTACCCGCGCTGCGTTCTTCTCAGCCAATATCTGCTGGCATTCCTCGTCAAACCATTCGTTACGTCGATTCGGTGCCACACGGCCTAGGAAGTTCTCCGTTACGCTGTTAATGGCTGTTTTCACGGCATTCCAACAGTCCTCAAGAGGGGCTTCATCCAGCTCACCCTCTTCCGGCACCGCAGTTTGGAGAGATAACGCGTAGTTTTCGGCGATCTCCGGTTGCTTCAGTCGCGCTAGATTATGCCATGGCGGTCGGCGGTATCGTATGTTGTTCACAACAGATAGTTTTTGACGTATCCTTACCATCACCAGGTAGTGATCCGAATCAATGTTAGCGCCCGGATAGGTTCTGACGTCGCTAATGTCTGAAAAGTGCCGATTATCTGTCAGAACGTGGCCGATTTGTGATTTTGTCTGGTTGGGTGATCTCCAGGTGTACCGATGGTAGAGGTTATGCTAGAAGAAGGTACTACGTATGGCCATGTTCTTGGAGGCGGCGAAGTCGACAAGTCTTAGGTCGTTTTCGTTCGTTTGCGGGTGGGCGCTGAACCGTCCAATCACCGGTTTGAATTCCTCCTCCTGACCGACCTGAGCATTACAGTCCCCGATGATAATTTTGACATCATGTCTTGGGCAGCGGTCGTATTCACGCTCCAACTGCGCGTAGAATTCGTCTTTGTCATCATCGGTACTTCCTAGGTGAGGGCTGTGCACGTTAATTATGCTTATATTGAAGAATCGGTCCTTGATTCTTAATCTGCACATTCGGGGGTTGATCGGCCACCACACGATCACCCGCTTCTGCATCTCGCCCATCACTATAAAAGCTGTTCCCTGCTCGTGTGTATTGCCGCAGCTCTGGTAGATGGTATGACCGTCTCTATACGTACGTACCATCGTTCCTTTCCAGCATACCTCCTGCAGCGCTACGATGTCGAACTTGCGGCTCTTCACTTCTTTAGAAAGCACGTGGGTATTTCCGAGGAAATTTAGAGACCGACAGTTCCATGTTCCTAATTTCCAATCGTTAGTCCGTTTTCGTCGCCTGGGTCTTTGCCGATTGTTCCGAATAGAGTTATTATTATTACTTGCGGAGTCCTGTACTGGTCAGAGGGTGGTCAGTTAAGTGTACTGGTCAGAGGAAAGCAATGAGCCCTCGCCAGGGACGGTTATAATTGGACAGTGAGGAACTTGTGGGTAAAGTAGAACAAGCTGTGAAGGACGGGCATATCCTATTACACATGAGCACGCATAAAATTAGTAATTAGCATATCGTTTATTCAGTAGTGATTATAGAAAAAGAAATGCAGTGCAGGTTATACCGTAAACACACGAGCGATATCACTATAGATCGATAGTATTGGTACTTCAAGGCGGCGTACGATATAGTCAATCGTTAGAATAGTAATTGAGATATCGAACTCGTTCGTGTGGTTGAATCGTTTGTTTGCGAACCCCCACAAGCGCCATCTGACATGAGTCGATTTTCATGAATTATTGACAGATTTGAGTCCTTAAATGCTGGAAAAAGGTTGGTTTCTCAAACTCCTTTTGGGTGGGGTTAAAAATATTTCGAGAGAGTAAGCTTTTTGTGTTTTTCTTACAATTGTGTCAAAAGCACATATGGGATTTTTAAACAAATGATTCAATTAGTTTGATTCCATTTTGATTCTTTCGACTGTGTACGCCTCAGCGAAGCGGAATTTGAAAAAGTTAATTATGGTGTATTTGTAGAGTCGGTACTAGAATGAATTTGAAATTTAAAAAACTGAAATTACCGTTTGTCAAATTTGGCTAATTTATTCGTAAATTTCAAGCAAATTGAAATATAAAGAAATATGGTAATTTCTGGGGTGTTTGACGAGTACTGCTGGATGTTGGACTCGTTCGTTACCGCCCGCGCCCCTCTAAAGCATGCATGGGCAAGTCAGGGATAACTAAGGTAAACATTATCATACAATAATGAAAATTGAAATTTTGGGGATAGGTAGGTAGTAGCCCGTAAAATATTTCTATTGTTAAAATTGCAGAGGTTCGGGTTAAAATGGGTTTGTTTTTGGGTTGGGTTTTTGGTCGAAAAACATTCATAAAATCCAACGCTAAACAACAAAACTAAAACCGAAAACGCGGACAGCATACGTTACGCACAATAACTGAATGTGGGCTAAATACTTCAGCTTTAGTGGTGGCGTGCTTCAGCAAGTGCCGCGTCTATCCCCTTCGTGGTTAATCGTGACAGAAGTGTGGCTCTTTGATTCCGCCAATTAGCGAATGCTATTCATTTAGCTAGCTGGCATGAGGTCGGATGATAATTAGCGGATGTTCGCCACCGTAAACATGGGTTCTCGTATCTTGTTTACCGAGCGAGATATGCTTTTGATTCAATCACGAGCTATTTTGTCAAGCGTGCATAGAAGACTGTGGGTGAAATGTTATTCATCCACAGTCGCGTGTACTTTACCTTATAGAATGGGATCAGTGTATCCAGTCCTCAACCTGGAGAGCAACCTAAGCCAGTACTAGACGAGTAGGGTTGGATTCTTAGCGAGAATTTTATTCGTTTCATAAACGATTGAAGTGACAAATGTAAAAAATGCACCTTCAGTATTTTGGCGGCCTGTTGAAAGGTATAACCTTTTTTTTAGTGTCCAGAATCTCACATAAAGCGATGGACCGAACACGAGAGTGCAAACGAGCAAGTTTCAAGCAAGAAAAGATTCATGTTTTATTGCACACACCTGTGGATTGCATAGCTGAATTTCGACTTTTTGTTTTGTGGTCTTGACTCTGGCTGTTGCACGTAGCAGTTTTTACAGTTTTTTGAAATTGTTCATAAAAGATCGTCTACTATTTATGCAATTTATTTAGCGATACATTAGGGATTAATGGTTCAAGTCAGACACTCACTCATGTTGCACTCATTTTCTGTACTATCGCACACTGCGTCGACGAGCTTCAAAAAAAGAGAATTTTTCCTATAATTAATACGGCACCTCCATGCATTTCAATAAATGTGGGAACGCATGGTGCATGTTCAAAAATCAAATCGACTAGTGATTCAGTAACAGCGAAAATGCATGGAATATAAATGCCGACCCTACCTAAGCTTATTGAACTACCATGACCTTATTGGCATGCATTTTGCATTAAGCTGTTTCTTCAATTCTCTATTCGGTCATCATTGTTTGTTTATAGGATTGTCTGCAGTAAAAGCATGCTGCCATGCAAATTGGTAGAGCTTTAAAGCTACGATAGCAATATCATGTACGGATAATCCGATATTTAAGGCGATAAAACAATATACCTCTACATTCAATCACATGAATTCTAGAAGCTACAAATTTCGAAGGCTGTTAGCTAGGACAACCGCTCATATTGAGTGTTAGTGTGAACCAATAGCAGCAATAGACTTGGTATGTCGAATGAAAACATTTCAAAGGGAACATTCCACCTACAAAGCACTAATTGCTTTCGAATGTTAGAACTATGAGGTGTGCGGTATGTAAATAAAGGAGGAAGTGATAACTAAAAATATTTCATGGGCATCGTACGTTGCGCAAGGACGTCACGCGATATGATACATTGCCAATATCGGGGGCAATGTGGTAGTCCTGAAGAGAAATAAATTTATCCAGCAACGTTTTTTTGTTAAGATGAATATATTAGTATTATTAGAAATTGAGCCGAGGGATTTTGCTCCTAAGTGGTTCAGCTTGAAACCACAATTTAGACAAACAAATCATGTTTGATAGTTTAGGAAAACATTGAAAGTTTCCCTTTGCTCGATTGCTTTTTCCTACTAGTCGGTACGACCGTGGAGGTAAATATTTACCACTTCGTTTTCATGCCTTCTCCAATAAGTCTGCCGTATGAGTGGGAGCGCTGTTTGTAGATTCCCGTTTGAAAGTCAGTAGCTCACAGGACACGCTCCCGCCCTGCCCTTAGTTGCGGTGTTGGTGTTGTGTTTGGTTTATATCATCGATCGGTAAGCACGCCATTATTGGCAAACGAAATATTGTTTTTTATTGGCTCTCATTTTTAAGTGTTATTATTCGGTAATGAAGAACTTAGTGATGTGTGAAAAATATAGGTTATACACACAGGAAAAATACATCGATTCACAAGTGCAGAGTTGATTTTGGTTTTGTCTTACTCATACAGGAAGGATGCAATAACAATTTAACGGTTGACCTATTCACAAGGACCTCTTGTAGTCGAGTGTTTTGCATACGGTTAAATATCTGACATGTGAGTGTACATATAAATGAGTTAATACGAAAAATTAATAAAGCATACGTGTTTCTTTTTGCTCAGGGTGCCTATTGAATTCCCCATTTCTTATCAGAAATGCCTGTACTTGCACTTAATTTTAGAACATGCATTTAAATGTACATTCTGCATATGTCAAAATATTGAATCTTCTGTTGTCATAATATAAATAAACTTTCCTAAAAGGCAGTGCTTAAAATTATCTGTTGATACTCACAGAATTGACATTTAAATCTCTCCTTGTGATAGCTGTTGCTCTACGATTATAACGCTATTAATAATCGTAAAATTGTCAAATAAAACAATATTTACAAATCAACTGAGTAACACCTCATATAAAGCTAATGGCAAATTAGAAACAAAAAATGTATTTTTAAATCATTTTTATGTTTATTTTGTTGTCCTTTGGGTATAATTTTAGTATCATTTACATGGTTCATCTTTGTGTCATTTGTGCCACTTCTCAAATTTATGTTATTTTTATATTATTTCCTGAATAATTTTTATGTTACGTTTGTGCTATATTTCTGTCTCATTCTGGTGAATTATGTATCATTTGAGAATTATTTTTGTTTGTCTGTTTGTCATCCGTATCATGGAGGACCGCTAGGTATGAAATAGTCCAATTTCTCTTTTTAGTTTTTTATGCCAAACGCTCTACCCAAATATTTTTTCAGTTCAAATATCTTACAAAATTGAAAAAAAGCATGTAAATTACTCATAGGAAAAGTTTGAGATTGAACGTTTTGTTCTAGATGTCGTTTTTCTTCAAACGTAAAATTGAGCATTTTCGCACCATAATTTTTTTCGGAATTTTTCGGAATTCTTGTTTTTGAAAGATGATAACTTTGAACGCATGGTCAGAATGTTGTGATATTAGTATCAACATGTCTGGAAATCTGTTCTGA
Organism: Sabethes cyaneus; assembly: GCF_943734655.1. NCBI lineage: Eukaryota > Metazoa > Arthropoda > Insecta > Diptera > Culicidae > Sabethes > Sabethes cyaneus. The sequence goes on along the minus strand of NC_071354.1, from coordinate 187,137,099 downwards.
ACATATTTCTCATATTCTCAATCCAAAAAAAAATTCGTATGTGGTTCTGAAGCTTCAAAAGCGAAGGCCGTCTACAGACGGTCTTACCCGTTAGAGGATTAAGGCTAAGGCTTTACTTTGCTTTTTGAGTGCGCGATCGCCAATAATAATATGAGTAAGGAGATTTAAGGACGGATTCAAGCTGGAGCCTACTTTTCGCTTCGCAAGAAGCTTCAATCAAGGAGCATACGCCGCCGAACAAAGCTAACGATGTACCAATCGCTAATCAGACCGGTAGTCCTCTACGAACTTGACACAGTAACTTTGCTTACGGAAGACATACGTGCACTTGTCGTATTTGAACGAAAGGTGTTGCGGACTATTTTTGGCGGAATTCAAACGGCTAGCGGCTAACTGAATTCCTGATAAAAGTTGGGAGACTACGATGGGCCAACGTACTAAATGGCTCGACCAGGTCGAAGCTGACTTGCGTGTGTCGAGGCGCCTAACGAATTGGCGACGAGTAGCCCAGACCGAGTAGAGTGGAGAGGAGTTGTTGATACGGCAAAAGCTACCCCAGTTCTCGGTTGGTGGAAGAAGAATATCGGTTGATTGTATCATATGCAGCTTTGAAGTCAATCTTCTGACTAAACATACTTTTGTATTATTTTTGTGTAAGCTTTGTGTCTTTTCGAGTTTATTCGATGCTAGCTGAGTGCCCGATCTAGGTTGAATTTAAGTGCTGAGTGATGCTGGTAGAGCGTAAATGAATGTTGAATGTTATTTTAAAATGATTTCAAAATAATCAGCCGGATTGCAAAAAAGCTTCATGTAAGGGCAAATGCATAAAATAGTTGGCATAACAATGAAAATATTTATAGTTCTATTGTAAACATCATTGTACATTATATGATGAGATGCGAACAAATCACTGGTAAAGATGGAGTGTGAACAAACCCCCGGTAACGATAGACTGCGACAAAAAAACACTCGCGTCCTGCAGCCGGTTTGATCGGGACGAATGCTGTCCTTACTCACCATCATTCGTTCGTACTTAAAACAAAGGGGTATTTCGAAGGCTGCAGCAATCCTGGTAGAAGAAGATGTAAATAGATTTTGCATTTACAAATCAGATTAGATGGCGCTAAAGTCATTTACGCTGTCATTTTTGTGTTATTTTTATGGTACTTTGTTCAATGTTCTTTTTATGATAAAGTGACCAGAATATTTTTAGATGAAAACTTTTCACAAATTTAAAAAAAAATCTCTTATCTGCAGCACTCCTCTGGCATAATTAAAAATCCATCAATACGGGACACCTGGTCACCCGAGCCAAGTCATCCAAATCCGAAACTGTCCCGCAATGCCCCGGAACGTGTAGTCAATTTATTCTAAGTTTTATGCTGGATTGCTAAGAATTTTGCGTTGTAATAATGTATGTTTGTTCTATGGTGTTTGTTTCAAGAGTTATGAATTTTTAATATAAGCGAAGTCCGAGAAAATTGGAAAAAATTGAATTGTTATTTTTAATCATAATTCCATAAACTATGTACAAGTCATTAATTTTTAGGAGATTTCGACCCAAACGGTAATGTACGATAATTTTGAAAAATGTCAGTACTTTAGCTCAATTTTAAAATAATATTGAATCTTCTCTTGTCATAGCATTAAATTAATATAAAACGGGTAATCATGATACCAAAAACAGTTAAAAAAATTAGTTTGAAACTAATCTTGAATATCGTTTTCTTTCCCCTCCACAGAACCGCAGTCGGGTCCCAGCGGCGGTGATTGCAATGCCAACGTAGTAAATCAGCAGAATCTGTCACTATCGGAGCCAGCGTCTCTGTCCGATGGTCTACCATCGTCGGTGGGCGGTTCTAGTGACTCTGCCAGCATCATTACCAATGCTCGTGGTTCGATTAATTTCACCGGAACGCCGAAACTAGGTAGCAGTGACCGCAGCTCGAAAAACGGCTCGCAGCTACTGTCGTCAGCGACGACGGTAGCGACCATCAGTAATGGTTCCGGCTCCGGTGCTGGCGCAGGAAATCTTGCCACGGATGGCAGTTTTGCTGACGAGGGAGATACAGTAACGATAGTGGAAAATCCTGCCGAAGTTGAGTCGGTAAAATCTCCGATGACCACAACCAACACATCGGTACGATTGGGATTGTTGCCTTGGAATACTCATAATCGAACGTCGGTCGTGCATACCAGTGCATCCGTCACAGTCGATATGATGGCGGCTTGCGACGGAACTTTGAGGCCGGGTGAAATCGTAATGCGAACATTGTTTGCTGATTTTACGCTGCAAGCGGAGAAGAAAATTGAGACAGTGATGTTGGAAAGTTCTGAGAAAAATCTGGCCAAATTATTGCAACGCGGAGAAGATAATCAGTTTGATCAACTGCTGCAAGCGCTTGGCTCTGTGGCTGAGCACTGTTTGCCATCGCTACTGAATGCGTTGCTTGCTTGGCATCGACATCAGACCTGTGATGGCGATATTAAACGTGATTACAAACGTTTAGAGACTGAAAGACAACCCATCGCGGCGAAGTCAAGCAATGATTTGGAATGCCAGCTGCAGCGGAGAGAAGCAGCAGTTGAGTTCATTTTCTGTTTAGCGCTGATCGAAATCCTTCGGCAGTTTCCCTTTCATCCTGGTCATGACAATATAGTGAAAAATATTGAGAATCTCGCATTCCGTCAGTTCAAGTACAAAGAGGGTGTTCAGGGTTCGCCGAACGCACAGTACAATCACATGATTGCCGATCTGTATGCGGAAGTGATTGGCGTGCTGGCGCAGAGTCGCTTTGCCTCCGTTAGAAAGCGCTTTATGACGGATTTGAAGGAGCTTCGCAGCAAGGAACCGACTCCACATACCACGCACAGTATTATAAGCCTGCTGATGGGGATGAAATTTTTCCGTGTAAAAATGGCCCCCATCGAGGAGTTTGAGGCATCGTTTCAGTTTATGCATGAGTGTGCTCAGTACTTCCTAGAAGTTAAGGATAAGGACATCAAGCACGCGATGGCCGGCCTGTTTGTGGAGATACTAGTTCCGGTGGCCGCGGTAAGAATCATAATCGATATATTTTTTAAATCTTGTTGCTAAAATTGTTTTATCTACTTTTCACAGGCCGTCAAAAATGAAGTCAACGTTCCGTGTGTGAAAAATTTCGTTGATTTGCTGTACTCACAGACACTGGACGCGTGTACTAAATCCAAGCACAAACTGGCACTGTTTCCGTTGGTAACGTGCCTGCTATGTGTATCGCAGAAATCATTCTTCCTTAGTAATTGGCATTGCTTTCTTGCCATGTGTCTTAGCAATTTGAAGAACAAGGATCCTAAAATGAGCCGAGTGGCACTGGAGTCCCTTTATCGCCTACTTTGGGTGTACATGATAAGAATCAAGTGCGAATCGAATTCGGCGACTCATTCGAGGTTGCAGAGCATTGTAAATTCACTGTTTCCTCGAGGTTCGAAAGCGGTTGTTCCGCGGGATACTCCGTTGAACATTTTCGTCAAAATTATTCAGTTTATCGCTCAGGAGAGGCTTGATTTTGCCATGCGGGATATCGTTTTCGAGTTGCTTTGTGTAGGGCGACCGATAAAAATAATAATGACTCCGGAACGGATGAGTATTGGTTTGAGAGCATTCCTGGTGGTGGCCGATTCTTTGCAGCAAAAAGATGGCGAACCGCCGATGCCAAGGACTGTTGGGGTTCTACCGTCCGGAAATACGCTCAGAGTGAAGAAAACCTATTTAAACAAAATGTTGACGGAGGATACCGCTCGCAGTATTGGTATGTCCAATTATTTTCCCCACGTTCGGAGGGTTTTCGTTGACATTCTGAGAGCATTGGATATTCATTGTGGTAGACCTCTGATGATGACGATTAATCAAAATCTCAACAAAGAGCCGGACGAGATGTTGACGGGCGAGAGGAAACCCAGAATCGATTTGTTCCGTACGTGTGTGGCAGCTGTTCCCAGAATAATTCCGGATAATATGACTGGGCATGAGTTGGTCGATATGCTTTCCAGATTGACGATTCACATGGATGAAGAACTACGAGCGTTGGCACATCAGTCGCTTCAAACGTTGGTTGTAGATTTTCCCGATTGGAGACAGGATGTCATTCAAGGATTCACTCAATTTTTGGCCAGAGATGTAGTTGATACATTCCCTCATCTGCTAGATAACGGAATGCGAATGCTTTTTGCCTTTTTAACTGTGTGGAAGAATGCGTTAAGCAACAGTGGAGCGAGTAATAGCAACAACAATACGCTAAATACAAAGGTTGGATCGAACACAGCTGCGACACAACGAGTGGTGTTCTACCAACAGGACTCCGGATTTTCTAAATCTCAGCCACAGCCGAGCACTCCTTCGCTCAATGCTGCAACAATAAATTCGAACTCGAGCGGCAGCTCCGGAATTTCTTCCATTACGCAAACTACCACCATAGCAGCGGTTGGAAGCGCGGATACTACCGGACATAGTTCGATATTAGCTTCTTCAGGCAAAAAAAGTCACGAGCAGCCTCTTGCCACTACCATGCATCTCGTGGAAGGCTTTGCCCTGGTGATGCTATGTAATTGTCGACCGGCACCGCGGAAATTTGCGGTTAACATTTTGAAGGAGGTAAGTGTATGCGAAAATGGTTTCACCATTAACTGTCACCACAAAATCGTTATGAATTTCATATGTATGTAACCGCAACTTTGTCACAAATAACTAAATGGAAAGAGTAGTAATTACCAGCGCAGCTGCACGTAATTAAACACTAACCAAGCTCATTATTTTTTCTCTTTTCTCTTCTCGTGCATACCAACCAATCGCCTGCAACTCGGATGGAAAATTACATTCATGAAAGGTGAAAATTTTGATGAAAGCTCTTGGTATTGTGGAGACCGAACCTCCGTTGATTGATGTCATTGATAGGTGCTGCCCTCAGGTAAGCTGATTCTTTAATGTTCTTCGTGTTACGAAAGTTTCCATTTTATCGAGTTCCGGAAATTTCAATTTAATTAAACCGTTCCACTGAGGCCAAAACTAAATTACTATGTATTCGACTCACATTTAGGGGTAAATTGTTTAAACAAACGAAAGGAACATCCATTCCCACTTTCACTCTTTCTATGTGAGCTTTTCATGGCAAGCAAGGAAAATAAATTTTATGGAAGAAATCTACCAAGCCGTTTGAGGGGGTATGTGGACAATATTTTTTGAATCTTTATTGAAAAAGAATTTAAGCAAGTTTTAGAAATTCTTACTATATTCACAAGTACATTAGCTTTCCATTCGAAGAAGAGCTGATGGTAGACTTTCGGTCCTTGACGTTGATGTGAGAACAAAATTTGGCAATTTGGAATTTGAATTACAAATACTAAAATTTTGTAAAATTTTCATAATTCGGATAACTCTAAGATTTCTTTTCATTTAGATTTCATTTTCATCTAAGCTTTTTGCGAAAGCGGCTAGGAAAAACAACTAGATAGACAGTCTTCTTTTTTGTAAAGTTGTGCATATGAATTGAACACATTCTAAGCACTGTTTTGAAATTTAAATAAAAGGCGACTTTCCATGCACATGTAGTTGTTGTATTGAATCATACGTTGCTTTTCGTTAGTATGGTTAAGAAAACTCGATGAAAATAAAAATGTAAAAAAAGGTCAGAACGCATTCATTCTGCTGTACAATCGGAGGTATGGCTGAGCGAACTGCTAGTTGTATTATGCATAGCATTCGTATTCCACCATTAAACTAGAGATGGTCGGGTATGAAACTTTGAATACTCGAACGCGACCCACACCCGATTAAGAAAAAAAAAATAAAGACCTATATGTAGTATAGGACACAGGGAGCAAAGGAACACAGGAACGAAATACTCTTGCTTCTGTGTCGGTCGGCCTCTGATATACTAATGAGATATATTTTCAGTTTGTATAATATAACAATGTTGCGATAGATACCATGTTGCTAATATTGCGATGGTTACGACGCTACTAGTATTGCGATGGTTACGATACTACAATTACTTCCTTTTTAATTTTTTTTTTAATCTTTTTTTTTTTTATTTTTTTTTTTTAGAATCCCTCAAATTTCCTTTTTCGTTTCTGCATTTAAGCATCTGATCTATTTCTAATTTTTTTTTCAGCCCTGCTCTAAGCAGAATAGAATCAGTCCATTTTCTTCCTCAACCTGCTCTTAGCAGAATAGAATCAGTCAAATCAAATACCACATTTAAGTGTCTGATCTATTTCATTACTTTTTCTACTGTATTTTAATTTATATTTTTTTTCAATAAGGTAAAATACTTGTTTTTTTTTCTTACCCAATGATTTTTCCATTTTATTCCTCGTCGCCAATGTAGTATAGGACACAGGGAGCAAAGGAACACAGGAACGAAATACTCTTGCTTCTGTGTCGGTCGGCCTCTGATATACTAATGAGATATATTTTCAGTTTGTATAATATAACAATGTTGCGATAGATACCATGTTGCTAATATTGCGATGGTTACGACGCTACTAGTATTGCGATGGTTACGATACTACACTATACCCCGCCCGAAACCGCAAATTAATTTTTTACTACCCTAACCCGATTCGAACCCGCCGGGTACGGGCACAGCGTCGTAGCGTGCAGTTGGCCAGACTGGCCCCCGCCAATAATGGTCTAAAGGGCGCCATAAACGACCTGAACCTCAGTAAGGCACTCTCGAGTGTAGCGAAGTACTGGATACAGGGAATTGTATGAATCATGTATGCATCAGTCCTAAAAAATAATAAACTTCGGAAGAACTCTGATTTAAGCAACGAGGGGGCGCGAAATCAGGTCTCTGCTAAGATCGCCACAATGTCTCGTTACGACGCTCTGGAAGCGGGTCTAGAATCGAATTCAAAACCTGGTAAAAAACGTGCTCCAAATGGTCTCAATCTAGTCAAAATCTGTTCCGAAATCTAAAACAAAGTTTGATAGAAAATGAAGTCCAGAATCTGATTTTAAATCTGATCCAAAATCTGGTTCAAAATCTAATTAAAAATGTAGTTTATAATCTGGTCCAGATTGAGAATCTGGTCCAAAGTTTGATCCGAAATCTGGCCCAAAATCTGATTGAAAATAACGTATGCATTAAGCAAATTGAGACAGCTAATTGAGTTTAATAAATTTCCCATGGAAGATAATTATAATAGCTTACTTGCCAAAAAATTCTACGCCCTTGCGAGCGGTTTTCCAGGAGTTAACCGGAACATTCGCCATGGCGGACGGAAACATGCGTGAAGGCATGCTTTTGAGTTTGTTTTAATTGGAGTTTGCCCAAAAATTCTAAGTGGGACGCAGCTGGGGGACGTTGGGCGGGTTCACCGACTTCGGTACCCAGCCGCTCCATCTCCTCCAGCGATCGCTTCGAGTAGTCGGCCTACGCCAGATCCGGCCAGAACATCGCGTCTTCGTCCTTACGGAACTTAGTACTTCGTACTATAAATTTCCCCGTTCACGGCTTGTCCAGAGCAAAAGAAGAGCGGCTTTGACATCCCCTTCTCGCTGATTGTTAGCCACAGCAGAACCTTCTTGGGAAATTTGGTGTGTGAAATGAACTTCACCTCGGAACTCATTTCGTTCGTGGGTAAGTAAAATACGAATCGCCCTGCCAGTCGTTGCCATCCAGGGTGAGACAGGTCTCGTCGTCCATCACCACCGCCACGTCGTGATTCGTCAGGAAAATCGTCTTGACCATCTTATTCAGCAGCTGCCGCTGTGTCATTGCCTGCAGCTCCGAGACCAGTGGACGGGACTGCCGCTTCCTGACATGTATGTCCTAGTTCGCCAGGTACTCTTTCACTGTTTGGCCGGTTGCACGGACCTCCCGGCCAAGCGCACGCCACTTTTGAGTCTTGCCACTTTTCAGTTTTCCTCTTCAGCATCGTTTGGAGCTTCTTGTCGCTTAGGGTCGTCGGCCGTCCGGAACCGGGCTTTCTTTCGATGCTCTGCTTGTTGTCCAGTGCCAAGCCCAAGTAATAATTTGGGTTTTATTACACTCTTGTGGCATTTAAAACCAAAATTGACAACCGCCATAAGAGTGAAATAAAACTCACATTGTTGTTTGGGAGATGTTCTAGATGCCGGAACGGGCATATCTGGCATCCACAAAGTGGTTTTGCTTGTGAGTGCTTTTGCTTGTGCTGTTGAGAGCTCAATGTATTTTCAACTCATATAATGGAGTATCTTGCTACAGAAAATTAATTGTTTTATTTAGTTAATGCCATTGCACATCTAATTTGATGGATGTTTCTTATAGCATTTTTTCTCAGTTTTCCGATGGTGGTAAAATTTGAATCGGTTTGTTTTATTTGTTTTTGTTTTATTTTACTAACGTCAACAGGTAAAATATCACCCCAATGACAGAAATAACTAAGTAACGTATTTACAATATTCGGTTGGGGGGATGATAGCGAAAACGGCGATTTTTTTTTATTAAATCGAATATGGCGGCTAAATCCAACTTCATTTATAAGCTCTATCTCTCCTCTTTACAAAACCGTGTTGTTTGTAGTTTGTTTCATAGCAAATTTTGGAAATATCAATAATTATGTGAAAATTGTGAACTTTGCTACGAATTACTGGTTATTTTATTCAGTTAGTGCCATTGCACACCTAATTTTATAAATGTTTCTTGTAGCATTTTTTCTCAGCTTTCCAATGGCGGTCTTAAAACGAAAATCTGTTGGAGGGCTCATGGTGACAACGGCGATTTTTTGATAAAATCTAATATGGCGACCACATCCAAGATGGCCGCCAAATTTTACTCCATTTGAAAGGCCTGTTCTTCTTCTTTACAGAACCGGGCCATTTATTAGCTGTTTCATGGCAAATTTATGAAATATCACACGATATAGATCTCAAAGTTTGCTCAAAATTCAACTTGTTTTGAAACTGTTGGTCCCCTTGACGAACGAGGGGTCCACTATTTCGAGGTGTTAAAAGTGTAATTTGTATTTTTTAATCATTTTCAACCAATTAAGTGCAACAGTTCCAATATTTGAAGACCTCGTGTCAGTAGTGGCCCCGTTTCAGCGAGAATTACTCATCTACAACTTTTCTGAATAAAGTTGGGCTGTATCTTTTATCTTTATTTACGGTGCTACAATGCTAGTAGCTCATTAGTAGCCAAGTGAACGTTCACTCAGCTACTTGAATTGTAGCACCGTTACTACAAAAGATACAGCAAAACTTTGTTTAGCAAAATTGTAGATAATATTTAGTTCTACAATTGCCCCCTATATAACTTTATCACATTTTGCTTGGCTGAGACAGTACTGTCAAATGAATGTGAATTGAGTCTAAGTGATCGTGCCATCCCTGGCCCTACCTTTTTCATAAACTTTGAAAAAAAATCTTAAGGTACAGACAGTTCATAATCATGGGTCACACACAATTGTGGGTCATTTTAGCTCTAGCTGCTGATTAGCGTTTAAATATCAGCTAATGATTGCTCAAATTATTAGTTCTACTTATAACTAACAATTTTATCAATCACTTCGTATAATATTCACGCATTAATAAGCAGAAAAAGCTAAAATGACACATAATTGTGTGTGACCCATGATTGTGGACTGACTGTATAGACTATTTGATATATCAACATATAATTTACAAATGTCGTCCACGACGGTTTTGAAAAGGGCTTGTATAGCAATTCCCCGAAGCCCATTTTCTCGAAACCCGACACTCCGGAAAATATTTCCCCGAATGTAGCAGTTCCCCAAACCATTTTCCCGAAAGATATTTCCCCGAATGTACCAATTTTCCGAAAAATATTTGCCCGAATGCGCCAATTCCCCGAATACAGTAAAGTCGTTTTTTACGCAGTTTATTTTTACGCGATATGTTTTTCTTGATTACTCGAAAACGGTGCAACATATCGAATTAATTCCAATCAGATTTTCTGTTTTAGATCAATTGTAATTATATACTGATTTTCAGATTCACAGCTTGTAATGTTAATATTTGAAATTTTAAAAACTGTACTTTGATCATTAGACGTCATAATAACATAACCACACGAGCTCTAAACGTTTTAAAATGATTCTCCGGTGCACGGATTTATTGTAAAAAAGAAAAAGGCTTTTATCTCTTGTTGATGAATATATTTTGTATAAAAACGAGCTTTGAAAATGCTGGAATGATTGGGATTGGGTAAACATTATAGTACCGGCTTGCAATTTGAGTATTTAATTAATATCTTGAAAGAATTCAGATGTGAATCTATGAACGGTTTTCCAAAATTCGCGACATTCGGCTAACTCAATTGTTGGGTAAATGCTGTCCTTACTCGCTACCGCTCGATCGGACTCTACCAAAGAATAATCCTTACGAGTCAGTAAACCTAGCAAAATGCTTGCAACTAAATAGTGCTGGTTTCCGCGGGGGAATGCCTTCCCGCGCTTCCCTAGCAACAGCTAGTGCCTCCCCCGGTGGGTCGCGGGTTCCTGGCCCTGAATCATCTAGGAAACGTTTGTTACTAACACAATAAGTAGGTCTCACATTAGGGAATGAGGGAAAGCGAGAAGGAAAATATAAACTTTACTTAACGAGTTATTGCCTAAAACCAACATTTATGAAACAGAACGTGTACCTAGTACACTGATGTTGCTTTTTTCACTACTATTTTGACTAAAGTTTTTTAAGCATCTTAGTGGAATACGAAGATCGAAAGCAAAGAAAAACTTTTTCCCGAGTGAATTCCACTATTAATTTTTTAATAGTTTTTACTCGAAAAATTTTGAGAATTCAACTTGCAGATTCTCCATCGGTCTACGACTATTTATAGACGGAGTAGCGAATATTTTTACACAAATTCCGAAATTTACGCGGTTTTTTACGTACGGTTTTACGGTTCTAAAATGTAGGGCGGGTATAAGTGCGATGTTTGAAGTTGTCATCAATTTTCGTGAGATATAAAGAAGGACAACAACAAAATATATTTTATGGTGATGCAGTAACTCAATGTTTTCACATTCAACTATAAATCATTTGGAATAATAGTGTTATGCAAGATAAATCCTTCATTGTTCTGATCAAGTGCCGATTCGCACTTTTACCTCACTAGCGGGGCAAAAGTGCGAAAACCGCGGGGTAAAAGTGCGAAGCTCGATTCCATGAAATTAGCACAGCATTAACTAACAAAACCATATTATCTTCAATCTGCGGTATATTTCGGTAAAGAATATTCGCTATATTGCGCTGATGTATTGCAGCCTCCGTCAGATCGAAACTTTTCCAAATATTTGTTTTTAGCTTCATCAGCGAAAAAACATTGTTTTCCACGGCCAACATCTGTAGAGGAATATGTATATGTAAATTATGGAAAAGCGAAATATATTTTGTAAATTCTTTTTACTGTATTATCAAAACAGATATGTGAGTGATGTAAAACGCTGCTACAAATTTTCAACAAGTAGTATCCTCCTGTTGATATCGTATTTGCCGTATAACGAAAAATTACATCAAAACTGCCCTAAAATAACATTTGCACATAACTCTGCAACTATGTGCTTCGTAAGCAACTAAAGTTTACGTTAGATTCAAGCTCTCAAAGTAGTTACTCATCCATGCTAAGCCTGGGTGCTAATTCCGTTATCGAAATTTGACCTTCTGTTTTTTATACGACAGACTTCGCAACCAGCTGTTAGAATACAGGACAGTGCGGGGTCAGTGCTACGATCCTATTGACTCTAACAGCCTCTCCCAGCCGAGATTCGAACATACGACGACTGGCTTATTAGATCAGCGTCTTACCTCGAGGCCAACTGGGAGGCGCATCCATGCTAATGTAGTCAATTTACTCGGAATCTGCACCGATAAATCAATCGCACTTTTACCCCTTCTTACTCTATATCAATATATAGCTTTTAATTTTCGCGTCAATAACAAAAGTAGAACATCAAAATTTCTGGTGTATAACAGTTCATATGAACTGCGAAGCATGTTTAGTCGCTCTCTAAGCAATGCCCTCCGAAATTACGGTTTCCTCCAATTCTCTCCGAACTTCGTCATCTACCGTTGATTTATGAGTAAATATATTGTCGATTCGACCACAAGCAGCTGTTCAATTTGTTACCAACCAGGTAGGTACCGGCTGACCAGAAATTTTATTGATTAGCACCTGCTGTGCACCGATGTTCTTATCCCGCAACGTAGTAAACATCATGGCAAAACGGCCTCAATTTTTCCCAATCAATCACTCTATTGACCAAAAACCGTAACAAGGGTTTGACTAAATTGGTGACATACATATTTATTTGTTGTTTTTTTTTTAACTTTTAAACTTCAGGTTATATCTCAAAGAAACTTTTTTTCCGCTCGCAAATAAAATGTTATGTTTCAATTGATCGAATATCATTCCCATTCGATGAAATACAAAAGATGTTTTGGACTCATGCCGAAGGATTGAAACCCGACAAGGTTAACAATATTTGATTTATTATTATCAGCCATTATTGACATACTGTTTTGCACATTCAAAAATATACACAAATGGTGTGTTAATGCAAGTATGTATTTACGAAACAGCAGTGCTCAAATTAATCTAAGAAATTTCTACAATCCATCATTTCTGACAGTATTGAGCAATGTCGACATAATTACAATGAATAGCTTCCGATTGTTTAAATGGGCTTGAAAGTTTCACTTAAAAAGTGTTGTGTTTGGAGACTGAATAGAAAAAATATCAGTTCTGGAATCAATTACTGAACTATAGTATTATCAACTGCATTTTCAATGTATATGTGGGCAAAAAACTGTACGATTATAGACGGATAGATTTTGTATGAATTTTTGGTTAATCGTTCAAGTACATATAATTAAGCGTCTCCTTCGACACTATTTCTAATGGGGACGGATTTCATGCAATTCAATTTCTGTATCCACTAGGATAGTAACTAGATATTTCGAATGTCTGTAGACGGGTTTCGGTTTTAGAGCCTCGGAGCGACAGGTGAAGTTTATTTTCTTGACATTTTGGCATCAATATTAAAACATTCTGAGCCGTATGGTCAAGTGCTATCATCTTTCAAAGACGAGAATTCATGTAAATTGCGAAATTGCGAATTATTTCACGAATTTTGGCCATTTTTCACTTGGGAAAACGGATATCTAAAAAAAAGATTGACTTCAAAATTTTCCTATGAATAATTTACATTAGACTATTTCTTAACTTATTTGTCAGATAAATATTTTTGCATGAAATGACTGTACATGAATTTTGAATGTACTTTCGAGAAAAATAGTTATTAGTTGGATCGCACCGTGCTTTTTTATTTCTCGTTAAAAGGTTAGCAATATTCGGTAAATACGCGAAACGCGACAGTAGTAACTAAAATTGAAGACTGCAATGCACCCAGTAATGAACTCATCGTCACTGTCAATTGATTGCTTTTACATCGTTTCGCGTTTCGCTAATCCGTTTGTTTCACCATTCATTAAATGGGTTTTTGTTACTCGTCAATCTGTCGATTGACAGTGGGCGAGCTACGAAATGGAACCTCTTGTCAATTGCAGGCCAATAGCAAAAAATAGAGAGAAAAAAAAACACACGACTGACCTCGTTGTGATACGACGCTTCTCATGTATTTTAAACACTATATTTTTTTTACCAAACAGCCACTGTCACCAAATGTTGACTAAATTAGCGTTAATGTCACTCACTTTTAATTATTTTTTTAAATTTCTGTTGAGGCGTTAGACCACCGCATCCGTTAATTTCAACTATAATTGTACAATTCAGGTGGACTTCCCCTTTTCAATTTATTGTGAATCAAACTATCCTGCTCCTAATTTAGGAAGTGATAGGTTGATAGCTTTATAGTCAGACAGGTGCCGATTCGTGATAACCCAATTACGCGTATCGGTTAGGCAGAACAGCTTTCGTTAGGTTTTTGGCAACCTCTACCGAAATACTGCAATTTGCTTCTTATTAATGCCCTATAATTGCAGAGCAGATGTTCCGTGGTTTCGCTAATTAATTTTTTTAAATGAGGTTATTTGGCGAATTGCACGCGCTGTCTTGTGCATAATTTGGGGTTTAAAGTAGTTTAATTTTAGATTATAATAATAACTTCTTCAACATAAATTGATATTTTATGTTGAAAATGTTATTTTCCAATTAAATTTCATTTTCAAGCAAAAAAACTGGATTTTTTCATTTTTGAATTTAATTCAAGCACCAACAAACGAGAAATATTTTCGTAGAATTACGGCTTGCTGGAATTTTAATTATTCTCACGTTTAAAAAAATATTGCTCATTTTAACTTGTGTAATTATGTGTCAATCTATATTCAAAAGTAAACTAACAACAACATTCGTTTCACTCCCACAATAGGTGCTGGAGAAATGTTTGCATATGTTGCCCCAGGCCGACCGGACTGCAATGCTGAATGCAAATCTCATCGACCTGCAGTGGATTGTGGACCGTAACAGTGGCATTTGGACGGTCGGCCACATCGAGGACTCGACGAAGGCATCAACGCTTACCTTGTGCCATTCGCAGTCCTCCGGTCAAGCTTACGACCCGTGGAGTGTATGCTTGTTCGGCTTTATGGAACGTCAGCATGTGCTGCAGTACTGCCCGTCGGCGGTAGCTCAGGCGTGGCCTATTTGTTACCAGCGGGTGACGAGTTTGTTCAATGTGATTGATCCGACGTAAGTTGATTGATATTCGAAACCCCCCGAGAGCCGATCGGCGATTTGTTTACCTGCATGTCACGGCATCTCTTTTTCATCTGTTGTTTTCTGTCCCCTACAGGCCAGTTAGCGATAATCGGGCATCGCTGCTGCGGAGCTCCGCACCGCCCAAAAAGCCACCGTCCGAAGCGCAACGAGATTCATTGGCGCATTTATGGAAAAATCAGGTGGCACTGGCAATGCGGCTGGTACCGCAAATGCCCAGCGTAGCCGTACGCTGTGCCTCTCCGGATCTCAGTCTCAGGTAGGTTTAGCGCTGTTGTTTTTAGCGGTGGCGTTCTAGTTGATTGGCTTGCCGGTCTTTTGTGTATCTTTTTTGTTGTTGTTCTAACGATTATCACCTACATGTTGTTTGTTTTTGTATGTATTAGAGCATGTTACGCGCGTAGCACATCGTCCGTGTTATAGGTACTCTGTGGTGCAAATTGTCATCATGTTATTGCCTAAATTGTTTCCTTTACATTTACTACTCCACTTCATTTCATATACTATCTCGTAAGTCGTAACGGATTAGAATATCCTTGCATACATCTTACTGTCTTGTGCATTCACTAACACGAATATAGATTAGTTTTAGCATTTCAATGTCATTTACGAGAACAAAGGAAGATAGAATAACTGTTTTTAGAAGGGCCAACATTGATCATTTATATCATAAAATTCGTAGAACGTTTAACAAATAACGCTTCTTGGGGTGCTCAAATTTGGACAGTTTTTTAACAATAACAGGACAACCGCTACAGGAACTATAAATTAATTTTCCTTTCGAGTTGCTTCTCTGTTTTCGAAAGGATGTCTCAAACCAACTAAAGTAGTATAAATATATCCTCCAAATAACAGAGAAATATAATACATATATTTCCTACGTGATGCTTTGGGCATTATTTTCAAGGATTGGTTGTATCAGTGTTGCTGAAAGTAATGGAAGTATGAGTTTCCATATGAGAATAAGCCAAGGATATTTCAAATAGTGCAAAATCTCGATATAACAGAGAGGTCAGGAAGCCAGCAGAATAACATTTCACTAGATATCAGTATAGCGGAACAAGGAATCAAATGAGTGGAATTTTCTTCGAAATAGATTAGAAATGACCATGCACCTCCATTACGTTAGGTTCGATGGAGCTCTTGTATCTACACGTCGAGATATGCAAAAGAATTAAAGATGAGATGATGTTTGTTGAAGACAATCTACAAGAGCTGTTGTTTTACATTACAAAGGATTGTTGATGATTATTGTTAATAACCTTGACAGTTGACAGAGACATTAGCCTTCAGGTTTATTTCGTCAGCGACATTGCGAAAGACCAGAAGGAATCGTAATTCGGTTCAACTTGCCTCTATCCCATGGTTGCAAAGGTACCGAAAACTAAATGCTTATTCACTTTTTTTAATTTTATTCGAACATTCATTGGATATTCGATGTTATGGACAAAAAAAGGTTTAAATCGAGCTCTGAGCACCTTACTATTAATTGCACTTATTTAAGAATATTGATATTTGTGTGTTACCAAAATATTATTTTAATTTAAACAATTTAAATATGTTTAAAAGATGAATTCCAACGGCTTAAAGATAAACGGTAACGGAAATTTTCCACAGCATCTGCTCAAAACCCAAACATCCCAGATCATGCACACATTTTTGTACATAACAATATCCGACCTTTACTTTATTCATTGGAAGTATTCATTATCATTCATTACGGTTTTGGGTTTGCGATTGGTTGCTGCTGTTTCGTTTCGAAATTCAGTTTTAATGTTTAAGTGAAAAATTAACTTTTATTCTCTTTTCTTCCTTTATTTTATGACCGCGTCTAACCGACATGAATTCGGGGGTTGAATCCTTAACAACAATCGAATCCAAATCTTCTGCTATTTCTGCTACTCCACCACCACCACTACTACTACTACTACTACTATTACTACTATTGCCACCACTATGTATTACTCTACCACAACCACCATCACCACCAACCAACCAACCAACTTTTCTAGTCTGCATGACCAGTCGGATTCCCGCTCATTGTCAGATTCGCTGGACAATATTCCGTCATCGGTGTTCGGACCAGAAGGAATCGTTACTCGGTTCACTTTGCCTCTATCCTATGGCCGCAAAGATGCCAGACATAAAAGACAAGGGTAATGTTCGGAAGTAGTTGATACTATTACCATTAAGTACACTGTTTTAGTTTTATCTTTATCGTTTGTACAGCTCATGTTAAATATGCATTGTTTTGGTGCAGATCTTTGCAATGATTTAGTGCGTGTGCATTCAGTAGAGCTACAAGTACATGCATAACAGGAGTTTTCTTTCAGATGGCATCTGCGGATTTTTCATGTCATTTCCTCTGCCAAAAAAAAACACCGTCTGATTTCTAATCAATTTTATCCACGAATCATCTAAGAATCATGCCATGCCATGCCATAACATCTGCTCAGTCATGTATCTTAGGGCCTACAATAGATAATGCTTCATAGATTGTTTTGATGTTAGTTTTAGATACTAGATACAGTGACAACCTTCTACTAGCTAATAGCAATTACATTAAACTTCACTAATAATCATTTTTGCTCTGTGTGGTAAAGATGGAGTAATGGTATGGCTCGGTTACAGGTACTCCGACTGCTATACTCCAGACCCGTGACTGTATGTTTCTAAATTGCAAAAACCATGTTTGCATGTTTTGATTAAAAGTATCCTAAATATCGAATAACATATAATTCTAAACCGTCAATACCCATCGTGTGATAAAAGAGTTTCTCGTGGGTATCAATAGGCTTTACGTTTTGAAAAAAGATCTTATGATGAAATTATTCATTTTTCGACTTTTATTCTCTCCATGTCCATGACCATGTACATGAGTCATGCCCGATACATGCCATGAGACAGAAATTCATAAAATTCTGAGACCTTTAGCCCATTTAGTACGATATTAACGGAGTTGCGCAACTATAGAAATGAGTTTCTTCCAGCTGCGCCTAAGGTAGTGTCAGATTTTAGAAAATCGGTATTTTAGCAAATAATACTTTAATTTTAAATGGTGTAGTTAAACTACCAACACTCCTAAGAAATAGTATTAGATAATGAACGTAATTGTTTTATTTAAAATGCTACGATGACGAAAATATGCATTGATAATGAATATTCACGCAACTACAGGTGCTACCACAACTATTTGATCAACTACCCTACTACACTCAAGTTGCTCAAGTTGGCCGAATTTTTTACTTGAATACGCCATTAGATCTCCTTACTAGTATTGCCCACGAACTCCTCTTTCATAGTCGTCAAGGGGTACCGTGCGTCGGAGGCTCTCCTTCGTCTGAAACCTCGCCGCGTCTAGAAGGGGCCCGAAATGTGCACGAAACTCATACCTCGATCCAATGTAACTCTGATAAGTCATATCAGTTTGTTCGTAAAACTTTGTTCGTGCATTATCAGCCATACCTGGTCGTGATCGACTGTATCATATGCTGCTTTGAAGTCAATAAAGATGTAAGGCGTGGGCACCTTATATTCCAGTTGTTTCTGCAAAATCTGTCGAATGGTTAAAATTGTGTCCGTAATGGCGCTAGTTTCCATGAAAGCAAAACTTCGGGCTTAAACGTCTTTCTAAGACTTGAATCTTTTTTAGACTTCGCATCCGGTTGGTAGAGTACGGCCAGGGATAATTACGGGGTTAGTGCAACGATCTTAACGAGTTTCCATGAAGCCCGCCTGATAGTTCCCTATGAAACCATGTGTTATCGGTGATAACTGACGTAAAAGGGTCTGGGTGAGTACTTTGTAGGCGGCGTTTACTAGCGTTATGCCGTGATAGTTGCACCGGTCGAGCGTATTACCTTTTTGCAGATGGGACCAGGGCTTTAACCGATACTTTTTTCTATAACGGCCACACCGCCGCGCATTCAGATTCCCACCGTCCGTTTAGTGGTGGAATACGGACGCTATGCAAACCACAATGAGCGGGTCACGCAGTCATACCTCCGATTGTACAGTAGAACGAATCCGTTCTGATCTTTTTTAACATTTTCGTTTCGATCAAGTTTCCTTTACCATTTGGAGCAGCGAATGGCTCCAAAACAGTCAATTGACTGGCAGTCACCACACTAACGAAAAGTAACCGCGCTATCGTGTGATACAGTACTACAACATGTGCATGGAAGATGTCGGTCGAATGCTGTCCGAAACAAATGAACATTATGCTTATGTCGGACTGACGCCGGGCGATAAACTTTTATTGTGGGTGCTGATTAGGAAACAAAAAGAGAAACGAAAAAACCTTATGCTCCCAGTCAGTTTGCAATGTACACTCTTCAATATGAATGCACAGCGCTAGAATGACTGTTGGATTCTCTTGAGAGGTCACATGGATTGTAGGCGGCAGTCTTCACAAGCGGCAGATTGACTGGATTCAAAAAACAGACAAATGATCGCTTTCGAAGCGCAAATTGAATGCAGAAAGCGTACGCATTCGCGCAGTAACAGTCATCTTGCGATCCCTTTTCAAATCCTGGATGGGACAAACGACTCTTCCATCGAATTCTGTGGTAGCTTCGCTTCCTCCCAAATTTTGCAAATAATCCAGTGGAGAGTCTTTGCCAACGCGTCTCGGCCGTGTTTATAAAGCCCTGGTGATTTCTCGTTTGATCTCTTGGAGATCATAGGTTGGGACACTATTATCTTCCGTGGGTATTCCTAGATTAACTTCTGTTTCGCCTCCTTCTGCAATTTTCCCATAGAGGTGTTTAGAGCAGAACTATTTTCCTCAATTGACCAACTCGCACTCGTTTGTGATCAGATTTCTTCCCTCGTTCCCTCGTTTGTTGCAAATCGAGCGAGAAGCCAACGATGCCTACTCTCACGCGAACGAGTGTGAGAAGCATAGCATACAACGCCACTCACGCGAGCGTAAGACAAACAGTCGCCGTTGCTCGTGTGCAATCAGCTACCCGTGAGGGCCACTAGAGCACTGGGATACAGATGATTTTTGCCTAGTATCGCAGTAGTGTCCTCTCCGACGGCCAAGCATCTGACATCTAAATCTAAACTATCAAACGAACTTCCCTGACACTTACAACCCGTTGGCAGTGTCTCTGCTCTGGACCTTTCCACCGCGGATCTTTCAAATCTTTGTCTTACTTGGGTCACGCTACCGAGTCTCGTGACGGGATTGCCATTTAAGCTTTAGTATCGAGATATCACGTTTCTTCATTCATTCGCCCGCTTCAGATCAGAGGCTGTCGTAAGTCGCTCCTAACCTTGAGTGCAGGCGTTTATTTTGTCGAATAATGCCTATTTTTGAAAATTCTGATTTTCTCAGAAAACGTCTTTTTTGCGAATTTTCTCATGCGGTACAAAACAGACTTTCTAACTTTTTTAACATAGTAGAAAATTTTGTCAAATGTTTTCCCCTGTCTTAAGACAGGATTAAGATTTTTCTGGTGGTATATTAAAAGACGATGTCCCATTGAATGGAACGTTGCTTGTTTTTGAACACCGAATTGGTTGGATCTGAAATGGTGAATCGTTGTAATTGGTTTATGGTGAATGTCAAATTTTAGTTTTTTGTTCTGTTTTTTTTAGAAATAAGCAGATTTAAAATTCAAGGTTATCAATTCCGTTGTTTTTCGACAATGAACTTTATTGTTTCGTATTTGAAATTAGACGACTTGAGTATTTGTGACAAACACCATTTCTTCACATCGTTAACATAACATTCCCAGTTCAGGGGAAAAAACTTACTATTTTGTCCTTCGATCTCACTATTATGTCTCATGAATATTTCGATTAATAATGGAGAGAGCTTATTTCCCATGCTAAGACTGAAAATCTGCTTAAAACATTAAACAGAAAAAATCGTCGGAACATCATGATTCCGTTAGCACGCCTAAAATTATAATAAACTCTTTTCGTAATCTCTTTTCTATTTTTCGTAATATTATTTACTTTTTGATTTTTTTTCCAGCCAAGTATAGGTTTTCATATGTAGTTAAAGAGTTTTATGATTTCCTGCGACACCTAAAAAAAGCAAAGCAAAGCCTTGGTTATCGAAACTTGACCTTCCGTTATCGAAATTTGACTTTCTGTTTTTATACGACAGACTTCGCAGCCAGCTGTTAGAGTGCAGGACAATTGCGGGGCCAGTTGCTAAGATCCTATTGACTCTAACAGCCTCTCCCAGTCGGGATTCGAACATACGATGACTGGCTTATTAGACCAGCGTCGTACCTCGAAGCCAACCGGGAGGCTCCTCCGACTCCTATCATGTTTACATAGCATGAATTTTGAACGAAAAAACAAAATTCCTTTTAATTCTACTATATTTATGCGACTGCAGTCTTTTTCACCAGCGTTGAGAAGCCCACACTCTTGTAGTTCAATTTGTTTATTTGTACTTGAACTGCAATGAGCTTTCGCGAGTGTGTATTTAGCAATCAGCCACAGTCGTCACTCTCGCTCGTCATTGCAGCTCGAGCAGCTGATACCGATCGCTCGCGAGTGTTCGCACTCTTTCCCGCGTGTGTAAGCAAGGGCACAAGATGCAGAAGAAAAGAAAACGTAATGTAAAATCTGTATTAAGTATGCCGCACCCGCTCGCTCGGCTATTGGCTGTCACGAGTTGTTGGCCTCGTGAGCGAGCTGTGCAGAAAGGAAAAGGTTGTTTTCTACATTACTGTGAGGCAAAATTTTAAATTTTTATATTAAACTACGTATGCTATCATAGTTACGTAACTGCTAAAATGGTTCTCTAAGGTTGAGCTCCTCAGAAACTTGCAAAACTCGAGATTATGACAAAAGTGATCCGAGATTCACGATTTATGTACAACACAGTTTAATTTGTGGCAATACGAAGTTTGTCGGGTCAATAAATTCGATCTTATCACCCAGCATTCGTTTGAATACAAATATTCATATCTTCACTAAAGTCAAAATACTCCTGAACACGGTTAAACAATCCCTGATGTGCGCATTTAAAATTAAGTGGGCCAAAATTGCTGCCTTGCAGTACGCTAGGCTTTTTCAAGCAGTGTGCGATGATTAATGCGCTCGAAGACGATGACGTGTCTACGTGTACTTGCTTCTTACGCTCCATTTAAATAATGCAATTAGATGTGAAGTCAACAAGACGCGTCCGACCATGAAAAAATGTTTGTCAGAAAAAATGGATTAAAACGCTTTCTACAATTATTTCAATTAATTTTAATGAAACGGATAGGCTAGTAAGTAAAGCAATTTTTAACGATCGCCACTCTTGAAGACTGGGAACATAAAACAATGGAAGCAATCTCCGGAAATTTTCCTCGCGCGAAGGATTTCATAAAAATATAGCAGAGAGGCGAAGATAAAGAGCAACCGCAGAAGTCCTATCGGGTCACGATCCAGCAGAATACAATTATTTAATTTTTTTGGCAGGTGTGTTAATCATAACAAGAGTAATCTCGAAGATGTCGAAGTCGACACAATTGTCTGAAACCTTGAATGCAGCACAGTCTACAGTCGGATAACTGGGTAAAGCAACGTGAAATTAAAGAAAAGAAAAAACTTTTTCCGATTAAAATCCACTATTAATATTCATTCGCGACAGATACGTATTTCGCCTACGAGTTGTAGGTTTCTTCAATGTCTGTTTTCTAACACCGTGAGATCAACAGTTATGAAATGTTAAAAAAGAACGTCTGTAAAATTTAAAAAATGCAAGAGTTTGACTGTCAAAAACTGCAAAGTATTCAGTTAATGTTAATTTGTAACAGATTAACTGCAATCGTTGCTTTGGTTACATTTTGGGTAAATTTTTCGCCAGTACCAGACCAGTGAAATTCGCAAAAGCCAGAGATCCAAGAGATCAAACTGAATAAATACATTCAATAAGTTTGAATGAGTTGAATGAGTGGATTTCATGTTGTTAAATCGAATACAGAATAGTAGAAGAGAATTGCAAAGTGCATCGATGCAGCATAAAGCGCTCTGGAATTTTCGCGCGAAACTTAAAACATAAGGCTCAGTTGTTTGGAAGCTACTGAGCTGATGTTATTCGTGAAGTATTCCTTCTCCAGATTAGCGCCAGGCAGCTCGTACTGATCCGGAAATGGAATTCGTTCATGGATGAATGAATTATGGTATTTTAGAAGCGAACAGCATCGTACAGTTTGCTCGAAATCATTCAACTAAGTTTACTATACCTACCTGTTGCTGGAGGAAATTCCGTGTCACAGAGGTTGGATACTCTGAAGTACAATGTGAAGAAATATGCGTGTGATATGTTCGAACACGTAAATGCAAAGCGTACGTCGTTAGGATAGAGCCACTGAAATTGTTTAGTGTTCCTACCCAGATTTAAAGTGTAACTTTCACGTTTTGCCGACAAGTTAACAAGAAGAAATTGTTTAGTGGGTATGGTATGCTATTACTTTTTAATTCATGATTAAATGATTGAATAGTATTCAGCTGGCATCTCAAATAATAATAATAATAAAAATAAATATCATTTTTAACCCCAATTATTCAAATTACCCTCTGTTGTTAGCGTATTCCATAATCAAATTTTACCCCGAATGATTCTGAAGTACCCGAATTTTATGTGTTTATGACCTTTCCATGCATCGATTGTTGGTTTGTATTGCGTTTCTCCATTAAGATTGTAACTCAAATATTCATATGATTACTGTAAAACACAATACATGCAGAATAATTATGATATAAGATAACGATAGCATTAGTCTTTATTAATTTAACAGGAATATTGTTGACCTCTCTTTTAATTTATTCTACTTTTTCTCCAGCTTCTCTTCCAAATCTCTTAGGTTGAATATGTAGTTTTTATACTAATTTCGTTATCTTGTTCGTTTAGTCACAACGTAGAAAAAAAAACAAAATCGAATATCCTGTACGCACCAGCTATAACAAACTTGTTTTTGATTGCTTCCAGCTCCTCGCCAGACTCACTTTCGGCGGATCGAAGTGATAAATCCAGCGGCGCCACCGCTTCGCCGGTGGCACTCTACAAGCTCGTAATCCCTTTGCTGCGCTGTGAAGTGTCCGACATTCGGGATTCGGCCGTCAATGCCCTCGGGATGATCAACCACGATGCTCTGAAGTATGTTTGTGTTTTCGTTACAGATCAGGGTTGTTTTTCTTTTCGTTTGGCCTGTAGCAGAGAATGAGTGTTTCTTTAACGGTTTTACATCGTGTTGTGCTGTGTTTTCTACTTTATGGCTAGAAAAGCAACTGGAACCATCAGATATGTGAATATGGAAAGATAGATTGGTGTTTTGTTTTTATTAGCACCGCATCTATCTAGTAAGAACATATTGAATTATTTTTGATGTTTTTGTATGTAAATGTACATTTTCCGCTTGCGTTTGTTTAAATCATCCCGTTCAACCTATACATAGAGCGAAAAAAGCTTGCTATCAAAAAGATGTTACTTCGTTCCTGGAGGTGTTTTTTCTTCGTAAACAGATTAATCACGAAACCCTCAAGTATTTTCGCTCTTTGCTGATTAAGTCTGTACTGTGTTGTTTACAGCTGCAGGAAGAGAGTTTTCTTCAAACGATTTCCCATCTACTTTCAAGATAGCAAAGTGAAACGAGCCGCAGGCTCTATATAGGGACGGTTAAATTAGCTAATTTTAAAATTCCGTTTGCCAAAATTATATCGTCTGTTTGAGACAAAAGAAAAAACGCAGACTAAACAATAAACAAAACACTAACGGGGTGAATTATTTTTTTAAATATCTTTTTTTAGCCTACGAATTTAAGAAAGATTGTAAAAACTGCTCAGGCAATTTTAAATAACTTTGTTATCATATTTTTGTTAATGTTTTTCCATCTCATTGAGCAAACACTGTTTCCTGTTTCGACAGGGACCTAATGGAGGAGCTGGTTGTGTACATACGGGAGGCCATTGACCGCAAGCAGGAAAATATGCGTAGGCGTAGACGCCGGGACGCCCTTCGGCTGCAGCTGGTTCGAGTGCTGGAAAAGATCGTCGAAAATGGCACCTTCGGAATCAGTCCTTTCGTGCTGGAACGCGACACGATGACCCTCCATCCGACGTTCGTCGAGTACATCGACGGGGCGCGGCTTTATCTGGAAGCGGACACGGATAAAGACAACAGTAGCATGCGTGAAGTGAAAACTCATTTCTGTGATTTCATACGAAAAATGATTAAAAACTTTTCGCTAGAATCCTGCTCGTCACTGCTGACGAAAGAGTTGAAGCGGAATTTAGTTAATTTATTCGCTTCTTGGAGCGGCTCCTACGCGGTCCCCTTCGGCGGTATAAGCATGACTGCCAGTCACCATACTGTCAGCAGCAGCACCATTAGCAGCATATCGGCCGACGAGGAAAAGCTTCAGTTTAGCGCATTACAGGTGAGTTGGGATAAATACGTACAGCATTTCATTTTACTGGTTCTGGCGTTTTTCGTGTTTACAGTGAGAGAGTGGGAAGCTCCGGTTCAATATACAGGGTAACAATTTCACTCTTTAAAGTGATTTGAGTCGGAAATGACTTTATTGACTACTTTCTGTGAAATGGTAACGTACTAAGCTTTCTGTGTGTAATGTTTCGGTTTGCTAACTTTCGACTAGCATCAGCGTCTATCAAGAAAGTATGGTATATCGTCTCTTATTTCATCTCAAATTTCTTTGTGACAAGTGGGACGAATGATCTTGCCACATGACTGCTTGAGTTACGCTGGGGACAGATTTTTGGTGTGGGAAAGTAGAAAATGAATCTTCGTTTAGCAGGCCACTGAGAAGACTAATTACCTAGTAACACTAACCATATCCAAAATTTTAACTTTTTTAGTTCTGAAAGGCAAAAATGACTATTTTTTCTTTTCTCTCAATTAACCATGTCGATGAGCAAAATTAATAGCACAGGAACACTACATATACCCAAGAACTTTAATATGCAGATTTCCAATTTTTTGGCTCACTCCAAGGAGCAAAATTCATAGTACAGGATCACTACCTATAATATAGCACTTTATTACAAAAATTTAGATTTTTTTCGTAAAGTTATAAAGCTCTCGTTAAATAAAACCGTTGAACAGCATACTGACATTGAGCAAAACTGATAGCACAGAAACATTTCATTACTGGAAAACTCGTACCTGGAAAGTTTACACATTTTTACTTTAGACAAGAAGAAAAGCAGTCTAGAATTTGTTCTACTTAATTACAAGATGGACCAGAAGATTGGGTGGCGCTCAGAAGCGTTTTCTGTGATTTTAAACTTGATTCGGAATCACTTTTTCCGTTCTTTGTGGAATTTTGTCCATCCATGCACTATTCGTTTCGGTTTTGCTCTTTTGAATACTACTCTTCAGCCAAGCAGTATTAGAAAAAGTGGTGTATGGGGCATTAGTAGAGCTAGTAATTATTTACAATATTGCAGAAGAAAGTAAAGTTTTATCTTTAGTATTTACGCCACCGTTAGCATGCAATACATAGCAATGCTTGCTTTGGCAAAATTGTAAATAATAACTAATTCTACAAAAGTTACTTTTTCAAATTCTGTTTGGCTGAGGTGCAATAATCAAAATAGCAACATCAAAACGAAAAGAGCGTGTCAAGCCTGCTTTTTTCTGATTCAAGCTCATGTATAGTCAAAACAGTGTCAAAAAGGAAGCCGTTTCAGTCCAGTCCTACTCCTTCCCATACGAATGTGTTCTATCCTGTCTGCTTCGTTGTTCCCGATCAGCAGTCGTCAAGGCATCAAAGTAATGTATTTGTCGTTTGTCTTTGGAAAGTTTAGAAATCATAAAAAAACTGCAAAGAATACTCAATCTTATTCTTTAAAAAATATTGAAATACTCTAAAATAATTTTACATAAAACTTTATTCAAAACCGCTCTCGCTTATCAGATGATTTTAATCTGTGTCGCAGCACCGAATAGTCTAGATGCGGACCGCATCGATTAAATAAAATTGTGTGTAAAACGACAACACGTTTGTCATCCTTTTTGGCATCGTTTCTACTTGCTTCAATTCGTGGAAGATTGAATGATGATTAGGAACGAAAACAATAGGCTATGCCCAATTATAGACGAGCAACTAATGCCAGGTCATTATGGGTCATCAAAATAAAGTTAGAAGTAAAGATGTTTCAAAATTATTTGTAAGCTTGTTTGGTCAAATTGATAATATTGTTTGTAGAAAATTATTTGTTTAAAAATTAGCTTTCTCAAAGATGGGGGTGATGTTGTAGCCCGTCTTTATATTACGTTAAGCGGTGTATTTCGTGTCTGATCAACGATGCTGAGTCTATCGAGTTCAGTTAAAATTCAATCAAACCGGTAGATCGGTAGGGCTCTCGCTTACCAGATAGGTTTAGTTTGTGTCGTACCGCCGACTAATTTAGATGCGGACCGGCAACTTGTTTATTGTCTTCTCTGGCATCGGTTTTCTGAAAATAAACATCAATACAAATCGTTTAAGCAAGGTAAATTTCCGAAAGTTGGAAAAAGTCATATATGTTGGATTCTTCATGAGTGGTGAATGTTAAAATGTGAAAAACTACCGTAGCATAACTAATTTGTCTGCCGCTTCCAAATTGTTTGAAACGATTGTTAGCACCGTTTTTTAGCTATACCAAAAGTTTCATAGCTTCCGATCAGCACAGATTTGTCTCTGACCGTTCCGTGACAACGAACCTTTTGTATTTCGTGTCAAACTACATTTTGGAAACTGGACGTAAAGCGGTAGGATAGGACTTATAGTGTACTAGCTGTTCCGACAAATCTCATATTGCCACATATTAAACTGTGCTGTACATAAACCCTCACATGCCAACTTTGGTTCCATTTGTTTAATTAGTTTTCGAGTTATGCTTATGCAGCAGAAATTTATGTTTCATTTGTAAGAGGGGGGCTTCTTAGAAGGGGGGAGGGGTTTCAGTACACCATAACAAAAAAATTTGCCTCCAAAAAAACCCGCCCATGCCAAATTTGGTTTCATTTGCTTGATTAGTGCCCCCCTCTTAAAGAGAGGAGGGGTCATAATTTGCCAAAGAAAAAAATCCTGTCTCCTAAAACCCTCACATGCCAAATTTGGTTCCATTTGCTGAATTAGTTCTCGATTTATGAGGAAATTTTGATTTCATTTGTACTAGAGACCCCCCCTTCTAAATAGGAGAGGGGTTATAATTCACCATAGAAAAAACTCCTGTCTCCAAAAACCCCCACATGTCAAATTTGGTTCCATTTGCTTGATTAGTTCTTGAGATATGAGGAAATTTGTATTTCATTTATAAGGGAGCCCCTCCCATAATTCATCATAAAAAAAATTTTGCATTCAAATACCCCCTCATGCCAAATTTTTTTCCAGTTGTTTGATTTTTTCTCGAGTTATGAGGGAATTTGTATTTCATTTGTATGGGAGCCCCCCCCCCCGTCCTAAAGGAGGGAGGAGTCCTAATGCACCATAGAAAAAATTCTTGCATCCAAAAACCCCCCATGCCAAATTTGGTTCCAGTCCGGCCCCAAAGACTTCTACATGCAAATTTTCACGCCGATCGGTTCAGTAGTTTTCGATTCTATAAGGAACATACGGGCAGACAGACAGATATCCTTTTCTACGTTTTTCCATTTTTCCATTGTTAGGATTTACGAATAAATAAGGTGTACCGCAGGATAGCATTCTTAGCCCTGTTCTTTTTATTATATTTGGCAATCAAGCAGCTTATGCAATAGATAATGATTGCAGATGGAATTGCTTGCGTTCGCATCATAGACGATATAGTAAGTTTGTAGCGGCAAGGGTTGGCGAAATACTGGAAAACACCGACGTATCGTAGTGGTTCTGGGTCCCAATAAAACTGAAAGTGGCGGATAAAGCCACGAAATGGCAGAAGATTCCAGATCTCTCCTTATCGAGTCGGTGGTTCAGGTGACTTGACTTCATATAGCAACAGCAGAGTGCATGGCCAGCCCAGCCGGCGAATCAAGTATCAATCGATAGCGAGATAAATCTGGCGATAGACGTCCACGTAAGTCGTAATACAGTCATAGATATTTCCAGATACTCCAAGTGGAGAAAGCTCGTTCGGATCTCATACGGAGCTGCGATTTTCCATGAGTGTTCGCGCAAAAGTGCAGTGCACTTATTCGTCCACTGGAGTCCTCAGTCAGATGGACCCTGTAGCCGCGGAGAGCTGTATTTATCGGCAAGCGCGAAGACGTTGCTGACGTGCCGCTGTTGCCTTTTATCGACGAGGTCGGAGTGCTGCGCATGCGTGGAAGAATAGTGGGGCGTCCTCGTAACACGCCAGGTAGTACGCGATGTCTATATAGAAATTGTTCACTCGCTCACTATCAGATCTTGTATTATGGCCTTGCGCGACGTTGGGGCATGACGTGGAACACCGATACAGAACTACTGCGATCGAGGAACGAATTTCGTTAGAGCAGAACGGAAGCTGCGCGAAGGTCTCTGCGAAATGGATCAAGAAAAGCTGTTGGAGCAGTTTTTGTCATCGACCACAAAATGTACCTTTTACCGCCTAGTGAGCCTCACACGGGAGGAAGTTGGGAGAGGTTGGTGCAATCCGTGAAGAAGACGCTATACAGCATCTAACTTTCTAGCTTGCCGACGAACGAAGTGCCGAGGAACAAACTTCTGGAGGTGGAGAATATCATCAACTCGCGTCCCCTCACATATGTGTCTATCCCGGATTGAAAGAGTGAAGCGCCGACTCCCAATCATATTTTATTGGGTTCATCAAATGGTTCAAAGCCTCTTGCTCCGTACACCGAGAGCCCCGTTACGCTAACCAATACTTGGAAGACTTCACAAGTCTACGCCAACATTTTCTGGAAAATACCTGCCGACCCAAAGCCGCCAACCGGTATTATCCAGTTTAGCCGATCGAGATCGGTGACGTGGTGGTGATCAGTGACGGTGAAATAGACTCCCCGAAACTGCTGTATGTAACGAACGTCCGTGCATCACAACATGTGCTGAGACCTTATTCGGTGCTTGTGAACCAGCTTCACGAACAGATGAACTAAACTACGGCAATTTTTAACCGGAAGTATTTTGGGTTAGAATGTTCAACAGTATTGGTCATCTATATGAATTTGTCTATTTTCTATTTTTCTATTTTTCATTTTTTCTTGGATCTATTAAATAAATTTGCACGTGAAGTTTGTCAATTAACTTTAACAACCTCCGGGTCAGACGTACCTACTACCTACATGCGTTAGACCGGATGTGAAAATTATATTGTTTCTGCTTATATTAAATATTTTAACATTCATGAGTCAATACAAAGTCACGGTCGTAAATCAGAATCTTACTGCCGTCTATAACAGCGGACATCTGTCGAGCGTAGCGCAGGATTCCCAAATCAAATCAATCGTACCCTTCTCTGTCAGTTTATAGCGCATCCATCCTATCATGTTTAACTCGTTTTATTTTATGTTTTCGCAGGCTACATCGGCTCTTCTGTGCTGCGGTCCCTGCTTCGAGCCCAAGTACTTGGTTGAGGACGGTGTTTTATACAACTGGCTCGATATGCTGATGGCATCAAAGGACGCAAAGGTGAGAAAATCGTTTTTTTTTGTATCTCAATTTCCGTTAACGTTCGTTCAGGACTTGGAATGAAGAGTTGCTGATTTTACTATTTTAGAATGATATCATTTTACGTTTTAACCTGCTTCAATTTGCGATTTAGTTTTAATTTTTAAATATCTCATCGATAATCCGATAAGCGATAAATGAGAAGAAATAGTTTGCTTGGATCATTTTTAGAATGATTCGTTTTCTTTATTTCCTAATTTGGTTGCCGGAATGGGAACGAGTTTAATGTTTCTTAGCGCGAAAGAATTATTCGTGCCCTGCCATGTTTGATGGTGTCTTTGACACCAGTAGCTTGGAAACTACAATAGATTCCTCAAAGTGGTATTCGCCTTGAAGTTGAATTACTTTTTCTCTGGAAATGTGTGAAAACATGTACATCTTTTGTTTTATTGTTGGACACTCAAATTGATTAAAAAAAGTTAATTTAATGATAGTAGCTTTGATTCGAACAATATTATGTCTGCTAACTTCAGATTACACAGTCTGGAGTGAACTATAATTCGCACATTGTCATTGAATATGTCTAGTCTTGAGTACATGTAAAAGCTCTATTATCAGATATGAATATAGATATTGTTCGACGGAACATCGTTATTAAGCTGTACACTGACGTTGTTTGCTGTACAGAAAAGTCTCCTCAAAGGTATATTGTAAGCTGAAGTAAACCATACTCTTTTGCTTGTCTTGGCTTTGAAAATTATCCGCAACATAGAATCATTTGATGTAGAAATTATATCAATCGGTGTTCTCTTTGTCTTTACTCGACTATAGGTAACTAGTTCCGGTCGTTTCATGGTACTGTGCTTTGTGCCATATTGTAATTATCGTCTCTGAAGAAAAGAAAACGGGTATAGACCAATGGTATTCATTTACATTTGTGCTTTAGATTTGTAATGGCATGGTAAGCGCTGTAAAATTAGCCACCATTGATAAATGTTGGTCAATTATTACAGTATTACTTTGTCTTCAGTAACATAATTTAGTTTCAGTTGTAAATATTAACTTTTAAAATTATGAGTTTAGCGTTAGCTGTTGGGCTCAGCGGGAATTATTCTGGCAGTCCTGTCGTTTATGAGACAATTTCAACTGGAAAATGTTCTGATACGCTTTTTTAACGACTTGTCGGTTCCGCTATCGCTTTTCTTTACCTTACCTGGAAGGAAACAACGTTTCGGAGCGAGCTTAGCAGATCGTGTCGTATGTTACCGAAAGAGTCCTAATGCAGGGTGTGTCTCTCGTGTCTTTGCTTGCTGAAGCGCAAAGTCAGTATGTTTTGAGTGATACACGGCGCGGCGTCGCGTCGTGCCGGTTGTTTGGTTTCATAAGCGAGGTTGAGCCTACGTTGAAAAGTTCACGGAAAATATTTAACAATAATAATCCATGTGAGGGCGAAAACAACACGAAATTGACACATGACTTGGGTTTTGTATCCTGTTCATTGAAAACTATTCTTGCGAATTGTTTTCTTGTAAGTGTTCATTTCTGGATATATCTGGCGCTATTTATTTAGTTGAAATGGTATTGAATATTTTGCATGAAAACCTCTACAATATGTTCTTTTTATAGACGGACTTAAAACGAACTTTGACAGGACATTTTTGCGTAAACTTTCCCGAGTTCGTACCGGCGCGGAACGGTAAACCGCCTGTGAAACCTGAATCAGGAATTTCTTCACAATTCTCCAATATTACAGGCGTTCCGCAAGGTAGCAATATTGGAATATGCCGCTGTACTATGAAAAACGTACATACTACTATGAAAAACTAATGGTCGTGTGTGCGAATCTTAGTAGAATCAGTCCATTCGGCGTTAAAGTAATTTTAGCTTGAGTTTATTCTCCGGCTCCTAATTACTCTTCCTTCGTGCTTAATTCTATATTACCGTAATGAAGACTCTTGACAGCGCAAAGTTTAGCGTTACCAGTTGAAAATAATTCGTAGAAGAAAACTACTCAAGTACTAACTGGTTCACTAATGGTTAATTAACCCTAATTTTTAAACTTCTTAGAGGGGGAAGGGTTCTGATGCACCATAGGAAAAATTCCTGCCTCCAAAAACCCCCACATGCTAAATTTGGTTCCATTTGCCTGATTAGTTCTCGAGTTATGCAGAAACATCTGTTTCATTTGTGCGAGAGCCCCCCGTCTTAACGGGAAATTAGCAGTCAGTAACTTTTCGTCGAAAAGCCCAATTTCGAAAGCAGTTTTGGGGCCCAAATCAGGGGTACTGGTTTTAAAAATATACTAGAGGACCCGGCGCGCGTTGCGACGCCATTCTAAAAAGATGGTACATGCATAATTCTGAAGATTTGATTAATTGTAATCTTGCAACCAATAGCTTTCTTTTTGACAACCTTAATCATGCCGCAAATTTCTAATCCAACGCATAAGCATTTGTGACTCGAGCAGCAAGTCCAACGTAACTATTTGGGTTTTATTACCAACCCTTAAAATGGTAATGTTGGCAAAATCGTAATAAAATATCAGTGCAGTTCGATTGAAATCAGTTGAAAACTGGTCAGAAACAATAAACTTAGTGTAACCTCAACATTATTTTCTTCATATTTTCATTTTAACAATGTATTTTCTTTTCAATTTTGTTTTTAAAATAAGTATTATATTATCTTACTTCTATTTAATTTGACCCATTATCATGGCTTCACCGATTTATTCTTAACAATTTTGTTCCAAATTTATCTTATATTTTAGTATGGACGGCAACACTCGCGAATTCGATTACTTTTTGAATATTGCAAAAAATTCTGTTTAATTTGTATGAGAGCCATCCCCCGTTACAGAGGGGAGAGGAATCACAATACGCCATAGAAAAAAATTTTGCCTCCAGTAACCCCCAAGTTATGATGAAATTTTTTGTTTTATTTGTATGGCAACCCCCCTCTTAGAAGAAGAAGGATTCTCAATCTACCATAGAAAAAAAATTCTACCTCCAAAAACCTTCACTTGCCAAATTTGGTTCCATTTGCTTGATTAGTTCCCGAGTTATGAAGGAATTTGTGTTTCATTTGTATGGGAGCCCCCCCTTCTAGAGGAAGAGGGGTCTCAAACAACCATAGAAAAAATCCTGTCTTTAGAAACCCCCACATGCCAAATTTGGTTCCATTTGCTTGATTAATAGTCAAGTTATGAGGAAATTTTGGTTTTATTTGAATGGGAGCCCCCCCCCTCTTAGAGGAAGAAGGGTTCTCAATCTACCATAGAAAAAATTTCTGCCTCCAAAAACCTTCACATGCCAAATTTGGTTCCATTTGCTTATTTAGTTCCCGAGTTATAAAGATATTTGTGTTTCATTTGTGTGGGAGCCCCCCTTCTAGAAGGGGAGTGGTCTCAAACAACCATAGACATAAATCCTGTCTCTAGAAACCCCCACATGCCAAATTTGGTTCCATTTGCTTGATTAATAGTCAAGTTATGAGGAAATTTGGTTTTATTTGTATGGGAGCCCCCCCTCTTAGAGGAAGGAGGGTTCTCAATCTACCATAGAAAAAATTTTAACCTCCAAAAACCTTCACTTGCCAAATTTGGTTTCATTTGCTTAATTAGTTTCCGAGTTATGAAGAAATTTGTGTTTCATTTGTATGGGAGCCCCCCCTTTTAGAGGGGGAGGGGTCTCAAAAAACCGTAGAAATAAATCCTGTCTTTAGAAACCCCCACATGCCAAATTTGGTTCCATTTGCTTGATTAATAGTCAAGTTATGAGGAAATTTTGGTTTTATTTGTATGGGAGCCCCCCCTCTTAGACGAAGGAGGGTTCTCAATCTACCATAGAAAAAATTTTTGCCTTCAAAAACCTTCTCATACCAAATTTGGTTCCATTTGCTTGATTAGTTCTCGAGTTATGAAGAAATTCGTGTTCTATTTGTATGGGAGCCCCCCCTTCTAGAGGAGGTACGGGTCTCAAACAACCGTAGAAATAAATCCTGTCTCTAGAAACTCACACCTGCCAAATTTGGTTCTATTTTCTTGATTAATAGTCAAGTTATGAGAAAATTTTGGTTTTATTTGTATGGGAGCCCCCCCTCTTAGAGGAAGGAGGGTTCTCAATCTACCATAGAAAAAATTTCTACCTCCAAAAACCTTCACATGCCAAATTTGGTTCCATTTGCTTGATTAGTTCTCGAGTTATGAAGAAATTGGTGTTCCATTTGTATGGGAGCCCCCCCTTCTAGAGGGGGAGGGGTATCAAACCATGCTAACAACATTCCTCACATCAAACGCAATGTGTATGCCAAGTTTCATCAAAATCCGTCGAGCGGTTTGCGAGTCTATACCGGACACACGAACAGCATGTCATTTTTATATATATAGATTCACTGCATTCTTTTTGCCAATCTGAACACAGCGAATATATTTTCATGTTCAATTTTTTTATTTCAAATAAAAAAAACTGCTTTTGAAGTTTACAGAATCAATTACGGCTAATTTCACCTTAAAGGGGGGAGGGTTCTGAATTCACCATAGAAAAAAATCCTGCCCCGATTTTACGAGTCCTACACAAATTCATATTTCAATGATAATTACCACTTACGATTAAAATATGCTTGTCCAGCAAGGAGGGGTGCAATGGGGAGCAATAATGAGAAACTGATGGTTCAAATTGCTAAATTGCAAACGTGTGTGGGGCATGCAGAAAATAAGCACGCTAATAATGGTCGCGTGGGAGTCTAAATAGGTGGAATCTCCGCAATAGCTTGTGGTGGTAATATCTCGCAGTTTTTCAAAACACGTTTCCCAAATATTCAATTGCCGACGATTTTGGGATGCCAGCGAGTATCATGCATATCAGATTCAATGCAAACATCACGGCTTTTACGGGTCTATGCACTGCAAGCTGTACTGTCCTCGAGAGACGACACAGCTAATCTCGTCTGATATTCTATCGTACGCAAGAGTTTAGGCTTTTAATGCTCAACGAATCCTTTCCTTGGGCGGGTATCCACAGAGTGTTAACCAGAACGACGAAGGCAATCCAAAACCGGAGCAAAGCGCTAGACTGCTTACACAAGTTCCTCAAATATACGCCGGTTTTAACAATCGGATGTTATTTCGTTGATTGTGTACAAGATCCTTTTTTAGAGTAAATGCGGTCTATTTTTAGTGCATGTGTGTTGTTCCTGTAAAGGATTTCTGGTTAATAGCTGGTTATGTGTCTGGCAGGCAGGCGGAAGGCGGTGTCGTACGGTCCTTGGTGCCTCCAGTGCTGAAACTGTATAAATGGATTGTACATACGGTTTACTTTTTCAGGCAATTACATTATTGTGTGGTAAATTTGATTGAATTTGTTGAGCAATTAAAATAATAATAAAACCAGCCTTAAAAATTTTAATTTTCAACAACTATACACAATCCAAAAGTCTGAAGAACGGTTTAACGATTAAACAGCAACTCAAAGAGCAATTATTCATCGTGAATGTTTTCTTTTTTCTCCCGTTTCTCACTATTTTCACAGATATACGACCTCGCCAAGGAAACGGTCGTGCTGCTACTCGAATCCAGCCCAGATATTGGCCAACTGCTGGAGTGGGTTATCGATCGATGCTACACGGCCTATCCGCGTGAGGCGGACGCGTGCTTTCTCGCCCTGGCTGTCATCTTCAGTGCGCGGTAAGTGTGGGAAACGAAAGTTGAAATTGCAAAATGATTTTCTCGGAAGCATGCTTTACTTTCTTTTTTTGTTTTTTTTAACTTTATCTTTGCGGTTTGCTCGAAATCAAAAACATGTACCGCATGCTCTTGAATTGCTTATATGTAAATTTGCGCAGTTTAGGTTGGATTACAGGATCACGTTACGTGTCACGTACTGTTTCAGAGAAGCAATTCTGTTTTGCTGGAACTCTGTAGCATCGTTGACTATCCTATACCTGCATTTGATTCCGTTGAACACGTTTGAGTGTAAATAGTAGTGAAAATTAAGCTTTATTGTGCATTAAAAAGAGATGGCACACATTTATAGCACATTCGCACTTCGCAACATAGGCTATGAGTGTTGATTAAATGAATATTATTACATACAGTGAAGGGGACGTGGCTCATGAATTATTTATTTTATGCAACGAGAAGTGCATCAAGTTCAGGGAGACAACCAACATTCACATTTGGTTTGGAACTACCACTTTTCTTGCCAGTACATACCATTGCTTTGTTGAGTCTTGAGTGTGATTGAAATGGAAGCAACGTGACGGAAACCAGAACTCATTATGTTGATTTTTATCTATTTGATTAGTATGCGTATAGGTACATAAAAACAGTCAGACAATCTACTAACTGACAAGTTTGATCGTAACCATGTTTTGATGATAGCATCATAAAATAAAATAATTGCCGTCAAGAAGATTACAAATTCAAAAGATGCTTTTGATATTTAATTACTACACCACTGTACTCACTCAAATGGGTTTATAGGATTATTTTTTCTTTATTTCATTTATTTCATTACGATTACGTTGCCCAAGGGTATGACATTTTACAAATCCAGGTTAAAAGTGAAACCTACGTTTAAGCAAACGTTTTTGTACTGCATAACATCTGATGAGATACTTGCAATCTTCACTATTGTGTTGAGCCATCTGTTGATATAGGTACAGTATCGGACATAACTGCTTTGTTTGGTTTGTTCAAAGAAATATGTTTATAGTTAACTAAGTTGAATTAATAATAATATCCAAGTTGAGTGTTTGAGCTAGATTCAATGAATTTTAAAGTGCGTTTTTTCCAATGTCCAATACTGTGTATACATAGGATCAAAGTAATATTTCTTCGGTTACCGTGAAAAAGACATACATACACTCACTACTTATTCAACCGAAAAGCAATAAGCCTCAGCATGGATTATCTGCTGCCCAGATTGAATAAATTATGCTCCTCAGACATTCTGTTTGAGTTTATTGGATTTTATAGAGCAAGAGAAGTACATTTCCGCATCAGTACTTCGCTCGATTCAAAACGGAAAACTGCTTTGAATTTTGCTGCGTGATATGGATGTAGGCGTCTGCATTTTCTGTATGTACGTCCAAAGTCATTTTCTCTGCTGGGGATGAGTTGAACGTTGCGATCCGTACCGTCTGGCTAGTATTAACAGTTTGCATTCCATAAATCGTTCTTCGGAAGTTCTATGCTGCATTGTATCTCTTATAAGGGTGATGAGGTTGATTGATAGGATGATAGGTAAAATATGCTGGTCAACAGTTGTAGAATAAAGGTCACCGAATGAAGGGAACGGATGAGGGGTTGACATAAGCAATGCAAAGATTGGCAGTACAAAAAGAGAAAAAAGGCTTCCCCTTGTGGTATGACCGAGATGTTGCAGAACGAGTCGGGAAACTGAGACCCAATCTTTACACTTACTATATGGTGTGTTAAATAGGTACGAAGCTACTTACAGAACGGTGAGGAAACTGCCGGTCCCTCAAGTTGTAAGGCTTGAAGATAGAAGATACTGTGATCAACCCGATCAAACGCTGCTTTCAAGTCCGTGTACACTACATCAACTTGCACTCTTTCGTTCATATTACGTAGGTAGAATGAGAAGAAATCTACGAAATTCGTGAAGATTGTACATTTCGAAAACATCCCATGCTGGTCTGAGGAGTTGTAGCGTTGACACCTAGCAGACGTGGTTCACGATGATCTCGTGCTGGAGCATAACGATGTAATGCCTCGATAGGGTATGGTACTTACACTGCTGGATTGAAGAATAAGCAACAATCGTGAAAGAGGTCTAACGAGAACAGTAGATCACTTTTTCAGGACGTAAGGTAGAATACCGTCTGGTCCGGCAAATTAGTTTGTTAGTGATTGCGATCAACACACCTTCGCCACGGGATGCTGTACTATTCTGCCGGCTACGATCACGTCTAAAGACGGAAAATGCGCTCCCGACTAACCCGAGTAACGAGTGAAGCCAGGTTTCGACTCTATTATATCAATAAAAAAGATCGTCGATGTTGGTTCGAAGTCCACGCAAGTTCTGGTAGTAAATTAGTAACGGATTAGAGGAGTTCTGGTGTGGATCAGGAACAATGCTCGAAACGGTATTGCGTAATCGGAGAGTTCCTATCGGAGTTGTCGGAAGCCACGCGCCGTACACCTACATAATACCGAAGTAATTGCATCTCGGTGTAGCCTCAGATGTTGGTAGAAATACGGTGAAATGTTGCCTATAGAATGCAACGTCTTGAGGGTCTGGATTGATGGAGATATCAGCGTGTGAGGGTAGGCTTGGGTCGCAGGAACCAAGCATGTAACAGCAGTAGTGAAGATATGTAACACGATTACTTTTTGTTGGAATTGTAGATTGTCCATTTTCCTGATACATTCGGAGTCTGTTTCCAGTACAACGGAGGTTTTATCCGGAGTTTTATGCACGCATGGTTTATGCATATTATTGCTTGATTCTATAGTATCGTATCGTCACCCACAATAGGGTTAAAAACGAGCCAGACTGTCGACTTCTAGGTAGGTTTGAGACTTGAAATCGGGACAATAAACGGTAACCGAAAACTATCGAAGGTCGCAAAGAAACATCTGGTTTGGCAGGCTAATTGTATCTGAGGCTTGAAAAGCTTCATTTTGATTGCAAACGAGACCGTCATTCAGGAAATTTTAACGAAAGAGTGTCTGGAAAAGCATCCTGATTTGATTTTCTGAAGTAACGCGTTGTTCCGTGCTGTTTTGGTCGAATTTGGCATCCATGAAGCTCAGTGAACGTTCACTGGGCTACTAATGAGCTAGCGGCATTGTAGAACCGTAAATACCGTAAATTTGTAGATAATAACTGGTTCTACAAATGTCCCCGATATTTATCAAATTTTGCTCGACTGTGACGGTATTGTAAAACAAATCAAAACTGAATCAAAGTGATCGAACCATCCCTGGTTACGATATCCTGTTAGTTTGCAAATTTATATCGAGTCAAGGAACTAAAGCAAATACTTGAGGATCAAATAGAATGTACACATTAGATGGAACTGACAGGTAAGTAAGATCTTGGCAGGCTAATTGTTTATTACTTATTTATTATTTCAATTCAATTCAATTGGGTCAATTGGATGAAATAACATTGCTTTTAAGTTATAATAATATAACCAACGCAATTTAAAAGTAATGTCATTTCACTGCTACCTATTGTTTACTGCTACCTTCATGGAAGTGCAACCACAATTTGCTTTAAACAAATAAAGAAAACTTTAAGTCTTAATCGTGAAAGGGCTCATGACACAAAAGGAATTATAATGATTCCATGAATCTATTCGAATTGAAATAGGACATGTTGCATTGCAGCCTATCAAACCGACATAGCAAGGATAATGTTAAAATTACGGTTTGCCCATTGGATGTTTCCAACGGTATTTATATAATTAGGAAAACGGAAATTCTCGTCCTCGTTTCAACAATAAACGCTTGATTTCCCAAACGAACCGATAGAACAGATCCGGTTGAATTGTTATTTACCCAGGAGGAAAATGAACCAAAGCTTTATGCTCTTTCGTGGACCTTCCAAGGAAGATGTTGTTTCAACAAACCAAGTTTATAACAAAACTCGTAAGATTGCTTTTTACGATAAAGCAGCTCGCCATGTGTAGTAGGTATATTTATCAAGTTAATATTTTATTGTTTCTTGCTAGTCGGGTTGGGTCAGAACGCCCGAATAAAAATCAACAAATCGTCATTTGACGGATGCTGTCCCCATCGCAAAAGGGTGGTCTGCTGATGGTCAATGATTCCTTTCCAACTCATGCTTCACCGCTCTTTACCCTTATTACCGAAAATCGACTTTTGAAAGCATGCTTCCCGAGAAAAGCATTACAGTTTGACGACTCCAACGAACTGCTGGTGCTCGGTGCTTCATTGTGGTTATTGATGTTGCTTTCCTTTTTTTCGATGTTTACTTTCAGCGAGTATCCGTGCGATCACTACACATCGGTAATCAACGTCACTCTACTGATGACCGGCTGTCCACGCGTTGAAGTTCACTCAACCGCACTTCAGTTGCTGCAAATTTTGGACAAACGCTTTTTCGGCAACGTTGGCCCTCTGCAGTCGGAAAATGATAGAGGTATGTTTATGTAGTCATTGTAACTGGGGAATTCGGTAATATTTATGGGATATGTTATTAAACGACGTCGTCAGCGTCCTGTCTGACGGCACACTTTTCAATGTGATTAATGATTTTCTGCAGAAAAAAAACAGTCTACCCAATCCATACTCGTTTAATAACGTCTAGCCGTGGTCATCCGCAACGAGGCGCTACGTGCCTGCGAATAATTGCACTTGTAGTAATTGCTGGTGCTGGAAAGAAGGATTAAAAAGGGAAAAAATTGTGATTACAGTTTTCGACATATATATCATACGTTTCAGATGGAAGCAAATAGTGAAAATTTGTTGTATGGTTTATCGATAAATTATTCAAGTTGTACCAATGTTGTTGTTTAATGAAATTTATTGTTTTCTTCTGCCTCATACACAATTTCTCCAGCCATCATTTAAAATGAGCCCCCATAAATCAACAACGAGCTTTTTTTAGGTTTCATTTTATTTCTGGTTGATTATACTTTTTCGAGACCGTCACTTTTATACATCAATTGACACTGATGGATCGATATTTGGATGACTATCCGGATCGGTCAGTCTGAGGTTTTTGTGTGTTGCCTCAGCACTTAGAATTGTAAAATTTCCCATGAGCTTAAGCTCAGAGCCAGAAGCTCTGAACGAAACAAAAAAATGGTTGGTTTATTTTAACGACCTGTTTTCTCCCAAGTGGTCACTTAAAGTACAGGAGGGGTTGGACGTTGGCGCAACAAGCGTTCTTCGAGGTTGTCTATCTGTTTTCGTAAGCCGGGCGTGTCCCTAAAAGAATAAAAACGGCTGTGAAACATCGGATGATGTTTCTTGCTCCTGTTGCCAGAATTCAACTGAGGCAATCCCGCGGCGCACAGCAGAAAGACTTCTATGTTGTTGCTTTGCTATTAAATTTAACAACATTCTTTGCATTACAATAAAAAATAAATAAATAGAGTCGTTTTAGGTGCTTGTCATCTAATTCGTGGTTATTCGCTTGTAGTTATTTGATGCGGGTTCGTAATATAAATAGAAACAAATTAAGAGAAAGATAATGCGGCAAAATTAACTTCAGTTGTGAATTATGCATAATATATCATAACTCCAATAGCTAACTGAAAGAACTAGGGCTAGGGCTAGGGTTAGGGCTATAAATATATAAGGAAGAATGCCTCCAGAAGCGCTTGCTGCCTTTCCACCGCTCCTATGAAGGTGGTAATCTGTTTTGGCCGGATCTAAAAAATTCTGGGCGGTTGTGAAAGGCAAGCTTCGAAACACAGGGAAGGTCTTAAAAAACGATCAGGATTTGAAAAAAGAGTGGATAAAAAAATATTTAAGAAAGATGGCGCAAGAGTTGCACAGGATTTGATGGATAGCGTTAATTCCAAGTTAAATATATTTAATCAATTAATTTTCTAATCAAATGAATCAAAACTAACCTTAAACTAGATATTTTTCTTGCGTAGTGTTGGAAACTAAAACGCGATAAATCTATAAAACTCTTAAATGCGACCATATAGACCGAAGACGTGAATTAATTCGACTGTTCGGTGTGTGGATTTTCTGATTGAAATGCAGCTTATAAATTATTGCTCTGTTATCGTGGTCGCACGCAACGTGGACGTGCTTATTCTAAGTTATAATGGAAGAATCGAATTTCAGAATTGTTTCGTGATTTCCTCGACAACAATTTCGTTCTTTGTTGATTTTTTTTCATAGTTTTAATCAAAATAATTTTAAACATTGGCTCTATCCCATGTTCTCTGACTAGTGTACTAACGTATAACGTACGCGTTATGAGTGAAAAAAAAGCTCCATGAAAACGTAGTATAGATCGACTTCAATATAGAACCATGACTGAGGAGCTCTGGAGGTATGCAATCTATCCATTAGCTTTGTGATATTCCGTAATAATGTCAGCGAATTGGTTTTTGCTGGTTAGTTTTCGTCGTCCGGCTGCTACACAGGCAGGAATATTGTTTCGAGCGCACTTTACAGTCCTGTGCTGGTGTATCACTTTTCACGTATGATGGTTCCTGCAGAAAATTGGTATACGAATAGTTACACACTAGGTAGTGGGTCGGACACGGTGCTTTAAATCCTTCTCGTTGAACGTTATACACCACTAGACTGCAGCCGATTCGTTGCACTTGATCGTTCACCAGGACGGTGAAGTGACCGATTGGACCGCTGAAAGAGAGTTGGAAAAATAGACTACATTATTATTTCATCTCGGATAGTCCACTGAAATCCTATTATATGCAAATGCAGATGAGAATAGTTGAAAGCTTTTTGGTCGTAAAAATAGAAAGGTAACTGTTTCGTGTGGCGATTGATTGACCTTAGGCACTTGAAATTCATGTGAAACTGAATAAGACCTTATGTGATGTGGTACAATGAGTTTGAATGCTGTGAGCCTGTCCAGAACGCAAAAATCTTTTTTATACTGCACTCTTAGAACTGAACATACCATTGAATTTGATGTTATATTTACAACACCAATGAAAATAAAAAATGCCCTTTTTTCTGTCATACGAACTTTGCTACTTTGCCGGGAAAGCTGTCAATCATGGCTGGAGTGGTATTTTGATGTTCCAGAAACCAAACGTCCACACTGCTGGTAATAACTGCTTCCGGTTTCAGCGCCTTTCTACCGCAAACCGTTTTGGATGCAATGTTTTGCCCTGCCGATTCGAACTTGCTAGTGCTGCGACACTGGTCGTGTCCGTAAACGCATCGCCTTGCGTTGCACCAGGCCAAGTGCTGTAGCTCATTGTCCCACAACTGGAAAGATATTTGCAATGCTTTCAAATTGGATTGAGATTAACGCCCATGTTGTTTTTCGATTAGGAAGAACTGCCCACGGCCTGTCTGCATTTCGAGAATCAAAATAAATTGATTTTGTACAAATTATATAAACTAAAATGCTACACCGATTAGAAGTACAACAACAATATAGTCGACGAAATAGAACAGTACCACTTCAGGCATTGCAGCTGCCGGCTGGTGCGGAACGACCGATCCACATGCTATAGAATTCCGTCGGACGTTGTGTTCTCGTAGGATGAGCAACCGTAGTCTGCTGTCGATGGTAACTTTGCGGGGGCGTTTGCCGGCGCACTGGGATCCATAGGATGTCCTCGTTGCTGAGCCGCAACCACAGCCGATGTTTCGCTTGCCCTCGGAACATGCATCTTTGTGGCAGTATTTGTCGGCCTCATGGGTGAAACCGATGTGCTGTGCCAGCGAAACACTTAGCAGAAACAGTGCCGTTGGATTCATTGATTTATACTACGTTTTGGCTACGATTGAGGCGTTCGGCAAACTAACTTCGGAAAATAATAAATTGGGACAGATGCCAAAATTTTTACACTGTCTGTGATAGAGCGGTATTTTAGCGACTAATTTTTATGGTACATTTATACTGCATCGATGGTTAGGGTTTTGTGAATCGTGACATGAGTTTTGTTTTACAAATTTATGGAGAAATCGTGACATGTATAATAGGCGTGAACAATTGCTGCAAGGCAGTATTTTTTTGCTGTTCAAATGGAAACTTACAAAGTGTTTGGATAAAACGTGTCGTTGCAGAATGGAGAATAAAAGCAACCGGGCAATCGGCCATCGTGAGACAAGCGTGAGCATTGTGCATCGACTAGATTCGATGTTCGATTTTTGAGCTTCCAGATATCCAGCCACTCAGATGTTTCTGCTGGCTACGTAATCCGTAGAAAGCTCGATTCGCAGTTGCAATTCGTCATTTAACTTCGCGGCTTACATCGTTGTCACATGTCAGCAGCTAATCAAGCTATATGAACTCCTTCATTACTTTATACCGTTCCCCATCCAGCTCCACCTCGGCACGAACACCGTTTGGACTCCTACAATCCCCGTCAGCAACCTTTTTTATTTTAGCGATGTTAAAGTTAGGTCCCAATCTCGCTGCTTCCAATTTAAAAGATCTCAAAGCTTTTTTACTGCTTAACGGTTGATATCGACGTCATCCCAAGAGTGCCTTTCCACGTTTGCTATTCGAATTGCACTTTCCAAGGTAATGTTGAACAGCTGCTTAGAGAGTGCATCCCCTTGCTTCAGTTGATCCAACGTCACGAAAGCGGCTAAGGGCTCACTCGCTATTCTGACACATGATTTTGATCCATTCATCGTCACTCGAATCAGCGTCGTCGGAACACCATGTTCTCGCATTATCTGCCACAGCTTA
Source organism: Sabethes cyaneus (assembly GCF_943734655.1). Classification (NCBI taxonomy): domain Eukaryota; kingdom Metazoa; phylum Arthropoda; class Insecta; order Diptera; family Culicidae; genus Sabethes; species Sabethes cyaneus. The sequence continues at coordinate 187,092,474 of NC_071354.1, read as the reverse complement.
TTTCGTTTGACTGGATCCTACGCCGCCTTGAAGTCCACAGACAGATGATGAGTCTGCATGTTGTATTCCCGGAACTTGCCTAGTGACTAACGCAGGCTAAACATCTGGTCTGTCGTATAACGACCCTCACGAAAACCAGCTCGCTGGCGAAGGATTCCGCTAACGATCTTAGTTTGCAGAACAGGATACGGGAGAGCGCCTTATAGGCCGAATTGATCAATGTTATGCCTCGACAGTTCTTCACTCCAGTCTCTGTTTTTTTTACCCTCTCTGTCCCAGGGGTGTTTTGGTGGTTTACAGTTTTTGATCATGTAAAAAAGCTAATAATTTACAATTCATCAAACGCAACTATACACCTTGTAAAACAATGTTTTTACTACGTTATAAAATCAAAATATCCATATTTGAATGCCTCAAAAAATTTTTCGGTCGATTTTAGTATCGGAAGTCATGGAGCACCTGTGCTACCATGGGACAGAGAGGGTTAAATTGGGCAGTTGAGCCCATCCAGCCAGTCCTCTGGGATTTGTTCTTGCTCCCAGATCCTGACAGTCCTGGTCCTGACGCTTGCTCCCTGTTTTTAGAAGTTGTGTCGGGATACCGTCCCTCCCGGCAGCCTTACCGTTTTTCAGTTCACTACCAACCACAACCTTCTCGACGTCCTCCTGTGTCGATGTCTCCACAGCTTGGTCATCGCTCACAACTCGTATCCTGTTCTTGCAGATCTCCGTGTTTACTTCGCCATTCAATAGTGCCTAGAAGTGCTCTTCCACCTGCCTGCAACCGCCGTTTTGTCAGTAAACAGGTTGCCGGTTGTTTTGCTGTCTTCCACGCCTACCACCTCTCTCGCAGTTGTTTCAATGGCTCCATGGGAGATCCTCCATAGCCCACATATATCTTCTTCCCTTGCTTTCTACTGTTCTACGAATCGTTGATCAAGCTAGGGTAAATTAACCATTAGTGGACCAGTTAGTACTTGAGTAGTTTTCTTCCACGAATTATTTTAAACTGGTAACGCTAAACACGCAACCGATGGCACTTACAATACGAGTAACTTTCGATTAAGCCTAAAAAAATATCAATTTATGTTGAAAATTTCTATATTTTGCACATTCTTTAAAACAGATTGGATTGTCCGTTTTCCTTTAATGGACCTTGTGGTTTACATTAGGATAGCGACCGGGTCCATTATAGTAATTCTAGTGCATTTTGCATGGAGAGGGTCCACTAATGGCGACATATTTTTAGTTAACCTATAATGGACCCTCACTTGTTGAACATATCGATTTTAAGGCATTAATAATTGAATGCAGCTAGATCTCTATAAACTGGAATGCGTGGTATGTTTAGTACTTTCTGTTTCATGTCATATTTTCTCGGAAATAAGCAGCACAAGCTAATAAACGCCGAAACTGTACCCGAGGTCCATTATAGGTAAAGAGTCCACTATAGGATAAGTTACCCTATTTAGCGTATTCCGTGGCCACGCCAGCTACCGTCAACCACTAGGTGTAGAAAAGTAGCGTCTTCTCAGTGCGAGTCTTTACCGCGTTCGACAACCTTGTGCGAATCTTACACATGAAGTAGTCAGAGTCAATATTTGGTCCCCGAAAAGACCATACAATAATGATATCCGTTTCGACCGTTAATCAAGACATGATCGATTTACTGCAATTTATGCTCATTTTGGAAGTGTTATTGGAGGTTTTTTATTAGGGTACTAGTCCTAGTAATTCATACTAGTTAGAATTACTGATGCTCGAGTATTAAACACACATAAAACACATTCCAGTGAGTGCTGCAGTTAAGTGCTTTTTTATCGTCGGTTTTTTCATTTCTGCGTATTGGTTATAGTATTCGAAACTGATTATATCTGTTAGATCCACCGGAATAAAGCTTCATCTTCCTATCTACTTGTTCCCGTTCCAACTTTCGTCATACATCGATAAAAGTACCAAGAACGCTTAAAGAGCTTGCAAGAGCCAACCGCTCTACCGGAAAGATAGGATGGACCTGGTTGTAGTTCTTCCGAGCCTGACAAACAGTATTGAATGTAACGCAGTGATCTCGGAATCTGACTAAGCGTTTTTAACCATAAACGAGATTTTAAAAGTTCGACTGACCGTTGGTAGTTCATATGGAGGCATGTTTCCGCTAATTCCGTAGCTAGGGCGTGATACACGATAAAATTTAACATTTCGGCGATGAGAATTTCACACTCACATTGATGGTACACAGAACGAACTACAACGGTCCCAACACACTACCTTGAGGTACGCTGGACCGAATGTCTTTGAGGTGAAATGAATATTATGAATTTGTTATAAAATGTAGTTGAATGAAATGATAGCTTTACTGTAACTTAATTGGTTTTTCCATAGTAGCTCAAAGAAGTGATTTGATGCATTAGACTGCATTTCTATTATTGTTATTATAGATGTGGTACTGGCTTTTGGTCACGGGTTTCGTGCGAAAATATTTATATTTCGTTTATTGTCGACGTTTCGAAGGGTATCTCTTCATCCTCAGGACAGCTATTGATTTACAAAATTTTTAACATAGTTATACAAGTCTAACATTTAACATTTAACTACTCACAACGTATGCAAATATTTTCTTTGTCAAGTAATTTGTGTCATTTGTGTATATAAAGTTGTCGGTTTCTCTACACTGAAAAAGCAGCACATTTATAGTGTGGGTTTTTTTGCAAACTATTGACTATTGACGACGCGGACTATTGAGAACTTACACAGATTTTACCCGGGCACATCGGACATAGATTGAAGAATGAAACTTTTCAAATGGCTGTGTAAGATGGCGAAATTTCAAGAAAAGATTGCATGGAACGCTTGGAAACTAATAAGAACAGACATGGCGTAGCTAAAGAGCAACGTCTTGGCTGAGAGTTACGATCAGAATTATTGAGCGAGAGAGTGTAAAATGCCATATGTAAAAAGTTGATTATTGTTATTTAGTATGTGGGCCTTGTTGTGACTGTTGTAACGGCTGTTGTTGGTGGTGCTACTGCTTTTATCGTATTATGATCATTAATAGTGCAACTGTCGACAGGCATTGGTTTCAATTTCCGCCCGAGCAGACCTGAGGATTTATTCTTCATTCTTTATTCTTTGAGAAGAGAAACCCCCACGGAAGTGGATCGGCTTTAACGGCTCCTTCTTCAGCCGGCACAAAAACTTCTTTTTTGCATCAACAGATTACACACCAAATGATACAAGTTACTACTACATTGGAAACTTAAAATTATTACACGTATTAAAAATTATTATTTAAGTACAGCTAACACTACACAAGTACAATTACGTACTTTACTTTAGAGCACGCAAAAAAGCTTGTTAAAAAATTATGGTCATTTTGACCATAATTGGTGCGTAACGCGGGAAGATTGCGAAAGTGGTGAGATCGGAGGTGCCGACGACGGATATTGATGTTCAGGAGACAGGAGCTGAAGTATATCTGAACTGTGAATTTGAAAGGTTAGGATATCAGAAATGAAAATGGCCTAAGCAACCTCTCGCCGTACAGCCAAAGAATCAAGCCCAATTAGATTACAGTGGTGTTCATAGGTTGGAGGTTCAAAGGGCTGTTCTGATAATTGCAGACATCACCTGCATACAACAATTCAGTGTAAAATTGATATCGTTCAGGTAAAGAAGAAAGATATACGATCCCTTTTGACTACCCTGAGGTACACCAGATATGACAGATAAAAGTGAAGAGATAACGCTACCTAGTTTGACAGACATTGAATATCTGCTCAGCATTTGCATGAAATGTGTATTCACTTTTCTATTACTGGTTCAAGTGTGAAATGATTATAAACAGGCGACCGACTTTGTTGTATTTGAGTGGTACCTCTATGACCGTTGCAGTTCATGTATGGTAAAAATCTGATTAACATCCATAATATTTTATGGTACACATTGGTTTAGCATCAGAAAAATACTTTTTCTATTAACTAACAATAGACAAACACCACCGCGCCATGTCACTCATGAAAATCAACAAAAATATATCACTTGCAGTCGATAATGATCTGGTTGAATTGCTTCCTATTAACACCTTATAAACCAGTCTGGCATGAGCGACAGCTCCGCCGAAATGGTGCTGAATCGAAATAATTCGCTATTTATGTTCTGAGTGCTGGCAGTTATTACGCTACTGTTACCTATTGGCTGATTGATATGCTAGAGATGCCTTCTGTGTACGCCGCCGGTTGCCGGTTGTTTGTGAAACGGAATCGGGAAGTAAATATTTATCTGCTTCGAACTTAACTATGGGGAAGTTTTTGGAAAAACATGGACCATCCTGCCGCAGTCCGGGTAAGGCTACGGATTAAAGCTCGTGGAAATTAAATCCAAGGATTTATGTTTTGTGGTGCGATTATAAATTTTGCGTTTGAAAATGAAATAGATAGATAAAAAGCTTATTAGATTCGATCAATGTCAGCTGGTATTTTACTACAATGACATTTTTCCATATTACTTACCAAATAAGCAAATCAATATTTTCTTTAGGGTTCAATAAAAATTATAAATCTGTAAATTCATCAAGAAGCGACACAAAAAGTTATTTCGGCGTTGTTCTACGCTTTTTTAATTTTCCTTTTTAATGCTCAGGTATAACTGCAATGTGAAAGCTGATTTGCAAATTGTAATTTGTTTCACCTTTCTGTACCGTGTATGACAGTGTTAATTAAAACATGAAATCAGAAAAAATATAAACTATCTGTTTTACATACTGCAATTTATGTAGCATTCATTGGGCTGAAATTCTCCAATAATAATAAACGATGTTTACGACCCTTTTTGAGACTTCCGCTCAAATGAACTGCAGCATGAAATTGCCAGAATTTCATATTTTTCCAGTTGATTAATCAGCTGGAAATAAATTTACAACTATCAAAAAATGTACTGTGTTGCATAGCGCCGAATCTAAAACTGTTTATTGATGTATGACGCGCTCGAGATATTGTGTCGTTCATCATTATTGAAATAAATTTGCATCTACCTTCAATTATCCGGAAATGTCTTGCATGAACCTTCACAGTTCAGTGGAATTAACATCTGAAAAAGCAAAGTCTTGGGCTTAAACGTCTTCAACAACTTGACCTTTCTTTATCGACTGGCTTCTTTAGCAACCAGCTGTTAGAGTACATGACAATTACTGGACTAGTGAAATGATCCTACTGACTCTATCTAGCAGCATTCCTACCATCTAGATCCGCATCGTACCACGAAGTTAACTGGAAGGTCGGAATTAACATCTATTTATTAGTTATTCATACTAAATTGATGTATGAATAACTAATTAAGATGTTAATTCCAACATTCCGATCATAATAATAACATGGTATTTGATGGATTCAATTCAACAGAGACAATATGCGTTAGGTGATTAATGCAAATAATCGATTTAGTCGATTTCGCAGAAAATGTAAACATTTAATTACTAAATTACTGTCATCTCTTGCTGTCGGTTTATCGTTTTCTTTTAGTATAATTTCTAGCATCTGCAGGCTAGAATAAAATAAAATAAAAAGCAACCCCAATGAGAGTGAGATTCCCCATTCCCCCCAAAGCTCAAATAAATAAAATCCGCACACTTGGCTGTGCGATTCCGTTACGGTTGAAATTTATGAATGAATGCTCTCGTTTGTGGGGTAGATTTTAATTTCCTCCCACGCAATTCATTCATTTGTTGGGATTAGTAGACCGGTTAAAGGGAAGAGCGGTTTAATTAATCACTCGGAATCTATTTTTCAGTCTGGTCTTCTTTTTTCTTTTTCCTTTGCAGAGCTGGACAAGGTTGGCACTTTAGATACCGTTCTAAGTGGGGCGTACTGTCGCTCGCAGATGTACCTCTCGAGACAGATGGCCAGGCTGCGACCCGAGCTGACAATGTCGATGTTTTCCGGTAAGTTTCACTGAACTTTTTCCTAGAAAGTGAATGATGGTTCTGTTATGCTGCATAAGTTATAAGTTTCTGAGAACTGTTATGATTTAATGAACTGATTTACTTATATAGAAGGTACGAGTATGATATATTTTAAATTGTTCTTCTCCATTACTTGCAACTAATATCAAATTTCATGAAGAATTTTGAAATTTGAATTGCCCAGCAAAAAGAAAAAAAGTTGATTTTTTAGGAATAGAAATTGGATTTAAATTTAAAATCGACCGCAAAATTGAAATTCAATATGACTTGTAGGTGGATTCAAAATTAGACATTAAATTGAACCTGCTTTAGATACAGGTTTTAAAATTGCGTTTCAAATTAGGCTTGAAATTGAATTTCAAGTCGGATCTGAAACTAGAATTAAATTAGAACTTCCTTTTTTGGTTGACAATAAGTCACTTTATTTTTTTCTTTATGGGAAGAGTAAATGTTTAATGTGACAAATAAAAAATAGGATAGACTGAAAATCTTGATCTTAGACTAAAAATATGGACCAAGCGAGGGTGAGAGTCGAACTCACAGCTCTCAATCTCTAGTTGAGCGTGTTGTTTAACTAATTACACCACCAGGCCGTCTGATATCTTACAGTCTAACATTAAATTTTGTTGCGTTATCGAACTTTGTGATTTTATCACGCATTTACACAACAGGAGTCAACAGCACCCTGCGGTGGTAGCCATCTAGTCTTTTTCTTCCTTTTTTGGTTGACAATAAGTCGCTTTACTTTTTTCTTTACGGGAAGGTGGCTAGGTGGCTACCACCGCCGCAGGGTGCTGTTGACGGGAGGGCAACCACGATTCACCGTTCTCATATGTTAACCGAATAGTAAACCAACCTATCATCCAGCGTGGCAAGAACAAAACGAGTCGGTAAATAATACTCCTGTTGTGTAAATGCGTGATAAAATCACAAAGTTCGACAACACTACAAAATTTGATGTTAGACTGTAAGATATCAGACGGCCTGGTGGTGTAATTGGTTAAACAATACGCTCAACTAGAGATTGAGAGCTGTGAGTTCGACTCTCACCCTCGCTTAGTCGATATTTTTAGTCCAAGATCAAGATTTTCAGTCTAGCTTATTTTTGATTTGTCACATTAAACATTAAATTAGTACTAAATTAGATTTGAATTCTAACTTAAAATGGATCATTCATTTGCATTTCACATCGGAGCTAAAGTAGGAGTTAAGTTGGACCTGAATTTGTCCTTAAAATATGGCAGTGAATTGGACTTGAAATTGGATCTCAATTGGACTTGAAATTTTACTTAAAGTTAGACTCAAGATTGGGGGGTTAAAATTGAAAATAAATTAGGCTCGAAATGGAACTTAAAAGGGACATTTGAATTGGAATTGGTTTTGAACTCGAACTCACAAACGGTGACCTAATTGAAATTCAATAAGACTTGAAATTGGACATTAAATTACCCTTGCACTTGACATGGGATTTAAAATTGCACTTCATTTCAGGCTTGAAACTGACTTCAAATCGGAGCTTAAACCAGAATAAGGTTAGATTTGAATTTAGACTTAAAATGGGACGTTGAAATTGGACTTCACATTGAAACTAAACAAGGAATTAAGTTGGACTTGAATATGTCCTTAAAATGGGACATTAAATTGGTTTTGAAATGGAACTCAAGATCAGAGGTTACAGTTGAAAATAAATTAGACTCGAAACGGTACTTAAAACGGACATCAAATGGGGCACTAAATTGGACTTAAATTGGATTTGATATTTCGGTTGAAATTGCACTTGAATATGGGCTTGATATCGGACATAAAATTTGACTTGAAATTAAAGCTGATTAGACTGCAATTTGCACTTGAGATTGGAGATAAAATTGGAATTAAATAAAACTTGAAATTGTCCTTAAAATAGATCATTAAATTGGAATTAAATTAGATTTGAAGTTGGACTTAAAATGGAACAACAAATTGGACTCAAAATTGGACTTAACATTTGGTTTGAATTTGCATTTGAAATTGACATTAAATTGGACTTCACATTGGAACTGAAAAAGGAAGCAAATTAGACTTAAATTTGTCCTTTAGGAATTGAATTGGACATGAAATTGGACCTCAATTGGGCTTGAAATTTCATTTGAAATTGGACTTGAGATCGGAGGTGAAATTGGAAATAAATTAGACTCGAAATTGGACACGCAATTGACTTAAATTGGTCATGAAATTTCACTTGAAAGGTCGCTTGAAATTGTGCTTGAAATTAGAATAAAATTAGACATAAAGTTGGACTTAAATGAGACACAAATTTTGGAATTTATGCAATTGTGCACTACTCGTGTATTTTAACGCGTAGTTTTGGAATTACCTAGATTTTTTCGTGTACTTTGGAATTTAGGTGTTTTTTACGGCGGATCGTATCTTTCGCGTAAAAAGCAAATTGAGAGTAATTTGAATTTGAAGTTTTACAGGGTATGTCGATGAAGAAGCGAAGCTCTAGTGTGAATAGTAATGGACCTAGATGACTTCCTTGCGGTACACCCAAGTTTGAACTAAACCGTTGTAAATGCGTGATTCCATCATGAGTTTTTACATACAGGAAAAGCTGCCGCTATTCCGGCTAACAAAGTCATTGTGGATAATGCGTGGGCCCTTCTCCCCATCTATTGGGGTCATTCTGCATTGGGAGGGCTTACTTAACGATTGACTCATGTGATCTAGTTTCTAGAAGGAGATTCTTAAATACCCCTAGTACGTGCAAGTGATGTTGCTTGCCGACCGATTCCATTTTCATTTTGGCCTTTCATATAGGAGCTGGTAAACGTCACCAATCGTTCTGTTTGTATAATTCCCCTTGTCAAGTTAGGTCCATTGCTATGAACGGTTGTTCTGCTAGGATAGCTGGTAGTCCTCAAACATACATACATGAAAAGCTGCCGCTATTGAAGAATTTTATAGGATTTTATAGGATGTTCGCCCGATGTAATTCTTTATGTGTTATTTTTAATCAGTAAACAGTGCAATTGTTTATAAGCGGCAACGTGGTTACGGTATTTTGTTTCATGCATGCTATTTTCGAGGTATTGATATATAGGTATGCTATCTTAAAACATCAACAGAGATTTTAAATCTATGTCTTCAAATATGAAAAGTTACATATTTTATCGTTCGCTATGAACGGCGGTTTTATATTTCATTCGTACATGATAAAACGATGAGCAGTAACGATAATGAGACTATAACAGTTGCCTAGGAGTCTGGTGCAATAAAAAATAACCTCGCTAACAATTTATGCAGATGTACCGACACCCTTTTCTGCTGGTAGAATAAATCACTTTATACTTCCAAGTGCTCGAAACTGCATACCCTTTCCTTGCCAGATCTAGAACCAAGCCGCCATGCCACTCGTAAATGGATACGTGTCGGAATCTTGCGAAACACGTCATTCGTCATGCAAAGTACGAGCACTGCTTCCTGTGAAAAATTACTGCAAAACAAACAATTGCACATTGTGACAATGTTGGAAAGAAAATCGCAACGTTTTGTATTATTTTAAAAACTTAATTTCAAAATACACCGTTTTCTAACAACTTTTCGAGTTCTATAATTTTAGTTATTTTTTTTAATTATATTTCGGTATTCATCAAATGCAACCCCGGATTTTGACCGGCTAATATTATTACAACAGTGAGACACATTGCCTTTTAGCGCAAGTCGGGTGCAAGTCACATTATCATTATTCAAAATTTGTAATCTGGTACGACCAGTCGCAACCCGGATCGGATGCGTTCCTGATTGCAGTCGCTGATGTTACGAAGCAAGGATAATTTTCTAGAGCCAGAAGCCAAGATGGTTCAAGTTTTGATTGAGCGCTTCTTGCGTTCGATATAAATTCACGTTACATAAAATGAGTATGTGCAGTGCAGTAAAGTATTTTCTGTTTGACTCGCTAGGAATGAACCATTTCACCGTTCGTAAATTGATCTGAGGAGTAAATATGTAGGTTTGCGATCAAAACACTGAACTTGTAGGACGTGGAAAATATTTACACTGGCACATCAGCATCACGTTATCGGATGTTGGTATACAGGTTTTCTCATAGTAATAAGATGTGCATCTTACTACGTTTCATATTAATAGCAGTGCAAGCAGTCAGATCCTTCCTTCACATATTCAAAATACACCTTTCGGTTCTTAAGCATAGCAAAACTCAATTAACATGCAGTCGTGTTGACTGTATAGTCAGTGGACTTATAAGATAGCGATTTATCACGAACATCTACTGATTTCTCATTGACGTCTTTGTATAAAATGGCGCTTGTAGCCAACGGCTTACTATCAAAGCAGTTCTAATTCATTATGGCTTTCGTATTCATAGACAATTGCAGCACGAATGAACTAAGGGGAATAGATATCACAACTTAAGACCAAAGCACGTTGTACCAATCTAGATTGCAAACGATGTCTTCGAAGAGACTAACTGTATAATGCCAACGGCACCAATTATTCTGTTAGAAATTACTCATTTGTACTGAACTTAGCGTACAATATAATGTTTAGTTATTTATCCAGGACAGAAGAGCCTTTGAAGCCGTCACACCACTAGAAGATGAAACGAAATTGTTTTCACGTTCAACATTAAGAGAAAATAGAAATGATATGTTAAAAGACAGTGTCAATTGCTTTGGAATATTGTTGGCGAGTCTATACTTTACATCAAAACCAACATGTTTTACATATGACATTACAAACAACATGGTAAACTTCCTCTGGGAGAAAATGCAATTTAGCAAGTAACATGTTTTCTTGATGAACGTTTGCTTAGGTACATTCAGGCAGGACTCGTAGGGGCGTGTTTTGTAATATACTTGACTTATAAACAAGTTCATCTCGAGTCTCTGGCTATGAATTTCAAAAGACACGCTAACCACTAACAAATGTTGCATTTCGGTCAGATTAGTTTTCCTATTAGCCTATAACAGCATGAGCTTACCTTCACATTAGAAGATTTTGATGTGAAGTGAATTCTAGTGAGTATTAATCGTGATTACGAGAATTTCGATCCGAAAACTCTGCAAAAGGAAAACTTTCTATTACTGAACTTAGATCCAATTGATATCCTGGAAGTAAACCAAGTTAAAAAGCCCGATTTTATCAATAGCTCACTAAAATATAATCAAAGCTGAAGGCTCGTGCGAAAACGTGGGTGACAGAATATGACATTTTGTATATTTTAGCACAATCTATACCTATAAAGAAGGATTTCTGTCTGTCTGTCTGTCTGTCTGTCCGTATGTTCCTTATAGAATCGAAAACTACTGAACCAATCGGCATGAAAATATGCATGTAGAGATTTCTTGGGGCCAGGAAAGGTTTTAGTGATGGTTAGAAACTTCTCCCCCCACTAAGAGGGGGGGCTCCCATACAAATGAAACACAAATTTCTGCATAACTCGACAACTAATCAAGCAAATGGAACAAAATTTGGCACGTGAGTGTTTTTGGAGACAAAAATTTTTTCTATGATGAATTGGGACCCCTCCCCACTTTGGGAAGGGGGGTTCCTATACAAATGAAATGCAAATTTCCTCATAACTCGAGAATTAATCAAGCAAATGGAACCAAATTTGGCACGTGAAAGTTTTCTAGGGCATGAATATTTTCTATGGTGAATTAGAACCCCTCCCCACTTTAAGAGGGGGGGCTGCTATACAAACGAAATACAAATTTCCTCATAACTCGAGAACTAATCAAGCAAATGGAACCAAATTTGGCATGTGAAGGTTTTCGAGGGCAAGAATATTTTCTATAGTAAATTAGGACCCCTCCCCACTTTAAGAGGGGGGGCTCCTGTACCAAAGAAACACAATTTTCCTCATAACTCGTGAAGTAATTAAGCAAATGGAACCAAATTTGGCATGTGGGTGTTTTTGGAGACAAAAATTTTTTCTATGATGAATCGGGACCCCTCCCCGTTTTAAAAGGGGGGGATCCTATACACATGAAATACAAATTTCCTCATAACTGAAGAACTAATCAAGCAAATGGAACAAAATTTGGCATGTGAAAGTTTTCGAGGGCAAGAATATTTTCTATGGTAAATAAGGACCCCTCTCCACTTTAAGAGGAGGGGCTCCTATACAAACGAAATACAAATTTCCTCATAACTCGAGAACTAATCAAGCAAATGGAACAAAATTTGGCACGTGAGTGTTTTTGGAGACAAAAATTTTTTCTATGATGAATTGGGACCCCTCCCCACTTTGGGAAGGGGGGTTCCTATACAAATGAAATGCAAATTTCCTCATAACTCGAGAATTAATCAAGCAAATGGAACCAAATTTGGCATGTGAAAGTTTTCTAGGGCATGAATATTTTCTATGGTGAATTAGAACCCCTCCCCACTTTAAGAGGGGGGGCTGCTATACAAACGAAATACAAATTTCCTCATAACTCGAGAACTAATCAAGCAAATGGAACCAAATTTGACACGTGGGTGTTTTTGGACAAAAATTTTTTCTTTGATGAACTGGGACCCATCCTCACTTTAGGAGGGGGGGCTCCTATACAAATGAAATACAAATTTCCTCATAACTCGAGAGCTAATCAAGCAAATGGAACCAAATTTGGCATGTGAAAGTTTTCGAGGGCAAGAATATTTTCTATGGTGAATTAGGATCCCCCCCAACTTTAAGAGGGGGGGCTCCTATACAAACGAAATACAAATTTCCTCATAACTCGAGAACTAATCAAGCAAATGGAACCAAATTTGGCACGTGGGTTTGTTTGGAGCCAAAATTTTTTTCTATGATGAATTGGGACCCCTACCCACTTTAGGAGGGGGGGCTCCTATACAAATGAAATTCAAATTTCCTCATAACTCGAGAACTAATCAAGCAAATAGAACCAAATTTGGCACGTGGGTGTTTTGAGAGGCAAAAATATTTTCTATGGTGAATTAGGACCCCTCCCAACTTTAAGAGGGGGTGCTTCTACACAAATGAAATACAAATTTCCTCATAATTCGAGAACTAATCAAGCAAATGGAACCATATTTGGCATGTGGGTGTTTTTGGAGGCAACCATTTTTTCTATGATGAATTAGGACCCCTTACCTTTTTGAGAGGGGGGCTCTCATACAAACGAAATACAAATTTCCTCATAACTGAAGAACTAATCAAGCAAATGGAACCAAATTTGACTGCCATTTTCTCTATGGTGAATTGAGACACATTTATCATGTGGGTGTTTTTGTAGGCAAGAATATTTCTATGGTATATTTTCTATGGATTTCCCCACTTTAAGAGGGGGGGGGGGTCCTATACAAATGAAAAACAAATTTTCTCATAACTCGAGAACTAATCAAGAAAATGGAACCAAATTTGACTGCCATTTTCTCTATGGTGAATTGAGACCCCTCTCTTCTTTAGAAAGCGAGTTATGGCCCATCTCCCCTTTAAGGGGTGGGCTTCCATACAAATGAAATGCATATTTCCTCTTATCTCGAGAACTAATCAATCAAATGGAACCAAATTTGGCATGTGGGAGTTTTAGACGGCAAAAATTTTTTCTATGGTGAATTACGACCCCTTCCCTTTTTAAGAGGGGAGCTCCCATACAAATGAAATTCAAATTTCCCTATAACTTGAGAACTAATCAAGCAAATGGAACCAAATTTGGCATGTGGGAGATTTTGGAGTCTTGAATTTATTTTACGATAGTTAGAGACCTCTCACCCCTGCGGTAGGGGGATATGGACTCTCATACAAATAAAACAGAAATTTTTGCGAAACTCAAAAACTAATCGAACTCGAGAAATTCGAGACTCTTCCATAAAACATTAGTCAATACAAGACCACAAAAACTTACTATAGATAGTAAGATCTAGATCATCACTAGATGATCATGATGATCTAGATGATCACTAGATCATTCAGGACGAGACGGTCGCGAGTGTTGCCGGTGACCCGCCGTCGGAAGCGCCGCCCACTGGGGGGCCTGCAAAACTCGAGATTGTGACAAAGATCATCCGAGATTCATGATTTATGTACAACACAGGTTAATTTGTGGCAATACGAAGTTTGTCGGGTCAGCTAATGAGTCATAAAATGAGGAATCCTATTTTAGATCCAGTTATTTTTTTATTCCAGAACAGGCTCTAGGCCATTATTTTAGTTAAACGGTCCCGTTAAACGCTAATAATTCCTTACTTATTTTCATTCATATTGCGTCTAATAATTGTTGATACATGAAAGCAAAGCAAAGCCTTAGAAATAAACCTTAATTAGAGTGCAGTACAATTACGGGGCTAGTGAAACGGTCCTGCTGACTCTGGAAACTCCACCCAGCTAGGATTCGAACTGACCATCATCGTACTTCGGAGCTAACTGGGTGGTGCATATATATTGACACATTAGTATTATTATTATTATTAAAATATTGATTCCATCACTACACCGGATGATGGAGAAGTGCAGACTCCCACAACTCCTGTGATCGACGCCAACAAGTGGCTCAAGAACAAGAAGGCAACCGACAAAGTTGGCATCACAGCGGAGTTTATCAAGATGGGCCCGGACAGGATGACTGCGTGTCTGCCTTGGTCGACAGTCACGTTTTGGGAAACAGAACTTCTACCGGAGGAATGGAGGACCGGAGTCGTAACAAATAAATAAAACTGACTTTCTCTTACCTTCGCTTCATACATGAAGTGACTTGCTTCGTTTGTTGAACAGAACGTTTCAAGCAAGCTTCAGTTGAAGTTGGTGGCTGTTTTAATTGACGACGGCAGAAAGTCAGGCACGATTTGTCGACATTGACAAGGTTAACTTTAATATGCATTGCATTGTAGGAAATGCTACTCAAATTCAATTCATTTGCATTCATAGTTGCTGGCCTTTTTCTGAATATTTGATAGAAAAGTACAAATGAAAAGTTGAAACCGATAGTCATGACGAAATGAAACCCTTTTCGCTGACGCTGATTAGTTTTCGCTGACTGAAGCGGTGCTGCTTCTGTTGAAACCACTGCTTCATTGTTGAGTGACGCTATGCAATTGAAGGTGACGTTGGTCCTGTGCTCAATATACGACAAGTTAGAATATACGAATGTTTTTCCATCTATCGCCGCTAGCAAGTAAATTTCTGAGAAGTTATCAAGCCGGTTTTGTAGACAGGTAATCGACAACGAAGCAAATCTTTATGTTGCAGCAGATGCTCCAAAAATGCACACAAGCTAATCGATTTCAAGACAGCATATGATCATATCGACTGTGAAAAGCTATGGAAAATAATGGACGAAAATGAATTTCTAATTTTACAACAGTACACAGATAGCATTATGTGCTGATCGCTGATCCAGATGCGTTGAATTGACTCAGCTCACGGACCGTTGCTGTTCTGCTGCTCAAGGTAATTAGAGTAATTCCCGGTGAAATGAGTAAAACCAACATGACACTCTCCGATTAAAATGCTACTTACAACAGTTCTTTCCTCAGTGAAAGAACTCATTCTTTTTTCACAGGCCTCATACGGACAAGCATACGGACGATAGGCATAATGGACGATAGGCATGATGATTGTTAGGCATAATGGATAAAAGGCATGTTGGATGTTAGGCATAATGGACGATTGTCAAAATGAACAATAGGCAGAAGAGACCTGTAGTGGCTGACACTTCCGACGGCGGATCGCCGGCAACCGTCGCGACCTGCGCCCGTCTCGCCCTGAATCGACTATAAAAAATCTTTAAAACATTTTTCACGAAATATACCAAAAGGTCGTTATGCCAAATGTTTTTCTGCCAAATTGGCCCTTATATTTATGCCGATGTTTTTATGGCAAACGACGTTATTCCAAGCAGCATTTAGCCAAATGAATTTATGTTAAATGGATGGCCTTGGTTCTCGTTGTATTCTGACGCAGCGATGATTGTCTTAAGTGGAAACTTATGGACCTAAGGAAAGTGAAATTTTGTAAATTATGCCTAACGTCCATTACGCATATCGTCCATTATGCCCACCGTCTATTATGCCTAATGTCCGTGTGCCTATGGTCCGTATGCCTAACCTCCGTTTGAATCCACGTATGTATTTGAGCGGATATTTTTCTGCTTTCTATACCAATTATAGTCATTCGCTGGCACATTCCTTTTGTTACTGTTGAACATCTCTTGAGAAATAACACTGCGAACAACGCCAATTATAAAACTGCATAATTTTCTGTGTCCCATATAAAACAATTTACTCCAAGGGTACTTGGACTTAACTTTCGTGCTTGTGTACAAGCAAAACCACTTCTAATTACTGCCAGCCACAGTCAAAGTGTTTACAAATTAACGTCTGTGAAGCATAAATCAAATTAAAGCGCTCGCAGCTGATGGCACAAGGATTTGGCGACGGGACAACAAACGCGCGAAGTTTAAACATAATTAGGTAAGCGCACTCTGTTGTTGCCGCCGGGAATGTTTCATCGCTTGTTCCCACAGTACAGACAGGTGAGCCAGCTTTCTGCGGCGATCTCGTTCTAATTTTTTAATGACTTTAACGTTACATGAAGCCCACGGCTATTTGTCGTTCCTTGAACTTATACCAGTGTTGCAGTATTGTCATCTAAATTAAGTGTAATTCGTTTACTGTACAAAGTGTCCTCCATAATAATATTTATTGGGGTAAGAAAAAAAACTGTTTGTTAACTGTTACTGAAAAAAAATAGATTCTAATAAACAAGTCGTAGGTTTCGACTAAATATATCTTTTCACACTCCTTTTAATACAAACTCATATTCTTAAGAAAACTGCAAGCCTTTTCCCTATGACGATTGATAATGTTTTAACTTCCGATAAGCAAACTTACAGCGGAATAAATAAGGTTTGGCAATATGTTCGATGCATTAACACTACAAAAGATTTTGGCATTCACTTGCTTTACTGTCGGATGTTGGCGAAAATGTCCCTCGGGCAGTGAAACGGCTGCCGAAGGATTTCCATTTGTCGACTTCTTGGGCTGCGCGAGCAACAGCGGCATCCATCGGAACGGTCGCTTTCCGATTCGCTTCCTTCGATTGCCAGTCGGTAGTGCTGAATGGTTTCCCAGCAGGTGCGGTGAAAGTTTTCATACAATTTCAGTAGATCGTTCTCGTAGTATCGCGCCCGCGGGGAATTGAGCGCGTATCGGTCGTCCTCCAAGGGAGGTGGATGTAGGAAAAGTGGTTCCACAAAAAGGTTCGGAAGGGTATCGCATTGTGCTGGCTCACGTACAATGGGTTTTGATTCGCGCAAAAGTTTTCGGTTTGGAATGCTGCAACTTTTTCTTATTGAAGGGATAGGTGGAGAAACGGCTGTTTCTTTTTTATCTTCAAAACAAATATTCGACAGGTTGAACGTACCGATTTGTGCGTGGGATTCGTGAATTTTCCGCTTTGATTGTTTGACGATTTTTCCTAACGAAGAAGGAACGTCAAATGATGCCGGCGGGGTGTTATTTTCCTTGCACTGCTTCTTTTTAGTTGAGAATACAGGAAACACATGTTGGAAAAATGACAACCTGTCATCCGGATCTAGTGCAATGTTAAGAAATGAATCTCGCTCTTGGCGTGGTTGTTTGCGAGTTTCCGCTCTTACAGGTTTAGGTGGGATACCCTTCCTCTCCCTAGGTCCTCTTTGGTCAACCGGACTGGTTTCAATTATCTTTTTCGTAGGCACGGGGTAAAACTTTGGTAGCGGAAGCTTGTTTGGAGGTTTGTTTTCGATAATCGTCATCGGTTCGTCTTTGCGTCGTTTTTCGACGTGAGGGATTGCAGGAGGTTTACCGAAGAAGTCGATCTTTTGTCGGGCTTCTGACTTGGAATCTGCCTTTGACAGGAAAGTTGATTTGTCCGAGTTGCTGTGCTTTTCTTTTTTCACCGGTATGTCAAAAATATTTGTCTGGAGCCATTCACTGCACTTGCGAAACGTGTTGTTCGGGGAAAGACCCGGTTGGCTGAGTCCATAAAGGATATCCTCCTCATCCGGCTGAGACATGTCTTCAAGTTTCGGAAAATTTGAACTGTGCTGTCCTCGGCTGTGCGAGTTGTTCGGGCCTTTGACGACAGCCGACGTTGGTTTCCGTCTGCGTTCCAAACAAATCCGATATTGTTTTAGGCAACGAGATAAACAGTTTCGTACGATAGGTTCGTTTTGTTGCGTTAGCAGTTCATTGTTGGGAAAAGTCACGACTATTAAATAATCTATGGTTTGCTGATGCTGGGTAAGAACTTCATTCACTATTGGCGGGAGCACGTCGGTGGGTTGCTGATTTACGAACGTAACCTGGACCGGTTCCAATGCTTGACGAGCTTCACGTCGACTGAAAAAGCATTCAGCAAGAATGTTGTCCTTGCGGCAGGTGGTCACGTCAACATCGGACTCTTTCAAATCGTACAGCTCGCAATATTTCGGCAACAGAGCGGTTAGCCTGGAAAACAATGGAAAATGTTGGTGGAGTCACAAACAAACAGGCAGATAGTGAATCGTTCTGGATTTATGTTTCCAATTTGATGAGATTTATGGCCCCGTGTGGTCCCGTGAGAGTATGAACAATATTGCAAACGAGACGTTGATATGCAGAGTGATAGCCAAAGTTGAAACAAATTGATTCTTCGAGGTATACTGATTCTTTATGATCATTTATCACAACGAGAATTCCATTTGTGGTGTAGTAAGGTAACATAAATAACACTTCTTTCAGACTGACCGTATGTGACTCATAAAATTCAAAATGATTTCAAGTCTATTTCTCTTTCTGTTTTCTCTGATTAAATGATGTCGTTGCTGTGACGGAAAAACCGAGCAGGATTGTTGACTTTTGGTATTTACAGTTTCAGGTAGTATTTTATTTTAGACTATGTTAAGAAATCAACTCAAATTTCATGATTTTGTCAAAGTTCGTGAATTAATTAGAAACAATCTTATTTAATATGAGTCACCATGACGTTCAATTCATTGAAATCCCATATAGCCCTAGCTGTGCTGGCTGCCGGCCAAATGGAATTAAAATAAATAAATAAAATTCATTGAAATCGATTATAGCTTATTTTCAAATTAAAGTGTATCCAAAATGAGAAGTATCATGAAAACTTATTCGCAATGGTTTTTCTGATCTAAATGCTGTTTTCAGGACAGGTCTGAAAATGTACCAAGTTAGGTTGTTTAATCGAATAAAATGAGAATTTGTGAAAGATAATCAGGTAAGTATTTCAAAAGCATCTTAGAGCCGAGGTAGCTCATGCTATTTCAAGCAGTCGTCTCCATTCAAGTCGATCTTGGGTCACTCGTCGCCGTCCGACATTCTTACGACGTGTCCGGCCCATCGTAGCCTACCGACTTCCGCCAGATGTACAATGGGAATCTCTTCAAGCAGTGCCTGTAGCTCGTAATTCATACGCCTCTCCCACTCTCCGCTTTTAGTTTGTACGTTGCCAAATGTACTCCATGAGTCACGTCACAGCTTCACGTTCATAAAAAACCATCGAAGCGTTTTGCGACGAGCAAAGTAGGCCCAATTTGCCGCTTAAATTCACCGCAAGATCTTCTTACCAGTGTTGTTGTCCACGGTCACCAGCGATCCCCAATATACGAATTCATCTACCACTTCTAGTTCGTCGCCGTCACCGGTTACCGTCCGTGGGATGCGCGCGTTTGTTTCTTTTTAGCCTTTTCCTTACATGTATTTGATTTTCGACGCATTTGTCTTTAGCGAAATCCTTCTAGACTTCACTTTTAGGCTGGTGTAGTTTGCCCCCGCCATCACAAAGTTCCTGGCTATGATATCAAAGTCATCTGCAAAGCCTAAGAGTTGGCTACCTTGGTGAAAATCGTGCCTCTCGTTTCGTTGCCCAGTCGTCAGATCACTCCCTCATAAGCGATGTTGAACAGCATGCTGCAGGATAAGCCATCAGGGATTCCGTGTTTTGCAATATTACTCAAAATACATTAAGCTATAAAATTGTTGAAGTGAATATCGGTCTATCTTGTCTCGTCTTCCAGATAATTGTTGGATTATGGTTAATTTAAGGGTCACCCTAAAATAGCTCTTGCCAAAAAAAGCGGCATCCTAAATTAAGATTTTGTCTAAATTGTAAATTGTCTAAAATCAACGACTACTGAGTAAACAATTTATTCCACCTATTTTGGCTTCTTGGACCGCAGTGCATTGTCTGTCATAACTGGTCTTGATCGACTGTATCGTATGCTGCGTTGAAATCAATGAAAATGTGATGCGTGAAATCAATGAAGATGTGATGCGTAGGCTCATTGTACTCCCGACATTTTTGCAAGATCTGTCGGATGGTGAAAATTTGGTCCGAAGTGGTGCGAGCCCCATGAAGCCCGCCTGATAATTCCCTACTAAACCTTGCTATCGGTGACAGTCGGCGTAATAGGATTTGGGAGAGTACCTTGTGCGTACGCAGTGTTTTCCAGCGTTATGCCGCGGTAGTTGCAGCATTCGAGCCGATCACCCTTTTTGGGACAAACCACTTCTTCCATCCATTCCTCCGGTAGATTCTCCTCCTCTCAAATCTTGGAAATTAGCCAGTGTAGATTCGTTGCCATCATTTCAGGGCAATGTATATAAATCTCGGCCGGCAGGCGGTCCTTATCAGCGGCTTTGTTGGTAGTCAGCAACTCGATTTCTCGTTTGACTTCTTGGAAATTGGGTGCTGGGACATTACCAGGTTAACTCGTTTCGCATCCCTTTGTAACTTCGCTGTTAAGGTGTTCATCGAAGAACTGCAAAACCTTACATCGATGAGAATATGGTCGATTTTGTTCAATGTTCGTTGGTTAGGTGATCTTTTAGTGACATTCTGGATACCTTTGCGAGGGAAAAAAGTACTTCTAATAACCAGGCATCGGAAAGCTGCAAAGTTGATGCCTCGTTGGCCGTTAGCGTTCGTGTAGATGCATAGTGGTCAAATATTGAAAAAACGCGGACATTAGCAATTGGGTAAAAATGCGTAATTTTTTAAGGGTGATGTCTTCAGAGAAGTTTAATAACGAAATACAGCGCATCTTTCTGCACTATTAGGGTGACCGTGAATTTACCTATTAGGAAGATACGAACTTTTGTTTTTTTAAATAACATACTAAAATAAGCAACCTTTCTTAATATAGTAACTATCTATCTCTTACCGGTTGCGAAATATAATTATGTGTTTAAAAAGAGCACTTAAAAATCAGTTATGTTCAATAACATTGCACACGATTTTTTATTGCTTTCGAGTGTTCTACAAAGTTATTCAGTATGCTAAAATACACATTTAAATACGCATAAATACATATGCGTCCTAGCGACAAACAGTTCTTAGAGAAAATTTGTATTTTAACATACTGAATCTTCAAAAGGGCCTCCGACTCGAATGCAGCAATAGAGTAATTCTCGCTGAATTACGAGGCAAATATTGATTTAAATATTGGAAATTTTGCACTTGTTTAGTTGAAAATGGTTAAAAAATAAAAATTGCACTTTTAATACCTCGAAACAGTTCATCAAAGGGCCCAAAAGCTTCGAAAAAAGTTAAATTTTTAGTTTCATTGAAAGTTGAATGTGATCTATATGATGTGATGTTCTTTAAATTTGCAATGAAACAACTAACAAATGACATGGTTTTGTAAAGCATAAGAACAGGGCATTCAAATGGAATGCGATCAAATCCAACATGGCCGCCAAAAATTTTTTATTCCATTTGAATACCCTGTTCTTTATCTTTACAGAGCCATGCCATTTGTTAGTTATTGCATTGTAAATTTAGGGAATATCACATCATATAGAACTCAAGGTTTGCTAAAAATTCAACTTTTTTCGAAGCTTTCCGTCCGTTTGGCCAACGAGGGGTCCACTGTTTCGAGGTATTCAAGGTGCAGTTCTGATTTTTAAACCATAACGCCAAAGATACGCTCCACAACGGGCCAAAAGTTCACCTTGTAACACAAATTCCGAGAATTCAACTTGCAGACAAACCATTGTTTGTTCATTGACTTTTTGAAGGCGGCGTACGATGCAGTTAAGCGAAATGAATTGTGGCGAATTATGCTTGAACATGGCTTTGCAACAAAATTGATTAGGCGGCTAGGTGGTTTAGAATGAGGAATTAGAAATGCGGGTGAGATACCGGAGCAGTTTGTGACGTCAGATGAATTTTGGTTCAATTATTTTTTTAATTAAAGCAGGGATCTAAATGGTGAAGTGCGGGATCTGGATAGTGAGTGCAAAATGAAAGAAAGTTGGTCCAGCAAATAAGTAAGTAAGTCTTTAGCACTTCGGAGAAGGCACACTTTTCATTTCCATTTTTCTTATATGTTTATGCTATAACATAGGTATTTGGGAACAGATAGAATACCATATAACAGACGCTTCATCTATCTTTCGGATTAGAAAAAGGTCCATTCGCAGTACGGAGGTCTCTAGTTTTTTCTTCGAAATTCAGCTCCTTTTTCCAAAACAAACATTCCCACTAACATGTCAAAAAATAAATAAACACTACATTCAGCCACTTACTTCTTGCTCCTAAAAACGACCTCCGACGTGGTCAAATCCTGCAGCGAGAACGACCGGTCGTAATGGATCAGTGCCAGCAAACGCAAATCCACCAGCAGCCGACGGTAATCCTGCTGGATCGATCGGTCCCGCTGTCGCTGGGGTTCATCGTAGAAGATGTTTTTCAGTGTGACAGTCGTACCCCGGGAGCTGCGGGTATAGTGGTACTGTGAAACCGACTGGAAATTGCGCAGCTGTTGTGATCCTCCGGCACCGATGCCGGACGCTTGCTTGAAAAGCCTTGAGTTGGGTTTAGCGCCCGTCGGCGCACCACCATCCACGGATTCAATCAGAATTTCCTCGCACTTGCCGATGATCTCCGACAGGGATGAGCTCGTCAGGCGGGCAAACCGTTTTGTTGGTTTCTTCTTCTCGAAATCGATGTTTAGCAGACAACTATGCGTGCGTGTGTGTGATATGTAACCGAGATGGAAGCAGATATTTTTTTCATCGCAAATAGCAAATAAAAATTCTTACCTATTCCCAATGCTCCGGAGGTCTTCCCCGTTGATACCATCACCGTTGTCTAGTACTTGCAACCAGAATAATTCCAAACAGATCCGAATTGCGATGGAGGAGCTATTTGCGTCGAGGGAATTTTTCAGCTGTCGGAGAAAAATAATATGTCAAGTTGTGAAGGGCTGATGTTACTAGGAAAAGATTGTAATTTGTTCGTTATCTATAGCTGGAAGATGAAGGATGGGTACTCATAAGTAGATACTTACCAGTGCGGTAACAATTTCGGAAAGCGATTCCATCGATGTTTTGCGACCCATATGAAGGGTCAAAAGGTAAACATACGGATGTGATTGACTTTGATATTTTTTATTTACAGTTTGTCTGGGTTGGCCATGCTGTTGCTGCTGCTGTTACTGGCTTACACATTATAATAAAAGGATGGCAATATTATGACAATATAGAATGAACGAGATAGCTAGTGGCTTGGTTCGCTGGAAGGTTTATAATCCTCCGATGGGTCATTTTGTACGATTATTGGCAAATGATTGCTTCTGGTGCTTTTGTTGTGTGCATTGTAAATAATACCTACTGTAGTTATGGTCCGGACTGTTGACAACTGCGAAGTGGAGCATCGGATGGCTGTTCCTATTGATCTGAATTCATTTGAGAAATATAACAAATCAACCGGAGCATTGATTTACAATGAATTGAGCAATAAAGGAATAATGATGCATTATCTGCATTATATAAACAAAGAAATTGGTGACTTTAACGGCAACATTTTGCATGATCTCATAAACGTGCACGTACATACTCAAACATACTCAGACTCAGACATTTTTGGTCACGCACAATACCTGATTGAAGAAGACGAGATGATTCACCTGTACTTGGCAGAAAATATTATGGACCATTTTTCGACACCATCGAACCGTGATCAAGATTTGCAGATGGTGTCAATTCAGCATCATATTGCTATTACTGGTGCTGCTACTTTTGGTGCTGACGGTGAATATTATATGCCGGCAGACGTGCGATTTTTATCACGAAATTTTGCCGCCGTTCGCGTGATGTTAGGTTATTTACACCTAACTAGAATTTTGAGATTGAGAAAATTGTTTACTGGCTCAGCAAGAAAAGCATCTTAATAAAAACAAATCGGATCAACCGGGCGTGCCACACGTGGCTGCCGGCTTCGCCGTCAGATACCTGCTAATAAAAGAATTCATTTAATGAATCCTAGCGTGTGCGTGCCGGTGGATTGCTGTAATTTTATTACACTGGTGAATCGTGTTTGCTTCATGCGAAAAACCCTGTTTTGAACACTTTTTTACAAAGCAATGTCTCACAATAATGAAAAGAATAATTTCTCCATACAATAACTGCACTTTTTGAAAAGCAAACCTTAGGTACTCAAGAGATTTGTTTTTTGAGAAAGAAGCTCTCAATTAACATAATTTGATCTTAGCTTACTTTATCATGTGAAGCGAATGATAAAGACATGAACTTTTTTATGGCTGATCAAAAAGTTTTTGAATTCTGCTCCAACATTTGAACTTAAATTTGGTTTGCGTTGCAGGTACTTATCCATTCATTTCTGTTTGAATAGAAACGAAACCGAAACATTTAAGGTTATTTAAAATTTTACTGCGAACGTGTTTTCCTTTTCAATATATTTTCTTCTTATCAGTTCAATTTAGTAAAACTTTTATTTTCAAACTTTCCGAAAGTGGTGAAAGTTTCACTTTCCATTCAGCTGTCAGTCGCTCAACCGCATTCTCCTGGTTTGTTCCGACCGAAGCAACGCTCCACACAGAAAAGTCAGTCAATAAAAGCATTTTATGATCATTTCTCCCGCTCGATTCCAATTGAAATTCCGCGTAGGTGTGTATAACATCGCCACATTTTATCATATCGCATTTCCTTATTTTTATGCTCATTCCAGAAATAACACACCGCTTCCAGACCGCCCGTTCGGAAGTTCGCGCTCTGCTGTTGCAGTGTCTGCTACCCTGGCTGGAGAACGTGGAACTGGTTGCAACCAGTGTTCCGCCGGCTACGCCACTTTCCTATATTATGGTAAGTACGTGAAACGAACGAAAACCGTCGTTCATATTATATAAATGTTGGTCATATTTTCATCACAAATGTTCTGAATATTATTGAATGCCAAATATCAAAATCTATGAGTAGCTCACAAAAGTGCACAGCATATTCAGAATCATGGGACCAATTTTAACCCATACGTTATTAATTTTTTATCCATTACAATAAATATGTACAAAGCTGTAAAGGAGACTCGAGTTTTTATTACATTCAATAAAGTGTACAAAGCAAAGCCTAGGTGCTACATTCCGTTTTTGAAACTACTTGTTTTTCTCTATTTTTTATTCGACGGACTTTGCATCTAGTTGGGCTTCTGCTACGACTCTATGAACTCTCACAGCCTTTCCCAGCTGAAATTTAAACATTTGACGAACATTGGGAGGCTGAACTGTACAACGATGCAAATAATGTAATTAAAATGAGTTGATTTTTTTTACCGACTTGATTGCAGTAGGCACCTTCAATTAAATGCTCATTATGTGCAGTGAAATTTCATTGCAATAGTCAACAAATATTGTGGACAAAATGAAAACGCCAGTAACGAACATGCACTTGATTTTGAGGCAAATACAATTGTATTTGCTTCTCAAATTAATAGTTAGTAGGCATTTTATATAATTTTTAGTAGGTTTATACAGGCCGGACTCGATTATCCGGGGATTCGATTAACCGGGGTTTCGATTATCCGGGGATTCGATTATCCGGGTTTTTAGACTCGATTATCCGGGTGAAAAAAAAATTTTTTTTTTCACTGATTTATTTTAAATCCAAATGTTGTAGTTTTCATGCTACATGATGATTCCAACTAGACAAGCATCGATTCACCTCCCTAAAGCTACAAAATTCCTTTCTTATATCCCTTTTATCGGCGAACAAAACAAAAATAAATCCTGGGATGATGAAATCAATTTTTTTTACTTAAAAATCATCATCACCATCATCATTATCATCATTATCATCATTATCGTAATCAGTAAAAAAAAATTCAAAAAAGGAATTTTATGACTTTAGGGGAGATTGATCAATAAAAAAAACATTTATAATATCTAAATATTGAAAAACATAACATACAAAAAATAATATTGTACCAAAAAAAAATCATCAGTGGAAAAAATCGTAAGAAAGGATTTTTCTGACTTTTGGGAAGATAGATCAATAATAAATAAAACATTTCTGATACCTAAAAGTCAAAAAACTTGACATTCCAAAAAAAAATTGTACCAAAAATGATGATTCGATTATCCGGGTGATTCGATTATCCGGGCTGAAAATAAAAATGAGCACCCGGATAATCGAGTCCGGGCTGTAATGCATTTTTTTGTTAGATTATAGTCACTTTAACAGCTTGTCATTCGTGACTTCTGCGGGGTTGGGATTTGAACTCGGGTCCTCGGCGTGAGAGGCGGGAATGCTGACTACTACGCCGGGACTGACCCCTTATAATGCATTAAGTCAATCAAATTCGAATGAAAATGATCCCAAATTAACCCTTAAATGCGCACGCTGAAAAATTCATTTATAAAGAAAACTTATCTAAAGGCGGTAAACCTAATTTACTCTGGGGATGTTTTTCAATATGTTGTTTTAAAGCAACATTGCGCATTTAAGGGTTAAACCTAAAATCCCAACCCCGCAGAAGTCACGAATGACCTAAGCTGTTAAAGTGACTAAAATCTAACAGAAAAAAACTATAATAGCCGAAATACTCCTAAAAGCCAAAAACATCAGAAATAAAGCGCTATAAGTTTAGAATGGTTGGAAATGATAGAAAGGTTTGGAAGAATATTATCCAGCATGCAACTTAGAAGGGCTGAGAAACGGTTTGAAAGGCCAGAAAAAGACGAAAAACGTTCCCAAAAATGCCGAAAAAAGAAATGATGTCGTATTCTTGAACTGGTTGCAAAAGCGATAGTAAAGACCAAAAAACCAAATATTTTTGAATTATGCTCGGAATGGTCGCAAAACGCTTCTTAGAAACAGAAGATGCCAAAAGAAGAATTGGTTCAAAATTAAGCATAAAGGCGCCGAAAATGTTTGTAAAGGGCACAAAAGACGTCAAAAGAAAATTATCCAAAAGAAAACGGACAGAAACGCCGCTGAAGCCTAAAAATGGCTAAAAATAAGCAACAAAATTGGTGCACATTAAGCTTTATGCCCATAAATACTTTAATGTCCATAAAACGTATTTCAAGTTAAGAAAAAGCTATAAAACTGTCAGACTATAAAACAAATTTGATAAAACTATAGAACTATAAAACTTTAAAACTATAAAACTATAAAACTATAAGACTATAAGAGTTTTATAATAAAGTTATAAAATTATAAAATTCCAAAATTATGAAGCTCCAGTTCAAGCTTTACCAGTAAAATAGAAAGCAGAAAAATAGAAATAACGGGTGACAACTAAAATTTTGGAATTTTTTTCTCAAGTTGTCAAAAAAGACAAAGATACATGAAGAAGATCTGATTTACCGAAATTAAAGATACATTATCCATTGTTGAAAAAAAGTTAGTGTACATTTGAAAGCGAAGCTTTCGTTTGATTGGGCGCACTGAGACAGATTTTTCGGGTCGTGTTTTTGGGTAAAAATGGGATCGAATGGGTATTCAGGAACGATTGTGTTTTTTTGGCGTAATGCAATGATGTTCTATCCGGCCAAAACACGTATTGTCCGTAGAAACGGGATCAAAATTTTCTTCAAACATTCGTATGGTGCATCTTAATTGATAGCCAAACCAGAGGGCTTGTTGTTGAAGAAACGAGAAAGAGAACGATGTCCTTGTGCGTCCATAATTTTGGCTGGTCTTCCACTATTTTACTTGCGAATAGTTGTTGGACATCTTAGGATATGGTAAATAGTCGAAGCCGCAACATATACGTTTTTTTAAATGTTGTGCCGTATACTTTTTGCCGAGATTTCTGTGGAAGTTCGTAGAAGTGTACAATACGCTTCCGAAATGCTTCTTGTTTCGACGTCAAATTCAGCAAAACAAGGCAAGCATAAACAAAATAAAATTTTGACAAAAAGAGAAGAGAAAGAGCTAGCACATACATACTCTCATTTCTCTCTGAGCTCGTTTGTTGTTGAGTATAGGGGCCTCAAAAAAAAAATCCCAAATTTTAGTTGTCACCCGTTAGTTAAAGAATAACAGTAAGTATGGAAAATAATAATTTTCAAAATTATCGTTTCTGAATTTCATAAAATTTTGTACACAAACTGAGTAGGAAGACTTATAAACGAAAATAATTTTTTAAATCATTTCCAACTTTCCCAAAAAATTCCAAGGGATTTCCTTTGGATTTTTTCTTGCGAATGTCAGAATCAGGGATGGTTCGATCACTTTGACTCAATTTTGATTCATTTGACAGTACTGTCACAGCCGAGCCAAATACGAAATACTGGGTAAGGAAGGTTCAAGTAACGCTTATTAAGGTTGTATAACGTACCTCTTTACCCAAACTATTATACAGACTTAATAAGCTTTGTTTGAATGACGCTCTCCTGCCTTTTTTCCGCCTTGTCTCCCCTGAGATGCTAGCAACGCCTTCGTTTCTTTACATTCTTTTTCCATGCCCTCCGTGGATTGTATAAATTAAACTACTGTTATAGTGCATTAATTAAATGCCTGACCTCATTACAAAGGTCGAGACAAAAACACTAGGTTGGCCTATTAGAAAACTAGTAAAACAGCAAGTAAAAAATTAGAATGGTTAAATAATAGTTAAATAATAACTATACTACTATAGTTGAAGTAACAAGTATAAATGTAAAGAGTAAAGAGTGAAAATGAGACAAAATAAAGTAAGTAAAAGAGTTGAAAAAATTAAACAACATATAAACATAAGAACATAAGAAAATGCAAAATTGAAGAAATAGATTCGAACGAACAAACTAGGAAATCAAAAACGGAATAGTAATATAATTTATTTATTTATTTATTTATGAAAATTCATTCGACACAATATTGTCTTGATGAACACTAATATAGACTAACTAAAAGTTATATATTGTTACACTTTTACACAAAACTACACTTAAACAGCGCACAGCTATCGTCTCTGCAAGAGTCGTCTTTTAAAAGTGCCATGGTAATGTCAAAATCGAACAGCTCGTACACGTTGTTAAACTGAGCTAACATGTATCTTATTGGACTAAACTGACCGTAGTTAACTGTCCGAGCGTCAAGATGAAGGAAATTCCTAGGACGAAGAGCCCTTTCCGGAGTGTATAGATTCAGCTGTTCCAGGATAGGCGGAGGCGGTCAATATGCCCGATCAGGAGTTTAGCAACAAACATAACTTGAGCTGTCGTACGCCTCGTTTCGAGGGTTTCAAATCCTAGCAATTTGCACCGTGTGTCATATGGCGGCAAGTCCAGCGGGTTGCTCCACGGTAGCATCCGAAGAGCATAACGGACGAACTTTTTTGTACTGCTTTAATCCTCGCAATCTAGCTAGCTAGAAACGGACACCCAGACTATTGAGCAGGTCTCGATTAATGATCGTACCAATGCGCCCAAGCAACAATGTGGGTTTTATTGTACTTTTATGGCAGTTTTCAAGACCAATTTTTGTCTTGAATACCATAATAAGAGTGTGATAAAACCCAAATTGTTACCAGGGCGCAGTACATCGAACGAAGACAAAACGGATCGTGGAACTCGTCAGCTATTTTAAAGATAAAACCGAGTTGCCTGTTCGCTTTTGAGATGATCTCTTTAAAGTGCAAACGAAAGGTGAGAGCACAGTCAAGATTCACTCCTAGGTCACGAATATGATTAATCCGTTGCAGCGCATAGCCCAGAATAGAGTAATTAAAGGTAACCGCGTTCAGTTTGCGGTAAAACGAGATAACACTGCATTTGGGTACACTAATTGTTAACAAGTTATTTGTACACCACGCCTCAAATAGGTCAACCAGCTGCTGCAATCTCAAACAGTCAAGTGTGGTTTTTATTGGCAGGTATATCTTAACATCGTCCGCGTAAAGCAGACGACATCCAGCAGGCAGCAGTATAGAGAGCTCGTTGATGAATAGTGTGAAAAGCAAAGGGCCCAAGTTGCTTCCTTGTGGAACCCCTGATTGATTACAAAACAGTTCCGATTCTACCGGACCGATTTTGACGCATAAACTACGGTCAGTGAGATAAGACCTCATCCATCTGATGAAAGCGATAGAAATTTCAAGTTTCTCCATCCGATTCAACAATATCGCTTGATCAACACGATCGAAGGCAGCTTTTTGATAGTCGTTAGCTTGGAACTAGGACGAACCTAGGTTGGACCTAAGCAAAGTAAAAATTAGACTTTTAGACTTCACGATCAGTTGTTTGAGTACGGGACATTGCGAGGCCAGTGCTACGACTCTATTTACTCTAACAGATGCGCTTGGTTGAGATTTCCTACTTATGGCGTTAATGTATAGTAGGATAGTAGAAAGGTCTAACAACAGTTGCACAATAGAATAGCAAAAAAGAAGAAAAGCACAAATTAAACAGAAACTACAAAGCTAGTGATGTAAAAATAGAAATTAGATCGGTGGAAAAGTAGCATTACAGTACATACTCTGGTACTGTAATGCTGCTTTTTCACCGATCTAAATCTAAAAACCTGAAAAAGGAAAAGTAAAAAGTAGAAAACACGAAAACTAGACAAATTGAAAGTTTGAAATTGGAAAACGGAAACATTGTTAGCCATAATAGTAGAAAAGTTTAAAACTGGAGTAATAAAGAGATGAAACAGAAAAAAGCAAGAAATTGGGAAAGTTGAAGAGTAGCAAATCAAAATAACAAATAAAGTAGGAAAGATAAAAAGTTGTAAAGTGTAAAAAGTGGTACAGTATGGTTCCGATAATATCAGCTCCCGATTATATCTTCCACCCGATTATATCAGCTTTTTTCTGATTATGTCAGCCCCAAAAATAAATTTTTTGTTTGTTCTTTTTAAGTTATTTAATGATTCCTTTGAGGAATTCCAAATGAGTGTTTCCGGCCCATTAGATTTTTTAATGCTTTTTACATACAAATCATTATATTTCGACAACCATAAAGATAGATAGTTACTATATTCGACAAAGATACATATTTTCGCATGTTCTACAATTTTTATAAAGACGTCATATTTTTGGTACGCATTTAAAACTTTCTTTGTTTTGAATCACCCTAATGGTTGGAAACAAGACCAATCCGATTATATCTGTTTTCCAATTATATCAGCCCTAAATTCACGGAGAGGCTGATATAATCGGAACAACACTGCACTGTAATAAGAAAGGAAGAATTTGAAATGCATCAACAAAGGAAAATTGAAACAGTGATAGAAAATTAGAAAACTTGGAAAATCGTAATGGACAATTGTTTAAAACGAAGAGTACAATAATATTAAAGCAGAGAAGTGATAAAATAGTAGAGTGGAAAAGTGGAAAACAAGAAAATTAAAGAACTATAAAATACTATAAACGCTAGAAGGTAGTTTTTTAAACTAGAGTAGTAGAAAAGTATCTTTCATATTCACTTATTTATAAATAGAATTATAGAAAAGTCGATAATTTGATAAACTTTAAAATAAAAATTAAAAAAATGGAAATGAAGGAAAGTAAATTAAAAAATAGACAAGCAGAAAACTAAAATAGTAGAAAATTTGAAAAGCAGACAAGTAAAAAATCCAACAAATGGAATAGTGAGCAGAAAATAAAAACGTCGAAGAGTAGAAAAATGAACAAGTAGAAAGCTCAAAAGTCGAAAATTAGAAACGCTAGAAAGCAAGAAATCAAATAAAGGAAATAAGTTAAAGTAAGAACTCTAAAAACTCCTAAAAGAAGTAGACTAATATCTTGTTTTTAGTCTTGCACCTTCCAGCATTGGACAAAAGGTAGGAGTCAAAGCGACTATATGTTAAGCGTAGCTACCAATACCCCCCGCCCCATTCACCTTTCCGCTCTTTTCCCTCCTTCACCAACAATTTTCTATTCTTTCTCCTACCGTCCCTTCATCAATTGTAGAACTACCGTTTCTAGAAGAAATAAAGAATTATAAAAGCATATTGCAACGTTGAAATGCACAAATATACAAAAGGACAAAGGTTTAAATTGAAGAATAGAAAAAGGAGATTAGTAAGAAAATAGAAAATTTTAAAAGCAGGCAAACAAAAAAGTCTAAAGGTAAGAAAGCAGAAAAGTGAAAGAAGCAAAGGACGGAAATAAACGATGACAAAAATTAGAAGGCAGGACAGCATATTAGTATAAAAAATTTAACAGTAGAAGAGAAAAAACTAAAAACGTGGAAAAGTAAAAAGAAGAAACATGGAAAAGCAGGAGAATTTGCACTTATATGATAATAATCATAAATTTACGTTTAGAAGCTTTTCATAAAACGTTCAAAATCGTTTGTGTTTACTTTACCATTTTAGTTGTATTTGTTTCGAATCAATCTGTAATAAAACAGAAATCGAATCTTTCATTAATGCTTGTTGCAGACGATGTAGTCGATAAATTTGCTTATCCTTCATAAATTTGCTGATCCACGAACACTGTTTAAAAGCACTTGCATCATTTGGATCAACCAGACCAGTTACTACGCACAACAGCTTTGAAGAACGAAATACGCCCATTAATGGGACGATGATGAGCGTGATTTTGATTTAAGAGCCTAGATCAATTTGGCGGGAAACATCAAAACAGAGCGCGCTCGTTTTCTTTCGTTTGGTGTTTTTCGCGTGGGAGCCTAAACCTTATGGTGCCGCTAGAGTAGCCTTAAGCTGCAAAACTGGAACGCTGAATCGCTTTAATTTTATCTTTCGTTTCTCGTTTTTTTTCTTTGCAGTACTATCCAGACTCCAGCACGCGAGGTCGACGTGAGGGTTCCGGTTCAACCGAAGCCACCGAGATGATTTTGAACAATCTATTCTACATAACGGCGAAGGTATGTATTACTATTTACTATGATTTTGACGGGTGATTACCAGAGCATAATGTGGTCATCTTATTTGAATTACCTATTGAACCAAATTCAAGAATAACCACATTACTGCAGTGCGTGCGAACGGTGGCAAATAGGCATATTTTTTAAATTTATTTACGTTTATGACCCTTTAATTCTAGAGCCATTTGAGTCATAAAAATAGGCATATAACTTTGCAGAATACCACAAGCAATATGCATAAGTTGTTCAATACTAAAGATGAGCGAGTTAATGAGAAAATTTTGCGAATGCATGCAAACCGCGCTCTATTTTCAAAACCCCTTCGTACCAACACATTGTTCCTGGTGCTAATTCCTAAAGCAACGTTCAAACGTCGTATTGAACGTTTTGCTCATTAGCTTCGTAACTAAATAAAATGGAATCGAAGCGCAGGCCATAGGGATATATGGTAGTAAGTTGTTCAATGCTAAAGATGAACGAGTTAATGAGATAATAATGCTCCCGTGCTTTTGATTAGAAGCAGTTTCATATTCTCTTGTTATATATGAAACTGTATCAGTATCAAGAATCAATACCAGGAATAATGTGTGCATTGTGCATTGAGATCTCTAAAGCAATGTTCAGACGTCGTGTTGAACGTTTTGCTCATCAGCTTCGTAACTAAACTAAATTCATATTGCATATGCGTCGGTGGAAACGAAATCATGAACCAGTGGCAGTGATGAAAACAATTTTGTCGGGCTGAATTTTGTTGCCTGTCCTATGATTTTGGTTCGTTTCGACCACGTTAAACGAATGGGCGAAACGAACCAAAATCACTCGAAACGAGAATCGCAATGTCCCCCCAGGTTGAACATGCGGACGAGTCGCCACTGGTTAATATAGTTACAGTATAGCTTGTGTCTGTGATCTGTGGAAATCCCACTGACTATTATGCAATGCATTTCTTTACAAATGAATGAGAGATTTTAATTCCCTCTGTGCTGCTAGTTGTTACTTGCTTTTCCGAACAGTGTGCATTTGATTGAACACTACACATTCATTTACTGTGAAGTGCATGCATTTCTCGTTTCGTTCCTTTCACGTGCTCTTTTTGATTCAATCACTTCATTGGATCATGATGAACAACAAAGATGTGAAACAATGTAGCTACTAACGTAGAACATCTAATGCAATAAACTCGCCAAAACTCCACTTGACGGGAACATCCTTTTGCCAGTCAGAAACAAAGGTGGCAAGCCATCAGATGAGTAGGTGTTCTACGCTATTTCTGAACACTCTCGCCAGAGTAGGTAATTAATTCACGATGACTTGCAAGTTCAGCAAACTAACTCTTCACTACAGTTTTGTGTTTAAAATATATACAGGAAAAGATTGATAGTCGAATCCTGTTCTTTGGATGCCTTTAAAACTAGACAGTAGAGCAGGTCATGACTATGCTGTTTCTGTTTACCAGGAACATCCACGTCTGTGATTGAACTGACAACAACCACATTTGTTTTAGTGACGTTTTAATTAGGATGAAGCAAAAATGAGATATTAAAGTACCATTTCCTATTGACTATACTTCAACCCACAAAAACAAAACAACAATATGAAGCTACTGTATGTGAGATGCCACCATAATTTAGTGTGTTTGCAATAAATGTTCCTCATAAAGGTACCCTCACGTACGAGAGGAAAACTTTTCGAAAAAATAACCAGATTAAGAACTTTCGCATGACTTATAATAATGACTGTTCCGGCTCTAGACACGTGAAGCTCTAAGATACAACTTTTCCTTCACGCAATCTGATCGCCTGAAAAGTTATGCTCTATCCGAGTAGGTACACGTGAAGCGCCTTGGCGAGATAATTGTTTCGTTGTTTAAATGCGGGATTCTCTATGACCGTTTCATTTATTTACGTAGTTATTGCATCCAGTGAAGTGTGCTTGCGGTTTTGGTGCATTCGGCAATGTTTCGTAGTGCAAAATGCAATCAAGTATCCTCGGGTACTTTTGCGTTTAGACATACATATCTGCAACTGTAAACAAATCGAATGAAAGTTCATTTCCTATGCCAGCCTTGGAGAGAATAATTCTCACTCGGTTTGTTTACGTTTGATAGATAGGTTTGAATGAAAAAGTACTCGACGGTTAGGTTTTCAAACTAGATTTGCAATAAGTGTGCAGATAAGTAGTAGGGTTTCCTATTTGATTTATCAATGAAAGGGTGAAGGCAAAAGTGCGGGCGTTTGGGTTTAATAAAGCAGAAGAGGTTCAATAAAACAATGAATACATGAATATACGAATATATGAATATAAATATGAAACCGGAACAACATACGGTTCCAACTATCAATGTAATCCTCATCATAATGCATTATTGCAATATTGCCTTGTTTTGACATCTAGCGAATGATTTCAACTCAAAACAAAACAAGTTCTACTCTGCAACATAGGTTTTAAGAGCTTTGAATATGTCGACTGAATATGTGCCTGGAAAATACGTTTTGCGGTCAGCGTTGAAACTGCTGCTGAATTGCATTGAATGGTTGTCGATGCTTACGATGAACATGCTCTTGAAAAAGCGTCATGCTGTGGTGCTTTAAAAATGCTGATTCTGACATTAGAAGCGAAGAAAACCTCTGGAAAAATTTGAGTGCAGTGAATTGCAAGCGCTTTTGGACGAAAATGACACTCAAATAGCCAGCTTCTTTTTTCATCAAAAAAAGTCTTATTGAGCCTCAAAAGTCATCCAAAGAAGTGTTTTGTGAGAAATGCAAAATAAAAATAAAAGTTATGGAGAAAAATCGCAAAATAGCAGAATCAGCCTAACTTGATTCAGGAAAAACGCCCTAATATGGAAACGATTCGAGATAGAGGAATTCCGTCTTCTTGAATATTACTCAAAATGCTTCAAGCTATGAAATTGCTGAAGTGGATATCGCTATATCTTGATTCGTTTTGAAGATAATTTCTGGATCTTGGTTAATTCTGGAATCTTGGTCACCCTAAAATAGCTCATGCCAAAAAAGCGGCATCCTAAATCAAGATTTAGTTGCTAATACGTAAATAGTCTAAAATCAAGGACTACTGAGTAAACAATTTATTCGACCTAATTTGGCTTTCTGGACCACAGTGCACTGCGTGAATTTTCAAAGGAACCCGTTGCGGTGCATACATAGGTATGCGCCGTGTAGCTCCGAGCTGTGCTTATAACGAGTCAGATCGTAGGTTAGAATATAACCGAAGCTAGCACACTTATCAACATATTAGGTTGTACTCGGGCCAAGATTTGTGATCGGTGACAGATAACACTTCCTATTCCTAGAAATGAACATCGCTTTGGTTTTTCTACGTTAATAAATACCAAGTTATCTTGTAACAGTTATGTATCCTCTCTAAATCTTGGTTTAAGAGTCTCACAATCTCATCAACAAGAGTATTAATAGAGCATAAATATATTTGTACAAGTGTATTTTACAAAAATAGCCGTCAAATCGTAAATCTATACTTATAAAAATGGATTTCTGTCTGTCTGTCGGTATGTTCCTTATAGAATCGAAAACTACTGAACCGATCGGCGTGAATAATTTGCATGTAGGGGTTTTTGGGGTCAGGGAAGGTTCTTATGATGGTTAGAGACCCCTCCCCCCACTAAGAGGGGGGCTCCCATACAAATAAAACACAAATTTCCTCATAACTCGAGAACTAACCAAGCAAATGGAACCGAATTTTGGGTGTTTTTGGAGTCAAGATTTTTTTCTGTGGTGAATTGAGACTTCTCGCCTCTTTAGAAGAGGAATTATGATCTCTCTCCCCTTCAAGAGAGAGGGGGGAGGGGGGGGGCTTCCATACAAATGAAATGCAAATTTCCTCATAATTCGAGAACTAATCAAGCAAATGGAACCAAATTTGGCATGTCAAGGTTTTTGGAGACAAAATTTTTTTATGGTGAATTGA
The DNA here is from genome assembly GCF_943734655.1 of Sabethes cyaneus. Classification (NCBI taxonomy): domain Eukaryota; kingdom Metazoa; phylum Arthropoda; class Insecta; order Diptera; family Culicidae; genus Sabethes; species Sabethes cyaneus. The sequence goes on along the minus strand of NC_071354.1, from coordinate 187,055,533 downwards.
GACCCCTCCCCTTTTTAGAAGGGTATTTATGACCACTCTCCCATTTAAAAGAGGGGCTTCCATACAAATGAAATGCCCCCCTTAGAGATCACCTCTATCTAAGTTTATTTATTTTCCTAGATCTACTGACCTCTATTATTTTCCTTCAGTTGGGTCACCCCTGCGAAATGGTATTTTCCACGAAAAGATTTTCCGTGAAATGGTACATCCCGCGTAAGGTTTTTCGTGAAATGGTATTCTGCGAAACTCTGTATTCCGCGTTATGGTCAATCGATAATTGGTGTTTATTTTATCAGGCTAAGCAATGAAGGGAGTTGTTTTCTACTTTCCTGTAGGAAAATTTGTATATTAAAACACCCATGAACTCCTCAGAAACTTGCAAAACTCGAGATTGTGACAAAGGTCATCCGAGATTCACGATTAATGTACAACACAGTTTAATTTGTGGCAATACGAAGTTTATCGAGTCAGCCAGTATATAATAAAAACTGTAACGGGCCCAGTATGGAGCCCTGAGGTACTTCAGATGTTATATTTATTTATAGAATGAGAGTAACTCTTGCATTGCGCATATTAGTTATTATCGTTGATTAGAACATTATGCAATCGATTGGATAAATACGATTGAACACAGCGAAATTAACAACTAGAATGTTAAAACTGTTCCGAAAATTGTCCCGATAATTTGTTATGAATGAGACACGCGATCAAATGCTTTTAAGATATCTATTAACAAAAGAAGTGCAGTACCTTTATTATCGATCGTTTTAATGATATCGTCATGTAGGTATTTGCGGCTGACTTAGGAATTCCCAAGTAGAATGCAGACGTACGAGTGGCTGGGGTGCTATAGGAGGATAAGTGGATAAGTGGATTATATCCATTTTTTTATGAAATAAGTTAAAATAGCTAAATTAAAGTTGAATTAAATCCACTGCTCCTTCCATTCTTAGCAGAATTTTAAATTGTTTATCAGTATGTTACCAAAATTTTAGCATTATTGATTGATTGAAAATACATATCAATTATTTCAATAAAGTACAGCAATCTTACCTGCTATTTTCTTAACAATTGAGGAGGATTCGTATACCCAGTTGCAATTAGTGCGATGGTATATGAAATCATTGTCTGCAAAAGTTTTGCCATCTACTTTTATGTAGGCGTTTTCGAAAGGAACAACAGTTCGTTAGTCCTTTCTGGGAATTGATTTATAGCAACCCGAATGGGTTAACAATAATAGTGTGATTTCGAGCCCAACTTGTCTACTGTTATTTTAATATCGGGTAAACCGACAATGTTATCTAAATACCGGCTAATTGGTTTTAATTAAATTGCTTGTTCTAACTTTCATTTTACAGTTTGCAGATTCGCACCCGTACATTGAGGAGCTCTGGGGAACCCTTTGTCAGTTTTGGCCCAACAATCTGAAAGTTATTCTACGCTATCTGCTCATAATCTCCGGAATGGCCCCCAACGAGCTGCTAGCCTACGTAAGTACTTCGGGGTAGCGGTTACCCTGATTGAATTTTTATCAAATTGACCGTAAATATTAATTTTCTCCTGTTCTATTTCTGTTTTGGCGCCGGAAAACGTGCTGTTGCTGTTTTGTGTTTATCGTCGATGCTTCAAGGCCAAACGAGTCGCACTCTATCTGGCCCGGTCCTGCACCAATCGCCTTCTGGACGAACTGATGAGCGAGCTGCAAACGGTGGAGACGTTAAATTGTCTAATTGAGCGTACCGAGACCCCGCCGTTTTACCGGTTAACGAGCATGCGGAAGGCCTCCAGCCATTCGGACGGTGAGTGATGCGATGCGACATTGTGCTGATTTGTGTTTGCTCTAGGTTGTTATCATTTAGAGTTGCTCTTTGATATTAGATATCGCCACCTTTTCCTTCTGCCTGTGTCAATAGAATAGCTACAACTTTGCTGTGTACAGCCCCCCGAAAGGCTACCGAAGATTAGGAGATAATTGCCAGCTTTGAAAGCGCACGGTGTTGTTTATTGCTCTGCTTTTATTTTGTGATGTTCATTTGCGTTGCGAATTTGATCTATTTGGTTTGGAGTGGTATGCTTTCGAGTTAAGCCTCGAAATAATTTGCTCGGTTTGTCGAAATTATAATCGCTTCGAAGAATTTATTACAAATTGTGGTTGAATAATAGTGAATTAAATTGCAAATCATTAGTGACCATGTTTAACACACCATATTTCCGGCACTGGCAATCAGTTCAATACAGGTCTACAATGGCTGGTGAAATTATAATGAAAGTATCATCACCCTTGTGAAATAGGTAAAGCAATTAGTGATAATAATGGGGCTTAAAATTGGGACGATTAATTGGGTTTAAATTTTATAAAAAAGCCTAGAGCCCATCGAACTATGTTTTATTAGGATTGGAATGATTCGTGCTACAATCTATTATCTCCAGCTTGCAGGATTTCTCAGTATCTATTTCGAACAGACACTGATTTAGCCTGAAGCAGAGTTAAAGTTAGACGAAGGTGTTTGACGGAAAAATAAACAAATAGTAGAATTGAAAGTAAAAGATTGGTAACGTTAAATTCGTTTATTCTCTCACTTTCATTTTACTTCTATTTCCCAACCGGAAAATTGGATTAAATTCAATTAAATCATTCTACCATCAGTTTTCCCGTTAGACATGTTCGACAATGATACCTCGTCGGTCACGACAATTAACAGCTCAGCACGTGGTGATTAGGCTCATTATCCTGTTTTTGTGCGTTCATCAACCGGGGAGTCGCGCGGTACTTTTTGGGTCGACCGATTATCGTATTTGCAGCTCGTCGCGGCGCTCTTTTGCTTTTTTCGGCTCATTCATTGAAAGACTGTTTTTGTTTTTGTTTCTGTTCTCCATAGGACCAGCCTCGGGAAACAACGACCCGAAGGTTCAGGACGTCGGCGTGGAGAAGGGCACCATTCACACCAAACGACACAGCGGCGAAGATCACATCAAATCGGGGTGAGTATTACCGAAGGTTCGAGCTTTTGAAGTTGGGCGAAATGTTTGTAGTGGTAAATCGAAATTGTTTCGTATTGTTTGTTTTCATAACTTGTAAAGTGTGGGTAATGGGATTCAACATATCATACAGTGGGAGGAGCGCAAATTTTTAATCATGTTTGATCAATTAGGCTAAAGTAAATAAGTGAGAGTGTTGATAAAAAGAGTTTTGGCCAGCTTTAGGAATGCAGCCTAATATTCAATAATTTGTGCCACTATATCCCACTGTGCTTTACCGGGGATAATTCCGATTCAGTGTGCACTCGTTGGAAAATAGGTTCGGAATCTTTGGTGCATTGCTCGTCTTCCCTTGCATCACCTTTCCAGCTTTACTGAAAATTGAATCTTGTCGTGCTGTATTTCGTATTTTGTTTCCTCGTTACTATGGGACCACCTTTCTGAGGCATTTGTCATCAACTGACGAGCCTGTTATCCGATGTTACGAAGTTCGTATAGTGGAAAATTAACGATGTCGCTTTGGCAATGCTGAGCGCCGCGGCGTTCCGTGCCAATTTGCGCAAACTGTTTCGTAACAAGGATGAAGAACTGTTAGCGGATTGAGAAAAAAAAAATCCGAAAATGATTTTGTAGCGTCCGTCTTGGTTTATTACATTAGAATTATACTGACTTATTGGTGTGGAAACTCAGGCCCGGTCAATGTCACTTATTATAAATTTTTGACTTAAATCGTTGCTGTCCTTTTCTCTGGAGCAGTGCTTAAAATTATCAGTTGATACTCATAAAATTTAATATCAACTCGCTCCCTATGTAACTGATATTTATCAGCAAGAAAATCAATTTCAATATCCAGTCACGATATTATTGGAACAGATAATCATTATTCCATCTCTAAAACTGAATATCAAATATAAGTATCAACGAATTCGAAAAGAAAAATGATACTCAGTATCAAAAATGTCAGTTACATCTCGAGGTGTTGATATTTTCACTAAGCGTTGTTTTCACCATAAACGTTTGATTTCAACGCAAACCGCACAAACAGTTATCTCAACTTTAAAGTAAATTGTCATCACAAAGCCTACTGCAATCTGTTGCGTCCCAATCCACTAGAATATAAATATTCAGTGCATGACGCTGAAACTGATATTCATATTCACTGCCATGGAACTGAAAACGATATTCAGCTCTGTTTTGTAACGCATTATGAATTTTTCGAAACGAATATACAGCAACATCGAAACTCAGCGGCTTGGTTTATCAATGAATTTTTATTCCAATGATATTCATATTCCTTCTGGAAAAAACAGTTTTAATATTGCATTGATTCAAAATCAATCATTTTGAGTTTCGATAAAGTGATTTTTTCCAGCACTGCTCTGGAGAAGTCCCGATATGAAACAATTGTTTTAGTAGGTTTAATCATATTCGACGCAACATGACACTGTCAACAGCAGTAAATCATTTTATAAGCCATTGGAGGACTTTATCGCCAAAGTTTGATCATTTATTCAAACTTTTTTTTATCGTTTTCCGTTACATACATGACGGTTTTACAAGTTTTATATCTACATTCCATCCGCATCGGCTATACGATTGTAATAAATTGATTCTTCCTTTCTATGCTGTGGAGTGCTTTCGCTTGCTTTTGCTAAAAAACAGTTGTCTCTTATCCTATCGTACTGAGAGAATCACACATAAACTTGCCGTTCATCATTGTTCATATGAATTTACATTGGGGAAAGAGTATCAAAATGGGAAAATGGGTTACCTTTAAAATAGTTAGGGAATATTGTTTTGTAATTTGTAAAATTGAAAAAAAAGGATCAAATTTTTTCCAAAATCTAACCATATCATCCTTTACCGAAAACCTGAGCTGATGGAAGGGTACAACAAAGGGATCTTCCGCCGCCAGAGGGATCAATGCATCATAGGGGCCTTTATCAAGTCTTTGCAGTTTCCGTTCTTTGCGGATGCGACATAGACTGCCACTGGCACTACTGGCACTGCTGCTCGCTGGTAGCAGCCTTTCATTCCGATGGCCTCTCGAGATAATTTCAAATGTCACGTGTGGCGCCTGAGCCCGGGGTGACACAATCAGATTGGGTCAGTGGAAAATTGTGCGGTCCGTATATAGGGGAACTGTGGGTAAGACGAACAGGTTAAGAAGAATAGCTAATATAATACAGAGAACTTATGATTTATAAAATCTAAATGCAGTTTACTTCAGTTCAATATATTGTTTTCAAAAGCAGCTAGTGAAATATTTAGCAAAAAATGTTTTTCAATGAGTATTTTGAGTTTTAAAAATGGTCCGAAAAAGTGAACTTTTTTAGTGCTGCGGGTGAAACGGACAATGTGTGGGGGTAAGATGGACAGGTATTGTAAATCGCCCCAACTGAGAGCATATTATTATTTTTGACCCTTAACAAATTGAATACGTAAAATATGGTAGTGTAGCGTGCAAAAAATGAAGGGGGCAGTCCACCCCCTCCCAATAGAGGCAGCCAATAGAAAATTGTTTGGCAGCGGCAATATGAACAAGCATTCCAAAAACTGTTTCATGCCTGGCCGCTGCTAATTTGTTTGAAGTTCACGTTTGCCGGTTAAATTTTCATTTATATGCTTGAGATATCACTAAGAAGCAAAATCAACCATTTTATTATAATATGTTCATTGACCATCTTACCCATACTAGCAGTTGTCCATTTCACCCCATCATTATACATTTTTTTAAAGTATTCACAATTTTTCATACGCAAAGAAAATTACGTATTATTTCAATGCAGACGTTGCTTGAAAAGGTATTCAATCGAAATAATTCACGCTATGGGCAACATTTTGGAATTAAACCACTCAAAAAGCTTAATTTCGATGGAAAAAAAGTTACATCCAGACGCAGTATTCTTTCCAATTTTTAGTTTTTCTGCACTTTATCAAAATTGGAAAGTTCTAAATGATGATGGGAACCTTCAGACATCATGAGATAGCAAGATGGTTGGATGCCCATCAAAACATTTACGAATTTTAGTGCTTAACTAGTAGAATCAACCACCTGTCCGTCTTACCCACCCTGTTCGTCTTACCCACAGTTCCCCTACGGATTGAAACGCAAACACTTGCATTTCATGCTGCAAATGGGATTCCGAGATCATGTGTGATTGGATTGGATTGACCGTCCTTCGCCGTGCGTCTGATGTGCGGAAAAGCGATAAGGAGAATGTAGAATGTTAGTGATTATCTATCGTCTATTCGTATGTTCCATTCGTTCTGTGATTAAATGAAATTGTGGTGGTTTTCAATAGAAACCTTTGAATAGAGTTATCCAATGAATAGGTTTTTTATTCGACTTTAACACACTTTTTTGATTAATTCAGAAACAGTTTCATTATGGTTTGGAATGGTCAGTGGTCGACAGCCGAAAACACATGGACACGCTTCAAAACTAATTATTATCTTGCATTTTCGTCAGTGATAATAATAGAAAAGTTACGAATTTTGATTTAGGTGAAAATCCACTAAAAAATTAAAACAAATTGGATGTTTTGAAATGGAGGATGTTTTTGTTTGACACCAATTGACTGTATAAGAAAATTAAAATGGATGTTTGAGGCCGTTTTAAAATCCTACACAGCACTAAAATGGTAGACAGTAGATGAATCTTTTAATATCTTGCTAGAAAAACCTTGCAGTGTGGTCTTTTTTAGAAATTGGATGGTTGCTAAAATAGAAAATCCATGTTTGGCACCATTTTGAAACTCAGTCCCATTTTTTAGAACTGGAATGGCTGCTAGAAATCGAGAAACGATGTTTGGCATCATTTTTAATTCAATAATGGAAAACAGCGGCAAGCTGTCGGACAACCATTTAACATTATGTCTGTAAAATTCCGCTACACTGACAGTTTTAGTTAGAAATAGGGTGACTGATAGAAGGCCATAATCGATATTTGCGGTCATCTCGAAATCCAAAATGGCGGGCGATCATTTTATAGTAATCTTTAGTGCCTGGTAATCTTCTGTATATCTGTTTTCGTGCGAGAAATTCCTCTTTTCCCCATTGGGTCTCAATACCGCTCTGATCAGCTCCACCATAATAGTTCCCCAGTCACTTCAGCATTTGATTTCCTTATGAACATCCATATCTTGAAAGAGAAACAATGCTTTTTACTTATATGGACACTAGCTGACCCGACAAACTTCGTATTGCCACAAATTAACCTGTGTTGTACATAAATCATGAATCTCGGATGATCTTTGTCACAATCTCGAGTTTTGCAAGCCCCCCAGTGGGCGGCGCTTCCGACGGCGGGTCACCGGCAACACTCGCGACCGTCTCGTCCTGAATGATCTAGTGTTACTATAGATAGTTTTTGTGGTCTTGTATTGACTAATGTTTTATGGAAGAGTCTCGAATTTCTCGAGTTCGATTAGTTTTTGAGTTTCGCAAAAATTTCTGTTTTATTTGTATGAGAGTCCATATCCCCCTACCACAGGGGTGAGAGGTCTCTAACTATCGTAAAATAAATTCAAGACTCCAAAATCTCTCACATGCCAAATTTGGTTCCATTTGATTGATTAGTTCTCGAGATAAGAGGAAATTTGCATTTCATTTGTATGGAAGCCCACCCTCTTAAAGAGGAGATGGGCCATAACTCGCTTTCTAAAGAAGAGAGGGGTCTCAATTCACCATAGAAAAAAATCTTGCGTCCAAAACCACTTACATGTCAAATTTGGTTCCATTTGCTTGATTAGTTCTCGAGTTATGAGGAAATTTGTTTTTCATTTGTATAGGAGCCCCCCCCCCCTCTTAAAGTGGAGAAATCCATAGAAAATATACCATAGAAAATCTTCTTGCCTACAAAAACACCCACATGATAAATTTGGTTCCATTTGCTTGATTAGTTCTAGAGTTATGAGGAAATTTGTATTTCGTTTGTATGAGAGCCCCCCCTCTTAAAGTGGGAAGGGGTCCTTATTCACCATAGAAAATATTCTTGCCCTCAAAAACTTTCACATGCCAAATTTTGTTCCATTTGCTTGATTAGTTCTTCAGTTATGAGGAAATTTGTATTTCATTTGTATAGGATCCCCCCTTCCTAAAACGGGGAGGGGTCCCAATTCATCATAGAAAAAATTTTTGCCCCCAGTAACCTCCACATGCCAAATTTGGTTCTATTTGCTTGATTAGTTCTCGAGTTATGAGGAAATTTGAATTTCATTTGTATAGGAGCCCCCCCCCCTCCTAAAGTGGGTAGGGGTTCTAATTCACCATAGAAAATATTCATGCTCTAGAAAACTTTCACATGCCAAATTTGGTTCCATTTGCTTGATTAGTTCTCGAGTTATGAGGAAATTTGTATTTCGTTTGTATAGGAGCCCCCCCTCTTAAAGTGGGGAGGGGTACTTATTCACCATAGAAAATATTCTTGCCCTCAAAAACTTTCACATGCCAAATTTTGTTCCATTTGCTTGATTAGTTCTTCAGTTATGAGGAAATTTGTATTTCATTTGTATTGGATCCCCCCCTCCTAAAACGGAGAGGGGTCCCAATTCATCATAGAAAAAATTTTTGTCTCCAAAAACACCCACATGCCAAATTTGGTTCCATTTGCTTAATTACTTCTCGAGTTATGAGGAAAATTGTGTTTCTTTGGTACAGGAGCCCCCCCTCTTAAAGTGAGGAGGGGTCCTAATGTACTATAGAAAATATTCTTGCCCTAGAAAACTTTCACCTGCCAAATTTGGTTTCATTTGCTTGATTAGTTCTCGAGTTATGAGGAAATTTGTATGGAAGCCCCCCCTTTTAAAGAGGAGAGGAATTATAATTTCCCTTATAAAGAGGGGAGGGGTCTCAATTTACCATAGAATAAATTCTTGTCACCGAAAACACTCACATGCCAAATTTTGTTCTATTTGCTTGATTAGTTGTCGAGTTATACAGAAATTTATGTTTCATTTGTATGGGAGCCCCCTCTCTTAGTGGGGGAAGGGGTTTCTAACCATCACTAAAACCTTTCCTGGCCCCAAAAACCCTCTAGATGCATACTTTCATGCCGATTGATTCAGTAGTTTTCGATTCTATAAGGAACATACAGACAGACAGAAATCCTTCTTTATAGGTATAGATTTCTCTTGTGAATGGCCGTAACACTTCACTTCAACTTTTATTTTAAGGTAAATCTTCAGGAAAATCGAGTTTCTTCACTAAGACTCAGGATCAAAAATTTAGCGAAAGCTAAGGCTAACCGCTAATCGCTAAATTTGTTAGCAACGCAAATTTAGCAATACTTTTTTAAACACCAATTTTGGAAAAAAGAAAATCTTCGTTGCATAGGTCTAAATTTTTTCTTAGACCTATGCAACGAATATATTGGAAAAACATAAAGTAATTTCGTGAAAAAATTACAGGCATTAGCATTAGCACTAGTATTAGCATATGTGGCTGCACACATCGTAGGTGGCTATATAATCGCATTATATACCTGGCTTCATCCGAACAACCGCAGGGGAAGTGGGTAGGAATGTTAGTGTAGCATCTAGGAGAAGACGGGGTAAGACGGCCCCCTTAAGCGAATAAATTGCTAGCATAAAATGTGTACGAAAATTCACATTTTCTTGTTCCACACATGGAAAAGCATTCATTTATCTACCATCAGGGATGGTTCGATCACTTTGACTCAATTTTGATTCATTTGACACTAACGTCTCAGCCGAGCAAAATTTGACAAATTGATGTATGGGACATTTGTAGATCATAACTAGATCTACAATTTTGCTAAACAAAGTGTTGCTGTAACTTTTGTAGTTACGGCGCTACAATGCTAGTACCTCTTTTGTAACTAAATGAACGTTCATTTAGTTACTAATGATGTACTAGCATTGTAGCACCGTAACTATAAAAGATACAGCAACACTTTATTCAGCAAAATTGTAGATCTAGTTATTATCTACAAATGTCCCATACATCAATTTGTCAAATTTTGCGCGGTTAGGACGCTACTGTCAAATGAATCAAAATTGAGTCAAAGTGATCGAACCATCCCTGTCTACCATTAAAAATTATATAAAGAATTAATTAGTTTATTTTTCCGTGATTTTTCATCAATTTTCGAAACGTCTAAAAATTACTCGTTCACAACCAGGTGGGGTAAGAAGGACCACCAAAGGGGTAAGATGGACCATGGCGGAGTAAGACGGATTGTGGCAGATTTGAAAGTTTCTTTGAGTTGTAAACACAATTTCAATATTATTAACTAAGTAAGAACAAGTTCTTAAGGGGTTTTTAGGTACATGCTAAAAGAAGGTATAGTTTAATTTGGACACCTGCTAAAAGAAGGAACTTTACTACTAGTTCAATTTTGAAAATAAGAGTAGACGTTAGTTTACTCCACTGGTTTTTATTTACTCTTTTCTTGGCGTTATTTTTGTTGCTTTGTCAGCAGGACGTTTACTCTTCGAATACCATTAACTTTAGGTGAAGGTAAAGAAGGCAACGTTAAGTGATTGGAATCATCGAATTTTGATTCCGTTATATCCAAATTTACATTGATTGTGTTATTCAAATGGCACTTGTTGGCTTCTTTTGACGTGGGAGGCTCTGTGTTAGACAGGATGATCTCAGATTCAGGGATAATTTTTATTACAGGTGTACTCTATTTCGAAAAAGACACTGATGAAGCCTGCAAGTCGTAAACGAAATGCGTATCTGTCAGAATAATAAAATAGTTAGTCAAATTTAACAAGAAAAATGTTGGTTTTTTCATTCAATATTTCTAAAATCTATTAAGACACTAAATAGAAGAACTTTAAGCAATTATGAGCACTATAACGTATAGCCCTTTTACCCCGTGAAAAATGGCCCGTCTTACCCCTAGCTAACAATTTACATTATTTTGCTTTTATCTCTCAATCCGTACTATTTTATATACATTTTCCGCCACACGCAGAACAAGAATTGCCCAATTAAAGTCAGTGGTAAGAGAAACGTCAAAATACTTTTTTTTTCTGAAAAACCTTAAATTTGTTGCTGCTGAAATTATATCGCATGAAGACACTGCGAACGAAAAGTTTGTTTTGATTCTAGTTTTGACGTTGGATACGGCCGAGTGCCACAGGTTGTCTCGAAAGTGTTTAGATAGGCTAATAAACAAAACATACTGGGGCATTTGTAGAAAATTTAAGGATTTCTTGACGAAATCGATGTGGTCCCTCTTACCCCGCCGGGCCTTCTTACCCCTTGTTCCCCTACTTTTAAAAGTGCAGGGAACCCATACTACCTTCATAGATGTTACAGGAAAACAGAGTATATCATGTTAGTAGGGCAAGGCAAACAATAAGGATCATGAGGAAGATTTATTCAATAAATAATAATAAATAATAATTCAATAATAATATATATGCAAAAAAAGAACAATCTCACTAGCAATCCGTCGCGTGAAATACAATTGCGTCATTTGAATTTCCACCATCTAATATCCAACAATTAATTTAATTTTTCCCATATCCATAATATCCATGTGTATTATTTAAACTTGTTACGACCAAAGTTTTAATCGTACATTAGGAGGTGCTTGATGAGCTAAAACGAAACAAATAATTAAAATAACATATTAGACTTACCTGCTACCAAGGCCGGGTGTCTCAGCCGTCTGCGCAAAATCTTTTGAGGTCTGGCATCTGGGAACCATGCAGCATCGCACCCCCTAGCTAAGCTACTCGATAGAGTATTACCGGGTATGGCCGCGTGGAGGCGCTAAGTAGGAGCTTGGGCTGGCACAAGCTATATTGGTCGCTTTCTCGTTTGCCTTCCCCATTTCATACCCTTCGTAAAAAAATTACAGGCATTCACAAAAAAAATGTTTTTAAAGTGGGTGAAATGGAATTATTTCCATGGGGCAGGCGCAGGACATGGTTTTTTCGATTTTTCTTTGAAGTTTTCCATCATTGTGGAAAATTTTGTAAAAGATTTTTTCAAATAATATTCTTTCTGGATTGCCAAAAAAAATTACTTACATTTTCATTTAAAAATATTTGCTCTACTACACACTGGGTTCCTGAGATAGGAATTGTCGGTACAGGAATAAGGAAATGGGTGATGCTGTACGCCCATCAGCATCAGCATCAGCATGATCTATCGATCAACAAAACTGATTTTTGGTACCTAGTCAGAGCCCGTTTTCAGCTTGTTAACAACCAAAAACCAAATAAATTGACTAAAAGGAAACTAAGAAAATGTAGTGTGCGGGTAGGATCACTTACCGCCTTATTCGGGGGACTGCTGTTTATGAATATTTTAGGAATTCGACTTTTTTGGTCATCACTTATTTATTTATTTATTAATACTGGTCTTCGAAGGTATCGTACAGACAGATCTAATATATACTAATTCTAAGTTTAAAAGTAGTTCTTGTCACATTATAGTCAAAACAGTCAGATACAACATTAAACTCATGACAACAGACATCAATAGGATTATTCCTGGCAAATAAAGTACGCTGCATCGAAAGCTTAAAGAAGTCCGCTCGTCGGGTACGCCTTGGCGGAACGTTGAGTCGAAGCTGTCCTAACATCTCCGGACTATCGACATTGTTTTGCAGGAGGTCGAAGATAAATAGTCGTTGGAACATACTACTCCTATTTACCAAAGTGGGCAGACGTATTAGGGCGCAACGGTGCCCTTAGGGAGGCAAACGGACTGAGTCATTCCAAGGTAGCATTCGAAGAGCGTACCGGATCAAATTACGCTGTATTCGTTCGATCCGGTTAATTTGAACTGCATGGTAGGGCGCCCATACAAGCACCCCGTACTCAAGAATACTGTCTACAATCGAACAGTAGAGGGACCCTAGGCAGTAGACATTCTGGAACAGCTGTGTATTGCGTTTGATAAAGTCTAGTACAGCATAAGCTTTAGCAGTAGTAACTGCGGTGTGCTGAGCAAAACAAAGCTATCCGGAAGAATGCCCAAATCTTTCACGGTATCGACCCGGGTGATACTGGCTGTTTCCATCTTATAGTCGAACGAAGTGATCTGTCTATTTCTGCAGAGTGAGATGACATTACATTTCTGCACATTCAACTCCATTCCGTTCAGAGTGCACCAATTTAGTAACGAATCAATGTCAGATTGTAAGGCACAGTAATCAACTCTCGAAGCTATTACACGGTAGAACTTCAGGTCGTCGGCAAACATACACTTAGGGGATACAATTGTAGAGCACTAATCGTTCACAAAAAGGATAAATAGCAATGGGCCTAGATGGCTTCCTTGGGGTAAACCTGATTGCATTTCAAATGGAGGCTCCATTTACACGCACATTCCGCCCGGTAAGATATGACGATATCCACCGTGTCAGCCATACAGGAAATCGCACTGTCTAGCTTCGTTACTATTTACAGATGCGGCATCCTATCAAAAGCTTTGGCAAAATCAACATAAATCGCATCGAAGAAATAAAATATATAGAAATAAAAAATATCGTGAAATTTTAATCCTCAAACAAGCATACATTGACTAATCTCAAGTTTTTAGTCTTGACCTTGAAATGTGGTCATACATATATTAATATTTTTTTTTAGAAACGGAGTCAAAATGACTACTTGTCAAGCATAGCTACCAATACCCCCCCCCCCCCCTTCCTTTCCGCTCTTCCCCTTCTTCACCAAAAATTTTCATTTCTTTCCCCTACCGTCCCTTCATCAATTGTAGAACCATCGTTTCAAAAAAAAAATATTAATATATGTATGACCACATTTCAAGGTCAAGACTAAAAACTTGAGATTAGTCTATTACATAGGAACGGGGCCTTCCCTCGAAAACCCGCGCCGAGAAACGCGGCTAACACACGCTGACAGACGAACAACCTCACGTGCAGTACCTTGCAAGTCGTAAGGGCCGGCATAGTGTCGTCGTCCTGAAAGTAAAACTAGTTAGATTAAACTTCTCGCTCGGTGGTAATCTGCAATTGATGTAGGAAGCGGCACAATATGTGTCGATAACCCAACCAAACGCGTCGCTATTCTTGAGAAGTGGATTTTGCGGTCTCCTTTTGTCCAGCGCCTCTATGCACAGTGGTTCAAACAGCGAAATACGTGATCGTGTGATATTGCGCCGAAACGTGAAGATTTTCACATGTAGTGTCTTTAGGAACATTTTTTGGTATAATAAGCCCCTTCTTGTGAGAGAAATCTTTGGGTGATTAATTCCCTTAGAAGTGAGATACGAAATTTATTTTCTCGTATATTCGAGATACAGGTGTAGTACTTTCAGCAAAGTTGTTGTAAATATTAATACAAACAACTTTGTTAAAGACACCATACTTGTATCTCTTCATGGAAATTATCTATTAAGCGTTATTCGTGGACAAACCCTTTAAAACAGTTTTTAAACCCTGACGTATTCTGGTCAATTTTTACGTGTTCATAGTGTTCTAGAAAGTTGTTTATCTTGCTAAAATCAACGTTTCTGTAGAACATTATTATAATTTATTTTCTAAAGTTTCGGAGATTTTGAGCTTTTTTGGTGAAAAATAGTACTTCTTTGAGCTTAAATATTTCCCAAGGTGGCAAATGGTGGCAGATCAAACAACTCCTACCTAAAAGTACAACAAAAAGCCTGTAAAAGCAACTATCAATTGACTGTATCTGTTTGTATTCTCAAAAGTTATAGTTGTTTAAAAATCCTTCTCGGTCATGTTTACAGAACAATTAAACTGTACTTCGGATGCAATAAACGCCATTTTGTTTACATTGACAATCTCTTTCTACCAAGTTAAGTTATCAGCCATTTTTCGCCTATTTTCGAATCGAAAATGAATGTAGACTTAAAATTATTTGACACAATTAATAAGAGAAAAGCTTCCAAATAACTTACTTATGCCTATTTTGTTCAATTCCTTCGATTGGTGTCTTTTCAAAAGAAAACACTCTGGCTGGTACCGAATGGCCGAAACACAAATGGTCGAATCACGAATGACCGAAATCCAAATGGCCGAATTTCAACAACAGTCACAAAAGACCGAGTCATGAAAGACCGAATTTTCTCGGAATGACTAAGTAAGCAGTACGTCATATATAGTTAATTATGTTAAATAAAGGTGTAGGTGAGATGACTCATCATCAAATGTTGTTTTGGAAAAATGCAGAAGGAGAGATCAATGCAAAATTGAACAAAATAGACTTAAGTTAGTTATTTGGAAGCTTTTCTCTTATTAATTGCGTCCATTTTAAGTTTACATTAATTTTCGAATCGGAAATAGGCGAAAAAATTGTTGTTAACTTAAGTTGGTAGAAAGCGATTGTCAACGTAAACAAAATGGCGTTTTTTGCATCCGAAGTACAGTTTAATTGTTCTGTAAACATGACTGAGATGGATTTTTAAAACAACTATAACTTTTGAGGATACAAACAGATACAATCAATTGACACTTGCTTTTACAGGCTTTTTGTTGTACTTTTAGGTAGGAGTTGTTTGATCTGCCACCATTTGCCACCTATATTTAAATATTAAAGCTCAATAGGAAATATTTAAGCTCAAAGAAGTACTATTTTTCACCAAAAAAGCTCAAAATCTCCGAAACTTTAGAAAATAACTTATAATAATGTTCTACAGAAACGTTGATTTTAGCAAGATAAACAACTTTCTAGAACACTATGAACACGTAAAAATTTACCAGAATACGTCAGGGTTTAAAAATTGTTTTAAAGGGTTTGTCCACGAATAACGCTTAATAGATAATTTCCATGAAGAGATACAAGTATGGTGTCTTTGGCAAAGTTGTTTGTATTAATATTTACAACAATTTTGCCGAAAGTACCACACCTGTATCTCGAATATATGAGAAAATAAATTTCGTATCTCACTTCTAAGGGAATTAATCACCCAAAGATTTCTCTCACAAGAAGGGCTTATTATACCAAGAAATGTTCCTAAAGACACTACATGCGAAAATCTTCACGTTTCGGCGCAATATCACACGATCACGTATTTCGCTGTTTGAACCACTGTGCTATGGTACAAAGGTACAAGTACCAGGGAACCACATGCCCTGGCGGGTGTTGTGGGTTCGAATCCGGTTACAATCTCAGATTATAGCTTGGGTTCGACCCATGCACCTTCCAGCATTGGACAAAAGGTAGGAGTCAAAATGACTACTTGTCAAGCATAGCTACCAATACCCCCCCCCCTTCCTTTCCGCTCTTCCCCTCCTTCACCAAAAATTTTCATTTCTTTCCCCTACCGTCCCTTCATCAATTGTAGAACCATAGTTTCAAGCATACATTGGTCAGTTTGTGAAACAAAAAAAAATCTTTTGGAAATTTTCCATAAGATAATAGATTAGATAGAGGATAGTTTTTCTAAGCATGCTTTGGAATTTTTCGCTTCTTCAAAAATTTTGAATTTTCCAACAGCTGTTGAAAAAACTTTGTTACATTTCATAATATTTTTTCAATGTTGCTTGATTGAAGACTTCTGAATTTTTAAAATAAGCCATGTGATGTAAGTGAAGTGAATAAACTGAAAAATTTCTCTTGAGGTTTTCTGAGAATATAGGTGATCTTGAGTTTTTTAAATATTGATTTATTTCGTGAGTCCATTAACTGTGCCCGCGTCCAAAAGTTTATGAAGTTTTGGAATCTTTCGATCCAGATCTATCCGATAATATTGATAAATAATAGCTAAATAGTTTAATTAAAAGAACATTTTCATTTTTGTTAGTAATTTTCCTCTTTATTTAGTGGCACATAAGTTTAGTGGAAGCTAACAAAAACGCTAACGGTTTTAAGAATTAGCAAAAACGCTAACCGCTAACCAAAACGTTAGTTAACAGCTAATTAGCTGTTAACGGATTAGCGGAATTGTGCCCACCTCTGCTCTTGACGTATCAATTCCTCGCTACTGTACTCGGTCCTGGGCTACTCGTCGCTGGTGGGTGCCGATGGGGTTCTTGAAGAGAACGGATTTCACTACATCCTGGATGCCGTATGAATGAAAAAGTTTGCTTTTCTTTTCCCGTATAAATCTTATAGGAGAGTTTGCTCTAATTCTTTTATTCATACGGCCTAATTATGACAATGCGTGACGTATATGTGTGCTTTTATCAATAATAAATATTTAAAATTGAATTGAAGGTAGACTGTTATCTACTCGGTCAGTGTGGTAGAAAAAGCTAGTCTGTTGTCGACGTCGCTCCGGCAAGTTCTGTACCACCACCGGGTGTGTTTTCCCCCTCTTATTTGTACTTGTGTTTGTCTCTATACGCCGTCAAGACGGAAACTATTTTTTAGAAAGCGAGAAAGGGAAAGTGTCTGCTGCGAAGAATGAAAATTTCGATATATAGGGAAATATATTGGGCTGTTCATTGGCAGGTAGGACTCGCACCTACGCTCTGTCGGTTGCCGTACAAAGTACAAAAAAATGTATTACAAAAAGATGAAAACTAAAAATTATGGATCTGAATTTTGGCAAAAAAACACATACACGAAATTGGAATTAAATAGGGGCTCTTTTAAATTTAAATTAGACTTTTGTTTCATTCGGAATCGCTCCTATGTCTATATTTCGAAATTTTCGTATTTAAATTCCTATTTACGCTTGTTTCTACAGAACATGCAAATCGGACAGCGCACTGCGCACCTTTGCCACCGGTTATCGACCTCCCCGCGGAAGCGACAAAATCCGCACGGCGTCCGGACCGTGCGTGCTGCCCCGGCACGAGGACGTGCTGCTGATGAACGAAACCGAAATGAATCAAGAGGACAATTTTGCCCAGATGCGTAACAACGAGCAACCGACGGCACCCCATCCGCTACCGATGCCGGAATACGGGGGCTATTTTGCCCCGCTGACGGAATTTCTACCCGATGCAACCAGTCCGATCAGTGGCTTCCATAGATGCAACGTGGCCGTCATGCTGCTGACCGACATCGTAGTGGATGGTATTCCCGGATTGGACTGGACGCTGCACGTGCCACTCATGCTGCACATTCTCTTTCTCGGATTGGACCATACCAGACCGATCGTGCGGGACCATTGCAAAAAGCTGCTGCTAAATTTATTGGTGAGTGTTGAATTCAACTTTTTTCTTTGTTCAAACGCGTGCTTTTGGAAATTCTCTATACTACATAATGTGAATATATGCCGCAGTGTTCCGCTTTTCAGGAAAATGGCATATGAAGTTCGCTGTTGTATTGTAGTTGATTTTTTTTTTTCTTCCGTATTTGATGAATGGAGATATTTGCTATATATTTGTTGTTTATTGAGAATGTGTCAGATTCCAGCATCACTTTTTTATATTGAATTCCATATTGTATTAATAATTTTTTGTGCTTCAGTCGGGCATATATTTTGCTAATAGAGTTTTCATGCTTTCAAAACAAACAATGTTATTAAAATTTTCGTTAGGAACTTTCATCAATACGAAATGCTATCGTAGTTTACGATGGCCTGTTTACGTACCCACCCAAAGCCACTATTTAGAAATCATTTCCATCCTTTTCACACATACAGATTGTCCTAGCGGAGCACAACGACCACCTGAACGTTGCCAAAATCCTTCTGAATAGTGACACCTCCAAGCTTCGTTTGGGGCTGACCGTTCCTTCGCTGCCTGTGATCGAGCATAATTTCACCGAACCGGACCAGGAGTTCGACAGTTACCTGTTCGGGTTGAACAGTAACGTTCCGCAGACAACGTTATCGCCGGCATCCAATCAGCCGAACGAGGAAACGCCGGTCCCGACGATCGTCACCGAGGAAAATGCCCCTCCGCTGCCGGGACCCTTGATGCCGACGGCGCACGTAATCAAGAGTCTGATCAAATTCCTCTCCCAGGACAGCGCTCAGCCACTGTGGAACTACGAGGATATCACTGCGAAGGTGTGGACTATTAAGTCGGCGGAACAGTTGCAGTGCTTCCTCCGGCATATCGTGAAAGTGTTCTCTGACAGCTATTCTCACGCGAGAATTGCCGAACGGTGGGCACAGACGGCGTTGCAGTTGGGGCTAAGTTGCTCCTCGCGTCACTATGCCGGACGTAGTTTGCAGGTGTTCCGCTCGCTCAATGTGCCGATCAATTCGCGCATGCTGAGCGATATTCTATCGCGGCTGATCGAAACCGTAGCCGAGCAGGGAGAGGATATGCAAGGCTACGTAACCGAGCTACTATTAACGCTGGAAGCGGCTGTCGACAGTCTGGACTCGGACTTCAGACCGCTAGATGTGATGAAGGACATATTCAAGAGCACACCGAATCTAAACAACAAAGATGGCGCCATTTCGAACGTGTACGGAAATAAAAGGTCTAGCGATGGTCTTCCGGGATCTCCGCAAACAATGAATAATATGGTGACTGGTGGCCATACCAGAAGTACTAGCTATTCGATATCTTATTGTTCTCGCAAAGCTGCCAATTCACCGATCGATAAGCAGGTTGAATTGAGAAATCGTTCCAATGTCTTAGAATTGGAGCGAAATGCAAATAAATTTGGATCTTCTCTGTCGAGATCCCGCAGCGCACAAAGCCTGAAACTTTTAGGCGATTCTGCTACTCAAGATGATAAGATGACAATTTTGGCACAATTATTCTGGCTTGCAGTTTCCCTGTTGGAAAGCGATTATGAACATGAGTTCTTACTGGCTCTTCGTCTGCTAACTAGAGTACTTCATCGACTTCCCTTGGATCGTCCGGACGCACGTGACAAAGTAGAAAAACTTCAACAACAGCTAAAGTGGTCTACATACCCTGGCATGCACGCCTTGCTGTTAAAAGGGTGTACACACGCAACTACGTATGAACCGTCGATCACTGTACTTTCGCAGCTTGCACCACTTTTGAACCTTCCGGTTTGCGATCCGACACAAAGTTGCGCCTTCCCGATGAACGTAATCGCTCTTCTTCCCTATATGCTGCTTCATTACGAAGACGCAAACGAAATTTGCATCCGAAGCGCCGAGAATATCGCTCACGTTTCGTCGGAGATGGGCCTAAAGTTGGAGAATCTCGGAACGGTAATGACACTGTACAGCCGGAAAACGTTCAGCAAGGAATCATTCCAGTGGACAAAGTGTGTTGTGAAATATTTGTACGACACCTATGCGCACATGGGACTGCACATGCTGGCATTCTTGACGGAAGTCATGGAGAAGGGGCCGAACCAAATTCAGCTACAGGTGCTGAGTGTGATTCACTGCATGCTGCACTATATCGATCTGTCGTCGGTCCAAGCCCAACCGATAGCCGGCGATCTGCTGAGGGTCATCTCCAAGCATTTGGATGTAAGTATTACTTGTTTTATCACAAAAAAAACTCTCATTGTGCCACGTGACTAGCGATTTTTTCTTATAAAACAGAAAAAATCAAATTTTATATTTGAAATTTAGAACGGTTATGTGATACTCACTGGCGATCTTGGTAAAAGGTGGGGCATACAACTTTTGCAATATTTAACATATTCATTATATGTCGGATTTCGACTTTTCGACTTTCTTCTTAATATATTCAATGCCTCTTTTCACAATCTCGTCTAAGACATGTATTTCGTTCATAACGTCAATTTTGTCCTAATTTGCCTTAAGTTTTACTTAATCATGTTCAAGAACTGTTGGTATTGTTTCAGTTTAAAGGTTTAACATTAATTTATTTTTTAAAGTTTGCTTCTTGATCGTAATTTGGAACTTGATATGTTCAATGTATGCTTTGATATTTGATATTGATTTTGTCCTTTTAGTTTTTTACTTGAATATATTCGGATAAGAATAAGGCTTCATAGTGATAAAATTTGAATAATATCCTAACTTAAAGTTTGGGGGGTTCCGTGGCCGTAAGGCTACGTTTATGTTTTTTTATCATTATTGAGGGACTCGTTTTGTGTCTTTTCATTTAATTTTTTTTGGGTTTCTAGCATGTTTTTTATTACTTTCGTACCAATTTAGTATATTTTGGCATTCTTGTTATCATTTTTGTGTTATTTTTGTCATTTTAGTATTATTCTTGCATCTTTTTGGAGTTCTTTTTCATATTTTTTTTTTACCATTTTTGAATTTTATTTGCCATTCGTGGCACTGTTTTGATTTTTATCGGTTTTATGTTTAGCTATTTACTGAAGTTTTTGGAGCGTCTTAGTAGAATACGAAACCTAAAATTAAAAAAGAAGAAAACTTATCCAATTTAATTCTACTATGTAGATTTTATTCACGACAGATACGTATTTCGCCTACGACTGGCAGGCTTCCTCAGTGTCTGTTTTCGAACTTCGGAGTTAAATTGGATAAGTTTTCTTCTTTTTCAATTTCAGGTTAGCTATTTATATTCTTTGTGCCTTCCATGAGCCTTAAAGAATCCATAGATAGAAGAAAATGGAATGTTTTAAATCCATTACCCAGCAAGAATTTACCGCACGAAGTTGGACAGACGCAGGCAACGCGTTCCTCTAGCGGTTTTCATGGCCAATTTTACAGCCTTCCTTCCTTTCAACTAAGTGGCCCACTCTTTAGAAGGTTTTTAAAACCTCTTCAAGAATCAAGTTATAAGCTCAGATAGTCTTATCATGCTCCACTGAAAGCAGCAATGAACCGATTTTGCTTGACAGCCGCCGCCATAATTTAACGAAGTTTTTCACTACAAAGCTTGCTCTGGTAGAAAGCTAAATCAGTCCACCGGCTTTGTTAACGTGAACATATAACTATGAGCAGAAAAGTTGAAGTTTTATTGTCAGTTCATTCTAATCGATTTGGTTTATAGCGTCAATAATAAAATATTCCATAGAATAAATCATAACTTTTCAGCAGTCTTCGTTGGCTTGCAGCATATGCGCATTAAATTTTGTCGTGCATATTGATATGATAGGTGTATAAAATCAACGTCCCATCGAAATTTTGTAATTTTTGAAAGCTGGTTGTTTTAACAAAATAAATATATTCAAGAAGTCAATCTCAATTTCTAGCTAGTTGCTTCTTGTGACAGAAAAACCGATTGATAATAATTTTCTTTCTGCAAAACATTTTGCTTTGATGAAATTACGTTTGTGAGTTGAATTTTTTGAACATTGTTTTTCTGCCCCATCCCCTAGGTACGCCAGTGCTAAAGAAAGCATAACATCCATTTGTAGCTGTTTTTCGTAAATCAATAAAAATCGACTGTAACCTTTTTCAGAGCCCCAACTGGAAGGAAGCACTGAAAATACTTAAACTGGTCGTTACGCGCAGTTCCAGTCTGCAAGTGGTTCCACAGAGCTCCGAAAGTAGTTCTTCCTATGCTAACATTCACGGTAGTTACAGTGATTCGGAAGTATTCTGCAAAAAAGAGCTGGCCGGCCGGACGATGGACTTCTCATTCGACGTATCACAGACGCCGCTGATAGGCCGCAAAATTTTGCTTAAATCGGACGGAGAAAGCAGCATCGTTTCCGCTGCTCAGTTTTCCAAGAACGGGCTTCCATGCGCCGGAAGTGGAGCTCACTATGGTGGCCACGCAGGAACGCCAAACTCGCCTCGGCGTAGTGCGAGCCTTTCGCCAGCCGATACGGCTCCGCTGAGTGGTTGGAAGCGTCCCTGGATGTCACAGGTGAGTGATTCCCGTGTGGCTTCCCGTTTTAAAAGTTTTATAGCGCTCCATTTGACGATTGCACCTGGGAATTCTGGACAGTTCCATGATTGCTTTGTGAACGACACGAATTGCTAAACTTTTTTAATATAATTTTTTTCTTGTTTCATCCACCAAACAAAAACAGGGACGAGTTCGTGAGTGCTTGGTGAACCTTCTCACCACCTGTGGACAACGAGTCGGATTACCCAAGAGTCCATCGGTAAGTTGCATCTTTCTAGTTCTACTGAAATTAACCGATGTCGGTGCAGTTGTTCCGGCTATGCTGCCGGAATCGAACGTGCTATTGGCTATTGAAACGAATAGAAATCTGCCAATTTGGTGTGCAGATGTGGCGTTACCAAAATTCAATTGGCGAATGCGGTTTTAAATAAATTACCTAGCTTTTGGATTTTTGGCATGATGTTTTTCTGAGTTAAAAATGTTTGCGGTTTGCTGATTCTTTATCGGATCGGATAAAATTGACCTTTTTGATTTGAAATAACGATAACTAAAGTTTTAGCGTAGGCCAACAACTTTATTATCTGAAAGACATCATCCCGGAACCGTGTCGCCGGTATGCATAATGAAAAATTGTTCACTCAAGTTATTCTACAATTGTTTACACATTCCTTCCTTATCGCTTTTAATCCGTACCACGCAGGACGAAGTTCTAAGCTCGCTTTATTCTAAGGTAAACGAAACGAGCGGAAGAAGTTTATTCCCCGAACATCTGTCATCTTTTGTGTGCATTTTAGCATAGCACTTCACTTTATCAGTCACCGTTTGCTTCTTTCTAGCAGGCACCGTATATCAGCACAGGGCGCACATCACAGGGCATTATATTTTATACAGGTGCCTTTAGCACTTCCACCCACATAACACCTTCGGAGATATTGCACAGTTTCCGGCGGCAAATTGCACCACGTGCAGTAATGAACGAAGTAAAATGGTACTTCTCGCTGTTCTAAGTATTCATACAGTTTATTTCTTTGTTTTTATTGGGGGGCAACAATTCAAGACATGACTTCTGCATAAAAAAGCAACACACCTGTCTTCCGTTGGAAAATATGTCGACAAAATATCATAAAGCTAAAACACATCCTGAATTTATTTCCGAGGCGCTTGTCAGTGCGTAGGCAGTACGACCGTGATCCATCCTGCTCAAGCATATCAATTTGCCATCCGTCCGATGGCTGTCCTGTCATATCTATACTCACGATCACGAGCAGACACACAATTTTGATTGAGCCGTAAGCCTTTGTTTGACGGGCTGTGTTGTAACTTCCGTCTCACAGTTTACAGAATGAAACTTTGTCACTTTTGTAGGGGAAAATGTTGTACTTGGAGACGAGGAAATGTGTTTGACTTGTACGGAAAATTACTCAATTAGGTACGTTCTTTAAAGGGATTAGTTAAAAGTGAATGATAAACTAAAAAAATGAAGTTCAAGTAATTTCGAAACGACCAACATAAATGAAACCGAAATTTCTTTAGAAAGACATCAAACGCTAGAATTTGCAGATATCTCAGCGAATGCTTCTCGGAACTTTCAACAACAGAATTCTAAATTATTCGCACTAGAAATAGGTTACCGCATATAGCTAGCTTTAGCTGTTAAATTCACACGAACCTGGCAGCTGCATGGATGCAGCTACCATCATTGCACTGACGAAGCAAAAAATAGCCTTAAGCCATCAGTAGAAGTATGCTGATGGGTGTTTTTTTAAATGCAATTTTGCCATCGAACAAATAGAAGCCATACGAAAGAGGAAATAGCAACCAACCAACTTCAAATAGGAAAGATAAACAATCGGAGCCGACTTAGCTGCTTGAAACTATTTGCAGTGTGGCAATTAGTAATCAATTTCTCAACTAATGGTTATCCTTGCTATTTGGATTTAGCCTCATACTCAGCGTTAGTGCGTCAGCTGGCAATGCGACCAAAGCTGTGTAGTGCACAGTGGTTCCAAAAATAGTCCGCAATACTTTTCGTTCAAATACGGCAAGTGCACGTATGTCGTCTGTAAGGAAAGTTACTGTCTCACGTCCATAGAGGACTACCGGTCTTGGATGGCCCGTCTCACACCCATACACATTTTTTGTAGCGTGGAAGGATTACGAGCAGATATCTTTCGATAATAGTTTGATACAGAGAGATTCCATTTCATCTGACTTTACTTCCGTGTATTCCCATTCATTTCTCTCAATCCAAGGCTCTTTGCGTTACAAATATCTTACAGATTTGTTTAAATTCTCTTAAACTGCTTCCCTGTTTTGCTGTTTCTGGAAGCTGGTTGAACAAATTGTAACTCTTATAAAATAATGAGTTTTGCGTGCACGATTTTCGAAAATTAAGGAGTCTGAGATCTCCAGCATGTCTTGTTTAGTAGTGGTGCACATCTCTTCCGTACACTATCGTGTTTGTCAGGTACTGAGGTGCCATTCCTTTTGTCACACGATACACTAAAACCAGCGTATTATTTTCGACTCGCTGCTTTATAGACACCCACTGCAAACAATCTAACATAAATATCCTTGGCGTCAGTCGATCACAACACAGAATCAAATGCATAACTTTGTTCTGGAGAATCTGCATTCGTTTCATCTGTTGCTTTGATGCAAGAAACAGGACTGTAGCACAATAGTCGAAGTGGGGGGCGATGGTTGATTTATAGATCAGTATCTTTGCATTTGTAGTCAAGAAACGATTGATTCTACACAGCACACCAAACTTTCGAGCAGCCTTACGGATCGTGTAATTAATATGCTCTTTGAAATTTAGTTTTTCGTCAATCATCACTCCAAGATATTTCACAACCTGTACTTGCTGAACCATTTCTCCGTCAATTCGGACTTGTCTATCTCCGCCATTCTGCAGCCGTTTAGTAACTACCATACATTTTGTTTTAGCAACGTTCAACTTAAGTTTTTTCCATTTCAACCATTCAGAGAAGTTACTCAATTCATTGTTCATCACATTGAAACACTCATCGTAATTGTTAGCAGTTACAAACAGTACTGTATCGTCCGCAAAAAGATTAACTTCTGCCCTCTCCAAAATTCGTTTCACATCATTCATGTATAAAATAAACAACAACGGTCCAAGCACACTACCCTGAGGAACTCCAAGGTTTACTGGAGCTTCTGGCGACACACATCCCTTGTACCTCGTTACTTGTACGCGGTTTTCCAGATAACTTTGAAACCACTTCAGTACAGTTCCGCGAATACCAGAACGTTTCAGAGCTTTCACTAGCTTCGTCCAATCAATTGTTTCGAAGGCACTTTTGAGATCAACAAAAACTGCTAAGACTATCTTGCCTTGTTCTATGCATTGCTTCCACGTCAATAATAATAAATTTAAAGCAGATTCGCAATAATATCAAACGCATCCACCATCACGCGTTTCGTAATGTTATCTACGCCGGCACAGTCCTTCAAAGATGCAACTGTTTCTTTAAGTTTTGCCATACTGATCGGTTGAAACTCAACAAAACAGTTCTCTGGTAACACTTTCTCATTTGCTGGTTCGGTAGTTGGTGAGGGAATCTTGTCATGGATTTCTTCAACACTCTTCACAAAGAAAGTATTCAACATTTTAGCTGTTTCAGCACCAGCGTTCTACATCGAAGATGATTTTCGCTGAAGCATCTCATCCTGGTTTCATCAACGATTTAAGACACTTCCATAGTTTCTTAGAATCTCCACTACATCTCTCAATTTCATGCTGAACTGATTTGTTTTTAGAAACTTGGAGCTCTCGGACGTACATGTTTCGTCGTAACTTATATTCTCTAAGGTCCTCTGAATTTCTAGTTCGTTTCCAAGTTCGGTAGGCCGTATCTCGTGCAAACCGCATCGCTCTCAAATCAGCGCCATACCAATTATTGGATCCAGCTGATCTTGGAGCAACAATCTCTGTGAGTCGTTCTACAGCGGACATAAGTGAGGCGCTTAGTTGCTTGGAAGCATCATCCACCGAATACCTGATCCTGGTTAGTGTCTCGTCAGCCCGCAGGATGGCTTCCAGCTGCTCTCTTGAATATCGCTTCCAAGAAACGATTTGCTTATTTCGCACCGGGAGGTTAATTCCTGCCATATTACCAACTTGAATGCAGATGGTTTCATGATCAGAAATTTTTAACTCCTCCACGACTTTAGCTTTGCACTCATCATCGTATGGAAAAACAAGATCAATTATAGTGCTGCTACTCCGTCCACCACGCGTTGGTTCTGAAACATATTGTTTCATTCCTATAGCCTCCACAACGCTTTTGAGTTCACGTGCGTATCCAGGTTCATTCCATCTTACGTGAAAATCACCAACAATTACATTCCTTTTATCGTCCACGAATACCTCCGCAAGTAGCCCATTCTATATTATTAGACAGTAGTAAGTTCTAATTGTGTTTGAAAGAAAATAATTCATTTATGAATCTGATTAGTTCGTGATACACTTGAGTTTTGATCCAAACTATTCAAAGACTCACGATCGTGCTCTTTCGTTTTTTTTATTAGAGTGGTTTTAACCCATTAGAGATTAGTCGATTAGATTTTTTACCAATCTTTCTTTGTTTCTTAGGGTCCACGTTGATATCTTAAACCTGGCCTTCTCTAGAATCGATCGAAGGGTGCGTTGCGTTTTCGCAATGCTGAGAGGAAATGAGTTAAATCATAATAAACAGTAAAGACAATTTGTTTTTTTTATTAATTAAATAGATTTTATTGTGGTTGCTTATATTATCACGATAAAACTCGTTGGCTGCGCCATATCTCTTATAAACTTGTTATAAGAGGGGCGTAGCAATACAATACGACGTACCAGTACAAAATTGATCTTATTGTGGTTGCTTGTCAAATCACAATAAATCTATTAGTTTTATAGAGTTATTAATATGGTAGCAAACTAATTCAAAGCGCTTATGCTGCACAACTACGGAAGCTGCTGAAAATTTATTATTTATTCTAT
This sequence comes from Sabethes cyaneus, assembly GCF_943734655.1. NCBI lineage: Eukaryota > Metazoa > Arthropoda > Insecta > Diptera > Culicidae > Sabethes > Sabethes cyaneus. The sequence goes on along the minus strand of NC_071354.1, from coordinate 187,028,000 downwards.
GAGATATTGTTTTCTATGAGCGAGCGAGGTGGCAAGACGAGATCTGGCGAGCACTGCGTGCCCGCGGAACTGGAGATCAGTTGCCATGGACCGAAACAGATGGAGAAATTATACTGCGCAGGTCTTGTCATAAGACGTTAGGCCAATTAAGTAAGTCTATGAGATATTTTATTATGATCGCTATAAACCAAATCGATCAAGATGATCTGATAGTAAAACTGCAACTTTTCTGCTCACGGATATATAAATTTTTATGTTAAAGATAACAAAGCTGGCTGACTGATTTCGATTTTGAACAAAGCAAGCGCTATGCTTTATTTATGCGATGGCTGTCAAGTTGCGAAAAGCATTATTGGGGTTTATGGCTGCTTTTAGCACTGCGTAGTAAGACTGCTTCAGCTTATAACCTGACTCTTAGAGGAATTATAAGAACCTTTTGAAGAGTGAAGAGTTTTATAGCGGTCATCTTTAAGTGCTAGTGGAGATCATAGTTTTATTAGCATTTTTATAAAAATGATTATGAAAACCACTAGTAGCTCGTAATAAAACTTAATTTGCTTCTTGGAAATTATTGAAAAAAGACTAGGATTCCAGCCATTTAGTTTTAAAAAACAATAATATTGATTTAAAAATAGTAAAGGATTTTTAAGTACTCCAACCAGGAAAATATCAGTATTACTATTAATGTGAATATACTACGTACGGTCAGAGAGCGAAAGTTTGGAAGCGAAGAATATCATGCCATCAACGTAAATAATGGTGAAGAGTTCCATCTGCCGTCAAAGTGAAAAATGCAAGTTGGTATTGACAGCATTGACGTAAGCCCTCTTGACTGTTCTGTTCGTTTCTTTTCTTCAGAATTCTATAAGAATTCACAGCATGTGACTTAGTCGTTACTTTTATCACTGACAGAAATTTTCAACCTTTCCGGTAAAGTTTATGAAAATCCATAATTCACAGTAACCATTTCATTTATCTCTGTGACGTCTGTACTTGAAAACCGGAGAGATCGCGAGGAGGACGTATGGAGAGTTTGTACCTTCTCACTTTCCTATTCAACTTTCACCATTTAGCAATTGAAATACGATCTTTTTTCCATGTAAGTCGATTTGCTGAACAATCAGAAGAGTTGCTTGAATAAAATAATCAGCATGAAATAATATTATGTTCTTCCTAAACAATCAAAACTGTGTGTCCCATCGATGCAACTGGGTGATAGCCGGAAGGAGCCATAAACCGCTTATTCCTATTCAAATGACTTAATCGCTTTCTGGTTTTGCTGTATGTGATGGAGCAATTTCATGCAACAAAATCACTTTGTGTTGTCACGTTTTTTATCCAGAGCTCGTTCCAAATTAATAATATATTATCGGTAGCGTGCAGTATTAACACCGTCACCAGGTTTGATTAACTCAAACCCATTTGATCTCAGCAAATACAAATCATTGTCTAGAGCAATTTGGTCGTGCAACCGATGTTGATGGTTCCTCTGGACTTACCCAGGATCTTTGACGTTTAGGTAAATCTAATTTTCATCATTACTCACGATAAGATTTTCAAGTACATGGAGATGGCTTTATAACACATCACATTCAATTGATCCGCGAGTTTCTATTGCATTCGAGAGTAATATTTACTGGCAATTCACTGTCCTCGAACTTATTCACAGGTTTTCCACGCTCTTACCTAAAAATCACTTTCTTTAACATTTTTGTACCACCCAAAGTACTGCGATTTCCCCAGTGTATATTGACCGTTAACATTGACGTGCAATTGAACGCTTGTGAAAGTTAGTTGATTATCTTACAAAAATGTTTTAAAATATCTGTTATCACCTGGTCGACCATTTCTCGACAAATTTGTTCTGCGTAGTTTGTATTTTTTTTTGTAAATGTCTTCTTTAAATTTTTTAGTAATAGCATATGCTATAACTTTTATGAAGACATTTGCAAACTGTTTAAAGTTAATGGAAAAAGTACCTGAATTTTTCTCCACACAAAGTACATTATGTTTTCAATTATGAGCACATAAACAGCAAACAGGAACACTGTGATAGTGGTGAAGTTTTCCACAGTGATGCAGCGAAACTGAAGCGCATGGTACTGTCGTCGTTGGTTGGAAGCAAAACGCTCTGTCTATTGTTGTGCTTCACAAGGGATGTGATGTGAGCCTATTTTTATGCACGTAGACTGATGCACTGTAAGGGTCGCACTGGCTGATACCTTCATTGAGCGAAATGGCACATTCTACCAGCCCACTGCAAACATAGCTGACAATTTCCATTGTAAGCTTTCCATATAATGTAAAACACGACACGCGTGGGGCTTCTATCGGTTATCATGACGGGGGCTATATATCAATGATTGTTCTCTATCGGGTTGCGGGTTCTTTTGTATAATTCACTTGTAACCCTACAATAGTATCATATACAACAATCCGGATATCAATCTCGAGCCAACAATTGCCACCGTCAAGTAGGACCTAATAATTTGTCTGTTTCGCTCTTATAAAGCTAGCATCCTTTTCGGTGGGAAACGAATTATTCTCGCTTGATACACAACTTACTACTAGGGGTAAAAAATAATGGCTTGTATCTGGTCTTTTGTTTAAAGAAATAGTAAATCTTAAAAATACCTATCTTGCGACAGTAATAGATCTGATTCGTTTCAACAAGATTGTGAACCGTTACGACACTCTTTTTTAGATGTTCTAGAATTCCATTCAGTGTCCAAAAAACTTGTGCAACGAAAATTAGCGCGTGGAAAATAGGACGGAATTTCACTGCTTTTATGGAAAGGTCGTAAAAATGACCCACTGAAATGTTTGTCTCTTTTTCCTACATCAAGGAGCTCATGCATATGCAAAGTCGGACAAATCCAATCAAAAACGCTCCTGACAAGCCGTAAAGTTTACGTCGTAAAACTTTCTCCATCACCGCCGACTGATAAGCGCTTTCCCTCTTATCAAAGCCGCCAGTCGGGCGAATATAAATGAGCCAAATAAGTGTAACCGTATTTATCATTGCCATGCCATAGGTAGTTAGTCTGAAAGCAGATAATATTTTATTTCATTAAAAATCATTCTCTCTTTTCCCTGCAATGTGAATGCTCGTTATAATGCAGGCAAGCAGGTGACAAATTAAGGGCAGGCGCTAATTGGAGCTGCTTTAGCGGTGCCCAAATGGATTCGAAATTAATCAAATGAATCAAAATCATATTATGATGTGGTGGTCATATGTAGCTTCGCCTGCAGACCGAAAGGCGAAAGCAGAATTTGTGCGGTGGACATAATTGAATGATGAATGTATGGCATATTCGCTGTGTTTTCTCTGTTCTGTTTGTATTTGCACGTTAAAGGTTTCATTACATTCTGATTATAATTTATTTCTGATGCAGAGAGCATGTAAAGTCATTTACTTTAAAGAAAAAATAAATATCATGTATATCGACAACCACAGTTATAGGCAGGGTCCAACGCCTTTATGGTTCAAAGGTACATTAGCACCAGCGAACCTTTGGCGGGTGTTGTGGGTTCGAATCCGGTTATAATTCCAGATTATAGCTTGGTTCGACCCATGCACCTTCCAGCATTAGATAAAAGGTAGGAGTCACAACGACTACTTGTTAAGCGTAGCTACTAATACCCCCCCCTCTCTCACCTTCCCGCTCTTTTTCTTCCACTGTAAAAAGAAATTAATTACTTTCTTCTACCGTCCCTTCAGCAATTGTAAAAGATAGTTTCAAAAAATATTAATTGAATTCATTTGATATAGTATTAGATCTCTCTACGAACTTGGGATTCTTTAAAGAATATAAATAAATGGTTAACCTAACCGACAAGCACAAGCACTGCCACTGAAGCACAATGCTGAAATCACACATTACCAGCGCCCCAGGACGAAAGAAAAAATTCCAAAAAATACAAGAAAAACTTTGGACCCATCACTCCTTTACATCTTTTCGAATTGAAAAACTGTGCACGGTATACGCAGTACCTAAATCGAGCGTATCGATCACTCCCGCCAACAGGTTTGCTAAACATTGTTCGACATATATTGCACGAAAATAAAACACGGATCCGCTAACTACCGCACATGAGCCTGAACAAATAAACCAAATTAAACGAAAAGCTGTTGGCTGTGAATTTAATTTATAATGCCATCGTTTTTGGTATCTGACAATTGACGTATTCGATTGCGCTGTGTTAGAGTAAATTGACACTTGATTATGCAAATGGACGAGTTAAATATGACGGAATGGGTATTATTAGCAAACTTCGAATTATTCGTAACGAATCAGCCAATCACGTGTAAACGAGCTTTCGTTTCGCAGCCGGTGATGACAAGTTTATAATCTACTATTTCGGCTAGGTGATTTTAGAAAAAAAAGTGACAAAGCCTCTCAGTCCAATAGGTCAGAGATTGTTTGTTTCGATTGAACTTAGCCCAGGTTGATGTCCTGAAAGTAAACAATTCTATTTAAAAGTGTTAAACTATCTTTTCCCTTCAATAGATTTTATCGATATAAAAGAAAGAATGGAACATTAGTAGTGCAGTTTAGAATTGTCCCATTCTTTCATAATATTTTTATTATTAATCGTTTTTGAGAAATTGCTAGTCTTCGAGCATAAAGGCTGTCCGGCCATAGAGAACTTCGGTGGTGCCAGATATACGGATTTATACCGATACGCAGTACAACGGACTTACGAATTTTCTACGGACCTACCTGCTCGTAAACTTTACGGAAAAAGTTGAAAATTTCTTTCAGTTACCTACAAAGTCTCGAATACGTTACATGCAATGAATAGTATCTCGAAAAGCATAGCTTTATTCTTTAAGAGCGGATATGTAGAATATAGAGTTCTTCTGAGAGAAGGAAACAAACAGAATAGTAAAGAAGTTTTACTTTAATCAATACAGAGTTAAACAGGGAAAATTTACGTCAATGCTGTCATGCTGTCAACACGAACTTGTATTTTTCACTTTGACGGCAAATCCACTTAAGGAAACGCGATGAAAAAACAACAAAAAGACACTGAAACAGCGATAAAAACGATCAAAAGAAGTTGAAAAACCGCTAAAAAAAGGCGACAAAACATGTAACAAAGACGACGAAAAGATGACGACTACACGGCAGAAAGTTTATAAAGTGACGATGAGAAGACACTTAAACAGCAACAAAAAAGTCGACAAAACGGCGAAAAGTCGCTGGACAAAATGACAAAAAATACAAGAGCTACGAACAGACCACGGAAGTACGATGAACAGATGAAGAAAAGAATATAGAAATACGACAGAGAAATGAAAAAAGATTCTGAAGCTACAAGGAGATAATAAAAAGACGGCTAAAAGACAACAATAAGATGATGAAAAGACGGCGAAAGAGCGACAACAATACAGCAAATAGACGACTGGATGACATAGAGGCAGTGAAAATACAGCAAAAAGACGACAGGAAAATCACGAAAAAGTTAATACAAGTAGGTTAAAAGATGATGAAAACACGAAAGATGACAAAAATACGCCAAAGAAGCGACAAAAAATTAACGTTAACGTTAAAAAGAACGAAAAATGACTAACAGACATTAAAAAGACAAAAAAAGAAAACGGCAAGAAGATGATAGCAAAAGGCGACAGTGCACACATAGCAATAAGAGACAAAAAATTAACGACAAAAGACGACGAAGATACCAAACCAACAAATATGAAAGCTAACATAATTCAAAAAAGTAATTTCTTTCAAAGACACACTTTCAAAGACTATAAGGTAGTAAACAGACAATACTCGTCTTGACAACAAACAGCATAACGACAAAAGGCGATGAAAAGATGACATAAAGTAAAGAAACGACAGCAAAAAAAACGCCAAAACAGCTAAAGAAAAAACTGTAAAAATGACAAAACCTATTGAAAAAAGGTAACATAAAAACCAAAAACGGACGTTAAAAAATGACAAACACATGACGAAAATACGCTAGAAAGCTAACAAAATGATATAGAAAGATAAAGAATACGAAGAAAAAACAACAAAGAGAGCATAAACGAAGCGACAAAAATACCAAAAAAAGAATTAAAAACCTCAAAAAGGCGATGAAGAGACGTTAAAAAGATTTCACGACAAAGACAAGAAAAACTGCAAGTAGACACCGTACAGAAAAACCAAAAACAATAAAAGACGATTAAAATTAGCTGTAAAATCGCTGTAAAGCGTGGTGAATGACCAACTGGTTAAAACCACATAGAATAAAATAAAAATAAAAAATAAATCGCTGAAAAGCGACACAAAGACAAGAGACAGATATTAAAAACAACGAAAAATGACTAACAGAAGTTTAAATGACATAAAAAAAACAGTAGGAAAACGACAGCAAAAGGCGACAGAATATACATAACAATAAAAGACGAAAAAATATAACACAATTGACGAAAAAACCAAGCGAAGAAAAATGGGAGATAAAGTTTCAGTTTTTTTCGAAAACAATCAAGAACGATAGAAAAGGATTGTGATACTAATTGTGACAACGAGTGATCACACGTAGCATTCGAATAAAGCGGGGTTCATCCTTCTAAAAAGAACCTCTTGAATGTTAGATAACAGCACACAGAGATAGCAAAAAAAATGGTGTAAAGACGATGAAAATGCAATGAAAGAATGTGAAAAAAGAGCGAAAATACAAAACAAAAATGCAAAAAGAACCACAAAAATATGACGGATATTATATGGAAAATATAAATAAAATTTGAACCAAAAACAAAAAATATAACAAAAAACTTTGAAAAGTGTCAAAAAGACGATAAACCATACAGGTAAGACGACGAAAAGATGTCGAATATACGACAGCATGACGACTAAACATTGACCAAACGGCAGTAAAAAGGTAACACAACAGAACACAAACAGAACAATGACAAAAGGCGATGAAATGATGACATAAGGCGAAGAAAAGACAACAAAATGATGACAAAAAGACGCCGAAACAGTAATAGAAAAAAAGACAAAAGCAACAAAAACTGTGGAAAAAAGCGTCATGTTGCAAAAACAAACAGTAAAAAACCAACGAAAATACGATACGATGGAAAGACAACAAAGAGGATAACAAAAAACGGCGAAAATGCGTCGTTAAGACAACAATAAGATGACGAAAAGACATCAAATAAAGAACAAAAAGAAGAAGAAGAGGTGGTGAAAAGACAATGAAAGGACAACGTAACGATGACAAAAAGTGATAATAGATAACCGGAAAAATTATGAAACATTTCGTCTGGACGGCAAAAATACGCAAAAAAACGCCAAAGAAGCGATAAAATATATCGAAAAGACAATAAAAACAATAAAAAGGCTACAAATAATTACCGAAACCTCGACGAAGAGACGATAAATAGGCGGCAAAACAACGACTATAAATGTCAAAAAAGAATATGACGACAAAAAGAGGTCCCCAAGAGTAACCAAAAACGTCACAAAAGATGATAAAAGATGACAACAAATCGTTGAAAAGATCATATACTCTGATAGTCAGATGTTAAAAGGAATGAAAAACGACTAAAGACAACAAAAAACGATGAGCAATAAAAGGCAAAAAAGAAGAATTAAAGACAAAAAGAACTACACAACAAAAAATGAATAATAAGAGTTGTAAATAGATTACTTTTCACAGTTTGCATACATTTTTCTCAGTTCATTAAATTTTCGTTCTTCACAAAAAAATATATTTACTCCTCCCAAAAGAGATGATAAATTTATATTATTTTAACGAACGCTTTTAGAGTTTCAGGGTCACTTATGAAATTCGTTTTGAATGGACAGTATGATTGGCGCCAACTGTACAACATTTTGATCATGCGTTGAAGAGTTATGATTTCTTAAAAACGAGAATTCAGGAAAGCTGCGAATAAAATTTTTGGCGAATTTTAGCCTGCTTTTGCGAAATGAGAAAGTTATCCCATTTTTCACATAAATATTGTGTTTATGTTTACATACAAAGCAAATAAAGTGTACGTGCAATGCAACCTTCTTCTAATCGCTGATTTTTATGCAGTATTTTACCTGCAATAATTCAGTAAAGTTATCGAAACAATTCGGTGAGACCTGTTTTTTTGGAAAAAAAACCTCAAGGTTTCACTTCTTGTTCACAAAATTGTGCCTCACAGACTGCTCTAAGTCATTCTCAGTTGGCAAAAGTCGTTAAATTTTAAATAAATTCAAAATTTATTCTCAGAGCAGTAGATCACATTATTCTACATTCGCTTAGAATCGTCACTGGGGGCGTGCACATCGTGTATTCTCAACCTCATTAATTGTTTCTGATTTGAAATAATGTGCCTCCAGTACTTTTGCGTGAAAGAAATTTTACAGCTATTTCACAGACGCTAATAAATCACGAACAGACGGAAAACTGCCTTCCATCTTTATCTTCGTAAAATTGTCATGCCGGAATTGCCGGCAGGACATTGCTCACAATAGTATACCTACGACGTGCTGGCTAGTCCAAAAGATGTAATTTAAAATTCTGTTTTGTAACCAACACACAGCCATGGCAGTTGGGTCGTTCCGTTCGACACGAAACAGCCAATTTCTTCCTTTAGAATTAATTCCGTTAAATCGTGCTTCGAGGATGTTCGTTTGCTTTGGTAGTTTGAAGTATCATGGGAATAATTTCCAGAAATTGAGTAATTCCTAGTAAATTATAAAATGCGGATAACATGAAAAAAAGTCATAAAATACAACATGATTAATATCTTATTTTTAATAGAATTGACAGCTCATTCTTTGATTTTTAAAGGGGAAGGGTTCTTCGTATTTGGATATGCAGATATATAGAATCACTTTTTGATTGGAATTATATCAATACTAATTTAAATATCTTTAAAATTGACACCAAGAAAACAAAAAAACTAAACCTTACCTAACCTAGTGTTATTCTTGAGTTTCGATCGACGTTCAAGTACTTATTGGTTGAGAAGTATGCATTTGCTGTTCGACATAGAAGATGTGAAATTCCATACATTTTTTCTACGCTGTTGAAAAACACTTCGCGGCAGTAAGACTTATGGTGCTTTTACTCTACTGGAATAGAATTCTCGTTCGCTGAAATCTACTCGGTCTCAAGAAGCAACAGCGTCAACAATCGAAGTAAAACATGGTGCAACCCTTTCTACGCTTGTTAATGCTTGTTTTCCCAGCCGTCGGCTCGGGAAATCCCGCGCTAGTTGAAACACATTCACCTGAATTAATTTATTCGATCGTCATGATTCAGAAGCTTTATGTGTAACGAAACCTGTGCGCCCGTATTCTGTGTTAAATTTCTCCGCATTTCAGTTTTGTTTATTACAGAAAACTTAACAGCACAGCGGTAATTACAAGCACCAAAGCTTGTTCGTTCTAAGGATGTTAAAGAGGAAGTGCAACTGTAACGTACAAACCCCCTGTTTTATTTTACGATTGACGCGACACAACCCGTAGCTGTTACCCAACACTCGCATTTTGTCGATAAACTGTAGACCGGAAAATGGCACAGGAGCGAGCTCCGCAGATAATGATTATCCTACTCAATTGATTGTTCCACCAGCCCACAACATTAAGTGTTTCAGTTGCTGCTGGTGCTGGTGTGGGATTTTTTTTTGATACATTTGCGCGAAGAACCGAGTGCTTTTCCAACAAAACCAGCGAGCTTTCCCGATTCCATTTTCATCCTGAATGAATGTCTGTCGGAAAATGACACTCTCTAGGCCGGTTGTGATGTATCGTCTGTCGGTTCGCGCGACTTCATGCGACGAATTGTGAATGAGCAAGTAAGCTTCGTCATAAGACTCGTAGGTACCGGTCTGATGATGAGTTTTTTTGCCGCTTGTTTAGTGGAATTTATGTGTTCGTAAGGATGAGTTTGCGACGGCGAGACGAATGCTGGTATATTGAGCTATTTATAGTCCTGAGATTCTTAGCAGTGACAGCGTATGTATGTTCATTGTTGTGGGCGATTTCTGGCTTAGGATATTTATTTTGCCATTAAATTACAAGTGCCATCATGAAGTGTTTTAGCCTGTATCCATGTATGGATAAATTAACTTGATTTAAGGGACTTCATATAATCCTCTTTGTGGTTAGATATTGGTTTTTCGATTCGATTTTAATGTAATTAAGCAACAAGCATAATTGTTGACACTCATCTCTAACCTAGAAACGTTTATATGTATTGGCTTTCAGAAACGTTGCGGGCTAACCAGTCAGCAGTCCTTTGTTCAAATATTGGACATTTAAAACTAGGACAAATTTCGACAGTCGACGGTATTAATTGCAACAAAACTTAGTGACTTGGTAAAGTTAAAATATAAGTGATTTTTCATTTAATTCTACTGCTTTTTTATTTTTTTGTGTTTCGTTACCGTCTGTCAATATAGACTGAAAATTGGAACAGATTTTGTAATCTTTCCAACGTTTCGACTATATTTTTACACTTCTTCAAAGACTGAATACTGTCTGTTCTTTGGCTTTGTGTTTTCGCGATATTTGACAAAGAATATAGAGCATTAAGTTCTTGTAGAAGCCAAAATTTTTCCACTTTTCTTTGGAGTGTTTCACCATTGCTGAAAATTTTGTGACAGGTACTATTTTTCTGGGTTGCTGAAAAAATTTATTTACATTTACATTTATATTAAAAATATTTTCTTTATGATACGGGTGTTTCAGGGGTGACTCCGGAACAACAAAAAGCGCCGACATGAATTGTTATCACTTAAGGGGGCATTGACTTAAAAAAAATCGATTTATTATTTTGAAAAACAGCTATTTTAGCCGCGCTTGTTTGTACAATTACATAACGAACCTATGGGTCGAGCCAACTACCAGTTGAAACTCCAATTAAAAAAAGAAAATAAATAGATTAATTAGGCCATTGCAAATCATTTTAAAAGTTTTTGTCACCCCTCCCCCCCCCCTTGGAAATTGGCTTGAAAAATCGGGGGGCAAAAAAATAATTTGTAGAATATGAGTTAAATTTTTGTTTAAAAATCAATTGTCTGTGGGCTGTACAGCCTGAAAAGCTTGAAAAATGCGTGTACGAGTTGAGTCAACGCTTCTAGCATGAAATAGAAATGGAAATTCAAACAGCGGAATTTCCGAAAATCGGCCAAAAAATTTTTTTATTGTTTTTGTCTTTTTTTTCGTAGATTTTTGCATGGAAATTAACAACTTATATATTAAAAGCAAGAATAAATTTGGTTTTCACATTTAAACTTAAAATAAAAATGCCTAATATCCATACTTTTCCTTTTGTTATGCGTCCAAATTGAAAAACGATGGTCAAACACGTGATAATTCAACATACTTTCAAATCTCTCTGAAATTTAATATTTCGGATAAAACCGCCATTAATCGTTCGAATTGTCAAATTTTAGGTGTCGTAGGGAAAGAAGGAAGAGGTTCCCATAAGAAAACATAATTTTTAATATTAGTCTAAAGTTCGAAATCTTAAATGCAAAAAAAAGCCGAAACAATTCGTGTTTCGCATTATCGAGAATTAAGAATATTTGTAGAGTCCAAAAATTCGGTTTTAAAACTTCTATGCCTGTTTTCTCTATTTTTTGACTCCTCTATTTTCTCTGTTTTATCAGTTTTCTTTGTTTTTTGACTGTCCTGTTTTCTATATTTGCTGATTTCTCAGTTTCTCATGTTTTCTCTGTTTTTTGACTTGCCTGTTTTCTGATTTCTTAGTTTTCTCTGTTTTCTGACTTCCCTGATTTCCTGTTTTCTGCTTTGCCTGTTTTCTGATTTCTTAGTTTTCTCTGTTTTCTGACTTCCCTGATTTTCTGTTTTCTGCTTTGCCTGTTTTCTGATTTCGTAGTTTTCTCTGTTTTCTGACTTCCCTCTGACTCTGTCTGACTTTTCTGTATTTATTTTTCCTGATTTGACATTTTTCTTTGTTTTCTGACCTCCCTGTTTTCTGATTTCTCAATTTCCTCTGTTTTCTGATTCCTCCGTTTTCTCTGTTCCTAATTTTTTTTTGTTTTCTAACTATTCGGTTTTTATATATTTTCTGATTTCTCAGTTTTTTCTATTTTCTGACTTCCCTGTATTATCTGATTTTTCTGTTTTCTGACTTCCATGTTTTCTGATTTCTCGGTTTCTGTGTTTCCTAGCTTCGCTGTTGTCTCTGTTTTCTGACTCCCCTGTTTTCTCTGTTTTCTGATTTCTACGTTTTCTCTGTTTTCTGATTTCTACGTTTTCTCTGTTTTCTGACTCTTCTCTATTTTCTGATTCCCCTGTTTTCTCTTTTTTGATTTCTTAGTTATCTTTGCTTTCTGATATCTCAGTGTATGCTGTTTTCTGATTTTTCTGTTTTCTCAGTGTTCTGACTCTCCTGTTTTGTCTGTTTTCTGATGTCTCAGTTTTCTATGTGTTCTGATTTTCCTGTTTTGTCTGTTTTCTGATTCCTCAGTTTTCTAACTTTATTTTTTTCTCTGTGTTCTGACTCTTCTCTATTTTCTGACTCCCTTGTTTTCTCTTTTTTTTTATTTCTTAGTTTTCTGTTTTCTGATTTCTCAGTTTTCTCTGTTTTCTGCTTTTTCTGTTTTCTCTGTGTCTTGACTTCCCTGTTTTTTCTGTTTTCTGATTGCGGTTTTCTGACTGCCCTGTTTTTTCTGTTGTCTGATATCTCAGTCTTCTGACTTCCCTGTTTTCTCTGTTTTCTGATTTCTCAGTTTTCTTTGTTTTCTGATTTCCCTGTATTCTCTGTTTTTCTTGACTTGCTTGTTTCCTGATTTCTCAGAGTCTCTGTTTTATGACTACCCTGTATTCTCTACTTTCTCAGTTTTCTCTGTTTTCTGACTCTCCTGTTTTCTTTGTTTTCTGATTCCTCAGTTTTCTCTGTTTTTTTATTTCGCTGTTTTCTCTGTTTTCTAACTTCTGTTCTCTGATTTCCCAGTTTCTCTATTTTCTGAATTCCCTGTTTTCACTGTTTTCTGATTTCTCAGTTTTCTCTGAGTAAGTCTCGCCCAAGTAACAATCCAATAGCAAATTGGTCTTATTCATTTCTTATAGTAGTTTTATCAGAGCAGTTCAAAGTCTGTTAGGTTTTATAATGTTCCTCCTCAAGTGAATTTTATCTTGTTTGACTAACATTTCTGAAGTATGACTGAAGGAGACTTGAAGAATCACCCATAAAACTAAATTATCAATAAGTGTAATTCACCTTATAAGGGATTTTAAAGGATACTTCATTTTTGCTTAAAAACGACGCTCCTTAAAACTTAACAATAGTTTTGACAAAAACTTATGACATTCTTCTTCAAGACTCGTTTATCTGAACAATACTGCCATAAAACTCTCTTAAAATCGTATATTCTTGAAAGAGAAATTATACTCTTGAATAAGAACATTCTAACGTAAACAACTAATCTGTCAAAATGGGCGTCTGAGCCTGGAGCAAATTGGAGAATACAGATCTTTTAAATGTAAATTAAGCTAAAATCCGTGTAATATTTTGAAAACTCTTTCATATGAACAATCGGCGAAGTCACAAAACAATAAAGATCTCAGGACTAACTGAACTGGGGAAGAACAGTGCCGGTAATGATGCATTTGCCAGTGGCGGTGCGGGTTGCCTCTAGAGCTTTTCGTATTTTTTAAACTAAATATAGAGTTCATAAGTCAGATGTCTTTGTATGGAAAATGTTTGAAGGCACTGAAGCAGTTGAAGCATAATTTTTAAAAACAGTTGTACCAATAGCAATTGTAAATTAAACGCTTGGAACTGTCATGCAGTCCAAACAGCACAAACAACACGTTACGTCGATACTTCGTTGATGTTTTTTTTGTTTATACTAGAATGGTTATCTTGCAAAAACTTGGTGCCCTCAAGTAATTCAAACAATTCTTATTCAAGCGCAACTTGTCTTCTTCAAGAATACAATAAGTATTGATGAACTTATCGCGCTCTTGGAAAAATTTTCTTTGTCTTGTGCAAGAAATGTTAGTCTCATAAGCGCTTTCGGGTTGATTTAGATAAAACCATTGAAAAAATGGCGAACAGGAATATTTTGATTACTTTTGAAATTGTAGTCAATTACACATGGGCGCTTATAAATATGGTATTATGCAATACTATTAGTGATCTTATCTTTTTAAATAAATGTTTAGACATATAAAAGCCTTTTTGCCACAACTAGTTAAAAATTTGGTAGCCATCAACTTCTTCATGAAATCATTAATTTTTTTTATTAGTTTAATTTTTCAATAATCTAGCAAAAATAACTGGCGCGTTAAAATTTTCTAACTTTCATATCACAAAACATCGACAAACCGAGCGTGGCATGAAAAATTTCTCATTTATGAGCAACAAAGCAGCTGCTTTTATCACCATTTTTATTTTCAATTTTCATTTATACCCATTTCGAAATAGCAATATCGGTGAATGCTTATAGCTTATAGCTCTTGTTCAATTTAAAACATTTAAGGCTGTGTGAAGTGAATGATGTCTTGCAAGTGTTCTTTGAAGAGACAACCATAAAATCATCAACACTTGTGGCAGTTTTCTTTTTGTTTCTAGCGACTCTTGGAAGTCATTATAAATAGATATCGATAAGAATTACAAGTTTTAAAAGGATCTTAGGAAATTTTCTTGAGAACCTTCTTTAGTGTGGGCCTCCCTCGTCTTATAAGGGTTTTATGGCTGTTTTATCGCAGTTTTGTAGAATTACAAGCTTTGAGATCGGTTTTAAGCTGCAAATGCTGGAAACCTCTTCAAGTGCACCTTAAAATTGAAATTGTTACTTGGGCGCTTTCATTTAAAGACCACCATTGGAAAGCTGAGAAAAAAAGCTTAAAAAACCATTCCTAAAATTTGGTGTGCAATGACATTAACTGGATAAAACAATCAGTTATTTGTAGTAAGGTTCACAATTTTCATATAATTATTGTGATATTTCCAAAATTTGCTATTAAACAAACTACAAACGACACGGTTTTGTAAAGAGGAGAGATAGGGCTTATAAACGAAGTGAAAAAAAATTGGCGGCCATCTTGGATTTGGCCGCCATGTTGGATTTTATTAAAAAACCGCCGTTTTCGCCATGATTCCCCCCAACCGATTTTAATTTCAAGACCACCATCGGAAAGCTGAGAAAAAATGCTATAAAAACATTCATTAGGTTAGGTGTGCAATGGTATTAACTAAATAAAGCAATTAATTTGCTGTAGCAAGATATTCCATTAAATCAGCATTGTAAACCTTGATACAGATAATTAATTGTTTCATTTATTTAATGCCACTACACATGTAATTTGATGCATGTTCCTACAAATAACTGATTGTTTTATTCAGTTACTGCCATTGCACACCTAATTTTATGAATGTTTCTTATAGCATTTTTTCTCAGTTTTCCAATGGTGCTCTTAAAATGAAAATCGGTTGGGGGCTCATGGTAAAAACGGCCATTTTTTGATAAAATTCATCATGGTGACCAAATCCAAGATGGCCGTCAATATTTTTTACTCCATTTGAAAGCCCTGTTCTTTTTCTTTACAGAACCGGGCCATTTGTTCGTTGTTTCAATGCAAATTTATGAAGTATCACATGATATAGATATCAAGGTTTGCTCAAAATTCAACTTTTTTTGGAACTGTTAGGCTCCTTGCGAACGAGGGGTCCACTATTTCGAAGTATCAAAAGTGTAATTCTTATTTTTCAACCATTTTCAACCAATTAGGCGTAAAAGTTTCAATATTTAAAGACCTCGTGTCAGTAGTGGCCCCGTTTCAGCGAGAATTACTCCTCTGTTTTCTGACTTCCCTATTTTCTCTGTTTTCAGTTTTCTTTGTTTTCTGACTTCCCTGTATTCTTTGTTCTTTGATTTCTCTGTTTTTTTGACTTCCCTGTTTTCTGATTTTTCGGTTACTCCGTTTTCTGACTTCCCTGTTTTCACTGTTTTCTGATTTCTCAGTTTTCTCTGTTTTCTGACTCTTCTCTATTTTCTGATTCCCCTGTTTTCTCTTTGTTTTTGATATCTTAGTTTTCTCGGTCTTGTGATCTCTCAGTTTTCTGATTTATCAGTTTTCTCTGTTTTCTGACTTCCCTGTTTTTTCTGGTTTCAGATTTCTCTGTTTTATTACTTCCCTGTTTTCTTTGTCTTGTGACTTCCCAGCATTGTCTTTTTCTGATTTCTCAGCCCCCCCCCCCTGTTTTCTGATTTCTCAGCTTTCTCTGTTTACTTACGACCCTGTTTTCTGACTTCCCTGTTTTCTGACTTCCCTGTTTTCATTGTTTGCTGATTTCACTGATTTTTCTGGTTTCTGATTTATCAGTGTTCTGATTTCTCGGCTTTCTCGGTTTACTTACTACGCTGTTTTCTTTGTTTTCTGATTTCTCAGTTTTCTCTGTTTTCTGACTTCCTTGTTTTCTCTGTTTTCTACCTCTCCTGTTTCCTCTATTTTCTAATTTTTCTGTTTTCTCTGCTTTCTGGTTTTCCTGTATTCTCTGTTACTGATTTGTCAGTTTTCTCTGTTTTCTGACTTTTATGTTTTCTCCGTTTTCTGACTCCCCTGTTTTTCTGTTTTCTGCTTTCTTAATATTCTCTGTGTTCTCACTTCCCTGGTTTCTCCGTTCTCTCTGTTTTATGCCCTCTTAAAGACCCATAAAATGTAAGTCGAGTGTCTCTTTACTCGACTGGTCTCTTTTGGTGTTATAGAAGTCGACCTCGACATGATTCGGTTGAGTAACTTAAGTGAGTCGACCGTTCAGTGAATTAAAATTACTCAAATTGTGTAATGTGACCATTTCGCTCGTCTTAACATTGACTGAATCGAGCCGACTTACTCGACTAGACTTACATCACAGAACAGAAGTGGAAGTCCGAACGATTCGGCGATCAAAACTGGTAACAGCGTCTTCTTTGTTTTTATTTTTCTTTGGAAGGTTTTCGCATAGAAGCAAATAACAGCAATATAAGCAGAACGCTCGCTGCCAATCGCATAGCAGCTTACACATGCTTTCGTGTGCATTCGTATGCGTTCGTGTGTTTTCGTGGAAAAAAGTTATTCGCTACCGCCAGGTTCGCTAGTATCTGTAGAAAGTAGCATGTACGTGTTTGGATTTCTACTTCCACTTCTGTTCTGTGCTTACATAATAGAGTCCTATAAATTGAAGTTAAAAAAGTATTTCGAAAATTTTCCATTCGTGTTTCTTTGTCTGGATATTTCCCTAAAGTTGCTGAAAGAATTTGCCTGCGTTTTTGCCATACAGTTTTTTCTCTGGCAGTTTTCTGGGAAAATAGGAGACCTCTAATTTTTTCAATAATAATTTTCATTCATGAGCCCATTAACAATGCCCGTGCATAAAGTCTTATGGAAATCTGTCCAAAATCTTTGTTGGGTAAAGCAAAGCAAACGCTAGGTGCTACGTTCCGTTATCGAAACTTGACCTTCTGTTTTTATACGACAGACTTCGCAGCCAGCTGTTAAAGTACAGGACAATTGCAGGGCCAGTTGCTACGATCCTATTGACTCTAACAGCCTCTCTCAGCCGAGATTCGAACATACGACGACTGACTTGTTAGGCCCTCGTCATACCTCGAAGCCAACTTGGAGGCTTTGTAGGGTACGGGAGGGTATTTTCAGCTCATTGAGCGATTGCTTCTATTTTGACCTCGGCCTAGTTCTAGTGGAAGGCCTATTCTTTTCAAAGCATTTTGACGATTTACGTGTGATTAATCTCTGCCGTAGTATGAATGCACCAAAAATGGATCATTACATTGAAAAATTTTAAGTGCTCTTTTATATATACTTCTATCTAATAAATCGTATTAATTAAATTGAGGAAAATGAAACTTTCCGTTCTAATTCGGCTAGTTTTAAATTATTTCGAATTACAGAAATCGTCAAGTTCGAAACAAACACTGATACGCAATTTTTATAATAATAAATTTTCATAATTGCCATAAAATTTTCCGTTTTTAATAACTAAACTTGACATTATTTTGATTTTGGTCTATAATGTTCTATAAATCTATCTATCTAGAGGTGTTAAATGAAATGCCTGTCTTATCTTAGTTAAATTGATTGATTAGAGCATTTAATTTCTGCAATTTGCTACACCAGCATTTTATGACTTTATAGTTTGTTGCGCTGCTATTATTGTACATCATAGAGCAAAGATGATATTCTGTGCAAACAATGGTGCTATATCCATCGCATGTTTATCTACATTACCAGTGGGTGAGTGGTAAATATTTACGATCCTTTGAATAACAGTTGATAAAAGCAGAGACGATCCAGAGCAATAAATGAATAGAACTGAAAATCACGTGCAGAATCTTACAGACAATTAATCATTTCTCTCCACTTCCTATCCACTGCCAGCACAGTTACTGGCAATAATTTGGTGACACTAAGCCTTGGTACTAGCACTATCTTAAGAGCTTAGCCTTTCGTTCGAACAGATTTCGCAGTCCCTTGCCGACTAGTGTAACTTGGTTAACTTATGAGATAAGCAATCAACCATCATTAACTGTGAATGAACCGACCTTGTCAGTTTATTTAAATTTGAGTACTTACTTGAGATTTATGTTCATATAATCTCTCGTCTGTCGTTAATGGTCTAGGAAGTAATAAAGATAAGAAGCAACATTTCAATGCAAAAAGTTACGAAAACTCAAGTGGAATTCGTTCATTTTATTGACTTTCCAAGATTGGGCCTGTATTGGACTGTTGATTACCTCGAAATGTTTACTGGAATCCTGGTGGAAAATGATAATATATACCAATTCGGCTTTGTCGCAAAATGTTTTACATAATAAGAACTGCCTCTTCAGTACGTTGTCAGTTTTTGTCAGACGACCAAGCTCCGGAAGTAAAATATAGCGAAATGCTACGCGAAAATTCCGCAAACAGTAATATATCATTACACGCCATTTTTTGCAGTTGAGCATAAATTGTGAAACAGGGTCGATTCGATGCTGCGGTAAGAAGACGTGTCTGCAAAAATGAATTCATTCCTATTTACGATTCCCTTTTGTTGGAACTGCGGGTTTGGCAAAAATATGTTCTAAGAATGAAAAAATAAATCGTGCAGTAATTGGTCGTCCAGCCTGAGGTGAATTTGATGTTTGTGGTAAAGAAAAAGTACATTAACCAAAATTGTTTGTTTCTACGGATGGAAGCAAATAGTCATGAATTAAAGAAGGGACACAAAAACAAATTTGAATTAACTACCTTTATTTAGGCCATTTTTAGATTTCAAGTAGATTAAAACCGATTCAACCGTTACTGAGAAAATCGAGTGAGTTTAAACGCACACATAAAAAATGTGATTGGGAAAGTGTCTGACATTTCATTTAAAAAATAAAACAAAATAATTTGAGTTAAAAATCCGCATTTTATAAACTGAACGTATCGTAAGTTGAATTATAAAATTAAATTTGATGATTTCAACACTTTTTTCGATGCTTATGTACTGTTGATTGTTATTTTTCCTCTTCAATTACACACTAAGACAATTTTTTTGATTTTTCCTTGTTGTTAGAAACAATCACGGCAAATTGTTAAATAGCAAATAGCACCTGAGAGCACCAAATGTCATTCTGCCTATAAAAGCAAAACTCTTTCCTTCAGTGGAAATAATTTCTTAATTAACGCCAATTTTGTTTTTCTTCATTTTGCAAAACAGGTCATCTTCAGTCAGTCGTCCGATCTGCTCGAGCGCCAATCATCGGCAGCTTCCAGTACGGATGAAACCTCTGGCGCCCAGCAAGATCTCAGCGGTGGTTCCAAGCGAGACGACGGTCCACCGGACTTTGGTGTATTCAAGGACTTTGACTTCCTCGAGTATGAGAGTGAAAGTATCGAAGGCGAATCGACAGATAACTTCAACTGGGGCGTTCGTAGGAGACCCCTTTCGGAAGGGGATAGCGAACCACTATCGGCGACAAAGACACACTCGAATATGGACGAGAGTTTAAGCGAAAAGACACCGGTATTAAACAGACGTAGAAGACCGAACGCTGATGATTCCAGCGACGAGGAGGTAGAATCGGAATCTCCACTGGACGAAGAACAGAGACCAATTTTCTCGAAAACGTCCTATTTAAGTGGTCCGCCCACCAGTTTGAGCTTGCGAGAGCGAAGACATCGAAGAGACTCTGTATCGCGAAGCGATACCAGTGGTTCTAGTGCTGGAGATCTTGGAGACATCACTCCTTGTAATGCGTCACCTCATTTGCCGACCATGATATCGTACCGACAACCGATTCGAGATGAAAGTGAGGAAGCTTATCGAAGGAATTTGATCGCTTTGCTAGTGAATCAACCATCCGGCCATGCTCCTGATTTGCTGAACCAATTGTTTAAGCTGATTAAGGAGCTATCTCATCGATCGATCTCAATTTCGAAAGAGTGTATGCGATACTTCACGGGAACTGGAGTCCAATTGGGCCATCGTATATCAGTGTTGTCAGATTTGCTTTCGTCTAGAGGAGAACCACCAAAAATTTGGTACCATCAAAGTTTGGTGACCACTCCGAGGTTGTTTGAAAACCTAAGATATGGAGTTCTTGAAGTTCAGGAACATTTGGAGACATTTTTCGACCGAAAGGATACCGTTCTCGATAGCTTAGATAACGTCAAAACGTCCTGCAAGCTTGCTTTGTTTACGTCGGACATTGATTCGTCAAATGAAGGAACCGGATCGAATCTGATGACGTCGATGTCTGTTGATCCGGCCACAACGGAGCTGCTTATCGATCTCGGACGCAGTCTGTACAAGCTGATGTTCCAACTGTTGCTGCTGATCGAATCCGATCACAAGATAGCCACCAGTGTCGTGCAGAATTTGCGCCAGAATGAAAAAATGCAGGATCTTTCCAATCTTTACGTATCGGTTCGGGGTGCACTGCTGCGATGTATCGACGATGCCGAAATGGAATCGTTAGATACTTCGACATCGACGGAAGGAGAGAACACACCCACCCCATCGCCCGGTTTGCCGATGAACAATTGCGAGTTCGAAAATAGCCTAATCGAACTCATTGACAACCAGAGGTAAGTGAAGTTATGAACTGTTTTGACATCATTCGAAGTTCTCATAAATTCTGTCCGACCAGGAGGTTGCTTGTTTCTTTGTGACACTTTGGCTATTAAAATTTGTGAAACTTTAATTACAAGACAAAGGGAGATATACGGTTTGAAAATTAAAGCGAAACTGCAAGGGTTTTGGGAAAAGTAGGGAAGAACATTTGCAGCATGAACTCAAAAGTATTCAATTCTCCCTCGATTCACTATCGTATTACAACATTTACAACGTTCTATTCAGAGCTTCGAGCGTAAAATGTTATAGCTTGCCGGTTTGTATCGATTTAATTAGCTCATTTTATTGCTTTCTATAATCCAATAACAATTTCCTATCAGCCAATCCGCCTTCCTTAAATTTCAATAGCTTGATCGTATCCTGCTGCATTTTGAGAAATAGATTGAATGGATTCACCTTGCTTCGGCCGAACCGTAGCCATAGGCAACTCATGTTTTATGCGTACCTTCCTACTTGTTTTTGCAGGTAAATCTATAGCTGGAATATCTTCGCACCTACGTAAGTTCCGGCTCCTACTGACTTCCATTGATGCTAATGAGATTACAAAGCCTTTATGAATAAATTATTCAGGGTTATTCAGTGCTTTATCTATAGACTTTTCTAATAAACCAACCCAACACGGTAGGTGATTTATGCTTCAGATAATCCGCTTTGCAAACCGACGTAAATCTTACATGCCAACTATGAATGCGAAATGAATAAGTAAATGTTATCACTGGATGTCGTGCAGGCTTCTCAATCGGTACGTGCAGGAAGTGTTTGCGTTAAAGTGATGCATTCAATTAAGGTGAATGTCCTAAAATATCATTGCACATGAGACAACTGTTCAATCAATTGATAACTTCTGAAGCGTAAAGAATTAGTAGCTAGACGTAACTTGAAACGTAGGAAATTAAATTTCAGATTTACGATTAAAATTATTGCATTTAATTTTTCGCTCTCGGAACTGGTGTTAAGACCATAAACCGTTAGCATGATTGTCTAATCCTCTCAAAAGACATTATTATTTTATCACGATGATGCTTCCATCCAGGATTTCCATTGACAGCTACTGCACGGTTGGTTGATAACGGATAAATTGTTTGAACAAGAAGCACGACGAGCCGAGCTGCTAGATAAAAATTGTTATTTTCCTTTTCTCATATGGAAAAGCACGGGACACGTTCAACGGACTGGCCGCTTTGATCTTCCATCTAGCCTAGCCGGCTCAGAGTTTTCTGGCGGAGGAAATGGTAGAGTTTTATTATCTGTCGTTAAAATAAATGTCATAATGCGATCAGTTTGCGACATTATCATCCGAGTTACTAAATAGCTATCTGCCAACAACAGTGTATGTCACTGGCTATGGTTAGTCTTCTCTCCAAGTGATAGAAAGACTTTTTAGATAGAATGTGTTTATATGGAATAAGGATGAGTTTAGTATGAAAGATCAGCTGACACCCACTCACGGACTTGGGAACCCTATTTAAGGAATCGAAACACTTTAAAGCTAAATTGATGAAACCAATTCGTGGAAGCTTACTATTTCATTTGGCACGTTCGATTTTAATAATTCGATATCATGGAATTTTGTTTTGAAAATGGCAAGTATTCGTTTTCGGTTCAATATCTGTCATATAAAAGTGACACTGTTAGCTCTTAAGTTGACTAACGTACCTTAGTCGACTATGGAGTTTTGTTTTTGTTTATTTTAAAATGTGATTATGATTGAACTCGCTCATCTGTGCCTTGCGTATTTACGCTGAATGTATCTTCAATTGAACATCACGATTGATATAACAACCGATTGTTTTCGTTACTCCATCTCCTGCCCCCTGTTCTACTTTACCTTGTACAAAACCATGTTCATTTGTTGAGAATGTCATACACTCGAGGTGCAATGTGCATTCTACCGCTCGTGATAGGGGAATAGAAAAAATCATACTCTGAGTGCAATGCAGTGCAATCACGGGCATCGTTTTCCCACGTGTCGTGGTTATTGTATACTTACTCGATTTGATTTCTGCTTCTTCAAGCAATCTAAATGATTCTATAAATTTATTTGTGTTAGTAAAACTATGTTTTGTGTGCGATTGAGTTCTGATTCAAGTCCGCTTTTTGCTATGCTATTTCATATACTACGTGATTCTCTTTTCAAAATGAAATCAGCATGAAATTTAGACATAAAGTCATTTAGAGTTTTATCATGACCTGTAAGGTTATACTAGTAGAATCAATATATATAGAATGCCAGTGTCGCTGTTTTTCTATAGGATTCATTGTGGTAAACATGATGCTAACAGTCTGTATCAAATCTGTGAATCGGGAACTTCGTTGTCAAAGTTGTTCATTGTTATTTATCTGTTCTTTATCTGTGCGCTGGTTGGTGCTGTCATCAGTGCGTTCTCCGCTGTGTTTTTATGCTAGTGAAATGGTTTTAAACGTTCTTTTTCTTTTCGTCCGAATGAATAAATTCCCACAACTGCGCCCTTTTGCACCGATTTTTTCAGAAATTTGTAGCAAGCGAAGTTTCCAATCACATTACTTGGCAGCCATAATTGAAATTTTAAACTGGTTGTCAAAGTTTGACAATGAGATTCCACTTTTGATGAATCTCAGGCACACACACATTTGCATATATAATGTAAATATATTATCTGAACATGTGTGATGTTTACCACGCGCACTGCAGCGACACTGGCATTCTATATATATTGATTATACTGTTATACTAAGCTTCGAATGTAAAAATAAAATTTTTGTTGATACCTTCCTGCCAACGCTCACTGTACAATACAACAGAAAACTACAATCCATAACGAACGACCCCCCGGTACGTCGCCGTTTTTCTACGACCGCAATCTAAAACGTCAAAACACTGGGCGGGAAATCATTTCATAGAAAATATATGGAGCGGCCATTGTTGTTTGGGGCCCAGCAACGAGGGGCCCATCAGTATGAGGGTACTGTAAAATCATATGTGAGAGTGTATTGGTGACACTGGGCTGATAATAGTTTTGTCTCTCCCTTCTTCTATTACGGAACTATTACGGAAACTGTCTCCATTTGGTGCTTTTCAACAGATGGTTGAACGGCTGAACTCATACCTCAGTGGTAGGGTGCTTCGTGTGAAACTTAGAAGCAGTGTTTCATCGGTGTTTACCAATAAGTCTAAAGTTTCTCAAGGAAGCAACGTGGGACCGCTGCTTTTCTAGCAATTCTTTAACGAATCGACGTTGTGTTGTCTTCTGGGTGTTGGTTAGAAGTTAGTGTACGCCGATGACCTGATATTGTTTGCTTCGATAGAAAATATAGACGACTGCCACCGCATTCAAGACTTCCTTGATTCATTTATTGACTGGTGCAAACATTGGTTCATAGAGATGGACGACGGAAACGTGTGATTGGGTGGTGGGCAATGAATCCTCGAATGTGTAGGTTGAGAATCAAGGGCCGGTTCTTCAATATAAGCATTATCAATGTGCACGGCCCTCACCGCAGAAGTACCGATGACGACAAGGATGAACTCTACGCGCAGCTGAAGAGTGAATACAACCGCTGCTCAAAAGAGGATATCAAGATCGTCATCGGGGATTTCAATGCTCAGGTCGGCTAAGAGGAGGAACACAAACCGGTGATTGCAGGGTTCAGCGCATACCAGATGCTAAATGAAATGGGCCGAAGACTTATCCACTTTGCCGCTTGCAAGAACATGGCTGTGCGTAGTACCTTCTTCTAGCAGAAACTCCTACGTAAATACACCTGGAGGTCATTAAATCAGACAGAATCACAGATCGACCACGTTTTGTTCGATTGCCGGCACTTCTAAGACATTATCGAAGTGTTAACGTTGACTTGAATCACTACCGCTGCTCCCAAAACTCTCCGTTGTAAACAACCGTTGTTCGGTACCGACGCTAGTCTCGGTTAAGCCCCGCGCGACTGCCAGACATCGCCGCAAACAACACGCATTTACTCGATGCTGCGCTGCGCTGGACGAAGCGAAGACTGTTGGAAGCCTTCGGAAGAAAAAACGCTACCTAGAAGAGTAGGAATATGCAGAGTTGGAGCAGCGAAAGTTCTACCAGGAACTGAACGGATCCCGCAAAGGCTTTGTGCCGCGAGCCGAAATGTGTTGGGATAAAAATGGCAGTATTTCGACGGACGATCGTGAGGTGACCGATAGGTGAAAGCAGCACTTAGATGAACACTTGAATGGCGCCCAGGCGGAGAACCATAACGACGGGGAAAGCGATGTTAACGGTTCAACAAACTGGAACGAAGTGCCAGTCCCAACGATAAACGAACTTATGGAGGTTATCATGCAGATTCGCCAAAAAGGCCATGAATACAGAGCTCCCAGGCACCATTTGTTCGTTGACTTCAAAGCCACATATGATACCATCGACCGGAAATAGCTATGGAAAATCACGGACGAGAACAGCTTCACCAGGAAGCTCGTCGAACCGTTTCAATTTACGATGGACGGTACACAGTCCTGTATTCGGATTTCGTGTGGATTGTCAAGTTCATTCAAATCACACGGAGGGCTTCGTCAAGGTGATGGTCTTTCATGCCTGCTGTTCAACATATCGCTACAAGGTGTTATGATCCGAGCGGATATCAACGATTAACGGGGCACGATCTTCAATAAATCTACTCAATTCGTCTGCTTTGCCGATGACATGGATAATATCGGCAGAACATCTGCGGCAATGGCTGAACAGTACACCAGACTAAAGCACGAAGCAGGAAAGATTGGGTTAAAGATAAATACGTCTAAAACCAAGTACATGTTGGCCAGCGGAACCGATGTCGATCGACGCCGCTTGGGCAGTAGTATATTGACCGACGGCGATGAGTTTGAGGTATTCGACGCATTTGTCTACCTTGGCTCACTGATAAAGGCGGAAAAACCATCAAAGGATGGCTAAAACTGGACGGATATGATGGGCAGGGCATGTTGCGAAAATGCCGGATGACTACCCTGCAAAGATGGTGTTTGCCTCGAATCCGGTAGGAACAAGATAACCAGGAGCGCAGCGAGCAAGATAATTAGACCAGGTGGAGTGAGTACTCCGAGAAATTGGAGAGCGGTAGCCCACAACCGAGTTAACTGAAGAAACCTTGTTCAACAGGCTTTGTCTTAGGACGGCAAGCCACTTAAGTAACTAAGTAGACTCTGGAAGTTGTGCAGGTCCCGATTTTTGATTCATCTGTAAAGAACAGATGATGTCGAATGGAAGAACGGGCCATCCATTGTTCCATATAGTGCGATCGGTCTCAATTCACTATAAGAAATATCCATGTTAGGCCGTCCAGTCAGAGAATGTCGTTACTAGGGGTGATAGTTTGAACTTCCTTAGTACGCGAAGGTGATCAATTTGGTTCTCTTGTTACGATGTAGTATGTCACTTTTGCGCCATCTTTGCAGGTTTAGCCACCGCGTTTAGTTTTCTTCTGCACATGAAGATGTACAGGCAGCAAGCAAAACATTGCCTCCATGGTTGCAGTTGGTGTTTTGCGCATGGCGCTGGTCACTGACAAACATGCCAGGCGTTGAACTTTGTTTAGCTTGCCCTGCGCTGTTACCTCGTGCACCTTTCGCCAGCATAGGCAGAGCGGCATAGGCTGACAATCAGTACTACGTCGTCGGCGTACACAATGACCTTATAACCTTACAAAAATGCATCAACCACCAGTGACCAAAGCAAGGGGGAGAGAACTCCTCCTTGAGGATATTTTTTGATCGCTGAATTCGTGATTGACGTGTTTCCCTGCGTGACAGCATTGTTTGGGTCCAGCTCATTGTCGGCTGGTCAGTTCCTTTGTTAAGGAGAGCTGTGTTAATTGAAGCGGATGACGTGTTGTCGAAAGCGCCTTTAATGTCAAGAAAAGCACAGAGTGCCATCTCTTGGTATTGAGCGACTTTTCAATCAGCGTCACTAGGCAGTGAAGTGCATTTTCCAAAGATTTATCTCGTTGGTAAGCGTTGAAGCGTGATGTCAGACTAATTTATCTGAAAGCTTTTGGCATGGTTTCATCTTTTTTACCTGCCCTAGGTATGAACATCACCCTGACTTTCCGCCAGCTTGCCGGGACGGCTGAGTGCCAAGTTGACACGAAAGAGACTGATGAGCTCGGATATTATAATCTCGTCCGCTGTTGATAAGAAGACGGGTAGTATGCCGTCCGGATCTTACATCTGTTGAATTGATTCCTAGCTTCCCGACGAAGGCCGTTCATTCCACCAGGATACGTTACAGCAGACTGTCCGCGTGATTAACAGACAGTTTGTGGTAAAAGCATCAATGATCTTAATTTGAAGGTCATTGGCTGCAACGTCAAACTCAGCCGGTGTACGTATATCAATATGACAGAAGTTCCGAGAGTTACCCAGATGTTCCCTGAACGGACACCAGTTGGTCTTCTTCGAGTTTCTGTACTGTTCTCTCCTAAGAGAGTTCTCCTCAATATCAAAAATAATGTACCTATGGTCTGATGAACTAGGTCCGTCGACGTGCAAGGAGCTGGTGTTTGCTGAACTTCCTCGGGAGATTGCCCCACACATGAAGCCCTGCCTAACAATTAGGTTGGCAGACAGAGGGTCTATCGCCAACGCTAGCTCGACGGTGTTGCCTCTTACGATACGACGAAGTACTCGCCACACTTATTTAGAGAAGCCGTCGTTCTGATTTTGGAACAGACAGAGGACCTTTCGCCCAAGGTATCCATGCCACTCGGAAAATACCCTATGAACGTAAGGGCGTAGGGAGGTCCTTTATGGTGTACGTTCGTGGTAGCGCTTCATCCCACGGCTTGAGTGTTGGTACCGTAGTCTCCAATTGGCACAAACGAGGAGCGGATACCCGTTCTTGAGCTAACAGCTTGTGAATTTTGGCTGTATGACTGAAGACAACTGTTCCGCTATGCAGTTCAGGATTTCATTGCGAATAGCCGTTAGTTGATTCGCGGTAAATATAGAGGACGGGCGTGATTGCGATTGCTGGAGGTATCCGCTATCTGACTGTACGAAACTCCGGTTTGCGGTTTGGGCACAAACGACCCTTTGTTTTTGCGGACTCCAGATCGTTTAGTTCTTGGACCTTTTGCGCTAGTGTTGGGCGACATACGTTCCGTCGACCGTTGTCGCATGCTCTGCAGGAGCTAGAGGTTACTTACTTACTTACTTACTTACTTAATTGGCCTAACGTCTTATGACAAGGCCTGCGCAGTATAATTTCTCCATCTGTTTCGGTCCATGGCAACTGATCTCCAGTTCCGCGGGCACCCAGTGCTCGCCAGATCTCGCTCCACCTGGTCTTGCCACCTCGCTCGCTGTGCCCCTCTTCGTCTTGTTCCTACCGGATTTGATGCGAAAACCATTTTTGCAGGATAGTTGTCCGGCATTCTAGCAACATGTCCTGCCCAACGTATCCGTCCAGCTTTAACCACTTTCTGAATACTTGGTTCGCCGTAGAGACGCGCGAGCTCGTGGTTCATTCTTCGCCTCCATACACCGTTCTCTTGCACTCCGCCAAAGATGGTTCTTAGCACCCGCCGTTCGAAAACTCCGAGTGCTCGTAGGTCCTCTTCTAGCAATGTCCACGTTTCGTGCCCGTAGAGGACAACCGGTCTAATTAGCGTTTTGTACAGTGTGCACTTTGTACGGGGGCTCAGATTGTTCGACCGCAAGTGTTTGTGGAGTCCGTAGTAGGCCCGACTTCCGCTGATAATACGTCTTTTAATCTCACGGCTGGTATT
Organism: Sabethes cyaneus; assembly: GCF_943734655.1. Taxonomy (NCBI): domain Eukaryota; kingdom Metazoa; phylum Arthropoda; class Insecta; order Diptera; family Culicidae; genus Sabethes; species Sabethes cyaneus. The sequence continues at coordinate 186,999,188 of NC_071354.1, read as the reverse complement.
GTTGTCCTCTGTTGCCAGCGAGCCAAGGTATACAAACTCGTCGACTACCTCGAACTCATCCCCGTCGATTACCACGGTGCTGCCCAAGCGAGCCCTGTCGCGCTCGGTCCCGCCCGCCAGCATATACTTCGTTTTAGACGTATTTATCTGCAATCCAATCTTCTCTGCTTCGCGTTTCAGTCTGGTGTACTGATCTTCCACCGCCTCAAATGTTCTGCCAACAGCATCCACGTCGTCAGCAAAGCAGATAAATTGACTGGATTTATTGAAAATCGTGCCCCGCATTTCGATCGCCGCTCGCCTTATAACACCTTCAAGCGCAATGTTGAATAGCAGGCAGGAAAGACCATCTCCTTGTCGAAGTCCCCTGCGAGATTCGAATGGGTCCGACAATCCACCCGAGATTCTCACACAGCACTGGATCCCATCCATCGTAGCCATGATAAGTCTAGTAAGCTTACCCGGAAAGCCGTTTTCGTCCAAAATTTTCCATAGCTCTTGTCGGTTTACGCTATCATATGCGGCTTTGAAATCGATGAACAGGTGGTGCGTGGGGACTCGGAATTCGCGGCACTTCTGGAGGATCTGCCGCAGGGTGAAGATTTGGTCTGTTGTAGACCGACCCTCCATGAAGCCGGCCTGGTAACTTCCCACAAATCTATTGGCTATTGGCGATAGTCGATGAAAGAGGACTTGGGACAGCACTTTGTAGGCGGCATTCAGGATAGGGATGGCTCGGTAGTTCTCACAATCCAGCTTATCACCTTTCTTGTAGATAGGGCAGATAACCCCGTCTTTCCACTCCTCCGGTAGTCGTTCCGTATCCCAAATCTTGACAATCAATTGATGCAGACAGCCGGCCAACTTGTCCGGGCCCATTTTAATAAGTTCCGCTCCAATGCCATCCTTTCCCGCTGCTTTGTTGTTCTTCAGCCGCTGGATGGCTTCTTTAACTTCCCTTATCGATGGGGGTGGCACATCTTCGTTGCTTGCTGCACCAATGTGGTCACTTCCTTCGCTATCATGGTCTTCCGCCTGCACGCCATTCAGGTGTTCATCGTAGTGCTGCTTCCACCTTTCGATCACCGCACGGTCATCAGTCAGGATACCTCCATCTTTATCTCTGCACATTTCGGCCCGCGGCACGAAGCCTTTGCGAGATCCGTTGAGTTTCTGATAGAACTTCCGTGTGTCGTGAAAGCGGTACAGCTGTTCGAGTTCTTCGTACTCCTTCTCCTCTTGGTGGCGCTTCTTTTCCTTGAAGAGTCGGGTTTGCTGCCTCCGCTTCTGTTTGTATCGCTCCACATTCTGACGGGTGGCTCTACGCAGCATTTGTACCCGCGCTGCGTTCTTCTCATCCAATATCTGCTGGCATTCCTCGTCAAACCATTCGTTACGTCGATTCGGTGCCACACTGCCTAGGACGTTCTCCGCTACGCTGTTAATGGCTGTTTTCACGGCATTCCAACAGTCTTCAAGAGGGGCTTCATCCAGCTCTCCCTCTTCCGGCAGCGCGGTTTCGAGAGATAACGCGTAGTTTTCGGCGACCTCTGGTTGCTTCAGTCGCGCTAGATTATACCGTGGCGGGCGGCGGTATCGTATGTTGTTCACAACAGATAGTTTTTGACGTATCCTTACCATCACTAGGTAGTGATCCGCTAGAGGAGCTAGAGGTTACGGTTGTTGGTTCACATAACATAGAGTCAATTTTCTGGCCTCTTCCTGTGTGCATTCCTTGCTGAGATACTGCTTGTGCAGCCTTTTCTGTGTAATGGAGAGCCGCTTGTGCGCAACACGAGACGACGTTGGTGTCCTATCGTCGTCTGGCAGCGTCGCTGGATCGGGTCTCCACATTCCTTTTTGACGAACTACTCAGGATCAGCGAAGAGAATCGCGTTTCGTTTGTGGCTGTGCGCACTATCTGGCCATTTACTATCCGAATATGGAATATGGACTATTTAGTGTTGATTTTAACACCAGGTTCAAGGAACAGCGATGGAACTCTCAAATTTTTGGAGAAACATCAACATGCATACCATTACCCTGGAAACATTTTGGAACCTTTGAACAGCTTGTTTTTCCCAAAGAATAACAGAAAGCTGTGCTGCATATATCCGATCATTTTGTTGGTTTTGCTGATCCTGTAGCAGGAACATTTTTTCTTCCGAAAACAGAATCACAATCACCGTGCCGCTTCAGCAGCTGTCGCATCTTTCGAATATTGCAACCTTCTGCTTTTCAGTCAAATCGTGCATCCGTTGTTTTTTGTTTGGAATCAATCGAAGTTCGTCTTTAAAAATATTCTTCATGGTTGACTGCGAAATTCACAGTTTCTTGGCTCTAGGCCAAGGCTCCAGGCTCTCTCAATCATTTGATGATGGCTTCCGGGCTACTTACAGTGCGTTTATGGCCAGGTATGAGGAGTATTTTTCAAGGACCGGTTTTTTATATCGCTTGATGGTACGAAAGATGAATCTTTCGTATATTCAGAATGGCTTCAGCTTCTTTAAAATATCACACAGTTGAAAATTTTTCAAAAACAGACTCATCCAGGGATGCCACATATAATTCTGTGTTTTTGTTGGAAAAATCTGATAATCTGTACGGTGAGTAAAAATATCTGCAAAAATCTGTCCAATGCAAAACAATGAGAGTGAAAGAGATAGAGAGTCATTTTGCTGATAGGCGATTTCTTTCAAATATCTGTTAAACACAGAATAATCTATGCATGTGGCAACCCTGCTCATCACATGTTTCCTGCGCCCACGATTGCCACGACTCTTATAGCGAATTCATAAATTAACCTGGGTTCGTGCTAACTCGAACCCGAAATTTATGAACGATACGGGCAGTTTGACACATCGACCCGTAAACCGTAATGCTAGACAGTTTTAACCTGCGCTTCAAACTGAATGCTGTCAGTTTAACCGAAATGCAATCTCGGTTAATTTATGAACGCTTTGACAGCACTTCGATTAAAACTGTGTGCCAATCGACCTGAGGCAGGTTAATTTATGAATTCGCTATTAAACGAATCAAAATTCAAAACAAACTTGCAAGCTGTGTTGACATTTGAATACACTCTAAACGAAAAAATGACACGTCTGCAATTAACCCACTTTTAATTTAACACGTGCAAAAAACACTGACAGTAATACTCATCCTGTAATGAGAATTTTATAACGATTCCGAATTGATTTCCAGATCGAAAAGAGCGGCTCGTGGGATACCACTTTCCTATAGTTTTTTTTCTTCCCAAACTCGTGATGACCATGATTTTCGCGGGAACCCTACTTCTCGGTAACAATGAATGTGTGCTCTGCAGCGATGACAAATTATCAATTTTTTCCCCCCCCCCTTCTCAACTGGTTGCCGGTCGACCGGTCCGAATGTTCACAAAATTGCACTTCCTCCAGCAGCTGACCGATACTTACTCTAATGATGGTCTTTATGTTTCAATTTTGCTTTTTCCGCAGATGGTCGGCAGCCATAAATCACGTAAAGCAGCACAAACAAATGTCGAACTTATCGTCCTCGAATTACAACCTCTCGGCGGGAACGAGCGGTGGCGGTGGAACCAGCGGCGCTGGCGCTGGCAGCAGCAGCGGTGGCTGTGGATTGCAACTTGATTCAAGTTTCGGCGGCGGTGGTGTTGGTGGTGGCGGTTACGGCATCAGTTCGGAATTCAAATCCACTGATGATTTATCGATTATCCTGAACATCTACTCGCAGAGACTTACTAAGGAGCGTAACGGTAAGTGAAATGTATTTTTTTCTTCTTGTGTTTTCTTGGCGAACGGTAACGAGCTTCGGTTTTTTGGGATTTTTGGGAATTGCATATACGTTTGTGTATCTTGAACAAACACTTTCATGTGCTTGTTGCGTTGTTTGAGATTATAGAATCTGAATGTAAAGATTCACCATAGGGCAATTGTATTGCAATAGCTGATTGGGTCCGCAACGGGGAAGGCAATCTGTGGAACTCGTAAACATGAAATAAGATTTTCCTCGCTTCGTTTCATTTTCCGCTTCTAGCGGTTTATTCAAATGTTTGGAATGCAATTTGTCTTTGTTTCCTTGTCTTTTCCTCCAGGGGACAAATTGATATTCGTAACTGCCAAAATAAGTTTCAAGAAGAAAAAGAATGGTTTGCGAATTGAATCAATTGGACACCGCGGACCCCAATTCACTGATTGGGGTTGAGTGCTGGCTGGAATATTTCAGTGATACGAGCATTCTGTTTCATCAAAGGCTTTCAAATTTGTTTGAATTAATGGCAATTAGTTTAAACGGTTCCAACTTTATCTTTTCAAGGAAGTTTGAAGAGCAGTGAAGAAATTGATTCCTGTTTTTTTCGTTCCCAAAAATTGAAATACTGATCTCTGCGGCGTTGCCGTTAACGAGGGCAATAAATAATCAACAACACATTTTCAATCTACTCGACAGATGTATTCATCGCTTCTCGGTCGGAAATCGAGCTGAGTGAAATTTACCAAATACTGATGGAAAATCTGTTGCACGTATCGTCCGCCCTGTCCAACATGGAGATCGGACTGAAGGCAGTCAACAACACCAGCTCATCGTCGTCGACGGTAACCACAATGACGACTGTTCCGGTTGGCACCGGGTCAACAGCGGTGGGCGGCATTCCAGCACCTGGCATTGGAGTTTCACCTCCGTCGCCACATGCCTCCGGTGGCGCGGTTCCGCTTGGTCCAGTGCTGGCATCAACCAACCCATTTAAGGATACGGTTGATATTATCACTACGCTGTAGGTTGCATCGAAGACTGCAAAACCCCGGTCGGTCAGGATAGGTTCTAATTAATTACTTTTAATTTGCTGCGCATTGCCAACTGTAACGGAAATCATTGATTTATGTTTGCCCGGCTGTTCGAAAGCCGAGAGCGCTGTAATTTTACACAAGTGTCAGGTAAACAGTTTCCGGATCAACGGAGCTGGATAAATAATCCTCTACAGAGTTAAACACGATAGGTTGAGTAATGATTTGAATGTGAATGTCAACTACTTATCTGATTGCCACCGACTGGGGACTTGACGACTGTTGCTGCGTGCAGAATGAATTAATATGTTACAGTTTACCTTCGGGTAAATAATAATATACGTATGAAGTCGTAATTTTTTAGAGATTAAAAGGCATCATAAAGTTTTACGAATAAACACTACAATATAATCAATTTATATAGCACGCGTTCTAGTGTATCTATTTTTCCACGTATTGGAGACGAGTTGAGTATCACATCCGTTAGTAAACAGCACAGCTTAACCATTAGCGTGCCCAGACATAAACGAAAGGTGGGGCACCGAAACATTCAGAATAATATTTTGGCGTGCAAAAACGGAGTAATCGTAAGATGGGGAATCTATTAATACTTATCACAAAAATACCGACCGATTAGGTTGAAAACTTCTGATTTTCGGGTGTGATAGAATTCACGATTAAAGTTAAAATCGGACTAGCAACTAGGTTTAGGACTGAACTAGTTGAAATTGGACTTTTTTTTGTTAGATTATAGTCACTTTAACAGCTTATGTCATTCGTGACTTCTGCGGGGTTGTGATTTGAACCCGGGTCCTCGGCGAGAATTGGACTTGAAATCGGACTTGACATAAGACATTATATTAGACTTGACTTTGACTTTGAACTGGAAAGTTGGACATAAAATGAAAATTGAAATTAGACTTAAAATTGGATTTAAATTGGATTTGGTGTGAGATTAGACTTGGATGTACATTTGAAATTAGACTTGAAACTGGAATTTAAATTGTACTTAAAATTGGATTCGAAATCAGAGTTAAAATCTAACTTAAAATCTAACTTAATATTGAACATAAAATTGAAATTTAATTAGACTTGAAATTATGCTTGATATTTGTCTAAAAATTTCATGTACACAATCGAATTTAAAATTGAACATGACACTAACATTAAATTAGACTGGAATTTGGACTAACTTTAACTTGAAGTTTTACTTTAAACCGGACATGGATCAGAAGTTAGGCACAAACTTTGACTTGAAATTAGAATTAATATTTTTGTCTCTCACGCGTTTTACCTCTTTTCCAGTCCCGTTTTTACACTTTTTGTTTTGTTATTTCTCCATTTCTGTACCGTTTTTTGGTTTTTCCTGACACTCTCCGGTTTTCCTTTTTCTCAAGTTTATTTCTGTCCTGTATTTCCTGTTTTGTTTTTTCCGTTTTTTTCGTTTTCTGTCCCACTTTTTTATTTAAGTTCTGTTTTTCCTCATGTTGTTCATTTGTTTTCTGTTATTTCCTTTCTCGTTTTTCTTCTTTTCTCTTCCTTTTTTCCTTTTTTCGTGTTTTCGAACGAACCAAGCTATACTGGGACCCATTAACATCGAATTAGAAATTCAACTTCTTCTCCCGAATTGTCCCATTCTGTTTAGACACTATAAACACCTTTGTTTCGTTACTTTCTTGTACCGTCCCCTCCATCTCTTTCTGATGCGCCGTTTTCCACCCTTTCTGTAACGTTTATTCTGTTTTGGCCCGTTTTTCCTGTTTTCCCTTTCCTCTACTCAGCTTTTCGTTTGTGTTGCTGTTTTTATTCGTTTTAAGGCTTGTTTTTTGTCATTTTGGTTTTTTTTGCTTAATTCCTTCTATATCCCATTCGTATATTCGTCTTCTTTTTCTGTTCGGTTTTGTATCCGTTTTATCCCTTTTGTCTTCTGTTTTTATTTTTGTCCCTCCTTTTTTTCTTTTTCTGTGAAGCGGTCTCCTCTTTTTCTGTTCTCGTTTCTCCATTTACCTATTCGCGCTTTTTCTCTTTTTCTGTGTAGCTTATACTCGTTTTTTCTGTTTTGCCCTTTTCTCTCCAGTTTTCTTCTTTTCAACTTGAAACGTGGGATTACGTTTCTCAGGAAGGTAGCTTGTGTAGGGGCTATATGGATATCTCGATATAAGACAATTTTTTTTTCAAAAAGTTGTCATCTTGTTTATCTTGTTTCACAGGCAGGGTCTGTCAAGCAGTTAAACACACCTTCTGTTTAATGTGGTTTCCTTTTACTAAAATAAAGGTAACATTTCCCCCCCCCCCTACAGACAGGTCGAAGATTCTTTACGAAGTTTCCGTGCTATCCGTGCTTGGGAAGTACGCCAGAGTGTAAAACCACCGCTTTTCTTCAATCAATTTTATCGTTTGAACATGTGACTGACCTAGGCCAATTTTATGTCCTGAATGTAAACAATTTTGTTAAAGTATACAACCACCCCTCTTCATCAACCGATTTTATGTTTAAACATTGAATCTAGTCTGGATTTGATGTCCTGAAAGTGAAACGTCATAGACAGGATTGCAAATGCAATCCCATATACTGCAAGAATTTGCTCGGAACTGTTTTGCTGCACGGAAACAGGGCTGAAGGGATATTTGTGCATGTGACGTGACGCAGCAATTCCTAAAGCGAGCGACTTTCTTATCCGAGAATTGTTTTTGAACGTTTCTTTTCCTGCTTTGCGTCAATTAGTTGCTTGCAATTCCTTACATAGTTTAAAATTTATTTCTGTCAAATAGCTGTAAAGTAGGGTGTCGAAAAGAAGATGCAGAGGACGTTAGCTTATTAATATTTTAACTGGCTATCCACAAGTTAGTTGTAAGACAATTATACTTCATGTCAATCTATCACAATGAATGGTGCTATCAACAATTTCGTCGAATCTGATGAATTGAATGCGAATCAGTGTTGTAAATGATAACCCAGAATAGTTATTTATTTTTTTGGTTTAACCGTAGTTGTAAGTAAGCTAACTTAGTCAACTCCATACCAGTTTTAAGCAGTTGAGTAATTAGATGTGGAACTAAACTAGAAATTACAGTTGAAATTAGACCTGAAATCGGACTTGACATGCCCCACGTCACAAATTAGACAAATTAGATTTGACTATGGACTAATTTAGACTTAAGGTATTCCTTCATATTGGACTGCAAATTGGACATAAATTGGATTTAAATTGAACTTGAGATTAGGCTTGGAATTACATTTGAAATTAGACTTGAAATTGGAACTCACATTGTACTTGAAATTGAATTCGAAATCATAGTTTAAATCTGACATTAAATTTGAAATTGAACTTGACATTGGACATTCAATTAGAATTAAATTTGGGCTAGTTTTGACTTGAAGTTTTGCTTCAATTCATATCTGGATGCGTAAGATACAAAGTTTTACTTGAAATTAAAATTGATATTTTTCGTCTTTGTTGCCCACACGTTTTACCTCTTTTCTGTTTCCTTTTTTCTCTTTTTCAGTCCCGTTTTCCACATTTTGTTCCGATTTTTCCTTTTCTATACTGTTTGGTTATTGCCTTCCGCTTTTCTTTTTTAGGATAGCGTTCCCTGCGCCATTTTCTCTTCATTTTAATCTTACTTTCTCTCATGTTTTTCGCTCGCGTTTTGTTTTCTTCTATCGCGTTTTCCTTTTTTTTCTTTTCTCTTTATCCCTTTTTTTTTGTTTCCAGTCTTCGTCCGTTTCTAACTCTAGTTATATCCTTTCCTTCTCCTTTTTCGTCTTTGTATGTTTCGTTTTCCTCTTTTTGATGTCCGGTATTTTTAGGTCCCTTTTCCCTCTCTTTTCCGGTTTTTTTAAATTCCTAATTTTCGTTTTTCTCTCTTCCGTTTTACCTCTTTCTTTTGTCCGTTTTTCCTGTTTTTCTTTTCTTGTTTTGCTGTCCCATTTCTCGTTTTTTTGTCCCGTCTTTCTCCTTTTATATCCCGTTTGACTTCTATTTTTCGTTTTTCTCGTTACTTCTATCGCTTTTTTTACTCTCGCTATTCTCGTTTTCCTTGGTTTCTGTTATTTTCTATTATTTTCTATAAGGGAATACAGACCGTTTTTTTTGTTTTTTATGCTCCTTCGTTTTTCTGCCTGGTGTTTCCTACTATTCCTTTTTCTTCTTTTACTGTCCTGTTTTTCGCCCTTTTCCTGAGTCCTCCGTTCCGTTTTGCGTTTTTTCTTTCATTTTTTCACGTTTTCGGGCATGTTTTTTTTTATTATTTTTGTGCTTTTTCGCTCTTTAACTTCTTTCCTTTCCCGTGTTTCGTTTTCCTATCCAGTCGTGTTTGGCTTTTCTTTTCCGTTTTATCCTTTTTGTCTTCTGTTTCTATTTTTTGCTATTCCATTTTTTGTCTTATTCTTTCCTGTTTTTCCTCTTTTTCTATTCTCGTTTCTTCAATTTCCTGCTCCCGTTTTTTCTCTTTTTTTCCAGTTTATCCTCATTTTTCCGTTTTCAATGTGGATTTTTCTTCTTTTCTCTTCCGTTTTTCCATATTTTTCTGTCTAGTCTCCTTCGTTTCTGCATCGTTTTTCCTCTTTTTCTCCAATTTTTCTCCACTTGTTGTTCTCTTTTTATGTCCCGTTTCCGCTGCCATTCTGTCACGTTTTTTCTGTTTTTCATGCAAGTTTTATTCTTTTGACGTAGGACTACGTCTTTGTTTACTATACCGGGACTGGGTAGCACTTTGTGAAAACGAAAATAGAAGTGTAACGTTTGAATTAAAGATTTCAAATGGTTATAACTACTAAACTAAACTACTGAACAAAACTGAACAATTTATATGTCGTTGGATAGATAAAATGACCAGCAATTTTATAGACGGGGGTAAGAGAGCAATTTTATGGAGGGCGTAAGAGGGGGGGCTTCTATACAAATGAAGCACAAATTTCATCAAAACTCGACAAACTAATCAAGCAAATGGAACCAAATTAGGCATGTGATGGTTTTTGCAGGCATGCATTTATTTTATGATGGTTTGAGACCCCTCACTCCTGTGGTAGGATAAGTAGTCTCATACAAATAAATCTGAAATTTTTGCGCTTGTGCCATATTTTCTGCTATGTAACAAGCGGTAAGCTGTGAAAGTAAACTAGTAAAGCCTTCTCGTAGCAAGAGACAGTGAATCGACGCCGTTAACTTACGTGCCTGTTGCCGTTCATGTCAAAAGAGAAGGACATTCGAATGGCACGTCATATTTGCGATGAACGCTTTGGCTTTAATGTTATTTGAAATCAATGGCCCTTTTAAAGGCCACAATCGAGTTAAAATAAGATTATTAAAACATGTCAAGCTACGCATAATCATATTAATACAATAATCTGTGGGCTGTTCATTCATTACTATTTCAACCTTTATGATGCACACGAGTGATTTTTAAAACAAATCTCTATGTCTCGTTTTTTTTTTTCCTGTATGGACTCATCACTGCGACCATTATGGTTAGATCTATTGTGATATCGCCCGGGTGTTTGTTGTATAACCCGCACTGCATTTATTTTGGCTATAGTCGCTATTGAGTGAGCGATATGCTTATTGAATTTTTTTTTTTTATGCGTGCTTGTGTGTAATTGGGTACCCTTCTTTCAATACTTTACTCTACTTTACCAACCTCGTTCCACATGACAGCGCACAGTCCCCAATTATAGTCATCCCCGGCGTAGCAAACCAGTGCATTTTTACTATAAGGGTCTCATTTTTGCACTGTCAATAGGCCATATCGGGATAATATAGAACTCAGCATGAAGGAAGGGCGATGAGGGGCCTGAGAATAAACCCATGCTAAAGTCACTTTGACATCGAATGGCCTGATTCTACTAAGATTCGAACCCATGACCTTTCGCTTGTCAAAGCAGACTCGGTAACCTTGCGGCTACAGAGCCCCTCCTATGTCTCGTTGGTTGCAGGCGTTGTATGTTGATGAACCCCCTTCCTCGTATTTTCATAGCCACCATTGCATTCAATGTAGAATTTGATCAGAATATTTCGGTCTTCTCTTTTAAACATTCACTTAAACAATGGCACTCACAGATTCTTATAAACATACAAATGCCAGAAATGCAGTTTATATTAGTCTTTGATATAATGATCTGATATAGTCCTACTTCACTCTTTCGTACAACCTTAAGGGCTGTATACCTTGTAGTTTTTCTATCCTGTTTATCCAGTTTTGCCCCGTTTTCTTTCGTGTGCTTTTCCGTTTTTTCTCCCTTTTTACCTTTGTTATACTATAACAAAGGTTTAAAAATTGGTCGAAAAACACGAAATTGATCCGAGGCCCGGAGGGCCAAGTCACATATACCAATCGATAGGGTTCGACGATTTGAGCAATGTCTGTGTGTGTGTGTGTGTGTGTGTGTGTGTTTGTATGTAATGATTTTTTCTATCGCCTGTTTCTCAGAGATGGCTGAACCGACTCGTTCGCTATTACTTTTGTTTGAAAGGTATTATTGTCTAGTAGATCACTATTGAGTTGCTTCGTGACACGACGTTTCGTTTAAAAGTTATAAACAAAAATGTGAAAAATACGTGACACGGGTTTCTCTAGAACTACATGACCGATTTCAACGATCTTAGTATCAAATGAAAGCCCTTATTAAAGCTAAATTATTCAGAAATTTTTAATTGAAAACAAACAAGTAGTTTAACAGTTATGCTTAAAAAACCTGTTTTGACAAGGTAATAATTATCGCCTGTTTCTTAGAGACGGCCAAACCGATTTATGCGCTATTAGTCTCATTTGAAAGATAATATATCCTAATAGATCACTATTGAATGGTTTTTTGATTGGACGTTTAATTTGAAAGTTATGAGCAACCGTATACACCACACCAAAATAAACAATAATTTATAATGATTTTAACCAAGATAATTTACCTAATTTCAATTATTTTAATATCAAACGAGAGGTTTTGACACTACGAATATATATGCAAAATTTCATAAGAATTGGTTGTACCGGTCAAAAGATATTAACCCTCGAACACTCGCGCCAACTTTTGCAACACAGTTACTCGCGCGCACAATAGCCTCAAACCAAAGAAAACGTGCGTTTTGACTGGGAAAACTTGGTTTTAGGTTTATCGAACCTTTAGAATAGTTTCTTGAAATTAAAAGCTCTATCGTTTGGTTGAATTCAAATTTTGATTAATCCCCCTAAAAGTGAAATAAATAAAATATTTTTCTTCAGTGTCAATATAACACATTGATGTGTTCTGCAAAGTTATAGAGCATATTATTATATAGTATACCTCTATGTTTGCTTGTTTAGGAACTGTAGAACTTTGATTATAAAAAATACCTTAATTTTGACTACGAATTACTCGACTACCAGCAGACGGATACATTTTAAACATTTTACATTAGCTAGTTTTGCTGCACACAGACACCATTTTTCCATATGTTTCGTTTCTGTGATGGCGGTTTATGCTGATCTATTTTTCAAACAATTTAAATTATTAATGCATTGAATAATTATGACATTTTGCTCAGAATAAGTTTATTGAAGAATATTCGTTAGTTAAACAACGATTTGTAACTTTATAACAGTATGGCGTTGAAAACCCTACACGTGTTGTACAAAATACAACAGCGTGAGTAACCGAAGGTTAATAAAAATTGATTAAAATTATTCAAGAAAACTCTATTGATGTTAATCAAATAGAATGGCATTACAGGAAATTATGCATAGTTCAAAAATCTATAAACTAGACTTTTACTAGGCAATGTATATGTTAAAGAATAAGATTTCCTCTTACAACTTACGTTTATTTTCACTTACTCAAATTAATAACAACTTACTTATCCTTACTCAGCAATTACATGAAAAAAGGATCTATCAAAATTTAAAAGTGTTCCTATTTTGTTCAAAATTTGTAAACTTATTCAATTTTCAAAAATTTTATGTAAACCAACGCATTACGCAACGTTAACCAATAGATGAATTATGTTCCGAAAACGTGTCGATTTCTATCTCAAATAGCAAGTAAGACCGTATAACAAAGGTTCCTTTCACCACTAGGTGGATTAAATCGGGTTTTTGCTTCTTTTCCTGGTGAACAGCAGGAGACGGACTACTTCTAGGTCCATTGGCAATGCATCTACTAAGAAAATTTACTAACATTTTCTTCTTAAATTAGGAATTGAAATTATTTTGTTTGACATAAAATTTTACAGAGAAGCTGTGGCATCTGTCTCAGTGTGCCCCCTAGCCTGGGCACGCGAGTGATCTCAACAAGCAGACAGTCGTTAGATGTTTCGTAATTTATGGCTGATTCTGACTTTACCTCTGATTAGCTTAAACGAAGCGACGCGGGTGTAACCGAGTGTGATCTACGCCCCCTTAAGAAACTATATCGGTGGGTGCACATAAATGGACATCGCTTGAGGTTTGCAATTCTGTTGTTAATTTTGAATTCGTCTCACAAGAAGCATGTTTGTGTTTTCTATCTGCAGCTGAAGGAACAATTACGCTAGCGACCGAGTAGGTTTGCGAAGTGGTTTTCCGCGTCTCCACCGCCGGAGGCGTTCTAATTTCGACTCGATAGAACAAACAACCATCGGCAGGCGAGTTGTGTAGGATGGCAGGAAATACACACGCACGAGATGATCCAATTTTGTAGCAAGGAATGTTTGTGTGGATGGCGGTTCTCAAGGATCGTTGATTGTTTGAATTTCGTTAATGTGCGTTGCTTTACATATTACTGGTTCAGTTATTTTCAAGCACCGTGGATATGGAGTGTTGGCGTTAAAATTGCTAGTGAAAAGTTCGAATACTGGCGGACCTTACCATTCAGACACTGGTAAGTATACTTTCTATGATAGCAAACGCCTTCCGTGGGATGACAGGGAAAAAGTTTGTTGATTTTTCATCTGTTGAGTTTATTCCATTTCTACTAACTAGCTTGCTGAACTGCGAAGACTTATCCCTATTCGTAGGAAATAAAATATAATTTTATCCAATCTCGCATTCAGTCGACAACGCGTTCGTTTGCCTACAATAAAGGTAGGTACTTTGAGAACCGGTGCAAAATTGTGGGTTGAGGGGAACATTTTCTGATGAAAACATACAAAAACTTGTTGGGGTAAAACAGGATGTAAAAGGGAGCCTTGCTTCGTGGGGTTATACTATTTTGAATACCAATTAAATTTAAATGTAAGATCTGTATTAATCAGTAATTAAAATTGAATTAATATAAAGCCTTCTTTCAGAAAGAGAATAAAAGGGGTAGCTTTATGTCCGGTTATTAAAAACTAGGTGTAATGTACAGAAAACATTTCCTAGGTATCTCGTTGCTGTGTGTACCATTTGCTCTAACCAGGCACCGTTTCCGGGAAGCTATTCTGCGTCAATAATTTATTCAGAAGTTGTGCCGTGCTTTTGTCGGATGTGAAAACATGTGAATTCTGGATTATTTGACTAGATATTTTACTGTGAATGACGAAGGATGATGGCGCATTGGAGTACAAAACATCAATGAGGGAAAAACACGTAAGCATTACACTTTGAATCTGTTGGCATTGGCATTGGCATTGGCATTGATGCGACGGAAGCGCACCAGATTTAAAATTGAAATCTCTAATTAAGTATTAATATACCATATTTCCATTCAATCTTTATGAAATAGGTCATTTCTCAATAATTTTAATTCATCTGTAAATATCATAAATGCAAAACCAGATATAATTTGGAAGAATCTCTACATTTTTGCTTCATCCACTGAATAAGCTATCGCACATTCAAACTCCATTAGGCACACACGTATCTCTGTCTCCGTTGAACGTGTTGCCGACATTTTCGTGATGTGATCAGACTTGAAAAGCTTTTTAGCTTTCATTAACCTTTAAGTTCCCGATATCAAAAATTAGGACCATCCATCTTTGTTGATTTTTGTTCGATTTTTAAACAGTTAGTCTCAAAAAACCTTTAATGGAAAAATATATAGGCATCATTTGGTTCCATTTACCTGAAATTATTCCTGATCGCAGCGGAATTATTTATTCGCGTTAAAAGTAGCATTATATCATCCAGCGTTACTTAGCCTATTCAGACTCGTTCAAAGTGAGGGTATCGTTGAACACTTTCCCAAACCGGTTTACTTTCAGGACATCGTTTGGCAGAATACTCAGGAAACGATTCAGAGTCAGCCAGTTTTTTATTTGGAAAACAGTCGCTAGATAGCCCTTCCTGGCTCAGTTTTACCTCTGACCTTGACTCTGACGGCAAAGATTGCGAGCTACTAATATCCATTAGTAATGCAGAAAAGAACTTATAAATACACACTTAGTTCATATACAGTTCGGTTATGAATTACCCCTTGAATTACTGAAATTAAAATTAGGTTTATGGTCGATTTCCAACTAGAACCGAACCCTAACATCTATCATACGCCACCTCTAAATACTCAGAAATGCATGGCTAGTTCAATAAAAGTCATGTTAAGTGTACAACAGGACAATACTGGCCACTGGCCACATCCAAACATGTTCCGAAACAGTCGTTTAAATTTGCCATTTACTGAATCGAAAAAAACAAAACTGAGTGTGTAGAAGGACAATACTTACTCGAGACATTGGAAAATGGAAGCCGCTGAGATGATTGTTGCAGTTTTTGATCGTGTTTCACTGTGCGATCCTTAGGTATTTATGCCGGATCTTGATCTTCCTCTTCCATTTAAGTGGCTGCGTCTATTAACCAAAAAAATTAATTATTTTTTATTAATAAATTTCACAATAGGACACTGCCTCTGCTCTGATTTCTGATAATAAAAGCCTTTAGTTGGCACTAGCGTTTTATTGAGGCGCCTCTATTATATAATTCATGAACCTGTCAATGTTTCCTAGTTTCCTTATTCAATACGAGATTGTATTGACTTGGTGTAACAATGCTCCCTAAAGTAATTGGGCATGTCCCGGACATATCGGCTTCTATGTATTGTCATTCGTAGACCACGGTTCAGAGAGCTGTTGACCATTTTTTTTGTTAAATCATTCCGGAGTAAAGTTGTAATTTTGGGAAGCATATCGAATCGAGCATCTTTGTAAAGTTCCTTAATAAGTCTGCACACCATTGATCGATCAGTGTTTTAGGTGGTCGATGCCAGGTTTGTAAAATCTCTGTACAGGTTTGATTTTGTTGGAGATAACCTAAAAGAGATTCTACATTATAAATATGTAAATATATTTGCATCGTTGTACTGACCAGTCTTTGCAAATTCAAATTCTGTAAATGTAGCTTTCGTGATAGCGCTACCGTTATGTTCGACTTTCATCAAATACATAGTACTCTTTCGAATGGTAGCACCACAATAACCTCTTATTTGAAAAAGAAGTACTGTTAATCTGCATGAACAATCGATTATTTAAAAGTTATTGGAAACAGTTTTTGAAAACTGATTAGGATATGTTCCTTAAAAAAGCTGCGTTTTTCAGAAGCTTTCCACTAAAATAACCCTGTCGAGCAGATCGTGCAACAAAATAAGACCAAATTTGCACACTACTAAACCATTTCCGGAAGCCTGCAAACGCTCATCGCACGCATGATATACAACATCCAACATCCGCGAACTCCGTAGGATCAATTGTAGGTTGAACTACAGTCACTGATTTAACTTTTGATGACTTCAAATTAATCTGTCGGTGCCACTGTATGATAAAAAGGAAGCAGGAAAGAGATCGTAGCATGCCGCAATGTAGAACTGTAATCATAAGCTGATATAATACCGTTGCTTCAGTTCCGCCTTCTGTCCACCCACAGAAATTCCTTCCTGAAGAGCTATGGCTCTAAGTTTCTTGATGGTTTGTCGCGATACGTCATCGTTCCTGTTTTCTGGGCAACACATTCCAATAAAACATAAAACTTACATGTTTAAAACTAAAGTAATTTGAATATTTACCTTTCACTTCTCCTAGTACTTGCTTGCCCGGAAAATCAGAAACTTTAGTGGGCTTGTTAGTGGTAGAAATTTTCGCTTGGAAGTTTGGAAGTCTTTTTTCGGTTTAGACCATTTTAACACGTGTTTTTTTGGGTTGAACCGTTTTATCACGTGTTTTAAGGCAAATATACGGGTATAGTTGCAACATTATCTAAATTTTCGGTTTTAGCTCGACTTCAAGTTTTCATGTTTGCGAACATTCGTTAAAACTTTAAAGCTGGAATCACACTGACCGTCAGCGAACATCATCGGAACGTATCGTAACGATCGTAACGGAACGTCAGTGATACTCGCATGCATTTTCAATAAATAAATAAATTTTCAATAAGCGCATTCACACGAGTGCCTTGACGTTCCGTGATGTGACGTTCCGGACGCGTGTGAATGCGCACATTGAACGTAACGGTCCGTTAAGGCCCAGACACAATGCCTACGGATTTTACTACGTTGCGGAAATTTGGCAGAAAACCCATGGAAAAACTGTCAAATTGCCGCAAAGTAATAAAATCCGTATGCATTGTGTCTGGGCCTTTACGATCGTTACGATACGTTGCCGATGATGTTCGCTGATGATCTGTGTGATTCCAGCTTAAAACATCACTGTCAACAAAATTACCCCATAAAAAACCGCTCTGGCTTTCCCCGCGTAAGGTTCGCGTAAGGCGACAGGCGAATCGTCCTATTTTGCTTCCTACTAATCTGCCTATTCTTAAATAGCCTTGATTGAGCTTGCTGACATTAACCTTACGTACATATCGTCGCGTGATTTGTTGTTGCTGTTGGTGGAATTTGCACGTTTGTTGTTGTTTTCCTCAGTTATAGTGGCGTGAGGTTGATTAATATTTGATCACATAAGTACGAAAAATCCCATCTTACAATTTTTTCCATTGGGGTATTCGCGATGACGGAGTTATGGTGCTGCAACCTTTAAAAGTTTACATTTGGAGTGAAGCAAGTTAGAGTGCAAAAGAGAGAAATAAAAAAGCTCTCATACGCCGTATATGGGAAGTTCATGAGAGTAAAAGGGATCATGGAACTCCGTCATCACGAATTTGGCTCTCGGCTCTCGCACTGCAATGTGATATATAGAGGTGTGGCAATGTTGGTTAAGTGGTGTTAGTGTAATGACATCACTTGTTTTATATTCAATCCTAAGGCTTTGATCAAAATTTCAGCCAAATCGGTCAACATTTGCAAATTTGAGACCATTTTTAAGAGTTGTAGAATTTGTTGCCTCTCATATGTCACCCGCCTAATCTTTCATCGTGTACAAGATGCTCAGTTGTTAGATTAGGCGGGTGATATATGGGAAGCAATCAATTCTACAACTCTTAAATGGGTATCAAATTTGCAAATGTTGACCGATTTGGCTGACATTTTGACCAAAGTCTTAGGATTGAATATAAAACAAGTGATGTTGAGCTGAGGAATGTGGGTAATTTTTAAGGTCACTTTAAGGACCCCTAAAGTGAGAAAAATTTTATTTTTTTAGTTAAATTTCATATTTAATTGAAAAAATCTCGTCTAACTTTTGTAGAACCATAGTGCATGTATATATATCCTGAAAGCTTATCCTTTAAGCTTTCCAAAAATGTATAAAAAACTTAAAATTGCTTGAAAAATTATTGAGTTATTCACAGTGATTAAAATTTTCACTCACCTGCAGGATAAACGTTTTTCGCTCACCCATTATTCTCATATGACAACTAGATTCTGTGGTTATCTGTTTACAAAAAGCGAAAGAAAAACATTTTTCCGCTACAGAATGAGAGTTGATAATATCTCATTGCATTTTTCCCTGAAAAACATTTATCCGCTCGTAGTGAACCATGAAAAATATAAATCGCAGGTGGAATTGGCGCGAAACTCTAATGCAATACTAGGTATATAATGAAACCCATGGTAATACCCAAATACATAAGTTGGGTTGTTTTATATGTCTCTCTCTTGTTGGCTGGTTGCTTGGTAAATTCAATAGTAACCTGTTTATTTTCGTCTCTGAAAAACGGCTGATACTGCTTTATCCTCTCACAACAAAGAGAGGATAAACTCGTGTTACAAAAAATTAAAAATAAACAAATCATGATCGCGTGTTTCTAGGGATAAAGAAAAATATGGATAGCCTGCGCTCACGAGCGACAATACATATGTATAAAACATTTTCGTTTCTCTTTTGCAAGGTTATAAGTCGTAGTAGGCAAAATTCATTGAAAATCGCGCATTTGAAACGATAAATTGAATGCCTGGTTATTCATGCTAGTATGTGAACCTCTAAAGTGAGAAAAATTTCATTTTTTCAGTTAAATCTCATATTTAATTGAAAAAATCTCGTCTAACTTTTGTAGAACCATAGTGAATGTGTATATATCCTGAAATCTCGTCCTCTAAGCTTTCCAAAAATGTTTAAAAAACTTTAAATTGCTTAGAAAATTTTAGAGTTATTCATGATAGTATACGTACACATAGCCAAAAAACGTTTTTTGGAATAACTTCCTATTAATACAATACGTTCCCTGAAGCAGCTGCAAGTCGGAAAATATTTCCGATGCCATTTTTCATTTAACAAAATATCCGTCAGATAAAATTACAAATAATCAGCAGCTTACAGAAAAAACCGCAAGTATGCTCAAAATGGTGAAAGTGATTGTAGTGCAATTTTGTTTTTCTCCGGTTACTTGCGCTGATTTTATAAGAGCGTATCTAAAATGACAGTTCCTTTCACACATTCGTTGGTTTGCTACCAGAAAGGTGTATGTAAAAAAGTATAACTAGAGCTGTTCGGTCATTTTGTCAAAACTGTTTAAGATTAGTGAAGTTTAAATTTTCGTCAATTTGATCAAATAAGCACCTTCATTACATGTTACAACATAATAAAAAACAAATTTGTTGACGTTTTGTGATTTACGCACTTTTGAAACACTTCCCGAGAATTTGACATCTTGGCCCAAGAACGTAACGACATCAGGTGCCAGATGGCGTGTTTGCCGAGCGGTAGTTGTATGTTGTACCACGACAGTGCTGCCAGAACCAATAAAAATAGCAGTAATTATCGCTTTTTTTCGGAGACTAAATCTAACATTACCAAAAACCAAATGTAACTATTTTTGTTAACATCAACAATCATCGATAACTTTCGCACCCATAATCCCAATTGTTCAGCGAAAACATGTAGACGGACGTTATTCATGAGAATTGTTTGAGAATGGAACAGCAAATTGTAAGCAATTCGTTAAATTCCTTGCACGGCTGCACACAAACGGCTAATTAGCTTTGAGTATGGATGAGGGTTGGTCAACACAGAAAAATTCGAGCTCCTGTCTGTAAAACGTGCGCTTTACGTATCTACCGGTGAAAATTATCATCGTTAGTTTCAATCCGCCACCCACCGCCGCCGTGGTGGGTGCACCACCTGCGTAGAATTGTTGAAAAGTTGCAAAGTTGTGATTGGTCACATAACAAGTTGTATAATACCTGTAAAGAGCCATTCCCCGTCATCTCGGAGAGAAATTTTTTCATAGATAATTGCTAAGTGGGATCTGATTCGATAAAAAGTTTGTTCTGGTCTTGATTATCTTTCAGTTCTCTGCTTTTTTCATCTGTTAAGCTTGCAGATACGGACAAATTGTGACCTTTCGCTATTTTCTAGCTCGTCCCAAAGATCGGCATGCGAATAAATAAATAAAATTGAGGTTTAAAATCACTTAACCTGCTAAAATGCTAAAATCAAAAATTATAATATTTTCCCGTTATTATTGATAAATTGAAATACAAAAAAAAAACAAAGTAATATAATGGACATTAAATATTAAAATAAAAGCTAGCTACCTAGGGACAATGGCACAATTCTTAAGTTGATTAAAATGAACTAGTTAGGAATTATACCCCAGCCCTGACACTGTTACACCTGTTATACACTCATACACTACACACTGAACTGCAATTTCTCCTTAAAGTAGTTCGGATGGGAAGTTCCGCTAAACTCGTTCAAGGAGAGAGGTTGTAGGCTGATCCATGAGGAGTTCAATGGCAGAAGATTTCAGACCGTACTACGGCTTTGTCGCGTTTTACCATTTATACTGTCAAAAACCACGTTTCCGTGGAATAAGTGAACAAGTACGCCAGTAGTGTGGCCAATACCCTATTAATTCGCTATAACTACGGGTACTGTGAAACCGAAGGACTTGCAAGCTGCGGCCAAGTAGCAGCAATCATCCACCGTTAAAGGAGTGATATACCAAAATATTGGCCGAACCAGGCCAGCCCGGGAGCATAAATCTCATAAACGCTGCCCGGTGCATTCGACGAGAAAGTGATATCCAACAATATAAATCGAGCAAGAGTGATCCGTGAGCAAGATTATTTCAACCGCTGCCCGGTGAATTCGATAAGTGCGGTTGGACATTCCGCGAACAGCCGACAACCGATATACCAGTTACCAGTAAACCCGATATGCGGACACAATTAGCCAGGGACCGGATAAGTTCAGGTGGGCAGATTCCAGCACGTGGCGAACCTCGACCCTCCAGACAACAGCGAGCGGATTACCGTGGTAGCGATCTGAACAAGTGATTTTATTACTCAATCCCTTGCTTTTCCTCCGGCAATGTTGAGCCGACCCTGAGATCGTGTTGAGACTTGTGTGACTGAGCGGGGCAGAAGCGAAGAGGAGTTAGGTACAAAATCATAAACACGGGATGGCAATAAAAATTGTTCATCGAGCTTCTGAATATGTTAAGGGTGTTCCGATCAATATTTGGTCAAACTAGAATGCCTCTAAATTGATTAAGTTTTGCAATAAAATATCCAATTATTTTTCTTTTTAATGTTCAATTAGTTTCCAGTAGCCCAATATTTCTCAATTAGGAGGAGCTCTGGCACTAATTCTTGAGCATCACTTGCACGTCATCTGATCGATTTATTTAATGAGCTCAACCTCAGCTCGATTCCATTTCGTGGAAGCAAATCTAGTTTCATCAGTGAATTCCACGGGTGGATTCTCAATAAATCATTTAAACCATCAATTTTGGTCAGAACCGCTCGCTGGTACGTTGTAGGATGTCATGCGTTTCATTCTGTAGAATATGTTGTGATAATATTGGTCGGTCGGTAATACCTAGTGGTCATTCCGTAAGTAAATATTATCAGTTTAAGAATTGCATTTGCAAAACATACTTTAGATAGCGAAACGATAAATATGTTCCCGGAGCAATGATCTGAAATTGCAAACAGAAATCTATAAAATTAACTAATGTTTATTTGAGCGGCTTAGTAGAATACCTGAAACGATAAAAAAGAAGAAAGAAGAAATCTATACATTTCGTTTGCGTGTATACTAAACTATACAAGAACTGCGTATTTTGCTATCTGTGTGCGCGTCATCATTGATGGATCATCCAATTTGAGTACTCTTGCAATCGATGCACGTTGCTACCTGTTGACAATTGACATGTGACAGCCATGGCGAGTAGAGTAGAGTGCTCTAGTCATCATGGCTACTATGTAGGGTTTATTTCTAATTCCCGTCGTAATAAGCAAATCCATTCTAATTTTCATCATTTGTTGGATGGATTTAATGAATACTCCAAAAGTTCTTGTGCTGATTTGACTAAAACACACTTACCTTCCGATTCGTGCCCTTTGAATTCACTAAAAAGCGATTAATAAAGGATTTGATTGAAATTACGCAACTGACTTTACATCTTAAATTTGTCGTACCGTTTTAAAATCCGTCCATCAAAATTTTTCATCGTCCGAACTAAAAATCACAACAATGTTTACGAAGCCAACGCGCATGTATTTGTGTAGGACGGCATGACAAATGTTATTCTGCAAAATTTCTGCAGGTCAGGCAAGTTTTCCTGGCTGTAGAATAACGACAATGCCTTGCGTGAGGTATTTTCATCTATGAATGACGGAAATAGAAACGATTAGTCGACATTTTCTTCTTCGTCGCACGAAAAAACGTAGGAAATTTGGCTGGTAAGATTTCTTTGATGATAAAAAGCATTTAAATAGATCTCAGCTCACTTTGATTGATCGCGTAGGATAGACAACAAACTAAAATATTAGGGAATAACTAGTTTTGCATTGTGTGTTATAAAAATGCTGATATTTTTAATAATTTGTGTTGGATAGAACGGGGATAGGCAGTTTCGACGAAGCAGCAACATACCCTACCTGCCATGGCGAGTAGAGTAGAGTTCTCTAGTCATCATGGCTACTATGTATTAAGTAGAAAGCCATCATGCTCCGGAAGCGAAATTAATGCCATTAATTACATTCAGGTTATTATTTTGAAAATATTGTGGTCGAATGGCACACTATAAATAACATTTAACGAGAAGGTCGTCAGAGTACAATTATGGCAGTCAGTGTGGTACCAAATATCAGCCTTCCCTTCCCTTCTTCAGTATATCAACATGCTCCCATAGACTAGGGAAACCATCATAACAAAATAAAATTAGTTCAATTAACCTGCTAGCCGTAATAAGTTCTTGTAACTCAAGGCACTAAACATTGCATGCTATAGGGTCTATTACTTTTTGGGTCATAAGTTACACTAAATACTGAGATTTCTGCCCAATTAAAATTCATCACTATATTTGCACTTTTTCGCCGTCGCTTTTTCATTATTTTTTTTCAGCCGTTCCATTCGTCACATCACTCGTGAAACTTAAATTGAGGGACAGAAAACAGAAGCTTCTTGAGCAGCAAATGAGGCTCAAATAACTCAAATTACTCTAAATAACCTGCTCACCGAGTATCAAGCCGGGTACCGAAAGAGACAGAGCATTCAAACCGCTATGCTACGTGTATTTGACGACCTCGCAATGGCTATCGTTTTGTTACTGCTGTTTTGTTACTGTTGGATTTCTCGAAAGCGTTCGACATGATATCACACCAAAAGCTTTGTTTGAAACTTAAAACGCAATTCTACTTTGCCAACTCGGCGGTTACGCTGATGGTATCTTATTTAAAAGAGCGCACCCAAACTGTTTGCTGTGGAGATCAACATTCCAATGCCGGATTTACTACCTCTGGTGTGCCACAAGGTTTAGTGCTTGGCCCTTTACTGTTCTGCTGCCACGTCAACGATCTACCGACTTTTCTCAAATATTGCTCAATTCAGTTCTATGCGGACGATGTTCAGCTGTACATCCATCGCTGTGGAATGCTCCTCGTGAGCTTGTTCCATTAGTTAACGAGGATCTTGAAAGAGTTGCGTTGTGGACTCAACGCAATCAGCTGTTCGTCAATCAATCCAAAATCAAGGCGCTGTTCGTGAAGGGAAGGCGCAGGACAGTGGTAGCAAATTCGTAACCATCAATTATTTTAGATGGAGAGACTATCGGATGGGCGGAGAGTGCAAGAAATCTTGGTTTTGTGTTTCGAGCTGATCTGCAATGGGAAAATCTGATCAGTCAACAATGCGGAAAAATATACAGTAGTCTGCGTTCTCTATACTGCTGTGCCACTTTTGCTCCCGTAGACACGCGCTTGAAACTCTTCAAGGCTTTAATTCTCCCACACTTCATGTTTGGTAATATAATGCTGGTTGGCGCACGTGCTTGTGATTTGAATAGGCTTCGTGTAGCCTTAAATTGTTGTGTGCGCTTTGTGTACGGGCTGACTCGCTACGATCACGTTACGCACTTGCTAAAGAATCTCATCGGATGTCCGTTAACAAACTTTTATGTGCATCGCTCCTGCATGTTTCTGCGACACCTGATGAAAACACGCTTGCCGAATCTACTTTTCCAGAAGCTACTGCCGTTCCAGGGAAATCGTTTTCGAAACCTAAGAATACCACCTAATACCACGGTTTGCTATTCCAGTTCTCTGTTCGTACGAGGTGTAGTAAACTGGAACAGTTTACCTGATATTGTCAAAAGTTCAACGTCAGAAACAGTTTTCAGAGTGGACTGTCTAGAGTTCTTCAACAGAAACTAGCAATTCAATTAGTATGTATGTTGTAATAAAATGTTTTATAGATTTATATATCTTAAGATATATAGTATGTAAACCGTTGATATTCGAGGATAGCAAATGAAAAAGGGCTACCTTTACGCTATCAAGACAGAAATAAACAAACAAACAGAACTATAATTTAACACACGAACAATTACTTAGAAAGATATTACAACGATTTTGCCCAAACCGTTCACTTGAATTGATAGGAAAATCTTCACTTTGTTTCGATTGCAATTCCGAATTCACGACCTTCGTTGTGTTACGTTACCAAGGGAACGGGCGTATATATGCAATGATGTCAACGTAAACATTTCAGCATGAAATTGGCCAATTATTTATGCTATTAAATTAGCGGTCGTAGAGTGTCGTTAATATACCAATAAAATCCACTGATAATAAAATTCACCGTAAACAACCTACTACTACGTAAATTACCTACTTAGCAACTCTATTCTCCTGGAAAAAGTACTGACATAAGTAAAAAATGCAGCTGGACTCTGCCGACCTTGACCTTAAATGACTGTTTTTATGCATCAGAGAAAACGTAAAGCTCCTTCCAATTTTTTTTGACGTAGGACAAGGTTTAGGATAGGGTATCATTCCAAAAATTTTTTTTCGAAAAGTGGTCAGGTTTTGAACGCTAATAGCTTAGCGGTTTCCCGATCGATTTTCAATATTCTTACTCCAATCGATCGGAAAATCTTCTATGCGTTGACCCAAATAAAGAAAGGTATTGATTCTTGAGGTTAAACTATTGAAAAATTGAAAACAATGAACTTATGTTTATCCAGAATTATCGCTTCATGATTGGTTGTTGGAAATAACAAAGTGACAAAGTCAACAAAGTGATAACGCGTTTTCATGCTTCGGCTTATAAATCAGTCAGCCCTTTTGCCAAGCGCCTCTGTGGTTCGAAGGTATATCAGTACCAGCAAGCCACATGCCCTGGCGAGTGTTGTGGGTTCGAATCCGGTTATAATATCTGATTATAGCTTGGTTCGACCCATGCTCCCTCCAGCATTGGACAAAAGGCCTACCTATAGTTCTTCTTTGTTAAGCGTACACTGAAACAAGTACCAAGGTATCTCATACCATTTTGCAGAAAACGCTTGCTTTGTGTAAGTACCATGAAAAAGCTATACCATGATGCTTGTACCAGTAAAATGTTCTCATATATATGCCTGACCTCATTTCAAGGTCAAGACAAAAGACACGTGGTTGGTCTAATGTTTTTATATTATTTTGCTCTCCGCTCCTACTCGGGTGTTGAGGAGGAAGATATTGAGGTGCATTAAGCATCCTCTGGGATGGTACTGGCAGGTAGGATGCCAACTATCAAACTATGTAAAATAATCTCGCTTGAGAAGGCTATAGGTCTTACAGTGCCAGTAAACTTCAGAATCGGCACTTGAAGTAGAATTTGGTAGCCAAGAAACGTACCTACTAGGAGTTTATATGAGCAAGTTTTGATGACATTCAACGGATGTATGTTGATGGACGACGAAACCTATTTGAAAATGGATTTCAAGCAATTTCCCGAAAAAAAATTTTACATTGTAATTGGGCGTGGCGATGTGCCAAGCAAGTATAAATTCGAGTTTACTGATAAATTCGCAAAGAAGGCCATGATCTGGCAAGGAATATGTAGCTGTAAACTGATGATTGAACCATTCATCACTTCCTCAACAATGATGCCGAGTGTATGCTTGGAAGAATGCTTGAAGAAATGGATTTTGCCATTCATTAGGTAACATAACGGTAACATTATATTCTGGCCTGATTTAATTAGTCATAATGTCAATATCGTACCAAAAGAGATGAGGCCTCCAAATTGTCGAGAGTTTCGTTCCACTGAAAAATGTTGGGCAATTGTCAAACAAAGACTTCGACCTAGCAGAGAACCAGTCAACAGTTCTAAAAAATTAGGTTCAAAGTGGAAGAAACATGCTGATTCAACTGTGCAGGATGACGAGTTCTATTAAGAAAAAGTTCGAGATTTTATCAGAACCAGAAAAATGCGATGATGTAGTAATAGGGTAGTTGATCCAATAGTTGTGGTAGTACCAATAGTTGCGCTACTATTCATTATTAATGCATATTTTCGTCACCGTAGCATTTTAGATAAAACAATTACATTCATTATATAAAACAGGCTTTTAGAAGTATTGGTAGTTAGACTACACCATTTAAAATTAAAGCATTATTTGCTAAAATGCCAATTCTCCAAAATCTAACGCGCAGTTGGAGCGCACAACTATAGGCGCTCATCTATAGTTTTGCTACGATGTTTTTTCACTTAGCAACCTAGCAATGTATATGGAATAACACAATTAAAGGAACATCAAACTTAATTAAGGAAACATTAGAGCAACTGTTGGTACAATATAATTGAATCGGAAAATTCATTTTTTCTTTATAAAGCTTCTCGTACAACGAAAGCAATTGACTTGCCTTGTGACAAATACCTTGTATTTGATAAATTGTGGGATCACAAGCATTAATTGTCAATAAACAAGCAAAATGAAGTTATATTGTGCTTAGTGGCACAACTAATGGATCATCTACCCTACTGTGAAACTAAAAGCAGAATACAAAAAAACTGCAATCCAATTATTTATGAGTTTTTTGCGACACTCCAGTCTCCGAATTGTAGATTGTTCTATGCATCCACATTAACTTTTAGTCCGCCTTTAAGCTATCATTTTATCGTCTTAACAAAGTTTGTTTACACAAAATATGGGTTTTAGTACTTACACTAGTTAAATTTAAAATAACCTTCATACCTTATCGAAATATGCGAAATTTTATGTACCACCAAAATACTCAATTGCGTCATGCACGTAGTTGCCGGCATCAAACGTCGCCAGTCTGGTTCAGCTTGACACTCGGAGGATCCAATTTATCGCCATCCGGAGAGAACACTATTATTTTTAGTAGCTAGCTCAACGGCTAACTATACTCGATATGGCAGTGCACTTCGGCGATCGAATTTCGGAATTTCGGAGATAGCACCATTTCTATTCATTGGAGGCCAATTATATGCCATGTCCGCATCAGCAGCAGCCGGGGCAACGTGCACTTTCATTTGCCGAGGCGGCGAACTGTGCCGCGAATTGAATATTGCGGTACCACTTCTGCATTTCGATTGAACTGCACTAATGTTCGCATTTCAGCTGGGTTTAGCAACTGTTAGAGTCAATCGGATCGTAGCTCAAGTACCGCAAAAGTTCAACTTTCAAAACCGAAATGCAGCACACCGATACTTTGCTTTTGCTTTCTCCACTTCGGCAAGATGTTCTTCGGGTTCCCTAGAATGAGTATTTGAAGTGCTTGTACCGAGCATGTGGACAACAGCTCAATTTAATTCACCCGATGGCGAAAGGAACAAACTATTATGTCAGCTTATTTATCAATTAAGATAGAAATTGATCGGTTAACTGCGATTAACTGCGACAGGAGCATTTTGTCTACGATATGCAGTCAAGCAGTATAATCAATATATATATAGAATGCCAGTGTCGCTGGTGTTTTATAGATATTTTGGTGGCAAACATGTTGCTGGTTCGTGTCTTGAATACGGGAACAACATTGTCAAATTGCCCAATAGAAAATTTTCCTGCCGACAAAATACCCCAAAACGACCAAATCGGGTGATTTATCCTACGTGATTTACGGAAAAGCAGAAGGATTTTTTATTGGGTTGCCTTTTTAGTTTGACAATCAGATTCCCGTTTCGAATCGATCACTCACACATATGCGCATACAATGTAAATACATTATTTCCAAATGTCTGATGTTTACCACGAGCACTGCAGCGACACTGGCATTCTATATATATTGATTTTACTAGTCAAACACATCAAACTTTTTATGTTTATCATTTACCAGTAAAATTAACATTAAATTTCCTACAACATGTCACCTACAATGTAACTCACCAGCTTAACAAACATTGCCCTTCATTTTGCTTCTTAGAAAACGCAACTGCTTCTCAAACCAAATTTATTCGATTTATTTATCCTCTTTTTTATTTCATGACGATATTCGATTTCCCCCCGGTCAGATTGGTTTGACTGACTGTCACTATTACGTGTTGGCCAAAAAATAAACTCCCCGAAGACTCAAGTGTTCAAGTCTTTCTTACACAGCCAGCAGGAGACTAGTATCGGTCAAGTAAATCGCGCGGATGCTGAGCACTGAGTGAAACATTAAGTTTCTACTCACGAACGCTGCTGAATGTAATAACTGAAGACAGTAAGGCGAATTAAATGGCCGCTTCCAGTCATGATATGTGACCTGAGCCGCACCGCGACAAGACAAGTTTCTGTTTGGGTCAAACTTGATTCTCTCGGTGGTGTGGTCTTGCTGTTGATTCGCATTATTTCAGCGCTAGTGTCCTCGGTAGCATTTGTCATAATCTGAAACAAACGTTTCAGCAAATTGACTCCGGCAAAAGGTCATCAACAGTCAGTGTCACGAAAGGTACATTTCGCTTTAATAAATATTTATGAGAAAATAACACCTTTCAGATTCTTCTTTCGAGTGATGCACTGATGTTACCATGCATGGGAAAAGTTACTCCAAAGATGAGAATATATGCGCTACCGTTCGGACCAGACGGCATAAGACAGAGGCCGTATCGGTCAGTTCTGAATCATCAATTATTATCCTCTGCCATGTGTTTCAGTATGTTTCACCCACACGATTGGATCAGTATTCTTAAGCCACCCATCAAGTATGGATGCTTTGCTAATAAGAACTCCGTCCACCTACTCTCGTAAGAACATCAATCTTGTAACGATAACCTACTGCCTCGATAAAGTTATCACCTATTGATCTACTATTGACGTACTACACCAACTGCAGCTGTATTTAATGGGAAAGTGCATAAAAGTAATAAAGCACCATGAAACTCCATAACATATCATTCGATGGAGGCGCACTGTTACTCAGTATATTGATGGTATTCAAGCAAAGTTTGAGACCTTCTGAAGCTCTTCTCTACAACTACAACAGACGTTTCTGTGAACGCTTCAAAACACTTGAATTCAAGAATTTATCTACCCAACAAACAACGAAGCGTTATAATAGGAACCGGCATTAATCAATTTATTAGGTGAAATCCGACTGAATTGTAAGGTGACCCATGTGGATTGGCAATATATTCCAGCCGTTGTTGCTGAGGGCGGAAAACGTATAATAAATCTCGACACTGTGACTGTCAAACGTTTTCATTTCCTGTCCACTGGGTGGTTCTCAATTAGCACTTGTGTTTCGCTCTAAATCCACACACTCGACAAGCAAGAAGTGAAACTTTGTCACGACATGGCTAAAGCTTTCACTTCGGCTTTGTCTTTGCGGTCGATTTATTCGAACCTGTGTATGTGTGTGTGTGTGTGTGTGTTCAGTGGGCCTGCTTTGGGACAGGAAAGGGGGAATTTGTTCACGAAGCGATGATAGTGTCCTGGAGTTGGTTATTTCCCAGAGTGTGCACTCGATTTCATCCAACCTGTTAGAACATATTGCTATAATATGCTCTCTCGTTTGTCACGAGGGTTATCATCATCGGTTACGCACGCAATCAAAGTGAAATACGTTCGATGCCAAATGGGGAAACGATAAGCGGACACAGACAGAGGTGATGAAATTCTGTGACGAATGACAACATATCATTTTCGCGCTAATCCATCACTGTTTTGCATCATCAATTACATGTGGGGCTTAACGGTGAACCTATTTATCGCCTGTTGCTTCTGGTAATCGGGCATGACACTTGATGATTTCACTTGTCCGGGTATCGGAAATATGATTAACGATTGATTATATTTGAGCTTGCGACTGGCAAGAAATTAGCTGTCGTAAGGAATCAGCTACCTAGAGTGAAACCATATCATACAGTGATAGATGGATTTTACATTGAATTTGACAGTTGTTAGTCTAGTTCAACTGAACAAAACTTGAAGCGTATTTAGCCTTAACGATAAGGTCGTCACCCTTCCCTTCCCTTCTTCAGTGTAGCAACATGTTCCCAAAGACTACGGAAACTATCTCAAAAAAATAAAATTACTTCAACTAACCTGCTAGCCGTAGTAAGATCTTGAAACTCGCAGCGCTAAACATTGCATTCTATAGGTTCTATTATTTTTTGGGTCATAATTAATATTAAATACTGGGATTTCTGTCCAATTAAAATTTATCACTTTAATTGCATTTTTTTGCCGTCGATTTTTCATTAATTTTTTCGGCCGTTTCATTCGTCACATCACTCGTGAAACTTAACTTGAGGCACAGAAAACTTTAATTTACCTTCCGAACAGTTATTTAGTAACATATTATAGAGATTTTGCCCAAACTGTTCACTTGAATTGATAGGAAAAACTTCACTTCGTTTCGATTGCAATTCCGAATCCATGACCATCGTTGTTGTACGTTGTCAAGGGAACGGAAGTTTAAATCGAGTGATGCCAACGTAAACATTTGAGCATGAAATTAACCAATTGTTTTAGCTATTAAATTAAAGGTCGTAGAGAGTCGACAATATACTTATAAAATTCACCGATAATAAAATTCACCGTAAACAACAATTTATGTGATAGAATTACTGTCGGTTCTAGCTCAACAGCAACAATAGATTCGCGATTCTACGTTTCATAATTGTTCATATCAGGTTATTACCTACTACTAGCAACTCTATTCTCAACAAAACGATAGTGGCAACAAGTACTGAAATCAGTAAAAAAGCAACTGGACTCTGACGATCTTCACCTTAGGGACCAAACAGAATGAAGTTTTTGAAGTGCCTTAGTAGAATACGAAACCTGGAATTTAAATAAAAAGAAAACTTCGAAGAGTTCGAAAACAGACACTGAGAAAGCCTGCAAGTCGTAGGCAAAATACGTATCTGTCAAGAATAAAATATACATAATAGAATTAAGGTGGATAAGTTTGCTTTTTATCAAATTTCCAGACCAAACAGAATGCTGCGTCAACGCATCCGTCAGTGTCAATTTGACAGTAAACTCATGGGAAAACTGTCAAAATAACGCTGACGGACGCGTTGACGCAGCATTCTGTTTGGCTCTTAATTACAGAAATAAGTTTTTGACATTCATCGACTATTTAAGTTTTGATTTTGATCTTTTCTAAAAACTTGTATCTAATTTGCTAAATGACCAGTTTTTGTGACACAAGTGAAACGTTTGAAGCAAGAGGTATGAGAAAAGTCTTTTTTTTAAAACATTTTCACATGAAGGTAGAAGCTTAACAAGCAGTCCGTTACATTACAGCTGCTTTTCCGCATGGGAAAAGCTTAATAGAATTTTCAACTGAACGGAAAACTTTCCTTAGTTTATGTTTGCGATAAATCTGTGCATACTAATGAAGACAGCACAGGCTCTCGACAGGTTGATGCACAATATGTGTCCAAAGTTTTCTGTTTCTGTCGGTTTTCCTCCGGGAATAAATCGTTCAAAACATCTTTTCTCAATGGAATTACAGAACCATGGAATAAAGGTGATTGCTTCCTGGGCTTTGGATAAAAGCTGAATGAATAGAATATGTGAAGCATGGTGAATATTCATTCTTCTTCTTTGACCAGAAGCACATATTTCAAGGCGGAGTTTTGCGTAGCCGCCTGCCAGTTATTGCGAGAAAACCTGTCAACTCATTTGCACAGATTTGCTATTGAAATTTATACCTATGCTTGCCTTCCAGGAAGAAAGTGGCATTACCAAGGAATATAAATATCCTGACGAGTGATGGGCAAATCAAAATTTTTCCTTACAGTGCTGAGGTATGGACCGAAAGCGGTTTCATTATATTCAGTGTAGTTCACTTGTGGTATGTGAATGTATTTGGAATTTTTTTTTTATTTTGACTAAACAAAAAACTCAACATTCTGGAAGAATTATCTTTATCATCAAAAATTTTAAAAATGATCAAGAGGATTAGTTTAACCGTTGTGTGGGTGACGATTTTCCACTACGTAAAAGGGCCATGGGGTATCCGTGTAGTCTTCGGCCCTCGCGTACTAAGATTCCGCTGCCGACCGCCGCGAATGAAATGAACCATTACTTCAGACTCGGTACCTCGGTGCGCAATTGACGACGCACTAGACGAGGACCGGTTCTCGGACTTCGACCCACAAAAAGTTTGTAACGGTTGTAACGTATCTAATTGGGTCGGGAAAACACGAGCGACAATTGACAACCGCCGGGAAGATTTCGCAACGGATTAGCGAACTTGCCAACGCCAATGCAACGGCAAACAGGCGTATCGATACAGAATCATATTAGGTATAACCGAACATTGCAGCTGTACCGCACTTTTCCAACACAGATATCAAATTCGCCTAGGTTTAACCCATTAAGCCCCACACTTTTTCCAGCAGGGATAAAACGCTGAAATTTTCAGGAAAATTTTCTTTCATGTTAACTAAGATAAAACCGCAGACATGTATTTTTAGTTTTGTCCCTAAGTGCCGCAACGGCATTAGCCATTAGCCATTCGGCATTAGCAATTAGTCATTAGCAATTGGTGCCTTTCTGCTTTCAATGTTTCTCCTTTGGTTTTGGAAGCAAGTAATAAACTTTCAGTTACAAAACGCGAAATTCTAGTTGTCCCAGAGCCGGAGATTTTTCTTGCTTACGGCAAAGACAGTGTAACTTCCAAGCATTCACTATCACAGCATCGAAAATATTAGTCAACAGCGGCCAGTACCATTTGTTTCCTTGAATTCGATAGTTATTCATAGCGTTGTCAAATAAGTCCACACCTCCCATGTGACGATGATACTGATAGATAACATGAGGCATAGAAGGATTTGTCATACTTCTTGTCTTACGGTCATAGCGTTTAGCTTGATGAGTTGGTTCGTGCTTACAATAGTCAGACATAACAGTTACTACCGAGTTATCAGGCCAATGAACAGCAATAATTTGATTATTTTATTGTCAAAAGCAAAATCGCTAGTCTTATGGTTTTTCTTCTTCATAGTTCGCACGTCCATTAGAGAAGCCTTGCCAGTGCTAGTATCTCGCACAGTTCCAATTGCGAAGAAAAGTTATCGAACGTTACAGTATGTTGCTCTGGGGTTTTAACATACCTATGATAATAATCGTGAAACAACATTTTTCCTACTTCAAAATTACGGTCGTTATGAGTCGAAGCTCCACCTGAGGAACATAAATCCCAATATTTAAAACCAAAACAAATTGGTTTTCCTTTTATAAACATCTTGCAAGAGTGGCGACCATAGTATGCGATCATTTGTTCATCAATGGATAAATTATGTGCAAAAATGCCGAATTGCAGAAACCTCTCATTAATCATTTTGTTGAGTGGGGCAATTTTTGCAAATTTATCGCTTGCATCTAAGTATGTACTTATTATCACATACGTGGAAGTATGACTTAATTACTTCAAATCGATTGCGTGCCACAGCACATTTGACCATTTTACATCCAAGAGATGGATTTTCGGCCCACTAGCATCTAATTGACGGTAGGCTATGGTAACCAGTCAG
Organism: Sabethes cyaneus; assembly: GCF_943734655.1. Lineage (NCBI taxonomy): Eukaryota > Metazoa > Arthropoda > Insecta > Diptera > Culicidae > Sabethes > Sabethes cyaneus. The sequence continues at coordinate 186,964,951 of NC_071354.1, read as the reverse complement.
ATAGAGAATTCCCAAGAACATCCGCATTTCGTCATAATCAGTTTGGAATGCATGATCGTTCCGGTTCTAAAAAGCATATTTGTTGGTATAATAAACCAGATGTGCCATTACATCATTATCTGTAAAAAGCTTAAACAACTGTAATGGATTCATTGAACCTAGCAAGATATCGAAAACGTTATATACATAGTCTTTGAAATGGACCTATCGACTTTATCGTATAGTTGCGCATTCAAACTTTCAGTTAAATCTATTGGTTGGTTTTTGAACGCGCATTTTCTTTTTATCCATTTCGGTACTATTGCCGAAAAATATTGACGCTCCGTTGATTCCACGGAAAATGTTGTTGGCTGCTGTGATATACCATCCTCCTCAATATCATTTTCTATGCCATCGTCGAATTCTAAAGAGACCTCTAACTTCCCAGCAACCTGTTCCGGAAAGTTGGTGTGATTAGACTTGGGTTCAGCAATACTGTCGTCGATATTCTCGGTGTCACTCAATTATTCAACATTTTCCGGGGGCAAAGTTACTATGTCAATTTTATTTGCTCCCGTCGCAATGGTAGCATCTTCATCAGAATCCAAGGCGATGAATTCGATTTCGCGTACACTTTTATAAAGTTTTTTAATCAGTATAACGTGTGTAGTTATACTAAAAGCTTATGGTCGTTTGTTATCAGCAATTACCTCAACTGAAAGACAACAGGGAATAACCGAAGACTACAGAACTCAAGACTGAACATAGTGTCAGATTCGCATATACACAGCAAAGGACGATACTGCTAACGCCATCTGTTATCTCAAGGGAGTTACTGCTGCTTATAAGTATTAGTGCTCGCAACCATCTGAAAGAATGTATGCATGCAATATTGATGTACGATATCACGCAATGATGTCAGTGTGGTTGTGATGCTAGAGTCATGGCACATATACTAGCTAAAAGTTACCACCGTCATCCATAGAGGGCGTACCAACCCTGTCCGTCGAGATTTGACAGAATGTCCAGTCTTGAGTTCCGTAGCCTTCGGAATAACCGAAAGCAAACGTAAAAAACATCCTCATTTAAGAAATGGTCGTTTTGCAAATTTAATATACCGTTTCTTCCTAGCGTTGCGTTTTCGCAACGCAACATTTTAAACTTATCCTAAAATTACAATAGTTGTCAAAAATTGGAAGCAGTATTATTTTTGAAAACTATATGGTTCTGAGTCACACCAATAGAAAGATCAAAGTTAAAAAAAGAGAAGATCGAGTTTTATGAGCATTTTACGATAAGTGGCTAAAAAATGATAAAAATGGTTGTTTTTGAACGGCTGTAATTTTGTAATATGTAATATTTGAACTTTGAGCAAAAACAGGTCGATTAGTTATTTTTACAATCTTTTTTTTTTTGTTTCTCAGGGTCCAGCTTGATAGCTTTCACCAATTCTTTTCTAGAGGCGATGATAAGTGCGTTGCGTTTTCGCAACGCTGGGAGCAAATGGGTTAATCGTCTCGCCGTAAAGAATTTGCAATCTGTTGGGGCAATGGACTTTAGTCATTTTCTCTGGCACACTTGCCTAACACAGACATCAAATCGGACTAGCTTTAATCGCGTTTGTAAGGAATCGGCACGAGGGGGGAGGGGGCTTTATCACTCTTTCTGGCGTACTTCTCAAGCAAGGAAATCAAAATGGTCTAGATTTAATCGCGATGTTAAGAAATCTTGTTAAGACGAGGAAGCTTTGTCATTTGATTTGGCTTACTTCCCAAGCCAAATTGATATAGGTTTAGATCATCGTAATGAATCTTTCAACCAATCACGAAGCGAGGATTTCCAGTTGGACAATACTTAATTATTTTCATTTTTCAATAGTACGTACTTTTAAATCAATAGGTTTCATTATTGATATGGATGCGTAGAAGATTTTCCGATCGATTGGCGTAAAAATATTTAAAATTGACTTGAAAACCACTAAGCTATTAACGCTCAAAATCTTTCAATTTTTCGTGATGCTCGCATTTTTCGATTTTCTGGAATGTCCCCCTATACCAGCTACCTTCCTGAAAGACGTAGCCCTACGCCAAAAGTTAGCGGTACATAAATTTAGCGGAAGCTAACAAAAACGCTAACCGGTAACCAATATGTTAGCTGAGCTAATTAGCTGTTAGCGGATTGGCGGAATTGTGCCCACCTCTGGTAACAAGATGTACTACTTCACTCGTGTTCAGCTGAGGGAACCGGAAAATAACATTCCGGTAGTTCTTCAAATTGATTTTTAAATATTTAAATTTCCACAGGGAACTCAGTAGAATAACAAAACTCGTACATGCATTCGCATAAAAATTTACCTTGCAGTAGAATCGAAAGTTAGCAGCACATTCGCTGCAAACCCCCCCCCCCCCCCCCCCCCCCGTGCGCAATGCTGGAGCAAGGTGCCACAACCAGAAAGGAGGAACAGCATAAAGGAAAGGAACCTTTTGTTTTGGTAATCGAAAGCAGCACCTGTGGTCGCCTGTGGTGGTATTGAATGGAATTCAGCATCATCAGGCGCTAAATGCCTCACTATTGTGATAAGAAACCAGACAGACAGAAATCCATACAACGCCAAATGCTCCTCGAAATTGGCTACTGCTGCTTTTACTGAGTCCTTTGTTAGCTGGTGGACTCGTCACTCGTCATTTGCAATGTCAGAGCCACCGACAGCCAAAATTGCCCTCACATATGGTTCTCATCGTTCGACAAAATCTTCATTTGTATGATTTATACGAGTCCATTCGGTCGTTATCACTCTACTGATCGAAGGCATCTCACTTGCTGGCTAGAGTATGGCATATACATATAATGTTGAATTATAAGTTCGATTGAACTCTTAGGAATGGATTCAATGAATTCCTGCATGTTATAGTTGGAATTCTATGGATTATGTTTGTATAATCCATTTACTATTTTATGCTAATTGACATTAAATACTGTTTGTCCAGTGAATTATTTTGTGCAAGCGCATATTTGTCATCATTAATGGTTTGATTTGAATAGCTTTGAATGCTATTAATAGCACAATAACGTTAAACTAATGTAGTGCTCAGTTGTGGCAATTTCATTTAATACGATAGATACTGCACCTCTTTGGATGATATCAAAACATGTAGTGTATAATCAACATTATGAAGCGTTTTAAATGCAATTTCACATAACTCTCTGTGCTCATTTGAACGCATTTGTAGAAAATGTGAAGGGAAGCAGCGCCTTGTTTTGCGATGTTTATAACATTTTGCATTTCATGTACGATATATGAATACGTACCTCACCACGGCAAAAAAAAAATGTAGAAAATTTACGTAGAATATCGGAATACAATTTGTCTCCTGGAAATTACCTGAATGAAATTAATTTATTTCAATAAAATTCGTAAATTTTTAAAAAACGATTTATTTACAAATGTTCGAAAATAAAAAAAAATACAATGAAAGAACTATTCGAGGTTAAAAACAAATCTATTGTGCTAAAATATTTTACTTTCAATACTGATATTATTCTGCTAAATTGTTCAGGGTAATTGTGATCTGGGAGGAAAATTCCACCCAGCACATTGCAATTTGTAGTATCGTTCTAACAGCACCCGGAAAAGCGTTGATGTGAACATATCGAAGGCGAAGAGAAAAGAAACCGCATGCACCGCGGTTTGACTAAATTGCATTCACTTCGAAATCGAAATGGTACATCCGTTGGAATGCAAGGAAGTGTCTGTCAAAATGTAACCGCAAACCACTTGCCATTGCTAAGTTTTAGTTGGTTGGTTGGCTTTCGATTCGAGTTAATCACGCCAGTGAAAAAAAAAAACTTTTTAATTAATCCAATCACTTGTTTCCACAATCATGTCCATTGACTTGTATTACATATTTGCTTTGGTTTGAACATTAGACTGATTGATGTTGCTAATTCTGTACAAGTCTTTGTTTTTGGTTGGAAGCATAGTATAGTGGTCCGCACAATAGATGCCATTAATTTGTAATGGTGGTTAAACGTAACATTAATTTATAGAGTCATATAGTTTTGGCAGAGAAATGAAACTAATGCAAACTGCTATCGAAGCTTGCACAAAATCGTTTCTATGTTATTGGATTTTGGGTATTTTCAGCTCAACTAACCAAAGGGTTTATCTCCGCTATTTTTGATGGGAATGAAATTTTGCTGATATGTTGGAGTCATTTTCCATTAAACATAACTTTTTCGTTAAGAGTAATTTTTCAGAAGGGCTTATTTAGAAATGAGATAGGAATCTCTTCAAGAAATCATGTCTCGAAAACTACATATTTGATCTAAATGACGTCAAATGAAAATCAATGGTAGGAAATTAATGGTATTTTCAGAAAAAATACACTGAAAGAAAAAAGTTTGCAAAATCATGATGAAAAACTCAAAACATGGATTTGTTTAATTTTTTTTTGAAAACAGCTTAAATTATGCTCCAAAATCTGGTGAAGAGCTATCGATGGATACTCTTTCGGATTTTTTTTAATCTTTGAGTTTTGACAATATTTTTGAAAATGTTCAAATTATGCTTTTTTTATAAAACTAAAACGAGAATAAATTGCACCCATCAGTTTGAACAAATTAGGTCACATAAACTTTTTCTTAGGCTCAGCCGTTCTCAAGGTATTGTAAAGTTAAAATCTAAAAATTATGTAAATTATATCATTTCACGCGAAATGGCCGAGACCCATGACTTCACGGATTTGAACCAAATTGGGTCAGATTTTTCACTTTAGAATTTGAATCTGTATTTCAAAATGGACCAGAAATTGGATTAGAAATTGGATTTAAATTTGGAATAATTTGGACTGGAAGTTTTAGTTGAAATTAGACATGAAATCGGACTTAAAAGAGAATTTGAAGTTTTTATTTGAAATTGAACTTGTAATTGTAATTGGAATTGAAATTGGACATAAATTTGATTTAATTTGGACTTGAGGTAAGACAAGAAATCAAATATGAAATTAGGCTTGAAATTGGATTTCAAATTTTAATAGAAATTATACTTAAAATCAGAGTTTTAATTTGACCTTAAATTGTACTTAAAGTTGGAATTAAATTAGGTTTCAAATCGGACATACATTTAGACTAGAAAGTATACTTGATATTTGACATTAAAATAGACTTGGATTTGGACATGTACTCTAAATTAGATACGTTTTGCTTTAAATTAGGATTGACATATTTCGTCTTACTCTCACACACCTTTTTTCTCTTCATCCTTTTTTATCATAGCCAATCCTATTTTTCGCTTTTATTCCGTTTTTCTTATTTTCTGTACTGTCTTGTTGGGGTTTGCTTCTTTTTTTCTTCCTGTTTTTTCTTTTTTTCTGTCTCGTTTTTTTTGCTGCATAGTTCCGTTTTGTTTCTTTCCTGACCCTATTTTCCTTATTTGCAGTCCTGGGTTTTCTCTTGTTTTTAGTGAACTTTTTTTAAATTAGTTTTTTCGTGTTTTCCGTCCTTTCTCTTCCCTTTTTCTGTTTTCAATTTTAATTTTTTTTTCAAACTCATCTCCTCTCCGTCTTTTAGATGCTCCGTTTTTTCTTCTTTTCTGTCACGTTTACTCTGTTTTGACTACCTTTTTTCACTTTACTGGACGGTTATCTTTTCGTCTCCCGTTTTTCGTCTTACGCTTGTACAGTTTTACCTGACCGCTCGTTGTTTTTCTTTTTCCGTTTCATTTTCTTATATCTTTTCATATCATTTTATATTTATTTTTTGACCATTTTTCCCGTTTTCCTCGTTTCTTCCATTTTCCTCTTATCTCTCGCTATTCTTCTTTTCCCTTTTGGTTGCTCATGCTTTCTGTTCTATTTTTCCTCTTTCCTCGAATTTTTTCTGTCCTCTATTTATCTCGTCTTCCTTCCTTTTTTTCTTTTTTCTGCCTGCTTCCTCTTTCTCTTATTTTGCGGTTCCGTTTTTCACTTTTTAGTCCTGGTTTTCATCCTGATTTTCTATTTTATGTTCCATTTTTCGCGTTTTTGCTTCCATTTTCAGGCCCCTTATTTCCTCTTTATCGCTCAATTCTGTTTTTCATTTCATCCCACTTATCTTTCGCTTCATTCTCCTCTAATCCCGTTAGATATTTCGCGTATACCTTACTTTCTCTCCATTACCCTCTTCTTCTGTTCTCATTTGGATATTTTCCTGCTCTTTTCCTCGTTTTCGATAAGTTTTTTTTCCTTTTTGCTCCATTCCTTTTCTGTTCATATTCGTCTCATTTTCTTGCTGGTTAATAAAACTAAGATTTTATCGTTTCTCCTTCTTTCATTTTATTTGTCTTCTTCTCTCTTTCGTTCTCCATTTTTTCTGTTCAATCTCCTCTTTTTTTTATTAGTTTTTCTTTTTTTCGTATTCTTTCGTTTTTTCTTACTTTTTACGGCCCGTTTCCCCTTTCATTGTATTCCAACTTTCTTTCCTCTTTTTCTATCCCGTTTGTTCAGTTTGTCACGTTTTTCCACGTGCCGTCTTCCATTTTTCTTCGTTTCCTGTCCCAAAGCAAAGCCTAGATGCTACATTCCGTTATAGAAACTTGACCTTCTGTTTTTATACGACAGACTTCGCAGCCAGCTGTTAGAGTACAGGACAATTGCAGGGCCAGTTGCAACGATCCTGTTGACTCTAACAGGCTCTCCCAGCCGAGACTCGAACATACGATGACTGGCTTATTAGGTCAGCGTCATACCTCGAAGCCAACTGGGAGGCATTTCCTGTCCCAATTTTTCTTATTACCAGTCCTTTTTTTATCCAGTTTTTCATTATTTTTTGAAATTTTTTTTTGCGTTTTCCGTTTCTTTTCTTTTCTTTTTTCTTTTTCCGTTCGGTTTTTCTATCTCTCTTCCTTCGCGTTCTTCATCCTGTTTCGCGTTCCTCCCTGTCTGTTTTTTTTCTTTTAGATGCCTCGTTTTTTCTTCTTTTTTAACACGTTTATTCTGTTTTTGGCTTGATTTCCTCTCCGGTTTTCGTTTTCAATCTCCGATTTTTCGTTTTTTTTCTCTACAGTCTTACGTTTTTTCTTTGGTACGTTTTTCCTGTTTATCTTTTCTTTTTTCGGTCTTATTTTCCCGTCTCATCTCCATTTCTCTTTACGATTTTGTCCCATAATTTTCCTTTTATAACCCGTTGTATCTCTTTTTCCCTTTTTCTTCGTTTCAGTTCATATATCAGTTTTCATATTACTCTAGCTATTCTTTTTTTCGTTTTTGGTTTACCTTGTTTTCTGCACCATTTTCCTCTTCGTGTCTTCCTTTTTTCTTTCTATCTATTATTTTCTGCAGTTTTTTCTTCTTTTTCTGTTCCCCTTCACTCTATTTGTTTCGTTTTCCTTCTTTTCTCACTCGCTTTTCATTTTTTCTGCACACTGTTTCTACTATCTCTATTTTTCTGTTTTCTTTTTCACCCTTTTCGGTTCTGTTTCTCTTTTTTTGTCCAGTTTGACTTCATTTTCTTTTTCGTTTTCCTCGTTTTCTTAATCGTTTTCTCTTTTTTTCTCTCATTTTTCTTGTTTTATTTTCTGTTTTCCCTGTTTTTCTGTTCAGTGTCTTTTTTACCTTTGTTATACTATAATTACCTTTGTTATACTATAACAAAGGTTTAAAAATTGGTCGAAAAACACGAAATTGATCCGAGGCCCGGAGGGCCAAGTCACATATACCAATCGATAGGGTTCGACGATTTGAGCAATGTCTGTGTGTGTGTGTGTGTATGTATGTAATGATTTTTTCTATCGCCTGTTTCTCAGAGATGGCTGAACCGAATCGTTCGCTATTACTTTTGTTTGAAAGGTATTATTGTCTAGTAGATCACTATTGAGTTGCTTCGTGACACGACGTTTCGTTTAAAAGTTATAAGCAAAAATGTGAAAAATACGTGACACGGGTTTCTCTAGAACTACATGACCGATTTCAGCAATCTTAGTATCAAATGAAAGCTCTTATTAAAGCTAAATTATTCAGAAATTTTTAATTGAAAACAAACAAGTAGTTTAAAAGTTATGCTTGAAAAACCTGTTTTGACAGGGTAATAATTATCGCCTGTTTCTTAGAGATGGCCAAACCGATTTATGCGCTATTAGTCTCATTTGAAAGATAATATATCCTAATAGATCACTATTGAATGATTTTTTGATTGGACGTTCAATTTGAAAATTATGAGCAACCGTATACACCACACCAAAATTAACAAAAATTTATAATGATTTTAACCAAGATAATTTACCTAATTTCAATTATTTTAATATCAAACGAGAGGTTTTGACACTACGAATATATATGCAAAATTTCATAAGAATTGGTTTTACCGGTCAAAAGATATTAATCCTCGAACACTCGCGCCAACTTTTATAACACAGTTAGTCGCGCGCACAATAGCCCAAAACCAAAGAAAACGTGCGCACTAGAGTTTTGACTAGGAAAACTTGGTTTTAGGTTTATCGAACCTTTGGAAGAGTTTCTTGAAATTAAAAGCTCTATCGTTTGGTGGAATTAAAATTTTGATTAATCCCCCTAAAAGTGAAATAAATAAAATATTTTTCTTCAGTGTTAATATAACACATTGATGTGTTCTGCAAAGTTATAGTGCATATTATTACAAGATATTTTGCTAAAGACAGTAACCTTCTATCTCTGCAGCGAAGATAGAAAAATCTTATTTATTGTATATGAATTTGTAAAATCAGTTTTTCTATTTTTGCTCTTTTTGTAATTGTTGAATGACTTTTTCATGTACTACAAAATTGTACAAATAATAAAAATACACAACTTTGCTGAATACAGTATACCTGTATGATTGCTTGTTTAGGAACTGTAGAACTTTGATTATAAAAAATACCCTAATTTTGACTACGAATTACTCGACTACCAGCAGACGGATACATTTTAAACATTTTACATTGGATAGTTTTGCTGCATACAGACACCATTTTTCCATATGGAGAAACGAGAGAAAATTCCACTTGGGGTCAATTGCGGTACACCTCGCTTGCTGATTGCTTCCTTTCTGTGATGGCGGTTTATGCTGATCTATTTTCCCAACAATTTAAATTATTAATGCATTGAATAATTATGACATTTTGCTCAGAATAAGTTCATTGAAGAATATACGTTAGTTAAACAACGATTTGTAACTTTATAACAATATGGCGTTGAAAAACCTACACGTGTTGTACAAAATACAACAGCGTGAGTAACCGAAGGTTAATAAAAATTGATGAAAATTATTCTAGAGAACTCTATTGATGTGAATCAAATAGAATGGCATTACAGGAAATTATGCATAGTTCAAAAACCTATAAACTAGACCTTTACTAGGCAATGTATATGTTAAAGAATAAGATTTCCTATTACAACTTACTTTTATTTGCACTTACTCAAATTAATAACAACTTACTTATCCTTACTCAGCAATTTCATGAAAAAAGGATCTATCAAAATTTAAAAGTGTTCCTATTTTGTTCAAAATTTGTAAACTTATTCAATTTTCAAAAATTTTATGTAAACCAACGCATTACGCAACGTTGACCAATAGATGAATTATGTTCCGAAAACGTGTGGATTTCTATCTCAAATAGCAAGTAAGACCGTATAACAAAGGTTCCTTTCACCACTAGGTGGATTAAATCGGGTTTTTTTGTCACGATTAACCTATTTTTCTCCCGATTTCTTCTTTTTCGCTTTTATTCTTTTTGTGCCCCGTTTTCTCTTCCATTGTGTCACGAATTTTCTTTCGTTTTTTGACGGAAGAAAACTTTTTTCATGATTGCCAGTTATTATTTAAGTGTTTGCAGAACATTTTCTCGCTAGCTATTTTTTAGTTGGCAAACAAGAAAAATTACTTCAACAAATTTCCATGCGACAAAACACCGATAATTTTCCGACTTTTCTTTAGCCTATTCCACCATCACTTAGCTTAAAATTGGACTCAAAAATGGATATGAATTGCGTTTAAAGAGGAGTTGAAACTGGATTTAAAATCGAACTTGAGATTGAAGCATGATGTAAGATGCTAGCCTAATAAGCCAGTCGTCGTATGATCGAATCTCGGCTGGGAGAGGCTGTTAGAGTCAAACGGGTCGTAGCAACTTGCTTTGCTTTTTGGACTTCTGTATTTGGAAAAGTATTATGTGTTATATTAAATTTTAGAGAAACGATGGGGCACAAGACACAGTATGCACATGCTGGGCAGGCTTGTCAGGCTGGGCCTGTGGTTATTTACATGACAAAATAGTTATTAACTTTATCGCATCGTTTTTACAATATTGGACGTTAGAGAGTTAATCTGTGTTTGAAGTGGGACCACTTTTCCCTTTTGGGATTATGCTATTAATCCCTTACACTCCGTTAAAAGTAGCCCTACGTCAAACTATACGGTCAATAAATATCTCGTAACCATCACAGAAAAATTGGTGAATGGATTGTAAGAGAAAACATCAGTATGCATGAAACTGTAAACAATTCCCTCTCGAATGAGAGAAACCTTATTACCTGTTGGAGCAAATCCCTGCTTTTGCTGGGGGATTACATTTTTACCATGACCATTTTACGGTGTTTCCCAAATCCTGAAGCACCTGTAGAAAAATGTCGACCGCAGATCACGTTCTTAATTTTTTCACTCCAAATAATCTGGTCCCAAATTAAAATCAACATTACGCACCGTGCGCCCGCTACAGATCATCCCAGCCAGTCAGCCGACTCTAAGCGACGAGCCCGGAGCGGACCCGGTCTGTTTGTCATAAGCGTAAGCGAACCGAAAATCTAGTTTTTCCTGGAATTTTTTCTTCGTTTGGCATTGAATCGATTCACCAGTAGGAGTAGGACGGTAGACAGTTGAACTAGTCTGGATTCTTGCCGGTAGGTCATAAAAGCACAGCTGACGACAATGAACTCCAGTGGAGTTGGAATGAACTTTCGGGTGGTGAGTGCGTGCCCTTGCCCGAGTGAGTGAACGCTGGGTGGGGAAATCCGTCAGGATACTGGAATGAATTTTCTTTACTAACCATGTAGAAGCACAGTATCGGGAAGCGTTCGGTTGGTTAGTTGGCTGTAGATTTTCCGTTCTATGCTTTAGATACCGTTTGGACTTTAGTGCGTTCAGTTATCGTTTAGTTATCGTACCTTTAGGAGGCGATTCCTTGATCGGTCGAGGCTACGCGGCTACTTTCAACTATCAACGGATTTTTCGAAAGTTTTTAGATAAATGATAACTGTTTTCGGGTATTCGGTTAGCAAGATTCGGTTGATTAAATGTTGGGATAAGCAGAGGGCAGTTTTTTACACAAATGTATTGAAGAAGTTGTGCACTGATCAATGAGGAAAAGGAGTGGCTTAACGGTCGGCTGTTGACCTGATTGGCGAGTAAACGAGTGCTGCCAGGAGATATATCAGATGTTAATAGGTTGCTTGGCAAGGAATCGAGTATCACTTTAACACGGCAAACACTTCTAGGAGATTATAATCGCGTGAACGGTGCCAAGTGAGTGTGTATGAAAGTGTCTAATTTCAATTTGCTAACGTTGTGAATTTTAAGCTGCGATACGATGTGCTTCATTGAATATGCAGAGCAATTCGAGTGGTAATGCCTTCTGGGAAGGAAATGGTTTATATGAGCAAATGGTGCCTCCCTTGGACACCAATCGCAGCTTGTACCTATCCAGCGGTAATGCTGAAGTGCTATTAGTGGCTGGTGAACAAGAATCCCTTACAGAGTCAAACACTAGTGGAGTAATTTACCGAACAACTTCATACTCATCCTATCTAACAACGACAGCAGTGTTAAGCAGCAATTCCAGCGAATCGTTGTACCATCAAACCACATTCCAACCGGAGATTTCGCAAAGTGTTCCCAACTACGACATCGATCAGCATACTTTTATTTATTATGCAGAACTGCTAAGTGTCATAAATTTCTACTACATTCCGGCGCTGGTACTATTCGGGAGCATAGGCAACGTTTTATCGGTGCTGGTGTTCTTCAAGACAAAGCTCAAAAAGTTGTCCTCTTCATATTACCTGGCTGCTCTCGGGCTCAGTGATACGTGCTACCTGTTCGGTCTGTTTGTGCCGTGGCTCAATCTAATTGACATCAAAATCTATACGTTGGACGTGTGCTGTCAGTTTTTTACGTTCTTCAGCAATCTGTGCAGCTTCCTGTCGGTGTGGTTTGTGGTGGCATTTACGGTCGAACGCTTCATTGCGGTGCTGTATCCGTTGAAGCGACAGACAATGTGCACCGTGCGGCGTGCCAAGATGGTGATAAGCGCACTGACGCTGATTGGAGTGTTTATCAGTCTGCCAGTGATTTTTTTCGCCTCCCCACAGTACTCGCCCGCCATGAACGAAACTATCTGTGATATGCCCGAGGAATATAAAGTAAGTGTTCGTCGGATTACGGCTGTGTTTTATCGCAGAACTTTTGACGGTATTTTTAGGATTCAGCAAAAAAAATAGTCTAGGGCGGTGGGTAATGATAATAAACCAGCTTCGGAATTCAGCCACGTGTATATTTTTAATTCGAGTAATTTGGCATCTGTCACAAAAGAAATAAAATTTCTCAGTGGATGATAATAAAAGACGATTATTTTACGGTTCTGTTTGTTTTGCACAAAGGTACTGACTGAGGAAAAATAACCCTTAATTTTATGTACAAAATTTGAATTTAATTTTTACTGTAATGAAATTCGTTGTACTCCATTTTATTTTATGGAACTCGTAGTCTTTCCTAACGAAACTAAAACGTTTGCAATTTTCACGGCCAAACATGGAAGCTTAAAAAAGCGGTAATTATAACTTTGTTCAATTTCTGGTGGTGCCATCATAAAGCCTCTTAATTTATCGCTTCCGTTTCGAGAGCATATGTTACGTTATTCTTAGAAAGGACGAATTTTTTATTCGAAAGTATGTGCACCGCATCGTTCGAAATAAGCCGCGAGACCAGAAAAGTTAGGCTTGTTGAAAGCCGTAGGCTGTAAAAACGTAGAAGTTTATAAAAATTTCTCTCATCCGCTTCCATAACACGAGTTTTACTGTTTTTTTTTAAATTTATTTTACAGTTGCTTTGCATACCCATAAACCGATGTCAATAGCGATAACCAGTAATCGTTTCACATTTTTTGTGGTGAATTTAGCGATATCAAAAGCACTAAATTGCCGAGCAGTGCACTATAGTCATTTCTTTCTGGCTACTGGCAAAATAAACGAATGCACTTTCGGTGCATTCGTTTGGTCATTGGAAAAATATCACGGAGGATTTTTTTCATTTTATCTTTATGTTTTCCTTCACTTAGTTAGCACTTTTTATTGTCATTAAAGACATGCGACACGATAATTATTCCTTTTTTTTTATTTAATTGTGTATGACTCTGTACACGGTCATGACGTAAACTCTTCTTTTTGAGAATGGACGAAGTGTCTGACGCGGAGAATGTTTAAATGGATGAACTGGAAAATTTTGACATATTCCAAAGATATATCGGGTTGTGCAATGGCAAATGGGGCTCGCACCCATACGCTTTCGGTTAGTACCCGAAGGTTTTACTAATTAAACTACTGCCGTCCCTTATATCAGGTAGCTTAAAGACTGTTTTAGTTAGTTTTAGTTCGCATAAAGTATGACATAGAAATAACGTACAAATAAGGGAATGATGTCATTTTGTAGGTTTTTAAATGAACTTTAAGGAAAAAAATCATGAAAATTATTCGTTAGCAGTTCGGATGAATTTTCAAACTTTTCGTGTGATACCGCCCATTATTTTCTGCACAGTACTGCTGATAATCGTATTTGCTATCCTGTTCAACCAATTTCCCATTTGAGCTGGTTTATTGATGGTTCTATCATAGTTCTTCAGTTTGCCTTTGATAGCCCAATATCTCTCGATGGGCCGAAAATGCGGATAATTTAGTGGATTGATAGTTTTTTCAATGAAATGTCCTTGTTGTCCTTATACCACTTGACGACATCCTGGCTGTAATGGCAGCTTGACAAGTCAGACCAGAACTTCACCGGACCTTTGTATGATCGAATGAACGGCAAAATTTTGTTCTGACGACACTCCTCCTTGTAAACTTTGCCATTCATTGTTGCCTCAGTAATGAAAACCTTTGTCTTCTGTCCACTTCTGTCCTTGCCAAATCATCAACTTACGGGCAAATTTATCTGCGTAAACAAATTTGATCCTACTTGCAACACCCCCTTTATGCTTGGAAAGGTAAAATTTGTTACCGGTTATTTGTCCGAAATCAATTTTTACGCCTGTTTCATCGTCCATTAAAATGCATCCTTTGTACTCCAACACTTGCTTGGACAGCTTCCTTGAACGGGTTTTAGCAACTACTCAACTAGGTTTTGTTTCAGCGTCCTGTAGCGGCGTTTGTTGACGCGACGCGGCGTTTGGACTCGAAACGAAAAACAGTAATTTGGGTTCTGTAAATCATTACCTCGAAATAAAGAGTAGTCTACAAAAGTTTGAGCCTCGCGCGCGGAATACAGGTATAAAGGACATTTTTACATTTTGATGAAAAATAATTCATATTGCATGCTTTGAGAGAAATCATAAATGATTAGTGGGTTATCCGGCAGACTGCTGGGCCAACTTGCAAACTTTTGTGGTAGACATCAAAAGCTTTTTTATTAGATCTCAAGTAAACTGTTTTTGAAGGAATTTATACCTGTTTATGAAATCAGTTCGTCTTTTTTGCATAACTGGTTCAAATTGTTATTATATCAATTATCTTATAGATAAACCGTCTTGCTCAAACCTTTGTGGGGGTATGAGGCGGGACCATCATCATCATCATCATCATCATCATCATCATCACCTCGAAACCTCGATAGAAACCAACCTTATTTTTATTTTTGTTACGTTATGCTGAAGTTACATTATATCGAAGCAAAACAGAAGGTTATTTATATTGCATCGAAATTGATTGCAAATGAAAGCGGAGCATCACGAATTGTTACCTTTCAAATTTTATGAGTATTGGACTGGTAATTTGAAAGATGTATTAAGAAATGCTTTTTTTTCATTAAAATATATTATTCAGTCATGATAATGTCCGGAAGCTTCATATAGACGTGTTTAAACATACTTTCACTAACAATTCAGATAGAATTACACATGTCCCAGATATTCAAAACGCCATATCTCTCAAACTACCAATATTGTTTTTCTAGTTAAGTGATTCTTATGTAAAATTTTCTGGCGAACATTTTAAGCATATTTATTTGAAAATTAAATTGGGGGTGTTTTGAGATATTCGCATTTTTCGTTTTAAATTGCAAAAAAATGTATGATGTTAACAAATTCTATAAAAACTGATAACATCATACGATTGCGCGGACAAAAACCCATAGAAAAAGCATATTGGCATGTCTTCCCATTAAACTGTTTCAGAGATATTTAAACCCGAAAAACGACTTTTTTTGAAAATCTGTAAAAAAGAAAGTATCGCCACTGCTAGGGGGATTGAACAATCTGCGCAAAACTTTGGGAAATTGGTTGTAGGGTCGGAATGAACAATTATGCCAACTTTGGTTGAAATCACTGATGGTCGAATTCAAACCTTGTGTACGTTTGAGATGGAATGACCCATATTCTTCTTGTTATGAGCAAAATGTCATAATTATTTAATGCATTATTGCTTTAAATTGTTGGGAAAATAGATTAGCATAAACCGACATCACAGAAACGAAGCAATCAGAATGTGAGGTGTACCGCTGTTGGCCCCATCTGGAATTGACAAAAGAGGGGGGGGGGGGGGGCTCCCTAAAAAGGGGTTACGTTATGCAGTGACTGTAAGAAAAGAGGGGGTTCCACCGAGGAGGGATATATGAAAGAAACCTTTGTTTCATTTCCGTTATGAAAATTTTAATAGATCAAACCAATTCATAATTAGCTACGTGACAGAGAGGGGAGCTAACCAGGAAGGAGCCGCCAAGGGGGGACACTGAACGTGACTATGAATGAATACTCCGCCATAACTCCGGAATGTCTGGACGGTTTTTCATCAAACGTCGTTTGTCAAACACATGCTTTTTTGACATAACAGAATCAGCGAAGCGGAAGATTGGCGGGGGATTTACAAAAGAGGGAGACGATCTCCTACAAGGGGGAGGAAGGCTCAAATGGGAAAAGGGGTGCATTTCTTTTGCATTTGAAACAATAACACTTGTACAAGTGGTTAGATTTCTGAAAGGGGGAATAGGGTGGTCATTAAGTCTTCCCCCAAGAACTTCTTTAATTACGCAAAACGGAAATTAAGGAGCAACAACTTGCCATCTACAATGCATCTCGACAGGCAAATAGGACTCTGTGCAATTTTTTTTGAAGAAGTATACACTACATTTGTAGAAACAGACCGCGACCTATTTCTCCTATTTTCCTGAACACTCAAAAAATACATCTATAGACCACATATCTGAACAAGAAATATACACTACACTAAAGAACTTGGATGCATCCAAAGGATCCGGACCAGACAAAATTGCTCCTGTATTATTGAAAATCCTGGCAGAAGAACTAACTGCTCCGCTACAAATAATTGTTCGCTGAAAACGGGAATTTTTCCAGAAGTCTGGAAATCTTGTTACTTGGTTGATGTTTTTGGAGCGTCTTAGTAGAATACGAATCCTGAAATTAAATAAAAAAGAAAACTTATCCAATTAAATTCTGATTTCGGCATGTTCTTTTTGAAATAATGTCTAAGGGTTCCTGTTCCTCGTTATTTAGACAAATTTGAATAATTTCAATCATTTACTTAGAAACATCTTGAAAAGAAGGTATTACAACATGAAAACACTAAAATTCAATGATTTTAAAAGTGAGCAAAAATTTGTGTTTCGATCCAATATTTTTGACAGAAAGCTCATCAGAAGGCTACAATTTTTCTTAAAAGCTCATCATATCTTTCATTTGCTATCAAAATTATTAAACTCGGTCGAGTGAATCAAACGTTATGATTTTTTTTAAAAAAGGTCTCATGGCAAGGATGATGATTTTTGGAACCATCCTAAGTCAGAAGGGGGATCCTTGAGCGCCACGCCAGTGCCAAATAAAAAATATAGGTCATAAATTTTCTAAAAACGAACAAACATGCAAAACTTGAGCAAAATCGGAGCACTTTTTGTCATGGAATTACTAAGTGGGTACCCCTGTACCCGGTTGATCAGATTGCGTTGATTTTTTGGTTGATCAATTGAGAGTTAAACCACAGAAAATAATTTGGCAGCAAGTATTTTATTTTCCTAATTGCCATTCGCATTCACAAAATAACCCTAGCCTAGAATGGAGTTGTTTTGAGAATAAAATGTGTTGAAATAAATTAAGGGCCGTATTATGTAAGTCATGTCTAGCAACTCGATTCGACTCAATCACTGTCGAGCGTCGAATGCGGGGAGACCGGAGAGCATAACGGCTCATTGTAGAGTGTACGAGCAAAGCAAAACAAGTTTAGGCGTCATTTTCTGACAGTGTCACTAGCAGTTTTAGCGGTCGAGTCAGTCGAGTTATTCAACAAAATTGTGTCGTGATTGCCTTATATGATACCAAAAGTAGAACAGTCGAGCAAAGTGACACACGACGGGATAATTGCCCAGTAGGGCCCTAAGTTTTGTAATTCGCCACGGCATACTCATGGTTCCAAAATGAATAGATTGATAGAACTAAATTTTGTCTGGAATTTTCAGTTCAGCAAGGGCCCAATTGTACACAACCGCTTTTCTAATTTGATCTTTTCCAAGAGCCCATAAGATGTGGCAATGGTTTTATCTGAAGCGCGTCCTTAGTAGTTTTTTGAGACAAAAATGATAGATCCAGTGGCACTAATTCTTATCAAATATTTAACCGTGCTAGATTTTTTTATATTCAGCCTAATTCATCTGCAGCTATTAGAGATGTTGGTTTCTCTCCTCGTATTTAGAAGCAATCTGTAATTACAGTTATGCTATTAACGAATGCATCTCTAAATCATTGTGGAGTGCGTTTCATCAAACCTTGCTTTTCTGGCCAAACGAATACGTTGTGTAGTACAATTCTTTCAACTCCGTTCCCAAATATCCAATTTTGCCACTCGTGACACTGGTCCCATCAGAAGCCAGCAGCGGAGTCATGTTCATTTTTAAACTTTTGCAGAGTCCTTGGGTGAGGTTTTCAAATTCTTTAATGGCCAGGTTGTGTTTGGCAACATGATAGAGTAAGGAGGGGTAAAAGTGCGATGAGGGTAAAAGTGCGATTCAATGATTTATCAGTGCAGATTCCGAGTAAATTGACTACGTTGGCATGAATGGGTGAGTACTTTGACAGCTTAAATCTATCATAAGCATTAGTTGCTTACGAAGCATAGTTGCTGAGTTATGGGTAAATGTTATTTTAGAACGGTTTTGATGTAATATTTTGTTGTGCGGCAAATACGATATCAACAGGAGGACATTACTTGTTGACAAATTGTAGCAGCGTTTTACATTACTCAGATATCTCTCTTGAAATTGCGATGAGAAGAATTTACGAAATATATTTCGCTTTTCCATAATTTAATAAAACCCCGTCAAACGCCTAGCGGGGCAAAAGTTCGATTTACTGACGGGGTAAAAGTTCGATTCATGGATCGAGAATCTAACTCATTTTACTGACGGGACGACGACACTACGCAAGTCCTTGCGACTTGTAAGTCACCGCGCGCGACGCTGTTCGTCTCTCAGCGTTTTAGCCGCGGTTCTCGACGGGGTTTTCGGGGAAAGGTTTCGTTGGTATCACAGAGCGACAAAATTCCAGTTTGTTTCAAACGAAATTTTTATAACAACCTAAAATATTTTTGTTTCAAAACCAAATTCTATTTGAATCAAGAAAATAACAGTTTTGAATTAAAAGTAAAGTATTTTCCAATTGAGTTTAACATCGATATAATAATGAATATTTCAATCATACATATCAGTTTGAAACAAAATGAAATTTCTGTTTGTGCGTAAAACAATCATAAATGTGGTTGAAACTACATTTTTAGTTTTGTTATAGAGTAAGGAGGGGTAAAAGTGCGATGTAATGATTTATCGGTGCCGAGTAAATTGACTATATTGGCATGGATGGGTGACTACTTTGACAGCTTGAATCTAACGTAAACTTTGGTTGCTTACGAAGCATAGTGGCTGAGTTATGTGCAAATGATGTTTTAGTGCGGTTTTGATGTAATTTTTCGTTATACCGGTAATACGATATCAACAGGAGGAAGTTACTTGTTAAAAATTTGTAGCAGTGTTTTACATCACTTGCATATCTGTTTTAAAAATACGGTGAAAAGAGTTTTCAAAATATATTTCGCTTTTCCATAAGTTAGTCAAACCCCGTCAAGCGCCTAGCGGGGTAAAAGTGCGATTCACGGACGGGGCAAAATTGCGATTCATGGACGAGGCAAAAATGTATAGCTAATTATATACAACTTTCGGCACTATATTACAGATACTGGAAATGGAAGATCTGCAGAAAACTGGAAAATAATGTTTTTCCGCTGATGAAACAAAAAACAAACGTTTGGGAAAGTTTCGATCTGACAGAAGCTGCAATACACCAGCGCAAAACAGGAAAGGTGTAAATTGAGAAAATTCCTTACCAAAACATACCGTAAATTGAAGATAATATGGTTTTGTTAGCTACTGCTGTGCTAATTTCATGGATTCTAGCTTCGCACTTTTGCCCCGCGGTATTCGTACCTTTGCCCCGCTAGTGGGGTAAAAGTGCGAATCGGCACGTGATCAGTAGAATGAAGAATTTATTTTCAATAACACTCTTATTCCAGATGATTTATAGTTGAATGTAAAGACATTGAGTAGCTGCATCACTATAAAATATATTTTGTTGTTTTCCTTCTTTATATTTCGCGAAAATTGATGACAACTTCAAACATCGCACTTATGCTCCGCCCTACTCTTTACTAGCAAAAATATATTTGTGGTAGACTCCAGTTCTGTAGAACGCATTGTCGAACATACTGGCAGTTTCAAATACTCCATGCCTGTTAATTTCAAAACTTGACCTGGGAATAAAAAAGGTTGAAGGCTGCTTCTGAGACACTACCACCTTGTTAACGAAGGACCGCGCAAAGTGGGTTTTTATATACGAGTAGTTAGTAGCTTGTTTGTTGAAATTATTTATATATAAGTATAAAAAATATGGAAATTTTACTCAAGAAAATTAATGAATTTATCTGCATTTCAAGCATGTCTTTAAATTTGAAGACAGATAATATAGAAGAATGCAGTTTTCTCTGTTAAAGTTTCCTGAACTTTATACTTTCAAATATTCTCTGTGGCAATAATGAGGTCGGAAATATGTATTTTTCTTTAGTTGTCCTGGCAAAAAAGTGCATTTGCAAACAACAAACTCAAGAACAATACTGCTGACCGGTTACCTTATAGAAACCAAAGATTGTTTTTCACTACCAATCCTTCCCTCAAGCTAGAGATTTTACCAATTTAATCCATTTTTTTAACAGCACGTCCTTGTAACAACACAATACGTTCTCTTTCCATTGCTCTGCTAATGAAAAGGCAATCATGAAAGTATACAGATATGTACATATAGAATCACATTCATCCGAACAATACAGCTGTAGCGCACTTCCCCGACACAGGTATCAAATTGGCCTAGGCAATACACCATCATATTATTTTTTATTTTTTTAAACAAAAATGCACTTAGTGACGAATGTCCTAGAACTAACCGTTTTTACAAAACTTTGAAAATTAGTTTGTTAAATTTTAACTTGATTAATTCCAAATGAAGTTCTCAAAGAAATTCGCTCAGACTAGTGACGGAATCTGTAGCCGCAAGGTTACCGAGTCTGCTTTGACAAGCGAATGGTCGTGGGTTCGAATCTTAGTAGAATCAGGCCATTCGATGTCAAAGTGATTTTAGCATGGGTTTATTCTCTGGCCCCTCATCGGAAGGGTGAGAATCATGCTGAGTTCTACATTATCCCGAAGACGCTTCTTATGGTTAGTATACTGGTATGAGGACCTAATGAGGTAATGGTTTTGAACCTCAGGAGGACTCACCAGTGCGAACTATAACGAGGCGAAACAGGTTTGGTATAGTAGGACATGCATCGAAACAAGGGCAAAACCCTCAAAACATAAGCACGCATAAAAAAAATATAAGCTTATCGTTTACTCAATAACGAACGATAAAGCACAGAAATGCAGTGCAGAATACAGCATATCCCGGGCAACATTACATTAGATCAATAATGTTGTGATCAAAGTGATAAGCCCATACAAAAAAAAGTGACGGAATTCTTTACATGCTTTAGAATGTATTGCAGTAAAGAATAAAAATAACTGAAAAACAGTGTAAAAAACCTGGCAAGTCAGAGAACGATGCTACTCATTAATAATCGTTTAAACGCCAATTTTTAACTGACACGCCACATATTAGTTGAACGATAATTATACTTCAAATCAATTTTTTTTGTGCGTTGTGCGTTTAATTACAAATATTTTATGTTTTGAGTTCGTTCCTTAAGCGAATTAACGCATATCATTCGTCAACTGGTGTGCAGTTTCCGTCCAGTTACTTGGTATGTATCGTGTTACATGTTACGCAAAAATCTTCAAAATGGGATATCACCGCCAATTACCAAACATTAAAACCTTTGCTAAGTATATTTTTGGCCTAATGACACATTCCACCGTTACGGAACACAATTCGCACCCATTGTTATCGTGTGAATCTCTTCCTGTTTCACAAATTTTTTGGCAAATACCTTGTAAAATAGTTGTTTAAAGAGTACTTCATTTTTCACTAGAATGCCAGGGATTTGATTAAACAGGAACCGATCTGCATAGTTGAGATAGTGTCCCGTAACGCTGGAATATGTCTAATATCAAAAACTTTTCAGTTTGCCTGTATCTATATATTTTTCGCATTAAGCATTTATTCTTTCCCTAACAGAAAAAGTAAGCCGACTGCTATACGTCGTTTAAAAAAGTAAAAAACAAACAATTCAAAATCAGTGGGGTTGTGTACAAGACACGGCCGGTTAGTTGACGTAGCACAAACTTAAGGACCAAAAAGAATGCGGCGTCAACCCGTCCGTCAGCGTTATTCTGACAGTTTTCCTATGGGCTTACTGTCAAATTAACGCTGACGGATGCGTTGACGCAGCATTCTGTTTGGTCCTTTAGTCTGTTTTTTGCATCATTATGAATATCTGACCTAATTCTTGTGAGTTAATTTAGGGGCCCTTAAAAGGACCGTTTAACGTTAATGTTTGCGATTTTCC
Source organism: Sabethes cyaneus (assembly GCF_943734655.1). Classification (NCBI taxonomy): domain Eukaryota; kingdom Metazoa; phylum Arthropoda; class Insecta; order Diptera; family Culicidae; genus Sabethes; species Sabethes cyaneus. Next base: position 186,942,671 of record NC_071354.1, on the reverse strand, counting down.
ATTCAGCAGCGGTAGACGCCCAGGAGGTTTATAATTTTACTGATATTTGTAGATGTAATAAAGGATATTTTATACTTATTTGTCACCTGATAGAACCCAAATATTCTATCCGTCAGTCGATTTGAAAATGAATTTTGGGTGATTTGAAGGGCATATTTAATGATGATATATAAATCTATTCTAGTTTGAGGTAAAACACGTAATCAGGCCTAATATTATTTCTTGAACCATATGCAGTTCAAAAACAGCTCGGACACTGCCAAACTTTATATTATTTTTTGCCATTGCGTGAATATTATAACGAATCCAAATATCAAATTTTTGTTTATAACAGTAGTATTTCCGGTAGACGGAGAGAACGGCAGACAAGACGTGTAGGGGAAAGAGTGGAAAATTAGTTAAGTTTGTAGCTTCCTAAGTTTGTGTAATTATCCTTTTTACCCAAGCTAAGGGATCCGCGGATCGAACCAAGGCATAATGAGAGCCTATTATAGCCGAAGACGAGATTTGCAGATTATTGGTAATTGGGTTACTTAGTGTGCTGTGGTTTTTTGGAATGACACCCTAAAAAAAGCAAAGCAAAGCCTAGGTGCTACATTCCGTTATCGAAACTTGACCTTCTGTTTTTATACGACAGACTTTGCAGCCAGCTGTTAGAGTTCAGGACAATTGCAGAGCCAGTTGCTACGATCCTATTGACTCTAATAGCCTCTCCCAGTCAGGATTCGAACATACGACGACTGGCTTATTAGGCTAGCATCATACCTCGAAGCCAACTGGGACGCTGGAATGACACCCTACCTTGCCTAAAAACGTAGTTCTATGCCAGAAACTTGATACAAACAGTCTTTGGTGCCATAAAATCTTGTTTTTCTAACTTTATGTTCCTTTTTATCGAAAACTAAATAAAATAATGAAAATAAAATAATCTTCGAGCTTTGTAAATAGTAAAACGCAGCTCGAGAAAAAACTGCAATATCTCAACGTTATGATAAAAGTATACAACTTTGGTCCTAGATCCAATGAAGCAAGAAGGAATTTAAAAGAGAAAGAAGCATTACGGTGTTGAAAATAGATGACCGTAACTGAACAAAATTGTGGTTTACGACTGACTTATCAAATGACACGTTGCCGGTCGGTGGCGCGAGCTTTACTGCTAGTCCAGATATCAGTTAGTCTCCGTCTACTTCAATGGTGAATCTACTGTGCCGGCTCGTTCTTCCGCTTCTGTGCCCGGCTGCGATTTGTTCCACATTGCGCTGAGCCACAGCTGTCAACAGATAAGTTTTCACCCATTAAATATCGCCTTCTTCCGGGCTATTTTCTCCGTTTGCCATGTGCTTGCTGCATTGCCTCCGTATGCTCAATCGATATCTCCTATGTTCCAGGAACATCCAGACGGTTTTGTTATAGACCGGTTCGATACGTGATACGAACATTATGGACCAGTCACAAATGGACCTTTTAGGAGAAAAAAAAACTTCACTAACGACTGACTGTCGAAAGGATGAGATAAGCAGCTTGAGCATTAAATTGTTAAATGTGCTTCTTTGAGACAGGCTGATGATAACCTAATTACGAATCACGACGTCAGTTGCCAAATGAAGAACAATTTAATCATCAGCAATTCGAAACAGCTTTGTACGTGGGAGAGCTAGGAGTTTTTGGGAACCATGGCTTTCATCAAAATGTGATCTTCTGATATCAATCAATTTTAGAATGCTGGCTAAACTGTATCGTCTTAAAAGCATGGTATCTAAACAAGTTTTGTGTATCAAAAGTTAGTGACTGACTAAAGCTGACTCCTAAAGCGATAGGATTTTTCTTTTAAAATCTAACCTGGAGGCACTACTTTAGGTTTATTAATATTGGTTTTGGTACAAAAGAGCAACACAGTTGACGGCGGCTTAAAAATGATGGATGATGGATGATGTATGGAAATGACAATTTTAATTTTCTGTGAATCGCTAAGCCATTTTCAACCAGTACTTGGTTGGTTTTCTTGGCTAGAGGAATTATTAATGGATGCTTTCCGGAGAATTTTGCTTGTACTCATGTTATCACTTGTCGTTAGAACTAGCTATAACCATGGTGTTCTTTAGGCATCGTAATTTTTAAATCATAAAGCCTTTCTCCTTTAATCCTGAGCCTATTCTTGGTCTATAACTCTGGTTTCGAAGCATAACTCGTAGCGGCTTTTAACTCTGCGGGTTTCCAGTCTAGGGCAGATTATCTGACCATCGAAGAGGTTTTCTGTACAGAGCAAGGCTTATGAAATCCTCGCCTACCACACATTCATGCTCCCGAAGATTTATTTCATCCCCAAAAGCCCATTCTCACACAAGCCGTATCTGCTTATGAATTTACAGGATCAGATGACAGTGTTCAACTATCTGGATACGATTCTTGTGTTCGTGGTTCCATTTACCGCGATTGTGGTGCTGAACACTTTCACCGCCCTCACTGTGTGGAAGTTTGCCGGCGTGCGGCGTACAATGACAATGCCCAGAAGGTAGGATGTACCTAAATACAGAAAAGTTAAATTTATTACGCATCACCATTCATTACTTTGGGCTGTCCCGTGCTGGGCTGTGCTTTGAAAGGATATATTCTCATCTATCTTCTCTCTTCCTTTATTTTCCTGCCGCTTGTACCAGCTACGGCAACAACATTCGCGAATCTCGGCGCCACCATCATCAGCTCAACTCCTCCTACAGCAGTCAGTTGTGTATGAATGGCAGCAATCCCGTTCAGCAAGTACATCACTACAGTGAGTAATCGTGTTATAGCGAAACAATCCTTCTGTTTAGTATGCTGTTTGTTTGGTATGCTGGTTATTTCGAGGGGTGAAATCGTTTGATGTTATAATGCTTGACTAGATATATGGCTTACCACTATACCTATACTTCATTAGAAATTTGCTATGTCTATTCCCAGGTAGAGGACGCGTGGCAAACTCACAAATTAAGGTCACCAAGATGCTGCTCATCGTGTCCACGGTGTTCGTTTGCCTCAACCTGCCCAGCTACGCGGTTAGAGTGAAAATATTTCTGGGGGTAAGTTTATTGAAGTGTTGTCATACTAGTTGTTAAAGAAACTAGTTGGTAAACTAAAAAATTAAAAAAAAAACTTAAATAAACATCAAGCAAATAATAATGCAAAATAGAGTGAAAAAGATTAAAAATAATATAAAATAACACAAAATTACTCGACTGTTGAAAAGAGATCAGAGAAAAATAAACTTAAATGAAAAGTAAAATTTTCATAAATACCACAAAAATTAACTTAAAAAATAATTTATAATTACCACAAAAAATTAGTGATCTTGGGTTTCCAAACATTGTTTTCATTCATAAAATCATAAGTCCATAAATTAAACACTTATGCATAATTTTGAAAATGGCATAACGTTTCAGTCCAAAACTTTACGAGAATTTTCAGGGTATAAAATTAGGAAGGTAACTGAAAATAAGCGTCAAACATAGCTATGGTCATCCCAAGTCCCTACCTAGTGCCTCCACGTGGCCATACCCGGTAATCCTCCAAAATGAGTAGCTAAGCTAGGAGGTGCGATACCGAGGTAATTGATTCTTAATTTCATCCATAAATCCATCATATATTATACATGCATGTCAAAAATCTACGGTCTACAGTCACTTCCTGGTTCTTTGCTGAAATTAGTTTTGACTACCATGTCATCGGGCATTCTGGTACAATTTTTCATGAATCGTGCAAAATGTTTAGAAAGTAATTGGGAATGTGTTCACGTGACTGACAGGAATAGATTAAGTGAGTTGGTGGAATATTTCTGGCCTTCTTAGAAGTACCATTAAAAGATGGTAGATGGATTTTTTACAGGCAGTTAACGTAGCTCGAGAAAAAAATGAGTCTTAAAGTTAACTACACTGAAGTCGCTTTTTACGCGTTTTTTTTACGTACGAATTTCGGAATTTACGCGTTTTTTACGCGAATTTCGGAATTTACGCGGCTTTTTTTACGCGAATTTCGGAATTTACGCAGTTTTTTATGCGAATTTCGGCGGTTTTTTACGCGATTTTTGGAATTCACGCGGTTTTTTTACGCGATTTTCGGAATTTACACTCAAGTACTTTTTTACACGGTTTGTTTTTCGATTATTAAGAACAGGGCAACTTAGGGACCATTCATTTATTTCTCAATACATTTGGGACAGGCCCGACATTCGTCACGTAGTTTGTAAATGGTCCCTCAGGTGTACCGTTCTTGAGTAATCGAAAAAAATAAACCGTGTAAAAAAAACTACAAGGTATACAGCCTTAAGGGTTGTACGAAAGGGTGACGTAGGACTATATCAGATCATCAGATCAAAGACTAATGTAAACTGCATTTCTGGCATATGTATGTTTATGAGAATCTATGAGTGCCATTGTTTAAGAGAATGTTTAAAAGAGAAGAGCGCAAAATTCAGATTCAATTCTTCATGGAATGCAAGATGGCTTTGAAATACGTGGACGGGGTTCATAAGTACAACGCCAGCAACTATTGAGACATAGAGATTTCTTTTAAAAATCATTTGTGTGCATCATAAACGTTGAAATGGTAACGAATGACCAATTTCTGTTTTATTTGTAAGAGAGTCCTTATACTCCTACCACAGGGGTGAGGGGTCTCTAACCATCATAAAAAAATAAATTCGAAATAAATTCATGCCTCCACGAACCCCCACATGCCAAATTTAGTTCAATTTGTTTGATTAGTTCTCGAGTTATGAAGAAATTTGTATTTCATTTGTATGGGTGCTCCCCCCTTCTTAGAAGAAGAAAGGGTCTCAGTACACCATAGAAAAACATCTTACCTCTAAAGACCTCCACATGCCAATTTTGGTTCTTTTTGCTTGATTAGCTCTCTAGTTATGAGGAAATTTGTATATTATTTGTATGGGAGCCCCCTCCTAAATGAGGTCTCAATTCATCATAAAAATTTCTTGCCTTCTATAGCCCCCACATGACTAATTTGGTTCCATTTGCTTGATTAGTTCTAGACTTATGAGGAAATTTGTATGGGAGCCCCCCCCCCTCTCCTTAGAAGGGGAAGGGGTCTTGGTACACCATAAAATAATTCTTATCTCTAAAAATCCGCCCATGTCAAGTTTGGTTCCGTTTGCTTGATTAGTACTCGAGTTATGAGGAAATATGTATATTATTTGTATGGGAGCCCCCCCTTCTAAAGAGGAGAGGGGTCTCAATTTACCATAGAAAAAATTCTTGCCTTCTGAAACCCCTACATTCCAAATTTGGTTTCATTTGCTTGATTAGTTCTAGAGTTATGAGGAAATTTGTATTTCATTTGTATGGGAGCCCCCCCCCCCTCTTAGAAGGGGAAAAGGTCTCAGTACACAGTACATTCATGTGCATTATTTAAACTTATTAAGGACAAATTTCTACTGTATAGGTGCTTGATGAGCTAAAACGAAACAAATAATAAAATTAACATATTAGGTTTACCCGACAACTAGGCTGTACGGCTCAACCGTCTGCCCATAATCACAGCTTTAAGATCAGGCATCCGGGAACCACGTAGCATCGGACCTCCTAGCTTAGCTACTCAGTAGAGTATTACCGGGTATGGTCGCGTGGAGGCGCTAGAGAGGAACTTCGGCTGGCGAAAGCTATGTTGGACGCTTTCTCGTTTACGTACCCCATTTCATACCCAGCAGTGGAAGATACAGCCTGTATATGAATATTACATATACACTGGCGCCACGTAGTGAGACAATTCCGCATTATTTGCCATACCACCCTAAAGCTGGTGGTCATTGGAATAACCTTCCCGAAGACCGCAACTTTCTAGATAATAAGCAGCGTAAGATACAGCCTGTATATGAATATTACATGTACACTAGCGCCACGCAGTGAGACAATTTTGCGCTATTTTGCATACCACCTTGAAGCTGGCAGTCATTTGAATAATCTTCCCGAGGACTGCAACTTGCTAGACGGCCAGCAGCGCAAGATACTGCCATTTACCAATCCCTTGGATATAGACCACTATGTTGCGGAACGTGTTGGAGATTTCGGTGAAAATATATATGAAACCGTAGTGGTCTATGTACATTGGTGTGAATAAATCGTATATTTTGACAAAAGTTGGGATTTTTATGTATTCTCATGTTGAATCACTTTATACACTACACATTAGAACACTTGGTTTGGAGAAAATAATTGTATCGAATTTATTAAAGACTTTTTTAGACAATTGCGTCTCCTGTAAAATTAACTAAATGGTCAATAGACCACTATAATTCGGAGCGGCTCATATGAGGCACTAATTGTGTACAGGAACCGAACGATAAACGTGTTGCAAGTAACCCCGGTTTTGCAAGTATCTCCGGATGATGGTACTCATAGCGTGCGCTTATTTAAACATCAGGTATCATTACGATTTGAAATTATATTGTAATATATAAATATAGCATGCGGTTATAAATGGAGATCCCGCATAAAAAATTTGCGTACAAAATAGTCAACAGAGAGCGCTTGAGTATATACATCGAATGATGCGCACTTGTTTAATATGGTCCGAGGCACTGAGGCTTTAACTAGGTTACTAATATCTGTACATTATTGTATCGCGAATTAATACCCCTTGTTTCGTGCCCACAACAAATCTTGTCCTGGATGACCGAGTATTCATGAGGTACTCGCACCAGCTGTAGTGGCACATATAATAATTTCAGCTTTATACAAAGTACGGAACGAGCTGCGATTCTTACCACGAAAATATGTCGTCTTTTTAAGGACCTGATTTTGGTTATAGACAAAAAAGTAAAAAAAAAAGCCTTGGATTACGTATTTCAGGCTTGATCCTTCTTCATCGACAAACTTCGCAGCCGGATATTAGAGTAAATGGCAATTACGGGGCTAATGCAACGATTCTACTGACTCTAGCTGCATCCCCTAGTCGTGATTAGAACAGCATTGTTAGATCAGCATCTTACCCCGAAGCTAATTGGGTGGCTGGTAGATGAGAAATAGAGCATCAGATTTCAGATTGCAACTCCTAACGTAACGTTGAAAAGTGATGTTTAGCAAACAGAACCATCAGTCCACTTCACTTACGTCGTCAGTCACAGACGATGAAGCTAAATAATAGTACAGAGTAAATTATTTGCTAAACACTTCAAAGCAAATATACAAGCAATTTGCAGCTTCGCTGAAAGTTTTCACTTTCCTTTCAAAGCTCAGCCCCAAGCCAAAGTCCATTTCCCAGCGTGCTGGGATGCTACAGCCTTTTGGTTCACCGACAGGACTTCCCGTGGTTAGCTCTATACGTTTCAAAGCAGGACATCTTTGCTGGCTGTTTATACTAACGCTAAGCAGCAAATGAATAATAATACACATCATATTTCCCAGAGCAGTAGCTTGACTTGGTAGTGTCAAGTGAAGCTCTTCATTTTCTAGGACGTTGCCTTGCTATTATACAGCAAACAATGTGTGACTCTAATGTCACTGTAAATTGGCTTCCTGTAGGCAGTCTTTGACACTTTCATCCGGTTTAATAGTAATTCGCTTGGGTGGTTTCATAAAACTTTACACTTCCCTATGCTTATTTTATAAAGAGTAAAACTTTCATCATGCGTGATTTTTTCCAGTTCCGATGGTTGATTCCGTAGAAATGATTTACTGATGGTATGGTCTTAACATGACATGAGTTTATAACCGCAAATAGAAATGATATGTTTGATTTAGTCAGTACTAACCAAATGTGTAATAGAGTATTCCGGTATACATTCGAAAGACTAGCCGCGTATTATCTCATGTGACTTCATCATATATAAATACCTGGATATATTCCCAACTATTCATATTCTTACAATATTTTCCTTTTGAGTGACTATTAGGGCGTCTTCTACGGTGGTCTATTTTTAGATCAGCTATAGCAATTCTGAACTGAACCAGCAAAATTGAAAATAGAGTTGATAAAATAGTTTAACGCAGATCGACTCGCCTCCAGCGGTGATGTAAATATTTTCACTAGCGAAACCGACAATATAAAATGTAAATACCAAGCACAGGTACCTAGTTCGATGTTCGCTCTTTCGTCTATTTTTGTTATGTACAATGTGAAATGCGTATCCAACGCTATCGGTAATTGAAACTAGTTTAGTTTACAATGGATCACAAACGGCTAAAATATACAAGGCTTGCTAATCCGCGACTGTCTACAGCAGTCCCCCGAATAAGGCATTTCCAAATACAAACGTTTCCAATAAGAACGGTCTCGAGAGATTTTATTAAAGCGGGGAATCGACTTAAAGGGGCATAGTACCTTTTATACCATATTTTTGCCTCATATGTTTTTTTTCGATAGCACCAAAGACGAATCGATTCGTTTTTTGCATTCTAAACTTTGTACGTTAGACTTGTGTTGATAACTTTGTTTTCACATGGGAACTGATGACTAGTTTTCATATTTAAACGCTCATCGGCTAGTTAATAATACACCCCATTGTGCGGCGACTGATGCTTTCGCGATATTTTATTTTATTAGCATAAATTTCTAGCTGATACCCACAGCGTCCGTCAGTCTAACATTTTTTGTTAATTTTTCTGTCACAGACTTCGATTTCGTGGTCCAAAGTAACTTTGTGTTTTTTTAGCATTTTAGTAGACTTTATAAACAATGAAAATGAAACTTTTTCTCATAATTCTTCAAGTTTAATTTCTCTGAATAGTCTTCCTCGGATAGCATGAAAAAATTGCACAAAAACAGGGTATTTTACCTGCATTGCGACGATTTTGTCTATTTTCCACTATCTTACCTTCTTCAATGTGATACGTGTGCCTTTCACTGTGACGTAGAATTGTTGAGCGGCTTATTTTCATGTTTACATGTTTAAAATCATGGAAGGCGTTGCCGGCCAATAGGTACTCGTATGTAGCGATATCTTTTTCCAGTTCCATGTATTGCTCGCTGTGTTCCTGCATGCGTTTTTGTGTAATGAGATACGTAGTTCTCCAGTAAAGGAACTGCTTTTAATAACTGCAGAATAATTGTCCGCATTATATTGTCTTACTGGTTTCTCACACTGTTTGAGATTGATTCCACTTCTTAATCCTGGCTGCTCTAGTGGCTCATCGAAACTTGTTTTCTTCCTATCCGCAAGCTCCACTTCAACATGTTTTTCTTGTAGTCTCCACAGATATAAGCTTTAATAAAATTTCAAAAATACGCAGTCCAGTTAGTTTTACTATTATGACAGTTTCTTACTTGATCGTTTAGTGCCACTTCATACGATTTACTATTTCACTTCGTGTTTGTGACCTAGCTGTTTCGTGTTGAATGTATTTTCTGCTATTATTCATTTTTATTGTATCGGCAACGGCCATCAATCCAGAATAGCTTTTCAACATGACCGAAACGCATTCGCTAACCAGACGAATGTGGTCGATCGGGACTTTGTTTTGTTTTTTGTTGTTTTTCCAAAGCGTCAATTTTCGCAATGCACACTTCGCTCAACGAAGCATTGGCTGACAACCAGTGGTTAAAATTATCAGTTGATACTCATAGAATTGAATATCAACTCGCTCCCTATATAGCTGATATTTATCAGCATGAAAATCAATTTCAATATCCAGTCACGATACTATTGGAACAGATAATCATTGTTCCATCTCTAAAACTGAATATCAAATATCAGTATCAACGAATTCGAAAAGAAAAATGATACCCAGTATCAAAAATGTGGTGTTGATATTTTCACTAAGCGTTGTTTTCACCATAAACGTTTGATTTCAACGCAAACCGCACAAACAATTATCTCAACTTTAAAGTAAATTGTCATCACAAAGCCTACTGCAATCTGTTGCGTCCCAGTTCACTATAATATAAATTTTCAGTGCAAGGCGTTGAAACTGATATTCATATTCACTGCCGCGGAACTGAAAATGATATTCAGCTCTGACTTTTTTTGTAACGTATTATAAATTTTTCGAAACGAATATACAGCAACATCGAAACTCAGCGGCTTGGTTTATCAATGAATTTTTATTCCAGTGATATTCATATTCTTTCTGGAAAAAAGAGTTTTGATATTGCATTGATTCAAAATCAATCATTTTGAGTTTCGATAAAGTGATTTTTTCCGGCACTACTGACAACTCCTCCATGTTTAAGATTTGTATAATTCACGAATTGACCATTCCAGTTGCCTTAAATGCTACTGAAATGCTATTTTGGCAAAATATGCGGCTACTTTACTGCTAGCCCTCTTATAGTGCTGACAATGCTTATTTACAGCTAGTTACCGACAAGAAGAATTTAAATAGAATTGTGGATGCCAATTTACAACAGTTATACAGTCAAAAAGCTGATAAACAACAACCTGCAGTATAAAACGCCAGGGATGCTAATAAACGACTGATTTAATGCTTATTTTAATGCTTATTGGTTACTTGGGTGGGCTACCTAGAATTTCATTTATCCCAAGGAATACACGATCATGATTTGTTTACTTTTAAATTTTCGTAACACGAGTTTATCCTCTCTTTGTGTGAGAGGATAAAGCTGTATCAGCCGTCTTTCAGAGACGAAAATGCACAGGTTACCATTGAATTTACCAAACAACCAGCCAACAAGAGAGTGAAATAAAACAACCGAGTTTATGTATTTGAGTATCACCATGGTATCCTGTTATATACCTATTATTGCATTACATTTTCGCACCAAGTCTACCTGCGACATTTATTTATCATGCCTTCAGTGAGAGAGGATAAATGTTTTTCAGGGAAAAATGAAACGAAATATTATCAACTCTCTTTCTTTAGCGGAAAAATGTTTTTCTTCCGCTTTATACGAACAGATAACTTCAAAATCTAGTTGTCATGTGAGAAGAATGGGTGAGAGAAATACGTTTATCCTACATATGAGTGAAAATTTTAATCTCTGATACAGACAAACCTACGCATTAATTCCATCGTCCATGCAAAAGCCACTCAAAAAAAAAACCAAAGCCCAGGTGCTACATTCCGTTATCAAAGCTTGAGCTTGTTTTTATACGACAGATTTCGCAGTCAGCTGTTAGAGTACAGGACAATTACGGGGCTAGTGCTACGATCCTATTGACTCTAACTAATCCTAATCCTATCGATTAGAACATAAGACTGACTTGCTATCCGAGCAGGAGCGAAGAGCAAAATAATATCAAAATGTGTTATTGGAAATCGAATAACTCATATCAAAATTTGGTCTTGTTTTGGCTGACATAGTTGGTAAAATAACAAAAAATAATATCAAAATTTTACTCCTTTAAGGCCAAAAGAATAAATACTTGTGTTATTTGAATAACAAAGCAGAGTTCAGAACAACATATTTTAGTATTATTAAGGTATTGAATAACAAATGCAGTAGTATATGAGCTATTAAAAAATCATTTTATAAAATATTTTAATCTAAAATCTCTTTAATAAGATATGTTTAATAATTTTATAAGATATGATAACAAAATAAGTTATTAAACTCATCTTACAACCACTGTTTTAAATATCTACTCAATAACAAAATGTGTTATCAATGTATCTCAGTATCTATTCAATAACAAAATATACCATTATAACACAGTTTGATATTGTTTTTATATTATTTTGCTCTTCGCTCTTGCTCGGGTAGTCCAGCATCGTACTTCGAGGCCATCTTACACTCACACAAAGCACACTTCTTGCTTCCATTGCTCCTAACGTTTGTATACTCCAAAGTCAGAAAAAAAGTAACCAGTCATCACGTCACGATTGTTTGTTTCAAGTGAACCTAGACGAAGTTAATGTCCTGTATGTAAACCGCATGAAACGACTGCACAGCTACCCCATCTTCTCGATCAATTGTAGTGATCGGTCACTAACATCTATTCAAAACTTAAGTTTCGTACTAAAATGTAGGTAACAGAATGTTGTAATATTGTGTATTTTAACACAGTTATTCTGGAAATAAGCTACCCGGCTATTTTCTTATTGTTGAATTACAGTCAAATTTCGTTAATTGCGCTAAGCTTATTGCCGATTTCCACAAAAACCTTAATTAATTAAGCTGAGCTGTTTTCACTAACAGTTCAAGTGTTGTTCATGTCATTTTTTGGCTTAATCAGATCAGCCCGACTAACGAAAGCTTTTCTCAAAATCGACGATAAGCCTAGTGCAATTAACGAAATTTGCCTGTAGTTGTAGGCTCGATCTCTTTTCACCAATCGATTGGAAATGAAATCTAAATCAAAAAATATTAATGAAATGTAGTTTTGAGACAACATATGAATATCAGATTTTAGAAAACTAGAAAAATTTCCCCGTCAAATGCATTCGATTGCAACTAAAAATGTCCTATTTTGTAGTTGTTTTGGTCGTCTGAATTTCGCCAAAATTTTGCCTTTCTCGATCATTTTGTCTAACCACTGTAAATACCTTTTAATAAGATCATGCTATTGCACCAATCATACCCCTTCAATCATACACACAAGTGACTAAAATGACGATTTGTTAAACAGTAAGCTGATTTATTTATTTTTTGAATCATAGAAATAATAATAGAGTAAGAGGAAAAACGGGAGAAACAAAAAGAAGGAAAACTAGCATTATAAAAAAATACAAAAAAAATCGTGACACAATGAGAGGGAAAACGGGACGTAAAAAGGAAAAAAGTGAAAAATTAGAAATATGGAAGACGATGCAAAAATGACGAGACTTAGCGGAAAAAGAAGAAAACTGGAAGAGAAAAGAAGAAAAATGAGAGAAAAGAAGGAATAAAGACAAAGAAAATGCGGACAAACTGAAAAATGAGAAATTTTTGAAGAAAATGAAGAAATAGAAAGGAGTAAATAAGGGAGTAGAAAAATTGAGTAACGACAACAGAAAAAGAGGAAAATGGAGAGAAAAATTGAAAGCGGGATAAAACGAAGACAGAACGAGACAGAAAAGAAGTAAAACAGGAATTAACGGGACAGAAGACAAATAGGTGAAAAACGGCGTAAATATGAATGAAAAAAGACGAAAATCAAACCAAAACTGAAAAGAAAATGAAAAAACCAGTCAAGAAAAGGAAAACAGAACAGAAATCAAGAGAAACCAAAATTAAAAGAATTGTAGCGAGAAGAAAAGAAAACCGATATAGGAAACGAGGAAAACGGGAAATGAGGTCAAACGGGATATTATAGGAGAAAAACGGGACAAAATTGAATTGAAAGAAGGGGAATGGGAAGAGAAAATGAGACAGAAAAAAAGAATAGAAAAAAAGGAAAAACGGACCAAAGTAAAAGGTTAAATTGAAAAATCTGAGGGGTTGTGCGCAAGACACGATCGCATAGGCGACGTAGGACTACGTAAGTCTCTTTGCAGCGATAGTAGGATGTATCCATGTATGTAATAATACGATTCTTCATGTATACAACCTACATACGCAATGTTTATCAAAGTAGTAACATTGTATACGTTATATCATCAACCGATTTTGGAGTTACATTCATGAATTGATTGAATCTATTTTATTAACACGCATCGAAGTCACACTAAACCAAACAGTAAATAAATTTTCATGATCTGTTTCTACGTTGAATAGTGTTTTTCCTCTGGTAATCGGTAGACGGTACGCGCGAGTTTTCAAAAAGCTGAAAAATTTGCGCACAACTTTTCTGTAGTTTACAAAAGAAGAACACTGATAATAAAGCATTTACAAGCTGCAGACGTTTTGGAAGTGACAGAAAATGTCGCCCGTGTTCAGAAAACTTATTCCCACCATTTGTTGGTCGTCCGCAACCGCGAAAAGTTCAACTTTTCCCTCGTTGCCTGTGTTATTGTGGTATTAACTGGGCAAGAAAATGTAATAAACTCTTCAATCGTTGTGTGATCCTTAAAAGGACCGATTGTTTGATTATCATAGCTCTAGCTTGCAATAAACTTGCACTAACGCACCTAACGTAATTCTCTTTTCGGTAAATTGAAGTACCGATAACCGCTAACCAGGCACGGCTTGTTGCAACGGACCAGCCAGAAAGCCTCAGCAGATATGCGATCGACGAAGCCGTTCGTGTATGGTCATGAGTCACGATGAAATACCAGTCCAGGTGGCCAACTGCAAGTGACGTGGCATAATTTTAGTCGTTTTGTTGTCGCGAGCAGCATATTTCCTGCCAATTCCAGAACTTCTGCAGCCAGATATTTCATCACGGCAGTGAGACGAGTGCTCCAGCTCCAACACGCTCAGCATACTTTCCTTTCCTCAGCAGCCGATGAACACGACCAACTGACGACGATACGCACCGTAAGGCAAACAATGTTTCAAATACAACCTTTAAAATTATGTCTCGAAAACTGCCTTTTTTTTATATTGTTTATGCAGGGAGAAAATCTTCATAGACAGCACCTTCGCGGTGCCGAATAGGATTCACATGGTGCCAACATGCGCCTACCTACTAAAAACTCTCCTGCTGCCCGTTCCTGAACCCCTCCCGGAACTACCGTTAGGTTTTACTTCAGGAGGGAGGACGTGCCGAAGCACTCCGACTTGTCCGTTGCGTGTGTGGGTCCACACAACACCCTTGCCATTTCATACCGCCACTACCCTTCACCTAGGGCCTGGGCTGCCCAATCAGCCCGTTACTGACCCTAGCAAGCTATGTCGGCCCTGTCGTTGCAAACGTTCTAGCCGTTGCAACTCCGTTATCACCGCGGTTACCGCCCTATCGACGGCACCCCATGCACGCTGCTCAGCGCACATTCTCTGCACGATGTTGTCGGCGTTGGTGTCTTCTCCAACGACCGCAAGCATCACCTGCCGAGTGGACGTAAACCGCGGGCAGTGAAAAATCACATGCTCCGCCGTTTCCTCGGCTACCGTGCAAACGGGGCAAAAGGGTGAATCTGCCCGCCCGCGCGTATGTAGATACTTCTTAAAGCATCCATGACCCGACAGAAACTGGGTAAGGAAAAAGTTTACCTCACCATGACCTCTGCCGATCCAGGACGATATGTTCTGGATCAGCCTATGGGTCCACCTACCATGGTCGGTGCGATCCCATTCCGCCTGCCAACGCCTAATAGAGTCCAGCCTAACTCTGTCCCTAGCGCCCCTGACGTTCCTCTGCCTATGGCACTCGATATCCTTACCTAGGAGTATGCATATTGGAATCATGGCTGCAATAACCCCAATCGCATCCAACGATATGGTACGGTAGCCGCACGCAACGCGCAATGCTAACAGCCTGAACACCTTGTTCAGGCATGCCTGATTGCGCTTACTCTCCAAAGCCGGGGCCCACGCCGGTGCACCGTATCGTAGCACCGACATGGCAACGCTGGCCATCAGGCGTCTCTTACTGCTGCTAGGACCATAGCCGTTCGGCATGACCTTTGACAGCGCAGTAACCGCCGTTGACGCTTTACCACAAGCATAATCCACATGGCTGGTGAAGTTCAGCCTGTTGTCTGTCATGACACCCAGGTACTTCACACTTCGTTTGGAGACAATCACCTGTCCCCCAACGATTATTTTGCCCTCTAGGGCCGACTTGCGGTTACTAACCATCACCGCTTCAGTCTTATGGTGGGCCAATCGCAGATTGACGCCCGCCATCCAACCCTCTATTATGCTTATGGCGTCTGATGCCAGCATTTCCACCTCTTCTAGAAACTCGCCTACCACCGTAAGGACGATATCATCGGCGAAGCCAGTAATATCGACCCCAGTGGGTAGTTCAAGCCTCAGCACCCCATCGTACATGGCATTCCAAAGCGTGGGGCCAAGAATCGATCCCTGTGGAACACCCGCTGTCACTTTGTACCTCTTCGCCCCATCCGCCGTGTCGTACACTAGCGTCCGGTTCTCGAAGTAACTCTTAAGCAACCTGCATAGATGATCCGGTACCCTCATCCTATGCAGCGCTAACGCAATTGCACCCCAGTTAGCGCTGTTAAAGGCGTTTTTGACATCGATTGTGACTATAGCACAATACCTGTCGCCTCGCCTTTTCCGTTTCATAGGCTTCTCGGCCCTCTCTACCACGGACTTTATGGCATCTACAGTGGACTTCCCCTTACGGAAGCCAAACTGCGTGTTTGCCAGTCCGACATCACTTTCCGTCACAGGTGTTAGCCTGTTTAGGATTACCCGCTCTAGCAATTTGCCTAGCGTGTCCAATAGGCAAATTGGCCTGTACGATGAGGGATCACCAGGCGGTTTCCCCGGCTTTGGCAGCAGTACCAATCTTTGGACTTTCCATTTGTCTGGAAATTCGCATACCTCCAGGCAAGTCTGACGCGTCTCTCTAAACATATCGGGATATGCTTGGATCGCCGCCTTGAGTGCCTCGTTCGGAATCCCGTCTGGACCGGGCGCTTTCTTCGATTTCAAACCCCTGGCAATTACGATGAGTTCCTCATTCGTGACCGGAGTGAGGACATCATTCGATTGACCGTACGGGGTTGGAGGCCACCAAACTGGATCGTGTTGCGGAAAGAGCCCTTCCACGATGACTTTCAGCTTTTGGGGGCAGGTTTCCTGCGGCGCAGATGTACCCTTCATCTTTTTCATTACCACCTGGTATGCACCTCCCCAGGGGTTTGAATCCGCATCGCGACATAGCTCCTGGAAACAGGATTTCTTGCTACGCCTAACCTCCTTCTTAAGCGCCGACCTTGCCACTCTAAGTTCGGCTCCCCGAGCTTCAGCATCTACATCGGTCCGGGCCCTCTGCGCTAGCCTTCTCGCTCTGTGGCACCTGGAGCGGAGCTGGGCAATGGTATCACTCCACCAGTATACCGAGCGACGACCGTTCATTGGCTGCCCCGTCCTAGGCATAGTGGTATCACATGCCCGTACTAGGACGTTGGTCAGCTCACGAGCACTCAGGTTCGAGCGGGTGCTCTCTGCACTGAGTGCTTCAACGAACAGGTCTTTGTCGAAGGCCTTCACTTTCCACCTCCTCCCTGTCGACTTCGCCCCGCGTGGCCGTAGCGCCCGTCGTTCAATCGTGTACCGTATAGCTTGGTGGTCACTATGCGTGTACTCATCTGACACCCTCCAGCCCATGTTGGCAAGCAACGTTGGGCTGCAGAAGGTGACGTCGATGATCGATTGTTGTACCCCCCTACAAAAGGTACTGACGGATCCCACGTTAGCCAGACTTACATCCAGCTTGGACAGAGCTTCCAGCAAGCTTTGCCCCCTCGGGGTAGTGCACCTGCTACCCCATTCGACAGCCCAAGCATTGAAGTCCCCTCCAATGACAACGGGCTTGCGGCCCGTGAGTTCGTCGGTGAGCACGTCTAGCATCCGGTCAAACTGCTCCGGCGACCACCTAGGTGGAGCGTAGCAGCTACAGATGCAGACGCCATCGACTACCGCGATCACGAACTCCTCTTGGTCGGACGACACCACCTCCTGGATCGGGTATCTACCCATCACGGCGATCGCTGCCATCCGACCCTTGTCGATAACCCAGTTTGTGCCTCCACGGGGGACCCGGTAGGGATCCGCGATAATGGCAATATCGCACCCCGTTTCGGCTGCCGTTTGCCAAAGCAACTCCTGTGCCGTTTCACAGTGGTTTAGATTAATCTGTATAACCTGCACCATTATCGTTGCAAGGCGCGTCTATAAGCTGCACACAGTGGGCCGCCTGTGGCATGCTTATTTCCCTCTACGGCTGTGCAGAGCAAGCACCTGGGGGGTTTGCTACATCCCCTGGCGAAGTGGCCCTCTTCACCGCACCGCCTGCACAGCTTGGACCGATCGGGGGCCTTACACTTGGCCGCCCGATGGCCGAAGCCCATACACTTGAAACAGCGTTCTATGCGCCGTTTCACCGTCAGTGTACATACTGACCATCCTACCTTAATCTTGCCAGACGCCAACATCTTGTTGGCGATTGCCTCTGGCACGTTTGAGGTCGCGGTTTGCATATCTCCATATGCCTTCCGCAAGCGGATGTCTGCGGGTGCCACATCAACCTTAAGCTGATCCCGCAGAGCGTCACTCAGGTCAACTGTCGTCGTAATCTCGTCGAGGTTTTTACACTCGACCAGAACACGCTGCGACAGCGCCTTGACCTGGCCCGCTTCGCCCAGGGACTGCTCAACCAGTTTCTGGTAATTCGAACTCTGGACCGTTGGGTCCTTTCTAAGTTCGAAAAGCATATCCCCTGCCTGGGTTCGGCGGGTCTTTACAACGTTGGCCCCAAGCTCCTGCAACTTGGGGTCCACACGAACCTTGCGCAGTAGATCAGCATACGACAGCTTGCCTGTCAGCTTCACTACTAAGGCGTCGCCCTTATGGACGCGCCTTGGCTTTGGCTTTGCAGCCGCAGCCTCGCTCGGTTTCGGCCTCGGCGGTTTAGGCGGTTTACGCCTAACCACCTGCCAATCCTCTTCCCCGGTCCCGGAAGCACCATCCGGGACCGCCTCCGCACGTTCGCTGGTTGAGGCGCGAGCCGAAGTCCGCTGCCTCTTGGCTACCAGCGTTGGTCCATGGTCGGGCGTAGCCGCCTTGCGCTTGGCAAGCGGCGTACGCGCCTGACTAGGCATGGCCACAGCCTTAGCGGCTATGACCTGAGCTTCGGCGATTTCGCATCGCTGCAGAAGCTCTTGCCTCTCCACCTCGGCAGCTATGACGGTAGAGCGGAGGCTCACCGCCAGCTTTTTAATGTCGAGGTGGACATTTGACCTAGAGTTGATGAACGAGTACAACTCGTCCACCAACTTTTTGGCTTCCTCCAGCTTGCTACTGGCTGGAGGAAGCCCGACTTCGCCCTCAGGAGGGTGCACCATGCCCTCCGTTGACATTTGCCTACCGCTGTCGCTCGCCTTCTTGGCTGAGCTGGCAGCGATGGCCACCGGCGTTCTAACTGGGGTGTTAGTCTTAGGTGGTGTCAACTTCCTCTTCGGTATCGCTCCCGTTTTCGGGGGGCTTCCCTGTATGGGCTGTGCCCCCGACTTCGGCGGGCTTCCCTTCTTGGGTCGCGCCCCCGATAACGGGGGGCTACCTGTCTTTGCTGTTGGTGACCTAGCCAACTTACTACTTTTGGCAAAGATATCATCTTTGCCACTAGTAGCACCCGTATTCGATCCCTCTTTGAAATTTAAAAATTTGTCCATTCGAAAGGGTCCCAACTCTAGGCCGCTATCTCCACTCGTAATTGTGTAGTCGCCTTAACGATCCCATGGTGATCTATGCAAGCAGGGAGGCCATGGCTAGGGACACTCCCCCCTACCCTTCATGGGGGCAGGGATGTCAGCATCCGATCGGCGTTAGTCAGGAATGTATCATCTGAGCCTACACCACCGCACTTTGACGTGAGTGACGAGCTTTGAACGTACCTAGAGACCAGCCACGGTTTTAACGGGACGGAAGGCAGCTGTACCATTAGCCTACTCGCCGTTTCGGGAAGGTATCACCCTTCCTTACATAAGGTAGTAGAATAGCACAGCCGTCAGCCCTGTAGCGCCAAATCCAAACGATTATTCCCGCCCGTCCAGTACACCGTAATTAGGATCTTCCTGGAACCGATCCTAATGTGCCCATGGCACTCCTGACCTGGCTTTTTTGCTTAAAGTCCTGAGCTCTAACAGGACGCTACTACGTCCGCAGCTGGCTTATAGGAATTGAGCTCCGCTCGCCTCTTTACACCACTGCGCCACGCTAACCGCAAACACTACGGCGCCCGCAGCTGGCTTATAGGAGTTGAGCCCCGCTCGCCTCTTTACACCACTACGCCACGCTACCCTCAGGCACAAAGTGCCCCCCTTTCCCTGTTAGCACACAACTGAGGGTGCAACCAAAGACTGGTATTTGGTTGACCCTAGGCCCAGTTGCGTCCCGGCCGGTACCGCGTGGAGGTAGGGATAAGAGTTCCCGCTCCCATCGTAATGGCTATTCGGAGTCGCGCAAAGTCGAATGCGACTTTGTTCGGCGCCTTAACCTCGCTGAGTTAGGGCCTTAACCGGGTGGTATTAACTGGGCAAGAAAATGTAATAAACTCTTCAATCGTTGTGTGATCCTTAAAAGGACCGATTGTTTGATTATCATAGCTCTAGCTTGCAATAAACTTGCACTAACGCACCTAACGTAATTCTCTTTTCGGTAAATTGAAGTACCGATAACCGCTAACCAGGCACGGCTTGTTGCAACGGACCAGCCAGAAAGCCTCAGCAGATATGCGATCGACGAAGCCGTTCGTGTATGGTCATGAGTCACGATGAAATACCAGTCCAGGTGGCCAACTGCAAGTGACGTGGCATAATTTTAGTCGTTTTGTTGTCGCGAGCAGCATATTTCCTGCCAATTCCAGAACTTCTGCAGCCAGATATTTCATCACGGCAGTGAGACGAGTGCTCCAGCTCCAACACGCTCAGCATACTTTCCTTTCCTCAGCAGCCGATGAACACGACCAACTGACGACGATACGCACCGTAAGGCAAACAATGTTTCAAATACAACCTTTAAAATTATGTCTCGAAAACTGCCTGTCCGATCCGATGTGTCGCTAGCTAGCTGCTTGCCGATGTGTCGCCAACGAAAGCCGCTGACCGAATGACTACGCGCAGTAAAAGGCATAGCAGCCAAAACCACATCGTTCACTGGCGGATGAGTCGATGAATTCTTCGGTTTGTTGGCGTCTCGCTTGGTGAATTTGGATGTCTTCGTTGCCTTATCCAGGGAAGCAGCAACAGCTGAAGCTCAACAATTTTCGATCGGATTCTATAGGGCGTAAATTAAATACAATCATAAGAAAGCTCAACCCAAAGCTCATAGTATCGTATACATTTCTGTCATCCGTGCTAGGGAAGCACTGACGAGGGAAGGCAAAATTATAAAATAATTTAATTTTTCAATGAAGCGCATTGAAAATCAATAGTTTTCTATATTTTCAACATTTTCCAAATCGATTTTTCGATCAAGTGGTGTAAATATCTTGGAAATTTATTGAAAATTGACTGAATTATAAGCCGAAGCGTGAAAACGCATTTCCACTTTGATGACGTCATTTCCAACAACCAATCACGAAGCGAGAATTCTGGTAAAATATAGGTTCATTATTTTCAATTTCTCAATAGTTCAACATCAAGAATCCATACTTTTCTTCATTTGGGCTAATTCTTAGAAGATTTTCCAATCGATTGATGTAAGAATATTGAAAATCGATCGGGAAACCACTAAGCTATAGCGTTCAAAACCTGACCACTTTTCGAGAAAGATTTTTTGGAATTACGCCCTATACCAGCTACCTTCCTGAAAGACGTAGTCCTACGTCATCAAAAAGACCGAAGGAAAAGTGGCTACATCGCTGCGTGCGCTTAGCCGGGACGTCGGTGCAACATGCCAAACAGTGAAAAAGTACCTAGCAAACATGGACATACATGTCAGGAAAAGCGGCAATGACGCAGTGACAGCGGCTGAACAAGATGGTCCAGACGGTTTTCTCGGCGAATCGCGACGTGGCGGTGGTGATGAACGACGAGACCTATCTCACTCTGGCTGGCAACGTCTGGCGGAGCACTTCGTGCTTTACTTCCCTGACGAAGGAAGTGAGCTCCGAGGTGAAGTTTATTTCACACACCAAGTTCCTCTAGAAGGTGCTGCTGTGGCTGACAATCACCGAGAAGGGGATGCCAAAGCCGCTCTTCTTTCGCTCCGCATTGGCCGTGAACGGCGAAATTCATAGTACGAAATGTCTGCCGGAAGCTGCGTCGTTCATCAAAAAATACCATAAGGGCGAAGACGCGGTGTTCTGGCCGGATCTGGCGTCGGCCCACTAACTACTCGAAGCGGTCGGTGGAGGAGATGGAGCAGCTGAATATCGAAATCGGCGAACCCGACCAGCACCCCCCAGCTGCCTCCAATCAAGAATTTCTGGAAAAACCTGAAGCGTAAGATCTACTTCAACAATTTTGTCGCGAAAACTGAGGAGGAATTGATAAATAAAACGAAGAAAGAACTCAAAAGCATGCCTACACGCATGTTTTCGTCCGCCATGGCGAATGTTTCGGTTAACTGCCGGAAGATCGCTCGCAAGGGCGTAGAATTTTTTTTCGCAAGTAAGCTTATATAATTAGCTTCTTTGGGAAATTTATCAAACTCAATTAGCTGTCTTAGTTTTTTTAATCACAATCCGAAAAAAGTCCATTTTTTAATGCATAACGTTAATGCGTTTATAACTAGCTGATACTATAATATGTCATAAATTCTTATCCTTATTAAACTCATTTAATAGCAAAAAAATCAGAGGGGTTGTGTATAAGACACAACCGCATATTCAACGTAGGACTACGCAAAGTTAATGTAAAGGTGCGTTTAGAATGGGCAATTTTGGCTACGTTGGGAATGCGATATGTTGCTAGTTTTTGCTCAATGTTGCTTCTGTCGCCACCTGCACATTTGTGGTACGTCGCCATAGTTACTTGTAAACATCAGCAACTGTTAGGAACAATTGCATGCCACTAGTTGCCAATCTAGACACACCTTTCTAAAAACACTTATGAGAAAATTGATTGCTAATGGAAATCATAATACCAATTGGAAAGTAACCTGGCTAATGGAAAGTAACCAATTTGTGGTTTTCAGGCGCCCAAGTTCCGTCCGTAATTCCTGGATTCTCGGTGATGCAGTTCCCTTGGCATGGTAAAACTTAAATATGCCTCTGTTATTCGTCAAGTACAATCCTTCAATCGATGTAACTTTTGACATTCCCACGTACACCAACTGCTGTTCCTGTTCCTTGCCATACTCGTACGCGATTTCAGAAAATGTGCCGCCTTGACTCTTGTGTACAGTAAGAGCATTCGCACCTACTAAAGGAAATTGTATACGTTTGCACTTAATGCTATTACTTAGCCTAATATTTGCAGATCGCTTTTCAATAGGTGTCCAATCGGGCTGAAGAACGTCATGCTTAGAGTACACAGCGGGCCTCGATTTGACCCGCAAGACCTTTCCAATGGAGTCGTTTTCAAATTTGAGCAATGATAATAAAGCACAGGTTGCGAGTATTTCACATATTAATATTTTGAACCTTCCTTTTTTTTATAATATTCTATCCGGCAAGTTGAAAGCATGTAAATGTTTGATGACTGATCCCGTATCCCGTCCCATTTTTACATCTTTTCGGCTTCTATAGGACTCACCTGTTATGTTAGGCGATACGCTGGCCTCTGCGTGCGCCGGAGCGGTCACCTCACGCAACACTTCAACGTTGGAGGGACCAGCTATTTCGTGCGATGCACCATCTAACGATGTATTGCCCACTTCAGAATACATTGAATCACTACGATTTCCTTTTCTTCTCAAATGGTAGAATTTACAGTTCTCTGCCACCGTCGACGCTGGCCTCTTGCTGGTCCAGTTAATAGGGTAAGCGTACCCTTAGTGGAGGTAGTACCAATAGTGGTGGTACTTGAATAAAATACGCCCATCACGAGATAAAACGCAATTATGCTTCTAGATAACGTTTATATAATCTGCACCTGGGTTATACACGTTTACTTGAAATAATCGTCTCTTCTCTTAGTGGTAAAATGAAATTTACAGAAATATTTGTTAAGATTTTCTGAATAAAATTTAAATTTGCTTAGCTGCTAAAATAGGTTCTGAATTTTATCTTTTTCTGATATTATTTATTCATGAATTCAAGAAATTGAAATCTGTCGAGCATATAAAGTGAGTACGCAAGCTCATGCAAACAAGCAGAACCAGTTTGTATAAATTTTTATTGCCGTAATTGAATATTTAATGTGTTGCCTCCATTATGGGCTCGCGATGCCTCCAATCTAGGGACCTCGGTAGCAACCATACCACCACTATAGGCAAACCAATGATCGAAGAAAAAAAAAATCTTTCTTTTTAACAAAATTTGAATTTTTAATGATTCCAAACGTCATTTTTAGTAAGATTAAGAATGTTTTAATCATATCGTGCGCGTGTGCATGTATATTTGTTCTGATATCACTGTATTTCGACCATAAATTTGAAATTTTACTACTAAATACGCCACTACTGGTACGCTTACCCTAATGCCTGCTCACGGACTCGCTTGCGGTATTTACGCATATATTTTGCTTGAAGCAGTTGAGACATTGTAGAATCAGATGCACAAAAGCACTCACTTCTCACTTAAATTGATTGTATGTTATTAATAACAATTTCATATGGTAACTATCGTGACGATTGAACGAATACTGTAGGGAATTTGAAAAAAATGTTCAACTTTAAGTGGAAATTCCAGAAGTTACATATAAAATACAATCTTCTAATAACAACTATACAAAAGGCTGACATTTTGTGATTCGAATGGTATGCAAGCCATAAAAATATATTCAGAATTGGCTGAGCTATAAGCGTTCAAAATCTATCACTTTGTCGTGTCGCGGTCATTTTTGCTTCTCCAACGTGCCACCCTATTAAAGTAAGACGTAGTCCTACGTCAAAAAGTCTTCTAGCGTCACAACAAAATCGATTTTCAATGCAATGCAATTCAATTCAATGTATACTATGTTCAATACATTACTGTTCGCTGAAATTGTTTTTTTTTGTTTCATTCTATTTACCTTCAGACGGAGCAAGCCCACTTCATGGTGCTGGTGCAAAACTGCTGTCACCTGTTCTTCATGACCAATTTCGGCATCAACTTTATTTTGTATTGCGTGAGCGGTCAAAATTTCAGGTAGGTACCTAAGCACTTGTTTACATTTTATAAAACACACACTCTCTCTCTGTCTGCGCTTTCACGCGAATATTTTTTCTGCTCGTTTTGCTTTCTTTTTTGAATAGATTGCTTCATGCATTTACAAAAGGCTTTTAATTCGTTTTCTATTCACAGGAAAGCCGTTTTCGGAATGTTTCGCAAGCGTAGCACGAGGCAAATAAATCAAGAGCAAGCATCCGGTACGCAAATCACAGGTGAGTCGGAGAACCATAAAACGATGCGGGGGGTATTAGAAGGATAGTTTTTAATTGTTTCGTTATTGTTCGAACATTTCGTGTGCGTTGCACGATCTGTTCGATTTCTGTGAAAAACAAAATCTATTTTTCAGTGTTATGATTTTGTGTGAATGGCTCTCTATCGATTTGATGCTCTTCCATTCAGCTTTTTATGCACCAGAATAATGGTGGTCATCATATTAAGTATTCGGACACCATTTTTACTATCTTTCTTATACTCCATGACATCAATCATCAAAAAAATATGCAGAAAGCTGTGAAAATGAAATCTGAAATAATGTTTTATTCTCCAGAAAGTTTTACAAGTATTCAATAGTCTCGGTATTCTTGTGACTCTGTATGTTTCTAGATATCCAGCGTAGGTTACAAAATGCTTTAACGTTTAAAGTAATCTGCTTTATCCTAATGTCCTTTTTGGAAAGGCAATTTGCTATTTAAATCTAGTTACTTTTCTGAGAAGGTGGCCTGTAATCCTATTTGAGGCACATTAATGCATTCATTATTCCGTCTGTCTTTATCTGAACGCCAACGCTAGCATAAGACTAGGGTTACCAAATCTAAACGTTTTAAGCACCTCCGTTATTGACTTCTAAACAATGTTAGTATACTGGACGTGGACATGGGGGTATTATAAGTACAGACAAAAACACAGAAAGTGCCAAGCTAGGAAGAAGCAAAAAGTTGAGCTCAATTCATGTTTATGCTGTACACGAGCGCTGTTTGTTGCCCGACCATGCTCATCCTCGTACTGCAATTTATGTTTTTTGCTGGTTATCCACAAATTGATCGGTCTCTTGTTCTGATGCCAGAAAAAGTGACTCTTCCGGAAAATCGGGCATGGCTACATGACGGTAACCCTACGTGTGTGAGAGGAAGAAAACCCCAAAGTATAACATCATAATTCACGTTACGGCTGCTTAGCATTCCCAAAGTGCTCTTTCCCGTCTTCACGTGGGAATCCTTGCCGTCCGAAACTAGTTCGTTTTTCGATCAATCACTCTTCTTCATGCTTACGCTTACTTTCTGAATCAACGAACCGAACCTGTCAACATGTTTTCGGGCCAGCTAAAGCTGTTTCCGATTATTCGCACTATTACTGATAAGTAAAAGAAAGCTTATGGAAAGAATCTGGATGACCCTGCTTGTCTCTGGATCCTTGCTTAGCTAGTAATTTTTACTCGAAAAGAGAGGTTATTTTTTACAGCATTTTGCTTTAACATTCACTTTTATTCTATTATAAAAAGCATTTGTCGTCGCATTTTCATGTTTTGTTGTTCAAATCAACTCAATCAAAAATCAACTCTTCTTGGATCGAAGCCGTTGGTCTTACGGTGTTTGGGATAAACGCGACCGCAATTCAAGGGGAGTTTCAAGCAAATTCACCAGATTTCTTAGGCGTCCCTCAGATATTGAATTAAATCACCTATCTTGAGAAAAAATCTCATTCATTTCGGAAATGATCAATTCGTTGAAAATGGTTTATAGTTTTATAGTTTCATTTTGTCAAGTATATAGTTTTATATGATTTTTTTTTTCAAATTTAAAGTGAGAACCAAATTCTATTCATTTCAAGAGGCATTTAAAATGAATTTCGATACTAGAAAATGACTCAATCAGAACCAGTGGAATCTGAAAAAGTATTAACTGCCAGAGGGCGCGGCCCCTTTGAAATAAAATCCTTGATGTCAGCGGATACCCACGCTTTGCTCCATTCGCATCAATCGTCCCGTTGGTACTGCGAAGCCTGTAATCAAAGCCCCAGAGCGAGATTTGATTTTTTTTTGCTCGGCACACAGATGGAGGTTTTTAATAGCTTATTTTTAGAATTGATTGCCTTCTGCACCGTATTAGATGCATTGATGCTCCAGAATTGCATATGCATTGCTTCCATCGATGTAACAAGTGTATTTTTTTTGACTTGAGACTAATCCTTGCAGGAAAGCAAGAATGTAAAGTCAATGTCTAAGAGAGGAAAAGTAGCCAAATTTTGAATGCTTATAACTAATTTATTTCTTGACGGATTAACGAGTACATTAGCATGGAAAAAGATTGCATATCAATAGCTGAATAGAAAGTGAAAGAATCAGAAGTGCTGTTTTTCAGACACGACCGTGTCGTAGGCGTAAAATTGTGGTAGGCGTTTTTTTGCGATATGATTTTGGTGAAAATTCGTATCTTCAATATTTTATTGGTTATTACAAGAGTCGCTGCGACAAGGCGGGCTTTATGGGGGCCCGTGCTACTACGGATCAAATTTTTACTCTCCGACAAATCCTTCAGAAATGTCGAGAGAACAAGGTGCCCACGCATCATATTTTCGTGGATTTCAGAGCAGCATACGATACCGTTGAACGTGAAGAGCTATGGCAGATAATGCACACGAGTACGGTTTTCCGAACAAACTGACGCGGCTGATCAAAGCTACTCTAGAATGTGTGATGTGCTACGTGCGCGTTTCGGGCTCCTTTCAAATCGCGCAGAGGGTTACAGCAAGAGGACGGACTGTCCTGTATGTTATTCAATATCGCTATTGAAGGTGTGCTCCGGCGAGCGGGCATCGAAACGAGAGGAACGAACTTCAGCAAGAGTGGCCAACTCCTAGCCTTTGCAGACCTCGACATCACTACTAGAAGCCGTGGGGCGGCAGAGGTAATCTACGCCAGACTAAAAACGGAGGCTAGGAGGATAGGGTTACAAATTAATGCGTTGAAAACCAAATATTTGGTAGGAAGAGGCTCCCCAGAAAGTAACGTTTGCCTCCCACGGATAGTGACTATTGACGGCGATGAACTAGAGGTGGTTGATGAGTTCGTATATTTGGGATCTCTGGTCACCGCCGACAATAATACGAGTAAGGAGATCCAACGACGCATTCAAGCTGGAAATCGAGCCTACTTTTCCCTTCGTAAGCCATTCTGTACGAATTTTCTCCAGAATTCCCGCACAAGATTCCTATGTGAGAAATCCCAGAGACTGTGTTCAATAAGCTACTGTTGGTACGAGCCCAGGCTTACCGTATTCTACCACCTTCTGCAACAATCGACTCTTCAACGACAAGGAAGACTAAGTCGCCCGCTGCCAAATTCTTTGCTCCGCCAAACTGACCTGATCCACGAAAGCACAGTCCTCGAGTACACACAAAAGAGCTTCTGCTTGAACTCCAACGACCGTCTCGTATCAAAGAAGCTAACGTATTCCCTAGCACTGCCGCCTGTAATTCAAGGTTTGGAACTGATAGGTACTGGTTTTATTGGAACTACTTTCACTCGACTAGTCACCAACACACACCGGATTGTACCTCCTACCACCGCTCTAAAATACGCTGCACACCCATAAGCACCTTTACTGGCATGTAACAGAAGATCTTCGACCTGGTTAATTCTAGTATCTCTGATGTAACTCCGAGGAGCTTTGATGCAGCTAAACTCGTTGCTTTAGGTTGGACGGTTAACCCCTTGCGGAACCGGTTAGCACTCCTCGCTTGCAGCGATCGAAAACAGAAATACCGTTTTTGTTTTTAACCTGGGTTAGTTCCAACTTGACCATTGAATAAACAAATATGTTCGAGAGAATAAACAAACGTTTTCGGGTTGTCCGTGTATTGCGTACAGCGGGGTTGAAACTGTGAAAAAACCTAGAGCGAAACCCGACGTCTAAAAAGTTCAACCTAGAGCGAAACTAAGTTCATCCTGAGTGAAAAAACAAACGTTTTGACAGCCGTTCGATTGGAACTAGGGCGAACCTAGGTTGGATCTAAGTAAAAACAAAAACGCTAAAAGACGTCCTCTCCAGGCTCCGACACGATTCCTGAAACTCGTTCGGTTTGCGCGTTCTTGTCCCTGCTGAAGTGGACGGCAGGATTCACCTTTTGCTGGTTCGTCGCGTCCATAAGCTACACTGTGGGAACATCAGTAGCATACATTGGATGTCCCCACAGAACGCAATTCGCCGTTCGCGAAGCTGCTTGATTACTAACGGCAGAGACTGCAACATCTCCGATCCTTTGAGCAATTCGGCGATGAGCGAAACGTCATTCATCGAAGCTGGCACGTCCCACACCAGACGCACTTTTTTTGATTTCCGTGGGTTGACCACCGTGTTAAATAGAAGATAACAGATCGCGCTCTTTTCCTCCTTTGTGATTTTATGCACGTAGCTCTTTTTTCCCTGTATGGACTCATCATTGCGACCAGTATGGTTGATCTATTGTGATATCGCCCGGGTGTTTGTTGTATAACCCGCACTGCATTTATTTTAACTATAATCGCTATTGATTGAGCGATATGCTTATTGAATTTTATGCGTGCTTGTGTGTAATTGGGTACCCTTCCTTCAAAGCTTTTTTCTACTTCACCTGCTTCGTTCCACATGACAGCGCGCAGTCCCCAATTCTCGGGTAATTTTTCAAATAGACCTAAGTGACATTGAGTGATTCTCTTCGTGTCTCCTCCCTTCCGCTTTTAATGCATTTTAACACAGCAGCTTTGCATGAATCAATTGTCGGAGTCACTAGTTAGCTTACTGTTTTGAAAATTTTCTTTTCTATGCAGTTATGTAGCCGTGAAAAGCGGAAGAGAGGAGACGCGAAGAGAATCTTTCATTGTTATTTAGGTCTATTTGAAAAATTACCCGAGAATTATAGCCATCCCTGGCGTGGATAAGCCAGGCCATTTAACTATAAGAGTCATTTTTGCACTGTCAATAGGCCATATCGGGATAATATAGAATTCAGCATGAAGGAAGGGTGATGAAGGGCCTGAGAATAAACCCATGCTAAAGTCACTTTGACATCGAATGGCCTGATTCTACTAAGATTCGAACCCATGACCATTCGCTTGTCAAAGCAGACTCGGTAATCTTGCGGCTAAGCCCCCCCCCCTCACGTAACCCTTCGCCTCGTACTCTGCAATTTTCTGGTGAACGTTTTGTTGGAGTTCTGGATGCTACCCCAGTTTTTTTAGCAGCACTTTCATCCATTAAGTACTGGGCTGATGATCCTTGTTGTTGATTGGTTCAACGGAATGAACGTTGACGAAACTTTCCGCAACAGAAGTACAATTTGCCAGTCCGTAAATGGTCCATCCTAGCTTCGTCCTCACAGCTGTCGGTTGACCAGGTTCGCCCGCGCGGGTTTCCAATGAAATGAACACGTACAAGTTATCTAACTCTATAATCATGCGAGGTTCCTCCAACGCGTGGCTCATCACCGGTAAGTCTTTCAGGTGTGAGTAACGATTGGCGATCTCCTCGTACGGCATGACCTAAGTCGGCAACTTCAACGTTGCCACCGAACGAGCGTTTAAATGGCAGCATTTCTCGGGATCCTTTAGCTCACAGCTTGAGATCGAACTTCTTCTACCGGTTCTCATAGCGTTTCACATTGCCCGTCCAGGTAACGACTAGAGGCATAGTAACACCCTCCGCGCTCAACTCGTTGACGATGCACTCCTCCACAAGCGTAGTGGATGACCCTTCATCCAGAAAAGCGAGCATATCCATCGCATATTTAGTTCCAAAAATAGAGTGTAACCGGTGTTCGCCTTGGCTCCCAACTACGTTACAGCCTAAGTAACAATTCCAAGTTTTATTACGTTTGTATAGTGGTTTTCATGACCAATGTCATAAAACCGGTGACATAAAACTGTGAGCTCCATAACTTTCTGATGACCGCTATAAAACTGCTTTCTGACCAAGTGGCCCACTCCTCAGAATGTTTTCATAACCGCTAAAAGAATCAGGTTATAAGTTCAAGTATCACACTCTGCTGAAAGCAGCAATAAAACCTGTTAAACTTTCACTACTTGACAGCCTTCGACATAATTTAAAAAAGCTTTACGCTTTACGCTCTGGCGAAGGCTAAATAAGTGCGCCAGCTATAACAACTTGAAAATACATCCGTGAGCAGCAAAGTTAAAGTTTTACTGTCAGATTATTCTAATCAATTTGGTTTATAGTGACCATAATAAAATATCCCATAGAATATTTAATCAATTTTGAGCAATTTCGTTGGTTTGCAGCATATGCGCAGGATAAAATTAGCGTGTATCTGAAATTTTGCAATTTTCGAAAACTGGTTACTTTAACAAAATGAAAATATTCAGTTAGTCAATCTCAATTTCTTGCAAAATCATTTTAGTTACTTCCTGTGACAGGAAAACCGATTCATAATAACTTTCTTTCTGCAAAACACTTTGCTTTAACGAATTTATGTTTGCGAGCTAAAACAAAATACTATAATATGGCTTCGCATAAAAAATGATTTTGGTGTTGAACTTTAGCATTCTTCATAATAGCAGCAAAAAAACTGTTTGGTCGGGGTGTTACCGTTTTAATAGCTCTATGAATCTAACAGATTTCTGACGGTTTGACAAGCAACCGCTATAAGATCAATTTTAATTGATGTGCCATTTTGTATTGCTACGCCACACTTATGGTAAGTTTATAGGAGGCGTGGTGCAGCCAACAAGTTTTAACGTGGTAATATAAGCAACCACATTTGCTTAAATTTGCTTTATTAACAGTTTTATTATGGTTTTCTAGCTAGCTATAAGTATGTTTGGACTCGTATCCTCTTGGTATTGCGCAATACCACAATAAAACCAGACATTTGCGTAAACATTTGCGAGCTACTATTGACTTGGTTTTACTTTTCCGAAAAACGGAGCTTCGCATAGACCAAAAGCAGAAAACTCGGAAACTTCCGATACATCCGAATCGGAAACGATGTCGTTCATAAAGTCCGTGAAGACCCGTAGCGGCGTTCCTGTCTTTTCCTGTTTGAACCGGACCCAGTCCAACTTGTAATTAAGCGGTAGTTCTTTCCCTAACCACCAGTTCATTCACTAACATAGGATTACTGAGATTACCCGATAAGTGAGCTGCCACGAGGTGATTTGCTTCACCGTTATCCCAAACCAGATGAACGTTTGAAAATGATCGGCTCTCGGGGCTGGAGCACTGCGTACTTTCAACAGTAGCATCTTCTAGAGCTTTTCGGGTTTTACACTACCTTGCAGGCTGTCTCGGAGCCACTGCAAGTTGTCCAAATTTGAGAAACCACACGCCTGCGTAAAATACTAATAGCTGCTGATGAAGATAGGCCGCAGCTCCGGTTCATCCTTGAAGATGGGTAGATTGTTGGAGAGGGCTTCTCTAGCCGCTATTTGTTCCTTGGACAACGTATTTCGCGTTCTTTTCGACGGTTGCTTAATTTGCGGCAGCCTTTTCGATGGCGACTGCGTCGGTTGTTTACCAGCCAACAGACGGAAGAGCTATTTTCGTTCTTTTCGAGACAGCTTAACTTCCCTCGCGCTTCTTCCTTCTGCATTATTTTTTTCCTCATTCGTCGAATCGTACTTCGGCACTCGACATCTTCATATTCCCTGGCTTCTTCGGAAGAACTGTCATCTTTATATTTTTTCATCGCTTATCCGCAAATTCGGGACACTTTTCACCGAACTTTGCCACCGAATGGGCCTGCTACTTGCTTTTCAGTAACAGTTACGGATGCCTTACCAGTGGTCTGCTTCTTCAGCCAAAATTTGACTTTTTAATCGATGGAAGGTTCAGCTTCATCTGCTTCTCTTTTTCTGGTTCTCTTCTGGTGCCTTCCGAACCTTAATGATAGAGGCTTGCACGTTCAATCGTTTTTCAGAAAAACCAGATCGCCACACTGGAATCTAAGGTTTCGACCGCCGCCTGAATCAGGCACAACACATTCCTTGCCTTCACCAGGCCAACGCTCTTTGATTTTTTGCCGTTACCTATACGCGCGCTGCTGGGCCGCTTGGGTCTCCTTAACTGAATTGACTTCACCACCCGGGTCGCCGTCGAATGATGATTTCTCTGGTGTTTCCCGATCCATCTGTGAGTCGAATTTTCCTGGATTATGCTCATCTGTTAGCGGATCTGCTCTTGCTGCGATGCCATCTCGATAGCCACATAAAAGATTGTGAAAGCGTTTGATTTAGTTATCTGAAGGGTTGATCATCACGATCTTCACGTTTGTCTAGAGTTGTATGGCTTGTACGTTCTGTAGCCCAAACATAATTAACTGGTGCGGTGCGGGTGGAGTGGGGTAGGTTGGTTAATTTGACCGTTAATTTATTTTTAGTTAGACGAATATGCTCGCCATATTTGAGATCTCTAGTCGAGATTTCATCGTACATCTGGCGAAAGCCGGGAGGTTACGGTGTGCCGGTCACGTCGCAAGAATGCCCGATTATGGGTATAAACGTCCTTAAGAAATTATGTTTTGCTACCATATTCATGTCCCTAAAGCTGGCAGTACAAAGTTAGCAGAACATTAGCAGCACCATTCAGTTAATTGATGCTGAATTAACACTAATTAATGCTCCTAACGACTAATTTAATGTTCCATTGTTTCATAGGAAAAACAATGCACTGCTAGCTTTAGACAAAGTTTGCAGGACAATGTTCGGAAATCGCACTTCCGGTGCTGATAGAGCTACCCTAGTATGACCATAATTTAATGTTCATTTAATGCTCCAGGAAAAACATAGTTTCGGTGCACCGGAAGTGCCATTTCCGAACATTGTCCTGCTAACTTTATCTAAAGCTAGCATTGCATTGTTTTTTTTTTATGAAACAATGGAGCATTAAATTCGTCGGTAGGAGCATTAATTAGCATCAATTAATTGAATGTTGCAGCTAATGTTCTGCTAACTTAGTACTACCAGCTTTAGGGGCATACCATATTCGACGTTTCGGTGGTTTTATTCCACCTTTTTCAATGCGTTTTTTTTCGTTTTAGAAGAATGACTTGGATGAATAACTTACAGAGGCTGTACGTTTTGTTGTCTGGTGTATGCGTGTATCTGCTTTATGATCGTCCGTGTAATTTACAAATGACACATTCCGCCGTGACGTTACAACGCTTTGACTCTTCTTTGCACAGTATTTGTATTTCAGCGGGGAAAATCGTTGAGAAAAAACCCCCAAATATTATTATATATTTGGAAAGAGCATAAAATTTCCTATTAAAAGTGAACAAATTAATACCATTTGCTTTACCCAGATTGTTTTGGAAAGCAAAAATGTAGCGTGACTTTACAACGCACCAGAAATTCGTCTTTTGGTTCTTCTGTTGAGTAACATGAAAATTCTGCACCCTTTCAACCCTTTTATCTAAAGACTTTCTTCCATGATTTGATAAGAGATGAATACTGAACAACTTGCCATTTTCAGAATTCCGATAATTAGTGAAGTTAACTTTTAAACAGCTTTTACTTTTGGTGACGTTACAACGCTTTGCTTTACACAGAGGGTCGTAGCTCCGTTGTAATGTCACGAAAAATCTGTTCAGTTAATATTCGTTAATTATCGCTATTGCTGCCTTCTGTACATAAGGGATAATCCAAAAACGTGTTGTTAATTTGTCTTTCACTATTTTGCCTACGCAATTATGGGGTTGTTCACAAATTACGTCGCGCAGTGGGAGGGATTCTAAGAAGACATTAGTAATAGCATCGGAACCTTTAAACATAGCATAATGGTTGCTTCAGAAAAGTTTCTTCATTTAAAAAGCACTTTCTAGTACTATTCGGATATTTGGGTGTCCTCTAGCAGATATAAAAAATATTTTCTCTATTTTAAGTCAGAAATAATTG
This sequence comes from Sabethes cyaneus, assembly GCF_943734655.1. NCBI lineage: Eukaryota > Metazoa > Arthropoda > Insecta > Diptera > Culicidae > Sabethes > Sabethes cyaneus. The sequence continues at coordinate 186,908,094 of NC_071354.1, read as the reverse complement.
CTGTCTACAGACAATTTGTAGAAATCTAATTTTAAGAAACGTTGTTGAATACTGAAGGTTTCTATTTCTTACATCAAAAAAGTTATAGAGCCAAACTCTTAGGTACACCCTTCAAAATAGTTTTTTTATCTAGCTCTTTAATAACGCTTCGTATGCCTTGCAAATGTTCTAAGAAATTGGTAATCTAATTAAACTGCACATTTTTGTCGAAGATAGTAGAGCTCTATCTTTTTCCCTTTAGAAGCAATCACTGGCTTTTTTATTTTTACATGTACCCTTACGGGGGTGTATCTCGGGGAAGAGCAGCTATGCGCAGCTAATGTCACTTGTTTTGCGTGAGTTAATTTATGCTGTATTCTACCATGTTCAACTGAGTGTAGAACACTTTGAAAATCTAAAAAAAGTTATTATGAAGGCAATCGTAGGTGAACATGTAGAAATAAAAGAAACAAGGGACAGCTCCTAAAGGGAAAAAGATAGATCTCTACTATCTTCAACGAAACTGTGCAATTTAACTCTATTACCAATTTCTTAGAACATCTAAAAGGCGTACGAAGCGTTCTTAAAGAGATAGATCGAAGAAAAAACTGTTTTTAAGAATGTCCCTAAGAGTTTGGCTCTATAACTTTTTTCATGCAAGAAATGAAAATTTTCAGTGATCAACGAAGTTTCTTAAAATTGGTTTTTCTACAAATTTTCTGTAGACAGTAATCATTTCTGACCTGAAATAGAGAAAATATTTTTTGTATCTGGTTAGGGACACACTAACGTCCGAATGTTTTTTCATCACTAGAAAGTGCTTTTTAAATGAAGAAACTTTTCTGGAGCGACTATTATGCTAAGTTACAAACTTTCATCAAGAGATCTCTGAAGCAAGTGCGTTTTTTTAGAATTCCCTATAGCTCCTTGGAACTGAATCTATTTTGACTGTGAAAGACGCCCTGGTACTCTGCAAGCGGCCATTCGCGTCTGAATGTTGATTTAACCTTGTTTACCTTTGCGCTCGGCATGGAATGCATAAAATTTTTAATAAACTTTAAGTGATATCCCAATCCTTCCTCTTTTCAGAGCCATTGGACCCTTCGTTCTGGTTCTGGTTTCAAAATTCATAAAAACAAGCTGCTAAAAACTGGTATAATTATATACGGAGCATTGCTAAAATGAAGAATTGAAGATGAATTGAAAGTAATTAAAAGTGTCAATGTTTTAATTATCCAGCAGTATAAAAACTTTTCAATGTGTTACCATCAGTCACTTTTTCATGAACATACCACAATATTTTTTGTGAACATCCCTTAATGAGACGGCGATTCGACGTCAGGCACGATTTGTCAATACTGACTGAAATGATTAGAACATGCATTCTGTTGCATTTCCTATAGGAAATGTTGTTCAATTTCAATCTATTTCCAATTTCCATTTAAATTGGCTAACCTTCTACCCTATATTTAAAAGGAAAGTATAAATAAGGCTTCAAAAGCGACCGTCATGTTGAATTAATCGAAGCCCGTTACATTGACGCTATTGATGCATTGAGCGAATCGGAGCTACTTCAACTGAATGCCCGGCTCCACTGCTTCGTAATTGAGTGGGGATCCGCTGTTGAAGGTGACTTTGTCGTACGGACCCTGAATATGCGATTGACAATAAAAATGCAACGCTTTGACATAAAACAAAAAAGGCCGCTTCATGGTATTGTACAGCTCATAAAGGTGTAAATTTATTCCATAATGTAGGCGTTTTGGTCATGAAAATATTTTATGATCACTGTGAATCATCACGGAAAAATAATAATTAAATTCTGTGCCCGGGGTGAAGCCTAATCACGACAGGCACCCCTGTTTGGGATTCCAATTGATGATTTAAATAATAATTTACGCTTTTTTGATCTTACAGAAACCTTGCTTTTTGCTTTTTACAGTCTTTCAACATGATGAATTGAATATAATTTCAAATCAAATTCCCTCGGCTTTTCACGCAGTCATTGGCACTTTTTGGTTATTGTCTTTGGCTGCAACGCAATTGGTCCTGGTCCTGGCAGGATCATGACGATGCGGGTGAAATTCACAGCAGTAGAATAGAAATGTATTTCGTAACAAGAGAGCCATGCCCGCCTAGCGCCGAGTTGATTGTCCAAATTGCAACTAATCAAAACGTTCGCAGCGGTGGATTTTGTCATGGGAATCAATTGTGAAACGAGACATTTTAGCAGTGGAAATGCCATCGTGGAGTTGGATTCATATATTTTTTGTTTCACTGATCACTGAACAGTATGACTGACTGCCTAGCTGACTGCGTACGCAATCGTTTGACCCTTTTGGCACGCAACAGTGTAGTTATTTATTGCAATTTTCCAGTGATTGAGAGTGAATTTGAAGCGCTTTTAGACGTCGCAGGCAGATAGGAATGTTTTAAACTGTAGCGCTCGTTTTGTCTTTCGTTTGCCTACATACATACTGGGATACATTCCACAATTCAGATTCAAACTGGCATCGCGAAAAATGAAAAGGTTATGAGCGTATGCATAGCTATATCCCTACTCTGGCCGAATGATCAAAAACTCAGAGTAGATGAACAATTGCGAACGAAATTGGCTTAACAAAAAAAATGGAGGTTGAACTCACAATATTAGATTTTTTTTTGCACACAGCGAAGTTCAGGAAAGAGTGAAGTTATCCGACTCTGAACCATTGGGTATAAATATATTAGGGGTTTGTTCTGAGAATTTTGATTGAAAGGTGAAAATCAACATGCAAGTTTTCCTTGTGCTTTGAAATTAAATAGAAAGGTTGAAAAAGCTTTTATTACAATTTTGCACTCTATGACCTGTTGTTTGCCAATATGGAAAAGAAACAAACTAGAATGATTGTAATGGAATTTTTAAACAATAAACAATAAGACGAAAACTGGATGTTTTCCCGATGTTTCGACCCTTTGTTGGCGGTTTTTTAAGGGGTACTGTGGTAAAACACATTTTTAATGTTAGTATCACCACAGACTAACAGATGTAACACTGAAGCCTCATTCCATCGTCAATAAAAACGATCATTTCAAATTTTCGCTTAAACTAATAGCGTTGTTGTTTTTGCTTAGATCCAACCTAGGTTCGACCTAGTTTCAATCGAATGGCTGTCAAAACGTTTGTTTTTTCACTCAGGTTGAACTTAGTTTCGCTCTGGGTTGAACTTTTTAGACGTCGAATTCGCTCTGGGTTTTTTTTCACAGTTTCAACACCGCTGTAAGCAATACACGGACAACCTAAAAATGTTTGTTTATTTTCCCGAAAATGTTTGTTTATTCAGTGGTCAAACTGGAACTAACCCAGGTTAAAAAACAAAAACGGTATAAGACTCAAACAACAGTCGGTGCGCTAGAACGCCGCTCACCTGCGTTGGCGCTGTTGTCAAATAATACACAAGTAAATTTATAGCATTACTAAATTTATAGGTAGTCTGCGTAGCGCGAAGACTGCACCAGGTGATGCTAGTATTTTTCCAAGTTTTAGGGATGTCATGGAAACGATGTTTTGTTAGAAAATTTGATCAAAGTGTTACGTTTGTTAGTCTGTGGTATTACGTTGCTTACATTTGAAGCCGTTGCTTACATATCGTTCACGTGTTTTGTTCTACTATGAAGGATGTACTTGTAACGGTTATAAAGGGTAGTACTTGGTGCATAAGCTTGAGGCCGGAGTGAAATTTTGTTTGCATTATCAATCATAATAAATCTTTTAAACATTAATCAAATTCTCTTACTTTAAATATTAAAAAAAACTTGTTCCTGCTTTGTAACTATACTGCGGACACTAAGCGCTTCTTTTTAAACTGCCATTAAACAAATTTACTAACTAAACTAAAGCTTACAATAAAAAATTATTTTACCACAGTACCTCTTGAAAAAGCCACCAACAAATTATCGAAACTTTAGATTTCTCCGGAGACTGTTCTGCCGCATATTAATATTTAGTCTATTAATTTTTTGAGGTTCATATTTTTTTTAACCCTAGAGCGGTCGCGTTAAAAAAAGTTACGTAAGCGGTCGCGTCGTGTACTGAGTACACGGCGAATAATACTGCCTATATTTCAGGACTGACATGAGATAGAAGGTTGCGGTTTTCGACAAAGTTGTTTATCTATTTAAGACGCATCTGGAAACGAACAATAAAGTTTGAAAACTGATCCGCTAGATGGCGCAAATGACAACCAAAACAAATGATTCTAGAATCTCGATGCTAGATTCTCTAAAATCTCAGGACTGAGAAGAGATAGCAGCTTGCTGTCTTTGGCAAAGTTGTTTATCTGGACGAGGTCAATCTGACTGCGGACAATAAAATTCGGAACTGATACGATAGATGGCGCTTATAACAAGCATATTGATTTTTTTTGGAATATCTCAGAGTCGTGACGAGATAGAATGTTATTGTGTTCTACAAAGTTATTTGTTCGAACAAAACACATTTGGTAATGCATAACAAAGTTTGAAACTGTCTCACTAGGTGGCGCACGTGGTCAAATTATAATCTTATGATGATATCTCATGACCATGATACGATAGAAGGTTGCGGTTTTTGACAAAGTTGTGTGTCTAGACAAGACGAATTCGAAAATGTTGGGTTAAATTCGAAACTGTCCCGCTAGATGTCGCAGTTGGTAAAATCATATTTCTTTTTGTGATATCTCAGCTTATGTCGAATAAACGGTAAAATGGCTTATCTGGTCTGGAAGAGAACACCAAAATGTTTGCAAATAGTATTCTTTTGGCGATTTTCCCAAAACAGAGTTTGTGAATCATCGACAGTGTTGACAAACTGAATAATGCACATATCTCACCTAGAGATACATGATACTTATTCAACTTACCCAAGGAGCACACTTACGATACTTTTATTTATACCAATTTATTAATGACTCACATTCGTTGTATAACAATCAGTTGTACAGTTTTATAATGAGTATGTTATTAAGGAACTTTGCTATGGTATGTTGAGGTAATGCTTTAAACATTAGAATGTTAGAATTATGTTGACACTTACCATAAAACAATACAAAACGAGCATTTGTTTGTTTTATTTCCTGCTATGATAATGAGAATGAAAAATGTGCATTAGATTCCTAACAATCCCGTAATATTCTTATTACGGTCACTTATATCATACAGGAAATAACACACACGTAATACAAGGAAAGAGTAAAGAATTCGAGCCCAATGAAAAAAGTAAGCTGTATACAAATGAGTATCAAGAGAGTGCACTTCAGTCGTGTTGTCGCGTTAGCAAAACAAATAGCTTTGGTTCTATCATCACGCACACGTTAATAATTGCAAGCATCAACGTTGCCATTAAGCCTGCCCGTCATGTTTGCTCCGGGCTACGATGCTGGCCCAACAAGCCAGTCGTCGTATGTTCGAGTCTCGACTGGGCGGTGCCGCTTCAGAGTTAATAGGATCTTTGCACTAGCCCAGTGATTTTTCTGTACTCTAATAACCGGCAGCGAAGTATTTCGATAAAGAAGGGTCAAGTTCTGAAGCACGTTTATACCCATGCATGGTTTTGCTTTGCTAATAAATCTAGATTTCACCAGATTTTTTTATTGCATGCCAGACAAAGTTCAAAATCTTCCAGATATTTAGTAATGTCCCAGATTTTTACTAGATTTCTGTTTCTCCGTTCTGCAAAGGAGTCATCACTCCTAATTTTAGACAACATTTTATATCTACGTTGAACACAACTGGCAAGACATTTCCCGAAAAAGTCCTCCCCATCGGTCAAATTGATCGCCAGATTTTGGCCAGACATTTATTCGTGTTTACCAGATTTTCGAATAAACCTATTAGCGACCCTGGGAAGAATAGGGACTCAAACACTCTAAAATATTTTTGAAGAATGTTTCCGTCACATTCCGGCAGCACGGGTTTCCAGGAATCTTTTCCTGGTGATATTTCTATATAGACGATGTAGACGACGAAATTGCTTCGTCAAAAGCATTTTGATCAGTCTGTGCTCTTCATCTTGTCTTTTGATAAAAGTTGAAGCAATACGTATCAATTGCTTCTGTCAGGGAACCATAAAAATAGCTGTTGATTGGCTGGAATTGACAACGCAATCAATGATAAAAGGACAACGATGCGTTATCTAACGTGTTTTGACTACAGAAACCACTTTGTAGCGAACAGCAGTGTTCTATGTCATCATGGTTCCGCAATATTCCGAAAATAATTTGATTTTCTCATCATCTCCACCTACTACTGACTTAATCCCGAATTTTATTTACCATCATCGGAAGTATCTTGACCTGATAAACAACTTTGTCGAAAACATCAACCTTCTATCTCGTCATGGTTCGGAAATATCGCCAAATGAATTAAATTTCACCGTACACTCCATCTAGCGGACTAGTTCCAAACTTCAGAGTTCGTTACCAAATGCGTCTCGGGTTTACAAACAACTTTGTAGTAAATAGCAACCTTCTAGCTCATTACGGTTCTAAAATATTCCAAAATGAATTTAATTTCTTCATTATTAGCGCTATCTAGCGAATCAGTTCCGAACTTTGTTGTATATCACCGGATGTGTCTTAACTAGATAAGCAACTTTGTCGAAAGTCGCAGCCTTCTATCTCTTCACAAACTTGAGCTATTGCCCGCCGTGTACTCAGTACACGACGCGACCGCTTGTGTAACTTTTTTCATTTCAAAAAAGTTACGTTAGTGGTCGCGCTGGTGTACTGAGTACACGCGCGCAGACACGCCATTTTCACAAGCATCTTTCGACCACTTCTTTCATTTCTTTTTGCTATATTTTGGCATCATTAGAAAGAGGAAGAGTAGATCTTCGAATACAACCAAAACCTGGTGTGATTTGATTAAAATTTCGATGATTTTTTCGCGGTTTTCGAAAACGCGTGTACTCAGTACACTAGCGCGACCGCTCTAGGGTTAACATTGCCAGATTTAAGTAATAATTTGGGTTTTAATTTAAGGCAAAAATTGGCATTTAAGACAAAAATTGGTTTTGAATGCTGCAATAAGAGTACAATAAAACTCACATTGATGCTTGGGTAGTTATTCACTCGGTAACTGGCTCTAGTTACTCTGGAAAGTGTTTGAGTCAGCCACGTAGCCAAGGAGGGGGGGGGGGGGGGGGGGCTGGGGGCTTTGCCCCCCCCCCTGAACTATTTTGGCTTACATTTAAAAAAAAATTTCAATGCAGAATAACAATACAGGGATACCTCGATATAAGACAATTTATAATTTCTAAAAGTTGTCTTATATCGAAATTGTCTTATATCGAAACATGGTTTTTTCAAAAAAAAATTGCATTAGCGGTCGCCAGTTTTGCTCTGTGTTATGTGTTTACGGTTTTCGAACTATTTATTATTGTTTAAACTATTAGTTTTTTAGTATTTTTGGGGTTATTTTGAAATAATGAACATCTTCATGGCACCGATTTCAGAATGGAAAATCAGCTCTGGTATTGTTAACAGCTATCTCAAAGGGATTTATTTCGATGTAAGACAAAATTGTCTTAAATCGAATTGTCTTATATCGAGGTTGTTTTATAACGAGGCTGTCTTATATCGAGGTATACCTGTACACCAGCTAAAACTGAAGCACAAGTATATTTTTGATGAGTGCACCTTTGAATAATACATCGTTTTGTATCTCTCATACACACTTCGAAAAAATCTTGTAATTTTACGTTTTCTGACATGCACATAAATGAAACATCGCAAATCATATAAAATTACGTGTTATTTCACTTAGAGGCTTGTTTATTACGTTTGGATTGATGTAAAAATACAGCTTTAAACACGGTTTAGGCTGTTTACGTTTTATTCAATGGAAAAATACATCGAATATCAGTTTACGTTGCGTGTGAGATTCATTTTTTCGTTCTGTATAGTCTTTGAAAATGTTCAACTATGTAGGTCTTCGTTACTCGGAACATTCGGTATGGACAAAGGGGACCAAATAAGGACATGGAATGGAGACTTGGTACCTGGAACTGCAAATCGCTAAATTTTGTTGGTAGCGACAGGGTGCTGCCCGACCAGTTATAACCCTGAAAATTTGGCATCGTGGCACTGCAGGAGATCTGTCGTAAAGGCGAGAAAGTGTGGAGGATCCGTGGCAGCAAAGCCCAATTTTTCCAGAGCGGTGGAACGACTAAAGAGCTGGGAACGGGCTTCGTAATGTTGGGTAAATTGCAGGATCACGCAATGGACTGGAAAGCGATCAATGAATCAATGAGAGGATGTGCGTGTTTAGGATAAAAGGCCGTTTCTTCAACTGCACCATCAGAAACGTATATTGGCCACAGGAAGGTAGACCCGATGATGAGAAGGAAGCGTTTTATGCCCAGCTGGCGGCAACGTACGACAGCTACTCACGACAAGATATCCAGATCGCCATCAGGGATATGAACGCCTAGGTTGGCAGGGAAGCAATACATAGTCCGGTGATCGGGCCCCATAGCCTGTTCCCGATCTGGAAGAGATCCGCCGAGAAATTCGTCAGCTGAAGAATAGGACTACCGGTCTGATTAGCGCTTTGTACATCGTCAGCTTTGAGCGGCGCATGCTTCTTGATCGAAGCATCTTGCGGAGGGAAAAGTAAGCTCGATGCGAGAGTACTAGAAGCTATGCAGTCTTTAAAAATCCTGTAAAACATTCTTCTCAACGGCAAACTAATTAGCAGAAATCATAGAAATCATATTGTACGCAAACTTTTCAAAACCATTAGAAAGTTACTTGTGTTACATGAATACTTAGTTAAATTAATTAATTAATTAATTCGGAAGAAAATTCTGTAACATAAGCATTAAATATATTGCTTAAATAAATGGTTTTCTGCATAATAACTTGGCCTTTCTCCAGTGGCGAGTGAACCTCTTAGGTTTGAAACTTCTCTAATAAAAAAATTGCTTTGCTTTTGAGCTTTTGAGAAAACAACAATCAAAATACAGCTTACAAGAAGTTTTGTTGGAAATGTGCTGGAAAAAATATACCCGAAAAAGTTTTTTTAAGTGTTTTAGGATTGATTTTTTGTGTATCAAATAAAACAGAAAAAGGCAGTAAAATGCATGTAACCTTAGTTTTGGACCACTATTTTATAACACAGACAAATTTTATTTTCTCTCAATTTCGCTATAACGCTTTTTTTTTGTTTCAAGCCAGAGCCAGAGAAAAAAGAAAAAGCAGACAAAATTTTATTTTTTCAGGCATCTATTTTTCTTCTTTTTCATTTTTCTCTGGCTGTGTTTCGTTTAGAAACCTGAAAAGTTATAGAAGTCTTTGCCAAGCTTCTACCAACAAAATAAAAAACCCGAATTAATCCACCTAGCGGTGTGACCTAGCCTTTCTACTCCCGCAATAATTATTTTTTATTTTCCTAGGAACATCTATAATTAACTTGACTATATTTTTAAATATCCGTTCCGTTCCTTATTATTCAAAATTCTTATATCTGAAAAAAAAGGTAATATCTTAATCTGAAAAAATAACTGAGTAGAGCATTAGATATGAAAACGAAATAGTGAAATTGGACAATAAACAATAAGACGAAAATTTGATGTTTCCCGACGTTTCGATACTTTATTGGCAGTTTTTCAACTGCCTGTAGTAATATATATTTTTAATATTAGTTTTTAAACATGCTTCAGATTGTATTGAAACAAAAACAATTGCATGAATTTCAGTTATTTATTACAGAATTCAAAATCTTTTCTTACACAAATATAGCATTTTCCTCATACTTTTGAGACAAAAAAGGGATAAAATTATTTGTCACGATTTCGAAGGAATTCTCGAACTTTTCCTGTAATATGGCTCATTAGGCGGCGAACACTTTCTTCGTTCATCGTTTTGGTTATTTTATTCCAACAGGTCTTCATCTGATTGATATCTTTGACATTTTTTCCCTTTACCTTGAGTCTCCTCTTCATGATTGCCCAGTATTCCTCAATTGGGCGGAACTGGGGGTAATTGAGTGGGTTAAGGTCTTGCAACAAGTTGGACCCCTTTCTCTGCATACCATTATTGAACGACTTTGCTGTAATGACAGCTTTCCCAACACTGACCAAAACATCACGGGATGGTGGTGGAATCGAATGCACGGCAAAATTCGTTTTTGGAAACACACCTTTTGGTACAGTTCCGACGTCATTGTCTTATTTGTAACGAAAACTTTCGTTTTTCTGCCACAGCTGAAAATGCTCTGCCAAATCATAATTTTTCGTGCAAATTTGTCGGCAAAAACAAATTAAAATTTGCTTGGAACATCCCCCCGAGCCGTTGCCAAATGAAATGTTTGACCTGGCATTTGCCCGAAGTCAGTCTTGACATAGGTTTCATCGTCCATCAGAAGACACCCGTCGAACTTGATTAGCACCCGATCGTATAGCTTTCGAGCACGGATTTTGGTCACACTATTCTGTTTTATGGTTCGATTTGGCTGTTTGCTACCTCGATATGACTTGATTCCTTTCCGGCGTCGAATTGTCCTCACGGCACTATGGGCAGCACCGAATTTTCTGGCCAAATCACGGTCCGACAGATTGGGATTCCTCTTGATGGTCTTCAAAATCTTACCACGCAGTTTTCGATCGACACTTCCACTCCGATGATTAGCTTGAGGCTTCCGAATTGTCGTCAATGTTTCCTTATACCGTTTGATAGCGCGCCATACGGTATTTCTGGGGAATTCAAATTTTCCAAATAACTGTGCACAATTTTTTCCCTTCTTTCGTCTTTCATGTTTTTTGTTTACAAAATACGGAATGTCAAAAATACATAGGTGAAGCTATCAAAATTTCCGACACGTGGGCACCAAGAACTTCTAAATCCGTTCACGAAGTGCGCCACAATATGAGCAAAAGTTTGTTTCAATTCTAAATGAAGCTTCAAGCAAACTTTACGTGGCTTACATTTGTAGTCGTTGCTTACATATCGTTCACGTGTTTTGTTCTACTTATATCGGCCATAGAGGATAGTAGTTGATGCATAAGTTGGAGACCGGACTGAAATTTTGTTTGCTTTATCAATAATAACAAATCTTTTAAACTTTAATCAAATTTTCTTACTTAAAATATTTAAAAAAACTTCTTCCTATTTTGTAACTATACTGCGGACACTAAGCGCTTCTTCTTAATCTGCCATTTACAGAAGGGTTTCTACATTAACTAACCAAACTAAAACTTACAATCAAAATGCATTTCACCACAGTACCTCTTGGAAAAGCCACCAACAAAGTATCGAAACGTCGAGAAAACAACAAATTTTCGTTTTGATAACTTTCTCCGAGGATTGTTCTGTCACAATGTTTGTTTTTCAATTTTTAATCTTTTGATGGGTTTTGTGGTTCCTGAGTAAGGGCCGAGAAACTCGGGTTTCCTGAATATTTAGGGTATTGTCTCCGGTTGTGAAACACCCACCATGTTTGACGTGTTTACTAGCACTACCAATGTCTCGTCCGATTGTACTCTAGCTTTTGAGAAAACAACAATCAAAATACAATTAACTGGAAGTTTTGTAGCAAACGTGTTCGAAAATAATACCCGAAAAGGTTTTTTTTGAGTGTTCTATAATTAATTTTTTGTGTATCAAATAGAACAGAAAAAGGCAGTAAAATGCATGTAACCTTAGTTTTGAACCTTTCATCACATTTCATCACATGGACGAATTTCATCACATGGACAAATTTTAAGTGAAATAATGGACATAAAAATATTACATAAATTTATATAAACTGACATTCACCCCGGTTGTGTGACAGTTAAGTTATCCGGTTATGAAAAATTCAGAAAATCAATTATTCAATGCTTCAACGATCACAGAGCAATTTCAGCTCAACTAGCAAAACGGTTTGACTCGATTATTTTTGATTGGAATGAAATTTTCCTGATGTGTTGAATACCACGCAAGAATTCATTTTCCATTAAACTTGATTTTTTTCGTCAAGAGTAACTTTTCAAACGGGTGTATTCAGAAATTAGATTACTTTTTTTCAAAATACCATATCTTGCAAACTACTTATTTGATTAAAATGACGTCAAAGGAAAAGTTGCAAGAAATTAAGTGTATTTTCAAACCCAAAATCTTAAAATGTCAATTATCTCAAAACCATTCCATCCGATTTGCCTATTATTTTCTTAAAGATAGGTTAAATTATGCCCTAAAATCTGGAAGTGCTCTTAAGACACTGATAAATTACTTTACATTTTTGGTGTTTTCCGTTAATAAATGATTGTAGTATTTTGTTTTCATTTCATATTGCTTCATTTTCCTTTCTTCTTTATGGATTTTCCGAAGTGTTTCACAACCGGGTACATTTTTTTTGGTCAAAAAGCGTCATGCGAAAAATATATGTTGTATTTAGCAAAAAGATACGTCAATCTTTCAAATGCTTTAAAAAGATTCGAAATTGGATAATCCGATCAAAGGTTATGACCAAAATACAAACCCCGTTTCACAACCGGGGACATTCCCCTATCTAATTCGAAAATTCTAATTCATATCTCATGAACCTCTACGATGTTTAGTTTCGTTTGGCAAACAGTTTCTTATGAAAATTTTTAATATTCTTAGCATATTCCGTAGGCCGTTTCTTATTACTCTCCGGAAAAAGAAGCAAAAACGGGAAAATGAGACAGAAGGAGAGAAAACGGAAAAGAGCAGGGGGAAATCGTAACAAAAACTGGTCAAAGGGAATAGAAAAGAAGGAAACCCACAAGAGAGAAAATGAAGAAAAATTGCCATGAAATAAAAAGAAAAAAAAAACATGACATAATAAGAGTGAAACCGGGACACAAACAGAAAAAAAATGTAAAAAAAGAAAACTGGAAAAAAGCGAAAAACGTGGCAAAAAAGAAAAGACTGGACAGAAATAGAGGATAATCGAAAAGAAAAGAAGTTAAATGAATAAGGCAAGGTATAAAGATAAAGAAAACAAGGACGAACTGAACAGGAAAAGAGAAAAAAACTGGAAAAAGAAGAAAAAACAACATTGAAAAGCAGGAATAGAAAAACGAAGAATACAGGAGCGGAAAATGGAGATGGCAGTACAGAAAAAAGAGGACAGAAATAGACAAAAGAAAATCAATACTTATATAGAAATAAGACCATTACAAATATTTAAAAAAGTTTTTGTACCTCCGGTGTCCCTCGCTGCAGGGGGAGAGCGAAATAAAACAAACAGAATTTTTTAATCGCGCAAAAAAAAAAATGGATTTTAGGCATTTTTACTTAAAATTTAAACGTGAAAACCAAATCTATTCTTGCTTTTAATAAATATGTTGTTATTTTTCATGCAAAAATCTACGAACAAAAAGACAAAACCGAAAGAAAATTTTTTTGGCCGAGTTTCGGAAATTCCACTGTTTGAAATTCCATTTCTACTTCGTGCTAGAAGCGTTAATTCAATTCGTACACTCATTCTTCGAGTTTTTCAGGCTGTAGAGCTCACAGACAAATGATTTCATAAAAAAATTTAACTCATATCCTACAAATTATTTTTTGCCCCCCGATTTTTCAAGCCAATTTCCAAGGGGGAGGGGGGTGACAAAAACTTTGAAAATGATTTGAAATGGCCTAAACAAAATGGAGAAAACATGGTAGACAAACGAGATAAACCGAAAAAGAAACAGAACTTTATAGTAAACAAGGTGAAGTAGGACATAATAAGAGAAAGAACGGAAATAATTTTTTTTATTATGGTCACTTTAACAGCTTGGGCCATTCGTGATTTCTGCGTGGTTGGGATTTGAACCCGGGTTCTCGGCGTGAAAGGCGTGAAAGTTAACCACTACACCAGGATTGACCCCAATAATCGCCTCGATTCTGCATTTCGATCAGGTTTTTTCCGATCAGAAACGTCCCGATCGACGTGCGTTATAGCATACGATGTATTCCGATCGAAGCGCAGTTTCTGATCGGATCCGGCTCCGATCGATATGTAGAGTAGAGGGGAATATAAATTATAATATGTATAATATGTAATAAAAATATTAAAGCCGGGACCGGATGGGAGAAAAAAGGCAAAAAACCGGAGAACGAAAGATAAAAATTGACAGAGAAGTGAAGAGATTATTTTCCTCTTTATCGACACAAGAAAAGGGAAACTGAGCAGAAAACAAAAGAAAAAAAAGAATAGTGAAGAAGAACCGATAGAGAGGACGGGAAAAAGACGTCGAACGCATGTAAAAGGAAAAAATGGGTAAGAAACGGGCTAGAAAAAAGAAAAAGAAAAACAAGAAAAAAGTAAAGTGGATGAAGAAAAAACAAAACACGCGAAGCAAATAATGAAATCTACCAAACACAGAATAAACGTTGCAGAAAATAAAGAAAAACGAGGCGTTAAAAAGAGAACAAACTGAAATAATAAAAAGAGGATAAACGAAATACGAGGAAAAAGGAGATAAAGTGTTTTAAAAAGACGGAAAATTAAAACGAAAAAGGGGGTAGAAAAAACATGGAAAACTGGAAGGAAAGAAAAAAATAAAGAAATGGGTGAAAAGAAGAGGAAGAATATGACTGAAAATAAGAAAAAATTGTAGAATAAACAAAGTTAACGGAACAATATTACAGGAAACACTAGCAGGAAAAGGAAAACGGAAGGAAAATGAATCAGAGTGAAAGCAAAACCCAAGAAATTGGCACAAACGCGGAGAAAAAAGGAAAAACGAGACTGGAACAGAGAAAAGCCAGAACAGACAAGAGGTAGAATATGTGAGAGAATAAGACGAAAAATGTCGATCCTAATTTCAAGTAAAACTTCGTGTTTCGTGTCTATGTCCGGTTTGAAGTAAAACTTCCAGTTTAAATTAATCCAAATTAAAGTCTAATTTAATGTTCTATGTCAAGTCTGATTTCAAAAGCATATGCGTGTCCGATTTTGAGCCCTATTCTAATTTAATTCCAATTTTCCGTATATTTGAATCTATCGAGATACGATGCTGGTATAACCAGCCAGTCGTCATATGGTCGAATCTCGGCTAGGTAGTGCCGCTATAGATAGAGTCAGTAAGATTGTTGCACCAGCGCCGTAACTGGCCTGTACTATGACAGCCGGCTGCGAAGTCTGTCGATAAAGAAAAGAAAAGTCTTTGAAAAACGTTTAACCCTCTAACGGGTAAGACCGTCTGTAGACGGCCTTCGCTTTTGGAGCTCCAGAGCCGCATAAGAAATTTGTTTTTAATTGGCAATATGCAAAATGTGTTCTGAACAGATTTCTTGACATTTTGATACTAATATCATAACAATCTGACCATGTATTCAAAAGTTATTATCTTTCAAAAACAAAAATTCCGAAAAATTCCGAAAATAATTAATGCGCGAATTTTCCCTTTTTACTTTTGAAGGAAAAGGACATCTAGAACAAAATGATTGACCTAAAAAGTTTTTCTATGAGTAAATTTCATGCATTATTTTAATTTTGTAATATATCTGAATTGAAAAAATATCTGAGCAGAGCGTTAGACATGAAAAAGGAAAAAGAGAAATTGGACTTTTTCTTACCTGGCGCTCCTCCAGATAATTATTTTTGCATGAAAATCAGAACTTAAAGTTTTTTGGTGTGTACTTTTATGATAAAATAGTCATTAGCTTGATCGCATCGTTTTTACGGTGTTGCCCGTTAGAGGGTTAAGCCCCAAGGGTAAATTAATTCCAATTTTAAAATCAATTTTAAGTCAAATTTGAACTCTGATTTCAAATCCTATTTTATATACAATTTCAAATCCAATTTCAAGCAAAATTTCAGGTCCAATTTCTAAGTCCGATTTCATGTCTAACTCCAATAAAAATTTCCAGAATAATCTACCGTGAACGCAGGTAATACCGATCAGTTTCTAATTCCGATCACTCAATCAAACAATCAAAGTAGGGTTTTCAAAGATTGAATTAAAATTCACAGTTCAAGGGCAAACTTTGAACATGAGGGTTCTCATTAACTATGGTTTTTGATTCAATCTTCTAAAAATCGACTACTTTAGTTGAGTGATTGGAATTCGGAGCTGATCGGAATTTCCCATGTTCATGGTACTCTAAATTACTGTTTAGTTCCAAATGTAATTTAAGTCCAAAACTCCGGTTTGAAGTCCAATTTCAACTCTAATTTCTAGTCCAATTTCAACTTTGATTTTAAATCAAATTGAAGTTTTGAACTTAATCGGCCGGTATTTATGTGATAAGTAATAATAGAATCGCCATCCTAGGATTACCTGCGGTATTTTTCCAGGCTAAAACATTTTTCCAAAAGGTCGGGTGTCCCACCTTTTTTGTTTATGTCCGGGTTCGCTACTGCTCATTAGCTAATCACGTGGAATTTCTCTGGTCTGGTAAAATTTCTGATTTCCATCAACCAGCGATGGCGGTTAATTTCACAATCACAATTAAAAAAACCCGCTGCCAGCAAAAGCTAAGTAATAATAAAAAAAACCTTTTTCTTTACAAATGAGCGCACGTTATCCTTGTAGTTACCAGACTGTTACACGTAATTAATGGCTTTGCGTTTTCGGTTCTATTTTCAGAATTCGTCCTGCGTACCGGATCTAAAATGCGACGAAACCCGGCAGCCGCCACCGGCGCCGCCACCACCGCCACCAGCAATGACCCGAACGGTTCCTGGAGGGAACTGACCGAATATCAAATCACAAATTTCGTCAAATAAAAACTCAGTTCGTGATAGTTTTAATAACTGATCCACGTAGAGAACGGAGATTATCAATCTCGGTTGTACAGTACCTAGTAGAAGACCGAACAAAATGTAGAAAGGTTGTATATTAGCAACGCCATTTGGATCTCTCGTGTTGATTCTATTTATAGATTTAATATTTTTAAAGGCAAATAAAACAAATGAAAAGGGGACTGCTCTGCCCAACTCAGTTGAAAGAAATGTCGAATTTTGTGAGCCGGGGAATGTACATTATATTTACGAGCAAAAATGAAATAATTCGTGAACGAGAATTGTCAAGCGGCAATTAATCAAAATGTTAACAGCAGACATGATTTCGTTTTGAGTGATGAAAATGAGGTTGAAGTGGTGCGGCATTTTTTTTTATTTGGAGTAATAGAATGAAAGGAGCAAATTAATCTGTGCTGGAAATTTTTTTGGTTGATAAGTTGAGAGACATTTCAAAATTACTGTTCCATTATAGCGGTTCGGTTGTCGAAAAGTGAAAGGAAGTACGGCTTGATTGGAGCAAACATTTTGCTCGTTTAAATTTATGACCGGCATTGAAGGATGCTGTTCAATTGGAACCAACTCATTTTCCCCGGCCGATGAGGTTTGCTGCTAATTGTCTGTTCTCAATCGATTCGCACTTATAGGATGGGCTGAATAATTTTTATGATTGCGATTGATATTAGAAGATGTCATTTTACTTGTTCAGTAGTGTTTGAGGCGTAGACACAAAACTGAACTAAAATAAAAATCGGTACAGGGGCATCGGTACAAGTTACTTGAAAAGATAAATACTTGGACTGGACTATTATTTGAAAGGCATTTGTATACTAAAATTACCAAGAAGATATAAAAATTTATCCCTAAATCCATTCCGCGGGATTCCAACTTAAGAGTGCTTGATAATTCCCATGAAAATGTACGTGAACTACGGTTTGACAGTTTATTTTTTACGTGATTAACGCGCACTGTGACGGTGTTTCACGCTGTTGCATCATTGGATTTACACGACAAGCGAACATTTCCAGAATGCCATGGGCATTCGGAGTCGTACACCCACCGTGAACATTATTGACATTGATATCCACCTCGTTCCACGTTAATATTTACAGGTATACGTTTACACTTCCAATGAGATGAGATCCTCTGACGGACTTATGGTGAAATTTTATCGCTTTAACGAAAAATTGATGAATTTAATTCATAACTTAAAAACAGAGAATTCATAGTTCCAACCTGGATCACCTCAACGGTTTTATATTCACCAGAGATGCAAAACAACCTTAAAAACTAAATGGAAAAATAAAAAAGATTTTTTTGGAGAAATATTTAGAAGCTAGTTGAGCCCAAATCTTACGATCCGGAAAATATAAGTCTGTTCAGAATTCCGAAAACTGCGGATTCATTCCGTTGGCCAGTCTTTGCGAAGATATTTAATCTTTGTATTAGTTCTTTGAGTTATTATATTGCATAATAAGGCTTGTTCGCGACAAAATCTGGACACCTCAATTTTGCAATAAAAAAAAATTGCTAGAAGTTTAGTTCATGAAACAATTTTATATCATTTATGTGTGTATCGTTAATAATTAAAAGTTGTAGGAAATTAAGTGTATTGTTAGAAAAAATCACTCTAAAAGAAAAAAACTTTTCAAAACTATGATAAAAATTATAAAATGTAAATTATCTCAAAACCATCCCCTCCGATTTGCATAATTTTTTTTAAAGATAGCTTAAATCGAGCCCTAAGAAGAAAAGAAAAAAAAAAAGTTTATATGTGTAAATTTGTACAAAATATGCGTGGAATTTAATTTGGTTTGAGTTTTACAAAATAACATAAAATTTGGATATTTTTGAAAAATTTGTCTAACTTTTAAGTGGCCTTTTAAAAAAAATCCTAAAGAGTGTCTATCGATTGCTGTTCATTAGATTTTAGGGCATAATTTAAGCTATCTTTAAAAAATTAGGCAAATCGGAGAGGATATTTTTGAGATAATTGATATTTCATGATTTTTATCACGATTTTTTTCTTTTTAGATTTTAAATTTGCAATAACTTAAGAACGGCTGGGCCTAAGAAAAAAGTTTATGTGACATAATTTGCTTAAAATGATGCGTAGAATTTGACTTTGTTTGAGTTTGACCAAAAACTGCAGAATTTCGATATTTTTGAAATTTCAGATTTAAAAAAATATATCCGAAATCGTGTCCATCGATAGCTCTTCACCAGATTTTAGGGCTTAATTTTAGCTATCTTTAGAAACAAATAATATGCAAATCGGAGAGGATGGTTTTGAGATAATGACATTTTATAATTTTTATCATGATTTCGAAATTTTTCCTTTCAGTGCATATTTTTTTCTAAAAATACACTTAATTTCCTACAACTTTTCCTTTGACGCCATTTTGATCAAATAAGCAGTTTTCAAGATATGTTTTGAAAAAAATAATCTAATTTCGAATCGTTTTGCTAGTTGAGCTGGAATTGCTCCATATGATATCGCGACAAGCAATCGAGTAGTCGAGTCGAACAGGCAAGTCGAGCAGTCAAATCGAACAGTCTAGTCGAGCAGTTAAATCAAGCTGTTCAGTCAAGAAGTCGGATCGAGCAGTTGAGTCGAGCAGATGAGTCGAGCAGTTGAGTCGAGAAATAGAGTCGAGCAGTTAAATCGTGCAGTCCAGTTGAGCAGTTTAATCGAGCAGTATAGTCGAGCAGTCGAGTCGAGCGGTTGAGTCGAGCAGTTGAGTTGAGTAGTCCAGTCGAGCAGTTGAGTCGAACAGTTAAGTCGAGCTGTTGAAACAAACAGAAGTCAACCAGTTGAGTCGAGCAGTCAAATCAAGCAGTTAAATCAAGCCGTTCAGTCAAGCAGTCCAGCCGAGTAGTTGAGTCGAGCAGTCAAGTTTGGCAGTTGAACCGAGCAGTCGGGTCGAGCATTTAAGTCGAGTAGTCCTGTCGAGCAATTGAATCGAGTTGTCTAGTCGGGCAGTTGAATCGAGTAGTCGAGCAGTCGGTTCAAGCGGTTCAGTCGAGCAGTCAAGTCGAACA
The DNA here is from genome assembly GCF_943734655.1 of Sabethes cyaneus. Lineage (NCBI taxonomy): Eukaryota > Metazoa > Arthropoda > Insecta > Diptera > Culicidae > Sabethes > Sabethes cyaneus. The sequence continues at coordinate 186,888,378 of NC_071354.1, read as the reverse complement.
GTTGAGTAGAACAGTTCAGTCGAGTAGTCCAGTCGAGCAGTTAAGTCGAACAGTTGAGTCAAGCAGTTGAATCGAGCAGTTAAGTCGAGTTGTCGCATCAAACAGTTAAGTCAAGCAGTTGAGTCTAGCAGTCGGGTCTCGGGTTGAGTGGCTAAGTCGAGCAGTTAAGTCGAGCTGTTGAATCAAGCCGTCGAGTCGAGCAATCAAATCGAGTAGTCTGGTCGAGCAGTTGAATCGAGCAATCGGGTTGAGTACCGTGGACCCCCGTTCGTTTGACCGTTTTTAATCTGAACACTTTTTAATTTGAACCCCGTTGGTTTGCACGATGTGCAAATTAAAATGGTTCAAATGTCATTCTCAATATGACATCATTTGCTTATGCAGACAATGCACATAAACACGATTTGTTTGTACTGATCTAGCGTGTTTAATCTGTTTCACAATGCGTTTTCCCAACGATTATGGTAGAAATCTGATCGGAGAATGAAATATTCGCTGCTTGCAACTGCCAACTGAATCAAACCACCAAAACAATAACAAAGAACAGGGCAGTCAGTTCACACAAGCTCCAGCATATTTAGGGTTACCAGTTGTTCAAATTAAAAGCTAACCCCGTTAGTTTGCATGAGGAATCGTTCAAACGAACGGGGGTCCACTGTAGTTGAGTCGAGCAGTCGATTCGAATAGTCCAATCGAGAAGTGAGTCAAGCAGTTCATTCGAGCAGTCGCGTCGAGCAGTTGAGTCGAGTAGTCCAGTCGAGCAGTAAAATCAAGCAGTGGAGTCGAGCGTCGAATCGAACAGTTGAGTCGAGCAGTCTATTCGAGCAGGTAAATCATGCTGTCCAGTCAAGCAGTCGAATCGAGTAGTCCACTCGAGCAGTTAAATCGAGCTGTTCAGTCAAGCAGTCAAGTCAATCTGTCCAATCAAGCAGTTGAGTCGAACAGTCGACTCGAACAGTTCAGTTAAGCAGTCCAATTGAGCAACCAAATCGAGTAGTCTAATCGATCATTCTAGTTGAGCAGTCTAGCCAACCGGTTGAGCAATCGAGCAGTCCAGCAGTCGACCAGTGAGGTGACTGAGAATACAACTCATTGCTACGAAAGCATGACCTGTTTTTAGTTATCGATAAGCCTCTTATGACGTCCTGTCAGAGACCTGGTTTTCGGTACAGACATAAGCCTCTTACATAAATACATGGGGGGTCATCAGAGAAGAGCGTCCTTGCCTCCTCGAAGTTTTAAGTCAAATGATGACGATCGATGGTCATGCATGGAAACGCTTCATGTATGGTCAGTCCACAATCATGGGTCACGCACAATTATGGGTCATTTTAGCTTTATCTGCTGATTAATGCGTGAATATTATACTACGCCCTATATATAGAAAATATTTTCGGCAAAATTCCCAAATTTGGTGAAAAAATATTGAAAAATAAAAAAGTTATGACCATTTTAGTGAATTTTGCGGCGCTAAAAATGATGTAGACCTTAGAGGGGTTAATCATTCGAACTCATCTGATAACTCTGGGTTTTCCAACATTTATGTAATCTGATTAGAGTAAAATGTAGCTTAGAAGATTCTTGTTCCTTAGCTGTCATTAACTCATTTTTTTAATTTTGACGCTTGGTTCGGTCTGACTTAATACAGACCAAATAACTTTAACGAGCATTTAAACAGTAATTTCAGTTTATTATGCTTAAAAAATATTTTAGAGCTCTCTAAGTAATATAAAGCAAATTTATTTTTATTTTCGTTACGTTATATCCAAGCAAAAACGAAATTTATTTATAATTGAATGTAGTTGATTGCAAATGAACAGACACTTTCAAACCGTTAACTCAACTCCATTCAAGAACCATTCAAAAATCGCCCCGTACGGGGCCTTCCCTCGAAAACCCGCGCTGAGAAACGCGGCTAACACAAGCTGACAGACGAACAACGTCACGTGCAGTACCTTGCAAGTCGTAAGGGCCGGCATAGTGTCGTCGTCCTGAAAGTAAACAGTAGTTAGATTAAAACTTCTCGCTCGGTGGTAATCTGCAATTGATGTAGGAAGCGGCACAATATGTGTCGATAACCCAACCTAACGCGTCGCTATCCTTGAGAAGTGGATTTTGCGGTCTCCTTTTGTCCAGCGCCTCTATGGTTCAAAGGTACAAGTACCAGCGAACCACATGCCCTGGCGGGTGTTGTGGGTTCGAATCCGGTTGTAATCTCAGATTACAGCTTGGTTCGACTCATGCACCTTCCAGTATTGGACAAAAGGTATGAGTCAAAATGACTACTTGTCAAGCATAGCTACCAATACCCCCCCCTTCCTTTCCGCTCTTCCCCACCTTCACCAACAATTTTCATTTCTTTCCCTACCGTCCCTTCATCAATTGTAGAACCATCGTTTCAAAAAATATTACTGAACATACTTTTCGTGTAACGATTTTTGCTACTTCCTATGCAGATAATCAAGAGCAGATACACCACTGTCGAGTGCCAAAATAGTAACTATCTTCATGTGCTGCTGAATGCTCTCATTGAATAACCCACGCAAGTCATGCTGTTATTTGATTATTGCGTTTAGCCACGTCAGTCAGATCGGAGCTGGCTGATGGAAGTTTACTCGTAAAATAAGTTTACGCACGCTTTTGTGCTCAAGTACAGACAGTTCGGACATAAAGTTCGTTAATGCAGCTGCTTGCTTCTGGTCTGGTGGAAGTGTTTGTTCTAACATCCAACTACCAATCCACCTTTAAAAACTAGTAACATTCACCTTATTCAATTCTATGTTGAAAGCAAGTTCAATGACTGAAACAGTTCAAGAATATTTTATATAATTTTGTTCATAATTTATCAGTTATATTCATGTCACCTTAACAGATCCTTTTTATGTCTGCACTTGATATTCGTTGTAACCATGTGACATGAATTTTGATGCGCCTTGTAATTTCGCAGCCCATGTTGTGTCACTTTCAGGCAGAGTAACGTTTGACCATAAAATGAAATTTTATCAGCTCAGCTGGTCAGCACAATGGGGAAGCATTTTTGCCTGGTTGTAACCAGCAATCAGGTAATTAAGTTTTGCTCTAGAATCTCCGAAAGAACAGTTTCCAACAAAAGTAGCAAGTGTTTCTTCTATTTAATTAGCTTTTGTTTGCTGGCGAGTAACGGGTGGCAACTAAAATTTTGGATTTTTTTCGCGGCCCTTATGCTCAAAAACAAACTCAGCTCAGCTCAGAGAGAAATGAGAGTAATGTAAGTGTTAGCTCTCTCTCTCCTCTTTTTGTGAATATTTTTGGTTTTGTTTATGCTTGCCCAATTTTGCTAAAAATGGCGTCGAAACAAGAAGCATTTCGGGAGCGCGTTGTAGGTACCCTTCTTCGAACTGCAACAGAAATCTCGGCAAAAAGTATGCGGTACAACATTTAAAAAGCAAATATGTTGCGGCTTCGACTGTTTACCATATCCTAAGATGCCCAACAACTATTCGCAGGCAAGGTGGTGAAAGACCAGCCAAAATTATGGACGCAGAAAGACATCGTTCTTTTTATCGTTTCTTCAACATAAGCCCTCTGGTTTGGCTATCAATTAAGATGCACCAGACGAATGTTTGACGAAAATTTTGATCTCGTTTCTACAAAACCATCATGCAGATGGACAATACGTGTTTTGGTCGGATAGAGCATCATCGCATTACGCCAAAAAACACAATCGTTCCTGAATACCCATTCGATTCCATTTTTATCCACAAACCACGACCCGGAAAATCTGTCTCAGTGCGCCCAATCGAAGATGTCTTCGGGATTTTAAGTTCCTTGGTGTATAAAAATAACTGGAGAGCCACGAATTGCAAACAGTTAATTGGTAGAATCAAGAGATGCATAGCTAGTAGTGATGTCCGAAATTTTCAATTATTCGAATACCGATTAATCGGCGAGCGTTGTCTGCACTAATCGATTAATTCAACTATTCGTACTAGTGGTATTCGATTAGAAATATTCGAATATTTTATTCATTAATTCGATTAATCGAACGATTATGAACGATTAGCGACCATTATTCGGGGATTATTCGCATTCATATTATTTCGTTTGAGCTATTCGATTAATTCAACTACTCGTGCTGGCAGTATTGTGCGCGCATTCCCTTACTGGACACGACGGTTGAAACAGTCGTGTTTCTGAACGGTCGTAAAAAGGGTCGTTTTTAGCTTTTGACAGATAAAATGTCAAATTGTGTCATCATCGCTGTTTCATTATTGGAACCAATCGAGCAAAGTAAATAAACCTAGGAATTACCGTTCTATCAGAAGAAACGGAATGAAATTCAGCATGAAATGAATTTGTATTTTCAACGCCGGTTTGCCGAAATTTCATAGTGAATAAAGCGTAGTTTATCCTTCATTATCCAAACAAGCAATAACAAAGCAATAACGTTCGTATTCGAAAACAATTTGTTTAATGCTTTTGTATGATTAACACGAAGTCACGATTAAGGTTGCGACAGAAACGCAATGAGCCTGTGTTGCCAGTTATGGCGATAAAACATTACGAACTGTGTTGCCAATTTAGTCATTTTTTACCTTTGGAACGTTTGAAACAGTACCTGAACTCCCCTCGGAATCCATCGATCAAGTAAATGCACAATATTCGATTAAAAATTATTCGAATATTTTTATAGTTATTCGATTAGTTGAATTAATCGAACGATTAACGGACATCACTAATAGCTAGAGGGAGGGAGCTTTTGATAATGTATCCCACCAGTCAATGCTGAAAGCAATGAAAAAACACGGGTTCGAGAAATACACATCAAATTGGATCCAAACAATGCTGAGTAGCCGTGAAATAACTGCAGTACTTGGAAATACAACACTTACCAGGAAAACAACAAAAGGATGCCCGCAAGGTGGTGTCTTATCGCCTCTGCTGTGGTCATTGGTCGTAGATGAACTATTCAAAAACCTGACCGAACAGGGATTTGAAGTAGTCGGATTTGCCGATGATGTTGTGATTCTCGTGAGGGGAAAATTCGATAGTACAGTAGGCGAAAGAATGCAGTTTGCTCTAAACTACACAATAAAATGGTGTACACAAGAAGGATTGAACATCAACCCTTCTAAAACTACCATAATTCCCTTCACCCGCAGAAAAAGGCATTCTATTACCAGCCTAAAATTGGGTGAAACAGTTTTACAATTTTCAACTGAGACAAAACACTTAGGTGTAGTTTTGGACCACAAATTAAACTGGAACGCACACATTGAGAATGTACCGTCAAACGGGGTAAGTTGCAACAGCGGGGTAACATGCAACAACGCTATATCGATCCAATTTATTGTACTTTTTGATCTCTTACTTCAATTTTTAATCTATATCAGTCACTGAAACTTGCTGTTCACAGATTTAAGAAGCCTTGGATAATGTTATGGTGACTTTTTGCTGTTTCGGTAATTTGTAAAAAATCGCACAAGATGATGTCAAATTCATCGTCAATTTTTCGTTTGTAAAACGTTTGTTTCGCCCACAAGCACTTCAAATAAAAGAAGCTTAACATACATTTTTTATTGTAAAATGAATAATAAGGAAACAAAATAATTGATTTATGATGACTAATTTTGTTTATCCTGCTTTTTACCACATTATTCGTAAAACAAGCACTTAAACGGGGTAACTTGCAACAGCTGGTGGATATAAAAAGCTGTGTTCCGTTAACTTCACGAGGCAAGTTATCATTTAATTTTGCATCAAGCAATACTAAAGTACAACGAAGAGTGTAAGATACTTTCGCTAAGTCGGAAATATGCCAGTTTTTCTCTGGATATACCGAAAATGGCTATAGAAGAGGCTAAAAAGAAAATATCCTCACTGAGAGAAATCAACCAGCAATATGACAGTGTCTAATTACGATCACTCGTAACGTAATGAACATTCATACATTACGTAACCAAGATATCGATGATTTTCAACTCCCCCACTCCACTTCATGACGTGATTTTGCATAGTGGATATACGACGTGTAACGAGTTACGCAACTCCCGCTCCCCTACGTGCGTTACGTAATATGTGAATGGTCCTTAAAGAAGGCAGTCCTATCGGATCCAGACAAGGAATATCAACTGCGTGAATAATATAAAAAGTTTAATTCGTAATTTTCCGTTACGGGGCTCATAAATTATTTTCACCAACGTAACATAGGACGTTAATGCGTATATTCATAGCAAAAGCATTAAAAATCGCAAGTCGGATTATCATTTGCATATTCAAGTCAAAAGAAACTCATACAAATCATTAAATTCGTTCAATTTCCAAAAACTAGTGCTTGTTGCAAGTTACCCCGTTTAAGGGGTTACTAGTAACAAACTAGTTAAAAAATTCTACAACTGCCAATATTGATCGCATATTTTTTCACAATATGTGAAATTGTTCTATCCTAGACCTAATAGCTTTGTATTAATTAAATGTCCTCAAATGTACTACAGATAAGTTTTTACTTGCACTAATAGTTGAGAACTGTTGCAAGTTACCCCGTTTGACGGTAATTGGTAAAGCCAAAAGTGCTTTTTGGGTGTGTAGCAAAACTATCGGTAGCAAATGGGGTCTGAGGCCAAGTATTGTCATTGGTTATACCTAGCCATTGTCAGACCAAGACTAACATATGCCTCACTCGTATGGTGGCCAAAGGTAAAAGAAAGGACCACTCAATTAAAATTAGGCAAACTACAAAGGCTAGCGTGTAATTTAATTACCGGTGCAGTCAAAAGCTCACCATCAAAAGCCTTAGACGCAATCTTGCACCTTTTACCCCTCCATCAGGTAATACAGTTGGAGGCGGAGAAACATGCAGTAAAAATAACACGTCACAAACAAGTTAATGATGGAGATATAAGTGGCCAACTGTCAATCCTCAAAAACTTTCAGCTGAGCAAGCTTATAATCAACAACGAAGATTGGATGGAAACAAAGACAAACTTCGTAAAGCCTTTCAAAATAATAGAAACCGGACGGGAAACTTGGGAACAAGGAGGCCCGAGTATCCGCCAGGGCTCTGTCGTTTTCTATACAGATGGGTCAAAAATGAATAGCTCTACTGGAGCTGGCATCACAGGCCCAGGAATAAATATTTCAATACCAATGGGACACTAGCCCACAGTATTCCAGGCTGAAATATATGCAATCTACGAATGTACACGTGTCTGCCTGGTTAGAAACTATAGATATGCTAACATATGTATTTTTTCTGACAGCCAAGCAGCGCTTAAAGCACTTAAAGCTTGTACTTGTAATTCAAAGCTAGTATGGGAGTGTATCCTCTCACTGATGCAACTGACGGAAAAGAATCAAGTAAACCTTTACTGGGTTCCCGGCCATTGCGGAGTGGAAGGAAATGAAAAAGCCGATACTTTAGCGAGGCAGGGTTCATCTACGGCCTTTATCGGCCCAGAACCGTTCTGTGGTGTGTCACCAAGTGCGCTTAAATCCGAACTTCGGGCATGGGAACACAAAACAATAGAGGAAAATTGGAAATCCTCTACAGGACTAAGACAGTCTAAGCGCTTTATACAGCCAGATCGTAAAAAAAGCCTATCATTGCTTAATTTGAAGAAAACCGAACTAAGCACAATAATAGGACTATTTACCGGTCACTGTCCGAGCAAACGCCATCTCAAAACGATTGGTAGGCTGGACAATGATACTTGCCAACTCTGCGAATTCGAAAGCGAAACCGCAGAACATCTGCTCTGCCAGTGCAGTGCGCTAACTCTTCGCAGACTAAGAATCTTCGGTAAAGGAACAATGGAGCCTTTTGAAGTCTGGTCTGCAAATCCCAATCAGGTAATAAACTTCATAAGAAGTTCAATGCCGGACTGGGAGAAGAGGTATGAATTGACAATGACAAACACTTCCATCAATAGTGTTATGTCGGCAAGTAATACCTAGACAAAAGAAGAAGTATACCACAATAGATCAAAATAATGGTCGCAGTGGTCAAATCTTCCGACAAAAAAAAAAGAGATGCATTCGTAAAGTTGACATGACGGCCGTACAACGCTCCTGTTTCGACGTCAAACGAAAGCTTCGCCGAACAGCCGATTACGGACCGTTTTCAAATGTACACTAATTTTTTTTCAACAATGGATAATGCATCTTTAATTTCAGATCTTCTTCATGTATCTTTATCTTTTTTTGACAGCTTGAGAAAAAAAATCCAAAATTTCAGTTGCCACCCGTTAGTCCGCAGCAGCAGAATAAATAAATTAAATAGGAGAATGGCGTTAGCAGCAATTCTCGTTGGACGGTCTGGATAGCCCGACTAGAATTCTTAAAAATGTCTTGTATTCATTAAATAATTGTAACGATGTCTTCTTCGAATAAAGATTTGGCTAATTGGTTCATTTATTTCTGTCGATGTCGATTACATAATGCTTGTATACTTTAAATGTGGTCCTTGTAAGTGAGTTTTTCTATTTCAGTTATTTAACCTGGCTAGATCAACTAAAACAACTTTTGCAATTCATTTTGATACTATGATTATTATTTGGCTTGGGGAAAGACACTTTTGACTAATAAAAAAATAATTGAAGTTTAGAAGCATTGGGAGAAGATATAAACTTTTCTGCAGTCCTATATGACACGAGAACTTTTCCCTCTTATACGGAAATGCTTGTATCATCATGGAATCACAGAATACAAACGTAGTGTAATCTGTCAAATGTTTTTCCTATGTCTAGAAGAGCAACGCCAGTAGAACAGCCTTTGGCTTTATCAGAACGTAATTATTGGTCGAAAGCTCGAACGCTCCACACTGATCTTTAGACCGAACATACAAGACTTGATTATATCGGAAACTGGGATACTTCTCTTCGAAATTGAATGTTCGTACTAGCCAACTTTGACCAAATTTCCTTCACTGATTGCTTTCACTTGTTTAGAATGTTTTTTCTTTTATCTTTTTCCTCCTGGAAGGATTTCAAAATTCGGCACGCAATTGGCTAGAGAGCGGTTTCGTTCAGTGAGAACAAGCAGCTTTCATCCAGATTGAAGTGACCTGTGTCCAGCTGGGAACAGACATTTTATTGCCCACTTCACAACGGGCTAGATTAGCCACCTGGAAACCGGTTTCAGATACTGGCCACAAATTTCCAATTGAATTTTGGATGAAGAGACATGCGGAGCTTCATTCGGCATCAGTTATGTCAAGTGAAACATCTGCAATTCCACCTAGATACATTTGCTGGATAATTTCTTTCTTGGATATAAAGTTCACATTTTAATCTAATTTTTTTAATTTAAAATTGATTTAAACGCAAAAAATGAAGTGACAACTTGGCATTATTTGTAAACTACATGCAGTAGTGAGTGCTGCTAGTAAAACAAAAATAACACTTACTGCTGCTAGTACATACTTAGTACTTTGAACAATATAAAAAAATCTCGACCACTTTGAGGCAACTTAATCATATTCATTACCGACAACATATTCTATTAACCGTCTTTTATGCTCACTTCACATTTCAAAAGCAGCTGTTTCTCCTGCGGAATGTTTCACTATACAACAGACAGCGAAGCCAAGCTCCTAGGATATGAGCTTTTCATGACTACACATGCACTTACATATTAAGTGCAGCTAGTCAGTCAATAACACAGACAACAGGGTTGGAAATTTTAACCAGATTATAACACACGCCCGAATAAATTGATACCTTCTATCAAAGTGTTAGGGATTAATCTTGATTTAGTTGATTTTCGTATGCTCAGGCTTAAAAAAAGGTTATCGCACTGCACTTTTCGGATAGCAAATGCTTATTTCCTGGGATGGTAACACTGTTTCTAGAACAAAAAGGAAAAAGTCCATCCCTGGTTGCAGGGTTGCTGCGCTCAGTTGTGCTTATTTGACTGCATTGCCTCATAGAAGCAAAGTCTATAAAAACGTTTATGAAACATTTGTAGTGTTGAGTATATTATACAATCATCCTGAAATGCATTATTTTCTCAATTTATGGTGCTTAATTTCTGTAAAATTGTTTTTATTCACAAATGAACTTTTGTTTGCCTATAAAAAAGTTACAGTTTTATTACAGCATAAATACAAATAAAAATGGTTTGAAGAGGCGAACCAGCCGCAGGTTGAAAACCTCTCTAATATAGAATAAAAATCAGAGGGGTTGTGTACAAGACACGACCGCATATATAGGTGACGCCGGACTACGTAAGTCTCTTTATAGTGATAGTTGCATGTATCCATGCTTGTAATCATGCGATTCTTCATGTATACATGCTACATGCATTGTATGTAACATTTATCAAAGTAGTAACATTGCATACGTTCAATTCTCAAAAGATTGTCACTATTACTATTACTATTACTATTACTTTCCTGCTACCTTACTGAAATTAAAGATTGTTTTTATTACCCATGGTTCCCCACGTTGAAGGGATTTTACCAATTCAGTCCTATTTTATCAACAGCACATCTTTTCACTACACTTCTAATGAAACGGCAAGCATGCGTATTCATACAGAGTCGTATTATAACCGTACACTACAGTTGTAGCACATTTTTCCAACACAGATATCAAATTCGCCGAGGTTTATTCGTCTCGCAGTAAAGAATTTGCGATCTGTTGAGACAACGAACTTGTGTCATTTTTTCTAGCACACTTCCCTAACACAGACATCAAATTGGAGATTGGAGGTTTAATCGCGTTCATAAGAAATCTGTTGGCACGAGGGGGCTTTGTCACTCTTTCTGGCGTACTTCCCAAGCAAGGACACCAAAATGGTCTAGGTTTAACCGCAGTGTTAAGAATTCTTGTTGAAATGAGGAAACTTTGTCACTTGTTTTGGCTTACTTTCCAAGCACAGATATCAAATTGGTATAGGTTTAGATCATCGTAAAGAATCTTCCAACCAATCACGAAGAGAGAATTCTGGTAAAACATAGGTTCATTATTTTCAATTTTTCAATAGTTCAACATCAAAAATCCATACTTTTCTTCATTTGGGTCAATTCTTAGAAGATTTCCCGATCGATTGGTATAAGAATATTGAACATCGATCGGAAAACCGCTGAGCTATTAGCGCTCAAAACCTTTCATTTTTCGTGACGCTCGCATTTTTCGATTTTTTGGAATGACACCCTATCTCAAAACTTGCCGTAAGATGTAGTCCTACGTCAAAAAATGGTTTAAAAATAATTTATTACAGCTGTAGTTCTTTTACAATTAACTTAGGGGGACGGTGGCCTGGCAAAGGATGAACATGTGCATTCCATAATCCCTGCCTCCACGTGGTACCGGCTGAGGTACGCAACCTCGATTGTCTTAAGCTAACAGGGAAGGGAAGGGATAGGGACCTTAGGTTAGCAACCTACTGTACTCAAGAACAAAAAAAAATAATGAAAATTAACAGAAGAAATCGATCCGGATTATTGGCAATGACCTTTAGCATAAAAACACGGATACGAATTGGAACATGGAAAATACAGACCCCCCCGACGCAAGCTGGCTCGATTTGCGAGGGAAGCTGACCACCTATAGCCAACCAGCTAAATCATGTGGCTAAGCGAATTCCGTTGGCCGGGTACTGGCGACCACAAGACATCATCCGAGCAAATCTTGCTTTACTCTGGCATACGAGGTGAAAATGCTACGCGAGAAAAAAGGAGTTGGATTCCTACTGAGCCCAGGGACACATGCGGCCCTGATGATGAGGTGGTAACCGATAAACGAAAAAATAATCGTTTCCAGATTCAGAACACCTTCATTCAGCTTCAGAACACCTACAAAAAAAAAGATCTATGGGTGACTTTTACAAACTTTGCTGAATTTTCATAAAAAATACTGAAAAAAATAAAAATCATTTCTACACTGAGAAAAAAAGCATTTTAAAAACTAATATTCGATACGAAAAGTTGTTGTTAGAAAAAAATTTTTCCCATAAATATGCCCATTTGGCGATGTATAGAAGAATTTTAAAAATCGAGTTTTTAAAATGCTTTTTTCTCAGTGTAGAAATTAATTTTTATTTTTTTCAGTATTTTTTTATGAAAATTCAGAAAATTTTCTAAAAGTCACGCATAGATAATTTTTTTGAAGGTCTTATAGTTTTCGAGTTATCTTATATATAAAAATGGATTTCTGTCTGTCAGTCGGGATGTTCCTTATAGAATCAAAAACTACTGAACCAATTGGCGTGAAAATATGCATTTAGAGGTTTTTGGGGCCAGGAAAGGTTTCAGTGATGGTTAGAAACCCCTCCCCCCACTAAGAGGGGGGGCTCCAATACAAATGAAACACAAATATCTGCATAACTCGAGAACTAATCAAGCAAATAGAGCAAAATTTGGCGTGTGGGTGTTTTTGGTGACAAGAATTTATTCTATGGTAAATTGAGACCCCTCCCCTCTTTAGAAGGGAAATTATGACTCCTCTCCCCTTTAAGAGGGGGGGCTTCCATACAAATGAAATACAAATTTCCTCATAACTCGAGAACTAATCACGCAAATGGAACCAAATTTAGCATGTGAAGGTTTTCGAGGGCAAGAATATTTTCTATGGTGAATTAGGACCACTCCCCACTTTAAAAGGGGGGCTGCTGTACAAATGGAATATAAATTTCCTCATCACTCGAGAACCAATCAAGCAAATGGAACCAAATTTGGCATGTGGGTGATTTTGGAGACAAAAATTTTTTCTATGATGGATTGGGACCCCTCTCCACTTTAGGCGGGGGGCTGCTATACAAATGAAATACAAATTTCCTCATAACTCGAGAACTAATCAAGCAAATGGAACAAAATTTGGCATGTGAAAGGTTTCGAGGGCAAGAATATTTTTTATGGTGCATTAGGACCCCTCGCCACTTTAAGAGAAGGGGCTACTATACAAACGAAATACAAATTTCCTCATAACTCGAGAACTAATCAAGCAAATGGAACCAAATTTGGCATGTAGGTGTTTTTGGAGGCAACCATTTTTTCTATGATGAATTAGGACCCCTTACCTTTTTAGGATGGGGGGCTCCTATACAAACGAAACACAAATTTCCTCATAACTCGAGAACTAATCAAGCAAATGGAACCATATTTGGCATGTGGGTGTTTTTAGTGGCAACCATTTTGCTATGATGAATTAGGATCCCTTACCTTTTTAGGAGGGGGGGCTCCCATACAAACGAAATACAAATTTCCTCATAACTCTAGAACTAATCAAGCAAATGGAACCAAATTTAGCATGTGGGTGTTTTTGTAGGCAAGAATATTTTCTATGATGGATTGGGACCCCTCTCCACTTTAGGAGGGGGGCTCCAATACAAATGAAACACAAATTTCCTCTTATCTCGAGAACTAATCAAGCAAATGGAACCAAATTTGGCATGTGGGAGTTTTAGGTGGCAGAAATTTTTTCTATGGTGAATTACGACCCCTTCCCCTTTTAAGAGGGGGGGCTCTTATACAAATGAAATACAAATTTCTTTATAATTTGAGTACTAATCAAGCAAATAGAACCATATTTGGCATGTGGGGCTTTTAGGGGGTAGAAACTTTTTCTATGATGAATTAAGACCCCTCCCCTGTTTAAGAGAGGGGGGGGGGCGCTCCCATACAAATGAAATTCAAATTTCCTTATAACTTGAGAACTAATCAAGCAAATGAAACCAAATTTGGCATGTGGGAGATTTTGGAGTCTTGAATTTATTTAATGATAGTTAGAGACCTCTCACCCCTGTGGTAGGGGGATTTGGACTCTCATACAAATAAAACAGAAATTTTTGCAAAACTCAAAAACTAATCGAACTCGAAAAATTCGAGAATCTTCCATAAAACATTAGTCAATATAGACCACAAAAAATATCTATAGTAACACTAGATCATTCAGGACGTGACGGCCGCGAGTGTTGCCGGCGACTCGCCGTCGGAAGCGCCGCCCACTGGGGGGAGGCAACTCCCCGCAGAAATCACTACTGTCTAGGTTTATTTGTTTTCCTAGGTCTACCTGGGTTTCTTGGAACGAGCGACAGCGAGTAAGGAGAGGATCGCGTAATGGTACTTTCCACAAAAAAGTTTTCGGTGAAATGGTACATTCCGCTTAAGGTTTTTTGCAAAATGATATTCGGCGAAATGTTGTGCAATCATGCGAATATTACTATCCGCTTTCTGGCTATGCAATCAGGGGATAGGGGAGTTGTTGTCTACTTTACTGTGAAGAAAAATTGCAAATTTGTATACTAAACTACCCATTCCTGGTAACTAATAAGCATTAACATAAGCAGCAAATCAGCGTATTTAGCATTTTATACTGCACGTGTTGTAAATTGGCATCCAAAATTGTATTCAAATTCTTCGTGTCGGTAATTAGCTGTAAATTAGCATTGTCAGCACTATAAGAAGGTTATCAGTAAAGTAGCTGTATATTTGACCAAAATAGCATTTAAGCAGCATTTAAGGCGACTTAAATGCTTATTGGCTTACATTTGAATAGCATTGGTGATACTTATTGGTTACCTGGGATGCTTTCATAGTTACGTAACTACCAAAATGAATCATCTAAGGTTGAACTCCTCAAAAACTTGCAAAACTCGAGATGGTGACAAAGATCATCCGAGATTCATGATTTATGTACAACACAGGTTAATTTGTGGCAATACGAAGTTTGTCGGGTCAGCTAGTATTTTATATAATAAAATAAGGAGAAAAAAATTAAGCCCTTTCCAAAAGTTAGTCTAGACACATTTTCGAAAAACTAAGTATGCCAAGATGTTTATTTATATAAACTCTTTACACACATAAAGTTTCGTTAAATTTTGAGAGGGTCATGCCAACTTCTGGTCGAGTTGGCGTGAAATCCGTCATATACAGGTTAGTCTCATACAACCGATGCTTACATACTGAGTATCGTATCGTATGTTAGTTTAGCATCGTTTGCTTTCGTGGCTCGCTCGTTGTATTTTTCCGACAGCGGTCATTTTGCATTAATTTGAGCACATTTAGCAATGGCGCGTTTGCAAATCGGAACTTTTATTGAAGCCTTAAAAACGTGCATTTAAGTCTTGAAATCGGTTAACTAGGAACATCGCGTGTAATTTCTATCATATGATTATCGAATACCTCAAAAACTTAATAGCTTTTAGACAGCTCCCTAATAAAGTTGTCATAGTTTTCAAGTAAGTTTTATGATAGAAGGATGCCAAAAGGTATCTCGCGCAGTCATGGTTTTTGATGTAATTCCGAAAAGACACGTTAGCACATAATTTTCGGTGCGCTAAACTGATTTCTCATGTTTTTTATTTTTTCTTATATCGGTATTTTGATTTTCCACTACCTGTTTCGCAATGGCCACGTAACCAAACACGTCCTCGAATCGTACGCGAGCTCGAATAACAGTGATCGCACCATCTGCCTCGGTGGATCCAGATCAATTCCTTTCTACTAACAACAACGTCTTCCTGTGACACTTGTGGATGATGCAGAGGATTCCTCGGTCTCAAGCAGCGAGGTGGTGTGGCTGTCAAACTACATACATTGTCCATGTCCCACTCATTGGTTTTGGTACTTTTGGTTCTGGTGCCTACTTAAAGGTTTATTCATTTTAAGACTACTGGAACTAATTAGAAAGCAGTTAAACACAGCCTTTTAGCTATAATTTAACTAATCTTCTTCTTCTTCAGCAGCATAGAGCCGGGGTGGCTCGTGCTGTTTCAAGCACTCGTCTCCATTCAACTCGGTCTTGGGCCACTCGTCGCCAATTTCCTAGTCGTCTCAGAAGTCGCAAATCGCTTTCGACCTGGTCGAGCCTGCGTGCACGTTGGGCCCCCCTGTTCCTGGTGTCGGTGGGGTTGTTGAAGAGGACTATTTTTGTCGCACTGTCGTCCGGCATCCTTACGGTGTGTCCGGCCCACCGTAACCTGCTAACTTTCGCTAGATGTACAATGTGAGTCGCCCCAAGCAGTGCCTGTAGCTCGTGATTCATACGCCTCCGCCACTCTCCGTTTTCAGTTTGTACTCCGCCAAATATCGTCCGCAGCACTTTCCGCTCGAACATGGCAAGGGCGCGTATGTCCTCAGTGAGCAGCGTCACGGCTTCAAGTCCATAAAGAACTACCGGTCTAATAAGAGTTTTGTACATTGTTAGCTTCGTGCGGCGGCGTACGCTTCCTGATCGTAGCGTTTTACGAAGGGCAAAGTAGGCCCGATTTCCCGCTTGGATGCGCCGCTGGATCTCCTTACTAGTGTTGTTATCCGCGGTCACCAGCGATCCCAAATACACGAACTCCTCTACCGCTTCTAGTTCGTCTCCGTCAACGGTTACCGTCCGTGGGAGGCACGCGTTTGTTTTCTTTGAGCCTCTTCCTTTCATGTATTTGGTCTTCAACGCATTTATTTTTAGCCCAATTCTCCTAGACTCTGCTTTCAGTCTGGCGTAGATTGCCTCCGCCGTCGCAAAGTTCCTGGCTATGATATCGAAGTCATCTGCAAAGCCTAGAAGTTGGTTACCCTTGGTAAAAATCGTGCGTCTCGTTTCGATGCCCGCTCGTCGGATCACCCCCTCAAGAGCGATGTTGAACAGCATGCAGGTTAAACCGTCACCTTGTCTCAACCCTCGCCGCGTCTCGAAGGGACTCGAGAGTGTCCCAGAGATGCGTACGAAACACATCACTCGATCCAATGTAGCTCTGATCAGTTGCGTCAGTTTGTCCGGAAAACCGTGTTCCTGCATTATCTGCCATAGCTTGTCTTGATCGACTGTATCGTATGCTGCTTTGAAATCAATAAAGATGTGATGCCTGGGCACGTTGTAATCCCGACATTTCTGCAAGATCTGTCGGATAGTAAAAAGGATTTAACTAATATTTGCTTTTATTTTCGGTATACTGACTGGTTCCAAGTTGTCGCCGTCCATGGATGTTTAGTCCACAAAATTTTGACCATTTCACACCCCTGGTCTCTAGTAGAAGCAAGTGTCTAACATTCCTTTCCCTCCCAAATTGATCTGCATGGGCGTGACCAGCTTTGCTATTGATCATCACAAAGAATTAGATCACCAGAAAATGCACACTGAGAATGATCTGCTACTGCCAAGCATCATTCTGATGGTTCTTTGTGCAATTTCAGCTGATCTAGATCAATCGCTGGCAACTCACCCGTCGTCAAACTAAGCTAAGTTAAGCTTTCTACAACGTATTAAAATCCGCAAGCATTGAGCAGCAGCGAAGAAAAATTTTCTGGGATGATTTTTACGATTTAATTTCACTTTAACGAGAGTAATTTCGCTTTCTTTGCACCCGTTGTACCCAACTAGACACTTCTGAACTAATGCTAGCTGCTGTTTCACACAGACCACAACATGTACATAACAGAAAGTGACACTTTAAACCCACCTAAAAATCTATGATTTTCAACTCCTTTTCTGCTTGTATTGCAGTTAAATTTGCCGTCTAAATCAAACGTTCCGAGCTAGTTCAAAAACCACAAATTCAAAAACGTTTATAAAACATAACCTTTCATTCCATTAAATTTATTCCAATTGGAAATACTTTTGTTGCTCACTCTGTTGAAAAACAAGCCTACTGGCACCAGAGCTAAATATTGATCTTTCCGAATAATATTTCAATGTAAATGACATCGCCCGCATTAATTATTACTGAACAGGTTCGGCACAACCAAATATGTACCAAAACTTGACCATATACACACGAGAAGAAACAACATCCAGCAAAATTTATGTTCCGTAAAATGTTTCTTGTGTTGATCTATCGTCCATCTTCCGGGATGCGGGCGCAGTGGCAGGGAGGTTACCGCACCTTTCTGACCGCAAAATGTAGAACGATCGAACGAACAACTGACGACGACGAATCTAGTATTCCGCTCATAATTCTTCGGGTAATTTATTTTATGCCGGTTGGCAAGTGCTCCAACCGAACATATCCACTTGTTTATCACGCGGAATCCATTCGAAATGCCGCGCCGCCCGGTTGATTGCTTCGCCAAGGACGAAGCAGGATAAGGATGGGAGCGAGCATCATCGATAGCAACAAGTTATTTCGCGGGAGAAACAAGTATAGATGCCTGTTACTACCGTCGATGCCGGCATGTGAATGGCAACTGGTGATTAAACATATTGTTCAACAGCAACATGGTTCGATGGATTGTCATCCGAAGGATACGGATGAACCAGAACCGAAGGCAGTTCGGTTTTGAAGGGGTTGGGATCCTGCGCAGTAGGTCCGGAACTCAATATGTTCATTGCATTGCTAGATTTAGACTAAAATGTCATATTTATCATGTCGTTTGTCTGTAAAAACGCCAGTATCTGATAAGCCGGTCAACATAAAACATTAAAAAGGCGATAAATGTTTCCGTTGTGTGCATGCTTTGCTGTTACGAATCGGATAGAACCGGAGGGTGATGTTCCGGCTAATGGAAGGAATTAAAAGAACGATTTTTGGTATTTGTGTTTTAAGTTTCACCTTAAAGCTGTGCAAGTGTAACCGCGCTGGCAGGAAGTAAAGGGATAGGACAAACATGAACGGTACCGTGCTACGCGGAGGAGGTTTTTCCGTGATCTACGAAAGATTGAAATTAAACGTCAGCTTCGAGTTTTGCGATGGCGATGTGGATTATTTAAACGAGTTCGATTTAAAACTGTGTTTGGGCAGCAGTACGTTCAATGAAAGGCTTCTACCAATGATGCAGAACGGTAACGGAAGTTTAGCGACCGCCATTGATTACCCAACGGATTCATCAATCTTTCTGGAATGGGGCTATATGATTGGCGATTTTCTTACATTTTACTACACGCCGGCACTTGTCGTCGTGGGAAGCATCGGAAATATCCTGTCAGTGTTGGTATTCTTCAACACCCGGCTAAAGAAGCTGTCATCTTCGTACTATCTTGCAGCGCTCGGGATCAGTGACACGTGCTTTTTGCTAGGGCTCTTCGTGACCTGGTTAAGCTTTTTCCAGATACATATCTACACGCGGGAAGTGTACTGCCAGATGTTTACATTCTCTAGTGGACTTTGCAGCTTTCTGTCCGTGTGGTATGTGGTTGCGTTCACATTCGAGCGGTTCATAGTGGTGCTGTACCCGTTGAAACGACAAAGTTGGTGCACGGTACGCCGGGCAAAGTTGGTCATCGTTAGCCTCACGCTGCTCGGCGGGTTGCACAGTGCCCCGTATATTCTCTTTGCGGGGCCGCAATTTTCCGAACGAAATAACTCCACCATCTGTGACGTACGGGAAGAGTACAAGGTGAGTCCCCCCATATATTAACTGCAATCCGCATTCGTACCGCAATTTGGCGGTAAAAGGGATTTAGAAAGTGTTAGCCTTGTAACGGAGAACAATCGCGTTTAAGCATACCATTACACGCGGAGTAGGTGGAAGGGACTGTTTTTAAACTTTCAGTTATAAATGCATCATTTTTCTGCTAAGCTTGGTTGGACTAAACAACATATAACAAAACAATACGTTGGACTATTTCCATTTTAATATGTGTTTAAAAACAGTGAACAGTGAAATATAGTCTATTGTGGAAACAAAAATAACTTTGCTTGTATAAATTGATCTTTTATATTTTAACGTGTAATTCGTAAAATCCGTGAGAAGCGCCCTCAATATTAACGACAGCGGTGTCCTGTAATAATTTAGCTTAGTAGATGACTCCATACAACCAACTGAATTTCGGTCCGGAACATTTACTAACGAATATTTCACAACAGCGTATTTTTGTTATTTGTTAACTCGATTTTCCTAAATATTCACCTACTTTAAAATGTATGTCTCAGATCATTTATTACAATATACTATATTATAAAAATTCGATACGAATTGTTCAAATAAGGCCATTGCAATCATTTTTAAAGTTTTTGTCACCCCCCCCCCCCCCCAACCCTCCTTGGAAATTAGTTTGAAAAATCGGGGACAAAAAAATAATTTGTAGGATATGAGTTAAATTTTTTTATAAAATCAATTGTCTGTGGGCTCTTCAGCCTGAAAAACTTGAAAAATGGGTGTGCGAGTTGAGTTATCGCTTCTAGCATGAAATAGAAATGCAAATTCAAACAGCGGAATTTACGAAAATTGGCCAAAAAGATTTTCTTTCGTTTTCGTCTTTTTTCGTAGATTTTTGCATGGAAAATAATAACGTATATATTAATAGCAAGAATAAATTTGGTTTCCACGTTTAATCTTTAAATAAAAATGCCTAAAATCAATATTTTTTTTTTGCTCGATTAAAAAATTCTCTTTGTTTTTCTTTGTTGGGTTTCGTGGTTGACAATCAACCAAAAAACAACTTATGAACGTTCATTTAGTCACTGATGAGTTACTAGCGTTGTAGCACCGTAACTACAAAAGATACAGCAAAACTTTGTTGAGAAAAATTGTAGATTAGAACTAGTTCTACAAATGTCCCATATATAACGTAGTCAAATTTGGCTCGGCTGAGACGGTACTGTCAAATGAATCAAAGTTGAGTCAAAGTGATCGGACCATCCCTGCCTCTGAGAGACATGAAATGGTCAACAATCGCTATATTATGAAGTGCTGATGATTCTTGATATGCGACATAACATATTTTACTGATGCTGAAATATCCTTCTAAGGAAACCGGTTCCGGATTCTCCCGCATCCGGATGGCGCGCACCATGGATTGTAACTGCAGCAAAGTAACTTATATGACCACAGTCGATGATTTGTTAAAAAAGATCAGCATGTTTCCTACAAATTTCAAATATTTACCAACCCATGTGACACATGAATATGGCCGTATTTTGGAAATGAAAATAGAACAGTTTTTTTGGAAAAATTCCCAATTTTGGTAAACAAATATTGAAAGATAAAAAAACTACGTCCATTTTAGTAAATTTTCGGGTGCTAAAAATGAAATCGACCTTAGAGGGGTTAAAAGAGTAAATCAAAAACTTTACGTTTATAAGTTCCATGCCTTGACCAACAATAAATACGTCTGTCAACGGACAATTTTCATTACTTTTTTTTGTGAATCATCAACAACTTACTTTGCACAGAGAAAAGTAGAGTTTTTATTAATTCATAATTGTGGAAATATACATTATTCCTCACAATTATGGATCATATATATTTCGCTTGATAGCCTAGTTTTTTGTGAAATAACTAGTACGGTATTGTCGTTATCGTCGGGCCACTGTTATGGTCGGGCCAACATGATTTTACAGTTTAGTAACTCATGATATCTATGATACAACCATTGTAAAACTTCTTACTGTGATAGCTAACTTTTCACAATATTGTGAGTTTCAGTCGTGTATTCAAAACACCCGTACTGAATTCAGTGACTAAATCTTACAAAAAAGTTTTCCAGGCGCAATGAACTTTTCTTCAAGAAATGATTGATGGAATGCAATTATCGAGATAAATTTTGAAAATGTATGAAGTGTGTTGTGCTGCACACGAAGACTATAGAAAAATCCCCATTAGTAAGGTGTTTGGAAAGGCTGAGGTGAAATACTAGAAAAGCGCTATTTTTAAAGGTCGGGCCACTTGAGTAGTCATGGTTGGGCCACCATAATTTTAAGCGCAGAAAAACCTAGATTTTCGTTGTTTTTTTCATTGTAGTTGTACACTTCGGAAAAGGCGATGGTAGCAATATTGATTTTACAAGATCGCCAAAATTTCGCAAAAATGCAATTAAAAATAGGGTATATGAGCCGTTGTTCCCGGAATTCATTTTTTTCATGTCTCTATAGAATTTCAATACGTTTGTCTTAGGTTTTCTGCGGTGGCCCAAGTCTTCAAGTAAATGTTTATAACTTTTTTATTTTTGATGCAATCTGTTCAAAACTTTCCGAAAAAATACCTTATTCTCAGACCTTTGCAACGATGTATTTTTTTTTCAAAATCTCTTTTGAAACGAAAGTTATGGGCGAATTCCAAAACGTGGCCCAACCACGACGACATTCCCCTAATATTCCGGTATTTTCTGTTGAATACTAATTGAATCTTATAAAAACTTTCATTGGTCTGGGTTTCGTGGTTGACAATCAACCAAAAAACACCTTATGAAAATGGATCTCTTTCTTGGCGTAAGCCAGTAAAACACGATGAAATCGAACCGCAATATCAATATCTATGAAGGTCGTAAAAAGTAGTAGAATTAAATGGAATGACCCCAATATTTTCTCGTTTATTTTTGAGTTCTACTAAGACTTTCGGAAATAATTTATATTTATTCCGTTTTACTTTATTGTGCATCATACAGGCATGTATTACCCGTATGAGAAAGTTTCTTAGCTGTTTCACAAATTTCGTTGGCCCTGTAAAGGGCTAATTAATACAAATTGGTTCTGATTGTTCCGCTGATTTAATGTCGCCGAGATAAACCAGGCAACGCATAACAGGAAGAAACAATAGCGACCGCACAAAATAAAACCATATTCTCGCTGAGTAACATAACCCGTGAAGTTCCAGTGATTATTTCGACAATACTTGTCTAACCCTTTAAGCCCGAGCCCACACAATTGTGTAGGTGAGACATGACTACTTTTAAAAAGTTTTCCTTTCCTTTCTAAACATCGTACTTTTACATATATGGCACCAATCTCTTGTGTAAACATCGTAACTGGTAGAAAAAATAGAAAATAGCTGAAAAGAAGTTTTCTTTTGTGTTTGGATTAATTATTGTCTAGTCTTCAAAATCTTGTGAAAACAGCAAAAAGTTTTATCTGTTGTATGTTCTTATTGGATCCGTATTTCGAAATTGCTTAGATAAAAAATTATTGGTAATAAGTATTTCTAATTGATGCAATTAAAAATTTACGGGAAATAACTGTTCCAACTTACTTATGCACATTGTCTTTCATATCTACACAATTGTGTAGGTTCGGCCTTATTGTATACCTACTTTTACCTTTACGTTCCCGCCGGGACTTCAAAAATTAGTCTACTTACGTTACACTTTTGGCTCTATCCTTACTATTTTTTGATCGATTTTATACAACTTGTCTTCAAAGAACCACCTTAGATTGACCTTCAATGAAAAAATATATTAGCAAATTTTGGATCCATTTTCCCAGAGATATTCCAGATCGCAGTGGGATTATTTTTTCACGTCATAAGTAACAGATGAAATAAAACTAAATCTGCTGCTGCCATCTCATTTTGAGTCAGTAAGTATGAATAAATTATACTGTAGAGCAGCGGTTCCCAACCTTTTTTCGATTCGCGTACCCCCTGACGGATTTCCCTATACTATTCTGCAGCGAACTAAAGTTTTGGCGAACCCCTGGGGGTTCGCGAACCCTTATTTGGGAACCGCTGCTGTAGAGCATTTGTTCATGCTCCACACTACAGAACTTCCGTTTAGAGTACTACCGGAACCTAAAACTGGGCATTTATAAATTGTAAAATAATAAAGAAGTGTGGCAAATGTTGTATTCAACTACCGGATTTTCTAAGACAAATTCTTGAATCAACATTTGAATGTTTTTAAGCCAATCTGGACGTTTCGGTATATCTGTTGTATTAAGGTTAGTAAAAACTTAACTTTCAAAAAGTTGCGCGTATTTCTATAGCTACGTAGCGACCGTTCCGCTGCTTCAGAATCTGAAGTCTATGAGCCTCGAAGCGATGATCTCGCTCTAAACTAAACGGGGTCAACCCTATTCAATTCTGTGGACTTCTTTACACAAAATAATTAGGTTTTCATGTTTTTTTTTCAAAGCCTGGCTTGGTATAGTCCAAAAAGGGTAAAAAATGTTAAAAATAGGGGAAAATGAGCAAAATGGGGCACTTCCCGATGACAAACAGGAAAGCGGTGGGCACCATGCGATTCTCCGGAAGATTTTACATAAGATCACCTACATTTTATCAGTCTGCA
Organism: Sabethes cyaneus; assembly: GCF_943734655.1. Taxonomy (NCBI): domain Eukaryota; kingdom Metazoa; phylum Arthropoda; class Insecta; order Diptera; family Culicidae; genus Sabethes; species Sabethes cyaneus. Next base: position 186,864,529 of record NC_071354.1, on the reverse strand, counting down.
GGCCATATCTTAATAGCATCCGTTTTTTCGGCTCGTTTTTGCCCATAGTGCAATGGTATAAGATAAGGCCGAACCCACACAATTGTGTAGGTTGCTAAATTTAGCAAATATTTATTGCAATGTGTAGAATACACGTACCTGGACACTCGACCCAATGCGTCCACCTATCGTCAGCTTAACGCAACAATCAGCTGGCGGAGACGGACGGTTCCTGAAGGCGCGGCTGCGAGATCCGGAAATTATGTATCTCGTTCGCCTTTACCTGGCTTACATGTACGACAAGGAACCAGCGTTCTGCTACGAAGGTATGACGAACACCAGCATAAAAATGAATTTAGCATCTGAAGGACTACCCGTCGCAGCGCAGGATCTCCTGAAAAGCTTTATAGAGCTACATGAGGAACTTGGAGTACCAAAACAGGCGGCATCTGACGACTTGGAATCTGTCCGGCGGCATCTCCAGAACCAACGAATTCAGTATCTGCAACGCGCAAGGGAAAGCGCCGACAAATTCAACAATCCGGTACGAATTTCCAGTCAAAATTTTCGGAAGTAACGACTCCTTTCGATGAGAAAGAGGCAACTAATTTAATTATTTCTTCAACCGACCCAGACCCACTTCCATTAATTTCTTCACTAAGACAGGATGCGACTGAAATTTTAATTTATTGTCAAAATTTCAATCGCATGAAAAGTCCAGCAAAAATGAAGTAAATCTATAAAAATTTACAGAGTTCATTCTTTTCTATTATTCTGGGAACTGAAACAAGCTGGGACGCAAGCGTAAAAAGTGAAGAAATTTTCGGAAGTGCCTTTAACGTATTCAGAGACGACAGAAATTTTCTTGAGTGTCAAAAGAAGTCAGGTGGCGGGGTCCTCATAGTTTTGTCGTCTAATTTCAATTCTGAAATTATAATGACAACAAAATTTAAAGAATTTGACCATGCTCATAAATCGTCTTACGAAGCATTTTTCCAAATTGCCGAACAAATTTTATCACAACTGCCTCCTGAGGTTAAAGTTCACATCTATGGAGACTTCAATCAACGCCATGCAGACTTCATTCCGGACTCTGAAAATGAATGTATCTTACTTCCAATCGTTGGGGAAAATGAAACCTTGCAGTTCATTTTTGACAAAACTGCTAATTTGCGTCTGAACCAAATTAATAAAATTAAAAACCAACCAAATTGCTATCTAGACTTTTTGCTCACAAACATTTACGAAGATTTCTGTGTGACTGAATCATTAAACCCACTTTGGAAAAATGAGGCATCTCACACAGCAATTGAATATTGTTTATTTATACACCAATACCAAAGACCCAACGATTGCGAATATGAAGAAGTTTTTGAATACGAAAAAGCTAACTATGAAAGTATTAGAGGTAGATTAAACTGTGTTAATTGGCAACATATTCTCAAGAATGAAGAAAATGTCCACATTGCTGTAGATATATTTTATAAAATTTTGTTAGAAATAATGATACAGAACATACCGTTAAAGAGAAGAAGACGTCACAAAAATTCAAAAAGCCCAGTCTGGTATAACAGCCAAATTAAGAATCTAAAAAATCGCAAACAAAAAGCCCATAAAATTTATAAAAAAACACGCCAATAGTGAAAATTTAGCAATATACTTGGACATATGCAACCAGCTTAATTCAGCAATCAGCAATGCATTTGAAGAGTACAACTCAAAAATTGAACTTGAAATAAAGTCCAGTCCTAAAAACTTCTTTAATTACGTGAAAACCAAACTAAAATCTGACAACTTTTCATCCATAATGCATCTTGATGAAAGTGTTGGGGATAACTCGGAAAAGATTTGTAATCTCTTTGCAAAATTTTTTCAAGAAATCTATACAACATTTTCTGAAGAAGATCGCGATCGCGACTATTTTGCATTTTATCCGGAATTTTCAGTGGACATAGGTGTCAACCAACTTCATGCCCAGGACATTTTGCAGGCTTTAAAAAATTTAGATGCCTCAAAAGGACCTGGACCCGACGGAATCCCTCCAGTTTTCATAAAAAATCTTGCATTGGAGTTTACAGCTCCTTTGTTTTGGCTTTTTAATTTATCACTGGAATCCGGAATCTTTCCAAAAATATGGAAAAGCTCTTTTCTAGTACCTATCATTAAATCAGGTCGAAAATCTGACGTACGTAATTATCGTGGCATAGCCATAATCTCTTGCATTCCAAAACTTTTCGAAGCAATTATTAATGAAAAATTATTCCTGCAAATTAAAAACAGAATTACAGAAATGCAACACGGTTTCTTCAAAGGACGCTCGACTACGACAAATTTACTGGAATTTATTGACTATTGGAAACCATGTAGAAGCACTTTATACGGCCTTTAGCAAAGCATTTGATCGCATTGACATACCAATGCTGCTTTTCAAATTGCAAAAAATTGGAATTCAACCAGAGCTCCTGAAATGGCTTGAATCGTATTTATCTAATCGCCAACAAATAATTAAATTTAACGGAAAGAACTCGAATACAATTCAAGTCACTTCTGGTGTCCCTCAAGGCTCTCATTTGGGACCTCTTCTTTTTATTCTGTATGTAAATGACATTTCCTTCATTCTCAAAAAACTTAAAGTGCTAATATATGCCGATGACATGAAGCTCTTTTTGGAAGTAAGAAATGAAGAAGACGTTAATGTATTCCAGAATGAAATACACATATTCTACACATGGTGTCCAATGCTGGAATAAATAATAATAAATAATAAATATTTTTGACCGCATTTCAAGGTCAAGACTAAAACCTCGAGGTTGGTCTATTTTCAGAGGAACGGAGCCTTTCTCCGAAGACCCGCGCTGAGAATCGCGGCTAACACGCTTACAGACGAACAACGTCACGTCACGCGCAGTACCTTGCAAGTCGTAAGGGCCTGCACAGCGTCGTCATGTTGAAAGTAAAAACAAGTTAGATTAAAACTTTTCGGTGGGTGGTTTCTACACTTGACGGAGGAAGAGGCACAATTTGTGTGTCTAAAAATAATCCAAAAACCAGATACGTCGCTACATTAATAAGGGGGCAACGTGCAACGTCTTTTTTTTCAGCGCCTCTATGGTTCAAAGGTACAAGTACCAGCGAGCCACACGCCCTGGCGGGTGTTGTGGGTTCGAATCCGGTTATAATCTCTGATTATGGCCGATAGGTAGGAGTCGCAACGACAACTAGTAGCTACTAGTAGACAAAAGCGTAGCTACCAATTACCCCTCCTCCCCCCCCTTACGTTTCCACTCTTTCCCCTTCATTTTCCAAATAAATTTTCATTACTTCTCCTGCTGTCCCTTCATCAATTGTAGTACCATCGTTTCAAAAAAATATTAATAAATATGTTTGACCGCATTTCATTCACTTCATTTCAAGGTCCTGACTAAAACCTCGAGGTTGGTCAATTTCAAGTCAAGTCAATAATTTGTATTTGCTTTGAGGTTAGAGTGGGTATTTGCTACTACCGACATTTGCAAAGGCCCTGTTGTTTGCGTAAGCCTGTATAGTTTAAAAAAGGGTCTTCGAACTTGCAATGATTTGTAATTCTAATTAACTACCCTTTTAATGCTCCTACAGAAGAGCTGTATTGCAACGTCGGAGACGTGAATCTGTTTGAAAGAGTTAGCGGGCGCCAACATTGTTGTACTGAATAACAATTTTTCATCGACTTGTTTGTAACGAGAATTAAAAAGGAACGCTGCGCTGTCAACCCATAATGTCCGCCTGACTGTCTATTCATCAAAACTGACAGTAAAGGACACTGCCTCTCGTTGTTTGTCTCCTGCTGCAGTGTTGTGCACCTACGCACAGAAAAGGCAACAAAGGTTTGTTTGATGGACGAATTTAAAAAAAAATCATCCACGTATCCCCGCCAACCGTTCATTCTTGGAATAAAATTTTAAAGGTTCCCCAGAAAACAGCATTTTTTAATTGTACGCTAGGCTGATTATAATAGCTCCGCAATTAGAAACATGTTTCGTCAGACGTACAATAATCCTGGTTTATGAATACGGTTCATTTCTAAGAGCAAGTCACTCCGGTGGTTTGTTTGCCATTGAAGTGTGATTTTAAGAGCAATAAATTAATTTTATTTCTCTTTTTCTTTTGGCAAAACCTAACTTTGTTGTCACATTATGAATTATTGTACTTTGGAAAATCTAATTATACCAATCGAGCATAGCGTTGAACTTGCAGTCGTATGTCACCAACTTTGGCTCAGTTGTGATGATGAGGATTCTGTTTTTCTCAGGAAATCCACAAAACTGTCGCCCTGGATATTGGATGAAACGGAAACTTTTTGCACCGGCTGATGCAATTAACATTTAGAAACGCTCCAGTACGATGCAGTTTGATAAGATCTTCGTAATTTGTATGTGTTTCATAGTAGGAGGGATAAAATAATAAATGAACTTTAATTTCATTCAAATGCTTCCCTTATTTTCGACGACTGGTTTTTTCAGGATGTTGAAACTCTTGTGGATTCATAAGCGTACAAGACTCCCCAAATAGAGCATTCTAACAAGGTGGGCTGCAAAAATATTATTTTTCCCTATAAAAAATAGTAAAACTGAGGATGCATTTGTCATCAAACAGGTCGACAAATGTTCATTGTAAATAATTTCTGTAGTGGAATGTCAGCATAGCTGAAAATGGATAAAGGATAACCTAAGTATCTCTACAGAAGAAGTATTGCTTCTCGGGTATGCTGGGAAGAGAAAGGCCTCTTGAGTGTCCCATGAAATGTGAACTGTTATGTTTTCCGTCCATCAATTTTTAAGGGCTCAAGTAGAGCGGAAATGTTTTTACATAAAACCAAACCATGAAGCGCTCTATAATGCGTCCTAATCTGCTTAGCCGCTCCCATGTGGGATAGAAACTTTTGTATTGCCTTTTTGCCATACAGGCCAGGCTGGGATTCAATCGGATGGACTTCGGTGTTATGATCGTTTGAGAAGATGTTTCCCGCTTAACGAAATGGAAATATATGCGTCGTAATGCGATAAAAATGTACTTCGGAGTGAATTGATTATTAAAATACCCTTTGGGTGCGGCGTGTTTATTGTGCGAATAAAAACATACATCAAAATATGATTAATGAGAAATGATTAGTCTTCAGCACACAAAGGAAAAGTAAAATTGACCGATAATTTTCACTTCGAGGCATTCCATCGCAAAGCAATGAGTGAAAAAATTAAACTTTCATATCGAATATTTTAGATGTGTTAAAAATGTTACACAATTATCAATAGTGACCATATGTGTGTTATTTGGCGTGTGTTAACATGAATAAATTCAGAAACTGTTGAAAAGAATAAAATTATCCATAAAGATCGTTGTGTAACCTCAAAAAATATATTACGCGGTAAACTTGTGCCCAACTCGTTGAAATTGCCTACGAATGTTTGATCAGAAAACAACGCGAATATAATTCCATAAGCACCCGATTTTCACCCCGCTGTGTCCAGCGCGCAAACTGTTCTTATTTGCTAAATTTAAATTACCACTCCGCGCGGAAAACATTTCGTAACAATTGCAGTTATGAAAGCGAGCATTCGTAGAGCCCATTCCGGAATCAACCGCACGAAAATGTTCTGAAGATTGAAACGGAATGCTGCCAACTGTGATTATGCAAACCTTTGTGGTCGTATTTATATAATTCGGTTTAATTTCAAACAAAAGCTTTCTCATTCAAGCAAGAGTACCACACTCGAAACGCGAAATACTGCCTAAACTAGGAACTGAGGCTTGGCGGATGTGAGGGTGAAAAGACATGCATCCCGAAATGTTTCATGAAATGTGGTTTTAGTTTTTTTTTTAAGCATGTAAGCATGTATAAATTTAAAGCCATGCACACGTTACGCGAAAATGCTTTTACACAAACCCAAAACCAAATACAGTGCTCTGTAATGCACTGCTGTAATCTGGTTGGCTGCACTTTCATGCGGGGAGAAAACATCCGTTCGTTCGTTTCTGAGGTGTGTGTGATGAGGCTGAAATCCAGTTGGGAAGCAATTCGGATGTTGCTGCTACGATACGGAGTCGCCCGAAAAAAAGTTTGATGCTTGATGAGATGATAATATATGCGTCATTATGGGAGCAAAAAGATTCAAATTGGATGCAGCATTAATTACGAAGAAAATCCTTTGTGCAGGAAGCGAAGCACTTGTTGTGTGTTGATTACGTAAACAGAATAAGGCTTTAAAGCGCAGCTTTAAAGGCTAATTATTATTTTACATTTTGATTTTCAATTACGTTCTAGTTAAGCTCCGTATCAATTATATTATTTAATCTGATTGCTCAGAAAAGGATTTGTAATTCAGTGAGATTCAAAGATTCAACCAACAGCAACTTTTGCATGTGCAGTATATTAGAATGCATATCATAATGGGCATCTCGAATTTTTAACGCAACAAACACCCTATGCAATATTTCAGCTAAATCAGACTTGATTTATTAGTGCCGCAAAGCTGTCAACGTTTGAGGTTTATGAAAACTGAAAAATAATCAAAGTGACGGGGGAGAATGTAGATACGGAGTTAAAAAAAAATGATATGAGTTAGGGTTGCCAAGCAGCCGTCCGGCCTGTTTTTTTATCCACAAAGCCGGTTAATCCGGTCAAAAGGTCGGTTTTCCGATATACATAACCGGAACCATACGGTTGCTATTTTTGTTGAATTGTCAATTTGATTTTCAGAAGGGGAGGGCTGCCCTCCGCAGTGGCCGGTATTTCCGACGACGGATCGCTGGTAACATCCGCCACTCGCGCCTGCGGCCGTCTCGTCCCGAATCATCTAGTGTTACTCTAGATAGTTTTTGGTAATACTGTTATTAACTCATGTTTTAGGGAAGATTCTAAAATTTTTAAAGTTCCATTAGTTCTCGAGTTATGCAGAAATTTTTATTTCATTTGTATGAGAGCACATTCCTTCAGAAGGGGAAGGGTCTCGAGCCCCCAGAGAAGAAAAAACTTTTACATGCGAAATTTGGTTTCACTTGCTTGATTAGTACTCAAGTTATACTGAAACTTATGTTTCATTTGTAAACCTCAAACCATCATAAAAAAATTCCTGTCTCCAAAACTCCCACATGCCAAATTTGGTTCCATTTGCTTGATTAGTTTTCGAGTTATGAGGAAATTTGTATTTCATTCGTACAGGAGCTCCCCCACTATTGAAGGGAGAGAGCGGGGAGGGGTCTCAATTCACCATAGAAAAAAATTGCCTATAAAAACATCCACATGCTAAATTTGGTTCCATTTGCTTGATTAGTTCTGGAGTTATGGGGAAATTTGTATTTCATTTGTATGGGAGCCCCCCCTCTTAAATAGGTAAGGGGTCCTAATTCATCATAGAAAAAATTCATGCCTCCGAAAACACCCACATGGTTCCATTTGATTAATTTGTTCTCGAGTTATGAGGAAATTTGTATTTCATTTGTATAGGAGCCCCCCTCCTAAAGCGGGGAGGGGTCCTAATTCACCATAGAAAAAATTCTTGCCTCCAAAAACACCCACATGCCAAATTTGGTTCCATTTGCTTGATTAGTTCTCGAGTTATAAGGAAATTTGTATTTCATTTGAATGGAAGCCCCCCCTCTTAAAGGGGAGAGAGGTCATAATTCCCCTCCTAAAGAGGGGAGGGGTCTCAATTAACCATAGAAAAAGAATTACATTGTTGCCATATCTATCATCCACCATCGTCATATGCAACATTTTTTGCACTGTTGCCGCTGCGAGTAGACTAAACAGTTTTTTTTGTGCCATATCATGGGCAGCCAAAAAGTGTATTAACACTTTGTTGCTCACAAGGAAACATCACTATCGACCACAGGCTTAGAGCTTAACCATATACACCATAGTGTAGTCCTGTCGATCCAGAACATCACTACACTGCTCGTATAGGTATAGTCTATGGAACTTTTTTGAGAAAACTTAACTTGAACTTAATTTGTATGGAAATGTGACTCAATGGAGGCGCATGGTACATGAATATCCTACATACACCCTCAAGTAACACAACAAAAAGAAAATTATATTGATTGAAAAACGATGATTTTATTATGCAAAAAGCATTTCTAAAATCACTTTTTGTCCACCTGGAAGTGTTATTAAACTTTTCTCCTCGTTACGCTATACTTTCCATGTTATTTTATACAGCACTTTCCCCTAAACGGGACTCCGCAGTTTGAAAGTGAGACTGCACAGAACTGTGACCAAATTGCGACATACTGAAGTCACTGTCGTAAGAAAGAGAAAGAGCAACAACAGCAATAATCCAGATTTGGCTGGCAGGCACAATATCAATTTAAATAATCTCTGACTCTGAAGCATTAGTTGTATTTGTAATAATTCGGAGTTTATCGCCGCAATGTAAACTAGGAAGCTCACATTTTACAACACCTTTCTATCCCGATGTTCAAGCACATCATTGAAGCAGTAGTGTAGCTCACAAAGACAACGTCTCGAAAAGCAAAAAAATCGTACAAGATTCTTTTTCCTCAATCACCACGAATCTCCTTTCATTTACTACCTACTTATGCTACGGATACCATGTCGGGGCGTTTGCTAACGGATGCAATCCACCGACCAGAGAGCTTTTGATAAGTTAAATCATGAAATTTCGATTGCCAAACAGGACAGGATGGGACTTGGCGGTACTCTACTGCTCTGGCTGAAATCCTATTTGGCTGATCGGTATCTCGATGTTGAAATCGAAAGATCAATATCCAGCGAGCTTATTGTTACATCCAGTATTCCACAAGGCTTCTATAGCACAAGGTGCTATACTTCAACGATATAAACTTTCCACTACGAGGACTCAGGCTCTCCTTTGCTGATGATCTTAAGATCTATCTCGCGACCAATAAAGTAGAAGACGCCGTTTTCCGAAAACGAAACGAAAATAGAATGGTGCTCAACATGAGCAAGTGTTCAGTTGTGTCGTTCTCCAGGAAAAACGGCATCCTTTTCAGCTATCATCTAGGGTCCAGGCGCCGAACTGATCAAAAGAGAGTCCTGCCTCAAGGACTTGGGAGTTCTCCTTGACTCACAGCTCATTTAAAAGCAGCACATCAGCTACATCGTTGCTAAAGCATCCCGCAGTCTTGACCTAATCATGAGAACTGCGAAAAGCTTCAACGATATGTATTGATTAAAGAATTCGTACCGACCGCTTGTCCATTCGACGCTGGCATATAACTCGGCGGTCTGGAATCCCCATTATCAACGGCGTTGATCGGTTAGAGAAAATACAACGCAAATTCATTCGATTCGCCCTCCGTCGCCTGCCATGCAAGCACCCGCTCCAGTTTCCAAGATACGAAGCGTGCCTGATGCTAATTGGACTGGACACCCTAGCAATCAGGAGAAATCTGTGCCGAGCAATCTTTGTAGCTGATATCCTGATGGCGAGGGCCGATTGCCCATGGCTTTTCAACCATATTAGTCTACGAGCTTAACCACGATCTCTTCGTAGCAGAATGTTCCTCTAAGTACCGTTACGAAAGAAAAATTATACAGCAAATGGGGTCATCGTTGGGCTACAACGAGTTTTCAGCCAAGTGTCAGCTGGGTTCGACTTTCACCTAACTCGTAAGACTATTCGTGGGAACACCGAAAACCATTCATAGCAATGGGCTTATCTTGACAAATAATTAATACAACACAAACGAACTTTGTTTCTTGCTATTTTATACAACATGATACGTAACAAAGAAAAGATAAAGAAGAAAGCTTTATTCGATTATCTAGCAGCAAACGTATTGTAAACATTGTTAAAAGTTTGCCCCAATTATGCCACAGTATCTACTTAAATATAGAGAATATTTCATCTTGTATCGTAAACGAATAACTTGTAACGCAATTAACAAATTATTAGTAAAAGACAAGTTTAATAACACTTCCAGGTGGACAAAAAAGTGATTTTGGAAACGCTTGTTGCATAATAAAATCATGCTTTTTCAATCAATATCATTTTTTTTTTGTTCTGTTACTTGAGGGTGTATGTAGGATATTCATGTACCATGCGCCTCCATTGAGTCACATTCTCATACAAATTTCAAGTTAAGTTTTCTCAAAAAAGTTCCATAGACTACACCTATACGAGCAGTGCAGTGATGTTCTGGATCGACAGGACTACACTATGGTGTTTATGGTTAAGCTCTAAGCCTGTGACCGATAGTGATGTTTCTTTGTCAGTTTATTTCTCAATGAGAAGAACAATGAGCAGGTTGCTGAGCAATCGCGATCAGTAAAAAAGAGAACAGTTCAAACAAAACGGAGCAACATAAATCGTGACTGAGTAAAGTGTGAATTTTTCTCTTCTCTTTTTTTATTCTGAGGAGGAATCATCCCTGCTGTGCGGTCCGTCAGATATGAACAGAGCCATTCAGTTATCCAATCCGGAATGCCTGTTTGCTTCAACTTGTCGATCACCAGAATGTATGGTACAGTGTCGAAAGCTTTTGCAAAGACGATGTACACTGAGTCCACTTGTCGTTTTGCTTCGACTTCTCTTGATAAAGTAGAGATGTAGCACATGCAATTAGTAGTTGTTGAGCGGTTTCTCATAAAGCCGTGCTGAGTCTCGGAGATATCGGATATCGGAGATCCGATCCGTATCGGAGATAACTGGAGCAACTGCATCGTATAACACGCTGTGGACTAGTTTTTATAGTACCTTACTAAGGCTACAAAGTAGCGAAACACCATGGTAGTTGAAGACACAGCTACGATCACCCGATTTATGAATTGGAATAATATAGGCCGATTTCCGAACAGACGGGAAAAATCCTTCACGCGGTAAACGATTAGAAATCAGTGCAATCGGTTCCGCTAGGCTATCAACACAGTTTTTGAGAAGCACAGGAGAGATATCTTTCGTGTCGGTGTCCAAGTCTTGGAGAGCACTGTATACATCGTTTGTAGTTATTTGGATAAAAAGTTAAGAATCTGCACCGGCTCCACTCTGCTATATACGGTTTCAAAAAAGGACGCGAAGAATTCAGCGGCGTGTCTGCCTATGCAAGCGTCGGGGCCATCGTAGTGTTCGGGATTAGGAATGCAGTCGCCCTGCAGCTTCCTAATAAAACCCCAAAACCATGCAGAGTTTGGTTCAACACTGGATTGGATCACAGATATGTAGCTATCATACTTTGTTTTCGATCGTTATTGATAAGTCGATTCAGCCTCGCGAACAGATTCTCGGTCCAATTCTGACTTGGAAAGGAAGAATTGTTTCCGAGATTTACGGAGTAAGTTACGCAATTCCTAAGTCCACCAAGGTTTATCGGAAGCAGAGATTGATGTTTGGTGTCTTCTGTGGGGGCCAAGATTTCTAATGATTCCATGGAGAGTGCCATAGAATACTAACAGCCCTTCATCCAGCGATCTATTAGTTAAGAAAGGCAATAATAAGTTGATCGTCTCCAATGTACCGTTCAATATGCTGTAATCGTACGCACGATAGTCAGAGATGAGACGATCGTCTCGATCGTCACGTGGAATAAAATCGTCAGTGTTCTCGTTTAAAAGTAAAATAAACGGTGCGTGGTGAACATCAACAGCGGAGAGGGCAGAGTTATGAGGACTATGTGCTTAGGATGGTTGACAGTCTGGCCTAGAAGTCTGTTGTTCAAGTTAACGATAAGGTGAGCGTCAACGCTATTTGTTTGAAACGCGGGTTTAGACTAGTTTTGAATGAAATAAACGACAGTTTCGAGCCATCTGTCGCTTTTGGCGCCGAACCAAGCGGACAACATTAATCGACTCTTCGTCATCAAAGTTAAGACAGCGAGAAACGACTTTACTAATGTCAAAGTTAAAAGATAAAGGGCGAAAATCGGAAATAAAAGTCAAAATATAAAAGTCAAAATATAAAAAAAATTGAATACAAAAATCAAAATTATTCATTCAAACTCGGAAGACAAAGGTTAAAAGTCAAAACTCAAAGACAAAAGCCAATAGTCAAAAGTGACAAAACGGAAATTTTACTCAAAAGTCAAAAATAAAAATCCGAAAGATAGAAGTCAAAAGTCGAAGATTGAAAATCAACAGGTAGAACGATTCATAATCAAAAACTAAAACTCGAAAATTAAACATAAAAATTCAAAAGTCAAAAGTCAAAATTTGGTTGTCAAAAGCCAAAAGTAAAATTTCAAAAGGCACAAACGTCAAAGTTGAAAACCCAAAGAATTTGAAGCGACAAGTATAAGTTCAGTATTTAAAAAAGAGCAAAACTCACAACTTTGAACAAAAATCAATTGGAAATGGGGCTGTCACGGAACCTTAAGTTGATCTTCAAACCGCGCTTCAAATTGGACCTAAGATTAGGTAAAGAATCGGACTTAAAATCGGGCATGAAATTGAACATACAATTGGACTAAGGTTGGATTGGATATCGTATTTGAATTCAGATTAATTTTAGCCCAAAAAATTTACTTCAATTTGAACTTGAACCTAAGTTGGGCTTGAAATTGGACTTGGAGTTGGGTAGGAAATCAGACTCAATAGTTTGCTTGAAACTAGACATGAAATTGGATTGGAAAAATTCAAATTATACTTCAAACTATACTTCAAATTGGTCTTGATATCTCGCACATCAAAGCGGGCTTAAAACTGGAGCTTAAAATTAACATGAGATGGCACTTTCTAATGATTGATGGTTTTTCTTGAAAGCGGATTTGAAATTGAATCTAAATTAGTACTGCATCTATTTTTAATTAATTAATTAAATTGCAATTAATTTACCTATCAGCAAAAGAGCGAGCAAGTAAATTGTATTCTCCGGAATTTTGGATTACACTTCGAGAATCACTGTTCATAATGTAAACATTATGAAATAATTTTTATACAGAAAGTGTAATACTGAAAATTTGAGACAAACTTGATAAAAATAAATTTAATTCACACTTTTATTTTCAAACTATAACAAAATCTAAGGTCGAGTAAAACTCAAGCCAATCTACACCTATAAAAATGGATTTCTACATCTGAAAAAAAAAATACAAATTTCCTCATAACTCGAGAATTAATCAAGCAAATGGAACCAAACTTGGCATGTAAAGGTTTTTGGAGGCAAAAATTTCTTCTATGGTGAATTAGGACCCCTCCCTACTTTAGGAGGGGGGCTCCTATACAAATGAAATAACTAGAGAACTAATCAAGCAAATGGAACTAAATTTGGCATGTGGGGAGTTTTGGATGCAGGATTTTTTTTAATGATGGTTTGTGACCCCTCACCCCTATGGTTGGGGGATAAGGACTCTCATACAAATAAAACAGAACTTTTTGCGTAACTCAAAAACTAATCGAACTCGAGAAATTTTAGACTCTTTTGTAAAACATTAGTCAATAACAAGACCACCAAAAGCAATCAATAGTAAAATCAGATGATTCAGCGCGAGACGGCCACAGGCCGCGAGTGTTGCTGGCGACCTGTCGTCGGAAGCGCCGGCCACTGCGGGGGGCAGCCCCCCGTAGAGATCACCTATATCTAGGCTTTTTTTTCATGTGTGGACTCATTACTGCGACCAGTATAGTTGATCTATTGTAATATCGCCCGGGTGTTTGGTGTAGGACCTGCACTGCATTTCTTTTAGCTATAATCGCTATTGAATGAGCGATATGCTTATTAAGTTTTATGCGTGCTTGTGTCTATATGGGTTTACCCTTTTTTTTTTTTTATCCATGTTGGGTATTTTTATCACTGCGACCATTTGTTTGATCTATTGTGATATATCCCCCGTTTTATTATAGCTATGTTGTCAAGATGACGTACCACTATCAGAAGTGATCGTCATTGTTTGACTAATAGCATTTGTCCAACCCGGTGATGCACTTCGGATGAAGTGCACTACTGCGCTGGGAGTTGTTCTCCAAATATCAGAGGGTTCTAACAGCCCTCTTTCAAAGAACCTTAATCTTTTATTGAGAATTGCCGGACATCGGCATAACAGGTGTTCCGAGTCTTCTTTTTCTATGCCACAGAAGCGACATATATCATCTTGAAGTTTTCCCATTAGCTTCAGATGATATCGGCTCGGACAATGTCCTGTTATAAGACCAGTATAAATGCTAAGATCTTTCTTCGAAAGCTCCAGGATTTTGCGAGTCATTGAAACGTTTGGAGAGATAAACCGTTTCGACTGCCTAGCAATGAAAGTGTTATTCCAATTTGATTCCACTTTCGCACATTCCCATGCTTTTAGCTCCATTTTTAAAGCAGAGGCAGATAAACCACAGAAGGGCTCAGGTCCTACAAATTGATGAGATGATCCGAGTCTTGCAAGCGCATCAGCTCTTTCATTTCCATCGATTCCACAGTGACCTGGGACCCAATACAGGTTGACTTGATTACGACAAGACAATTTTTGGAGTAATTGAATACATTCCCAGACAAGTTTTGATGTGCATGTCGCCGACTTTAGAGCGTTTAGAGCTGCTTGGCTGTCTGACATGATGCATATATTTGAATGTCTATAGTTCCTGCGCAAGCACACAGTCGTACATTCTATAATTGCTTGTATTTCAGCTTGGAATACAGTTGGCCATCTGCCCATAGAAATTGACATGTCTATTCCTGGGCCAGTCACTCCTGCTCCAACTTGATTGTCCATTTTTGAACCGTCTGTATAGAAAACTGTCGAGCCTGGACGAAGATCGGGACCACCATCTTCCCAATAATCACGTCTAGGCTCAAATACCCGAAATATTCGATTAAAGTTGTATTTTTTCTCCATCCAATCTTCATTATTATTTACAATAGGATTAATACTAATAGTTTTTAGAATACTGAGATGACCTGTTAGATCACCTTCAAAGAGGTTCATTGATCTTTTGATTTTTAGAGCACTCTTTTCAGCTTCTAATTGTATAAACTGATGCAATGGAAGTATATAGAGTAAAGCATCCAATGCCTTCGATGGTGTACTTCTCATTGCACCTGTTATTGAAAGAGTGGCTAGCCTTTGAAGTCTTTCCCCTTCCTTCAAAGCTTGATCTACTTTACCCACATATTCCTCGCTACCAGTACTATCTCATGTTATAACCGTCCCTGGCGAGGACTCATTCGTACCTCTGACCAGTACCCTTAACTGTAGGAGGGACATTTGCACTGTCAAGAGGCGTCAGAGGGATGAATATAGAATTCAGCATGAAGGAAGGGTAAATGGAGGGGCCTGAGAATAAACCCATGCTAAAGTCACGACATCGAATGGCTTGATTCCACTAAGATACGAACCCACTATATATCTATCTAGGTTTATTTATGTTCCTAGATCTACTGACCTCTATTACTTTCCTTCAGTTGGGTCACCCCTGCGGAATGGTACTTTTAACGAAAAGATTTTCCGTGAAATGGTACATCCCACATAAGGTTTTTCGCAAAATGGTATTCTGCGAAATTCTATATTCCGCGTTATGGTCAACCGAGAATTGGTGTTCCGCAAAATGGTATTCGGCGAAATGGTTTGTAATGAAGGCGAATATTTAAATGCTATCCGCTTTATTTGATCAGGCTGAGCAAAACTCGAAATTGTGCTAAACTTGCAAAACTCGAAATAGTGACAAAGGTCATCCGAGATTCACGATTTATGTACAACACAGTTTAATTTGTGGCAATACGAAGTTTGTGAATTAATAATTGATTGCAATAAAAACCAATAAATTATGATGAGCAAAAAGTGAAAAGCCAAGAAAAATTGAGGTAAAACTCTGACATGGAAATCACTAAACTAAGCTGCACTTTAATTGAAATTATATTCAGTGAAAGTAACTCATACAAAATAGAGAAAATATTGAAATTAGACTAAAATAAAATTGAAATAGAAAGTTGAAAAATTGAAACATTATTGCGATACAATGACACTCGACGAAAACACTCGAAGAAACGCATTACTCGAAGTGCATTAAAATTAAACGCAAATTGAAGCTAATATTATTTCAATGTAATTAGCAAAAGGGGTTTACTTCGTTTTACAAAAGTTTACTGCCCTATTTTCTACCAAGCTCTGTGCATGTTAGTTTTGTATTTTCTGTTCGTAGACGAGTAAATGAAGTTAGTACGAATACTGACAGGCTATAATAATTATATTGACTGGCAAGAAAGCAATTATAATTATACGTTCCAATAACTGTCTATTTTCAGCCTCAAATGATTGTTTTCAATTACGTCGACACCGTAATCGTATTCTTGGTACCATTCACTATAATTCTAGTGCTTAACTCCATTACCAGCTTTACGGTGTGGCGAGTGGCTGGTCTCCGGAGAAATATGACGCTGATACGAAGGTTAGTTAAATATATTCTCATCCGTTCGTTAAGAGATTTTCAGTTGTGAACTTCTCAGAAGTTTATATTTATTTTGCTAGCAATCCATTAACTCGTCCTGTTTTGCTCCTCATTTTCCGACCGTTCATAGGAAATCATCAAGCTTCGAAATTCGAAGGCAGCTAAGTCTGCAGAGGACTTGTTCTCATCCAAATGGGCGAAATAATGTGCTGCAACGACCAGGTACGACTTGCAGCGCCGGGCAAAACTTTGGGACTCAACAACTGGGAACTTTAATTAAACTATATTAAACCCTACGGCTTTTTCTGTTATCTCTTATCCTGGCAGGCATAAGTCGTGTTGTGAATTCCCAGATGAAGGTCACTAAAATGCTGCTAATTGTGTCTTCGGTTTTCGTCTGTCTGAATTTGCCGAGCTATTTGATGCGAGTTAGGGCGTTCATTGAGGTAAGTACGCTTTGAGGGTTGCAATTTAAAATTTATTAATTTTCGCTTAAATGCAAAAAACTTGGTGAATTTAGTGCAGGAAACCTGATCGTAATACAGCTGATTCAATATTATGCTAATTAATATCCAGAATGTGTACATTCCAGTAAACCTCAAACGAATTTCAATTTTCAACTTAACTATTCTCTAGGAACTACCAAAACGTACTGCCTCGCGGGTAATGATGTGCAAAATACTCTGTAAACCAGTGATTGATGCATGCAAAACGCGCATAATGAAGGACATCACGCGAAGTGATACACATCAAGGCATTAAAATCAAATTACGTTGAACAGTGCGGAAAATGCGCCACATGACGCGACTAGGCTTCCCCACCCATTTCCCTATTCTGTTGTGTTCTTATCAAATGCATGACATGCAAGTGTAGTCTTGCGAAGCCCACTGCATTCATTCATCGCGCGCTGATTTGTGGGAAGCAATTTTCCCGTCGGTCGTCGGGTCGGGTGCCCGCTTATGACGCAAAAGAAAACGGACACTCCACCGGCCGGTGGCGCTTGCCTCGCGCGAACGTATCTGACCGAGGCGCCTCGACTGCGGTGCAGTTGCCGATTGTGTTTACCATCGTGCGGTTTGCGTGTTTCATTTCATTTTACAGATTTATTTAGTTGCATGTGATGTGTCCAGTGTTACTAAATATGGTATCACAGCACTTGCGAAAACAATACACCCACGAACGATACGTCATCATCCATTTCCATTAAAGTTCAATTTGTTGTGAAAATTTATGCTAACATTATATGAGAGCGAAATGTTCTCCGTACTCGCCGGATAATGCTTTCTGCCAAAAAATAATTACCTAATATTAATTGATTATCATTAACTTTCTGGACTACATAAACCCACTGACCCACGCATTTAATAATTGAAATATGTAGCACAATTATTTCGATATTTCCGCATGGAGAAAGCGCAACTGTAGCATGTTATGAAGAACTGTGACCTGCGACTTTTCCTCTGCAGATAGTTGTAAATTTTCCATCTCTTGTGCATTCAACTCGAATAAAAGCAAACGCACATCGGAAGAAATAAATGCGATGTATGGCCGTTTAATTAATTGAAATGAATGTTGTTTTTTCCTGTTCCTGTTCTTACCATCCAACAGCGACCGACCGACCGCGTATTCGATGGAATTAATGTGGCCATGTTTCAGCTGGTTTCCCCAAAAGACTACTTTCACTCTGTTTCTTTTTTTCTGTTTTATTTTTCAGACAGAACCTTCCAATTTGACTATCCTGATTCAGTATTACTGCTACTTATTTTTCATCACGAACTTCGGAATAAACTTTATTTTGTACTGCATAAGTGGCCAAAACTTTAGGTTGGTGTAATTGTAATCAAGAAGTTAGAACCTAATTTTAACCTAACATGCAACATTCTGTGATTGTAAATTTCAGAAAAGCTGTGGTTGAAATGTTCAACAGAATGCGATGCAGCAAGATGAATCCGGATCTGTTCAGTGGAACCCAAACGGGTAAGTGAATAAACATAATTGTTTAATTGTTTTATCGTAATTTCTTGCTCATTTTACGGGATTGAAAATAACATTTAACATCTGTTATGCAATTAGAAGCCGAAAAGATATCTATTTTCCCGACAGCTCGAATTCAAATGAAATAATTATAAACTACTTTTAATTTTTTTTTTTTTTTTTGAAAAACAGGTTCAAATGAATTAAATAATTTTAATTTATTGAATTGTGGTACCAGAATATCAATACACAATATTCAATTTAATATGACACGAAAGTGTAGCTTCAAGTAATAATTCGAACGATAATTAATGTTCCAAACCATGAACATCCAGCTGGATAACTGGGGCACGTGTCGCACCATTATCTATTTTCAACTTAAGGTGAAAAGTTATGAACTTCTGAGCTCAGACAGTGCTGGGGCTTACGGTAGAGCGTCTCATAGTTGTTAGTTGATAAGCCCGGTCGATAATTGCTTAGTCAGTTGGAAATAACTGGTCAAGCCGGCTCCGTTGTATGTTTTTCCTTTTTTTTAATTCTTCTTTGAAATGTGCTGCCTCAAATGGGAATTGGGAATCTCAACAAGTCATGTATAAAGCACCTGTGAAAATAGTCTTTCTCTACGGTTTTTTCCAATACAGCAACGCTTAGGTTGTTAACACATCGATTGCACATTGTCAGCAGCAATATTGATCAAAATAATGCAGCAGAGTTCTGCTATCTATCTTCTAATGCTATACAGTGTGTTGAATTTTCTTGCTTCCGAGAATCTATAACCGAATGTATATTTTGATATTAAAGTTTAGTGTCGGAATTTCAACGTAGATTCTTATTTGATTTCAATTGATTCAGTTTTAAATAATTATAGAGGAATAACTTGTTTGTGTGCGGAGTCTAAGGTTTTCGAGACTATCGTGAACAAGACATTATTTACTGACTGTCGAAATTATATCAGTATAATGCCACACGGGTTTTTTCGCGGATGTGCTGTTTCTTGTTGATTTCGTGTCGCTTTGCATAAAAAATATCAGTTCCAAAGCTCAGATTGATACAGTATACACTGATATAAAACCCACCTTTGACACTATCAACCATAGCATCATCGGATTTATCATTTGTCGGTGCGCATAAGTTGATTAGGCTGTAGTTAAAGAATTTGCCCTTAATCTTCAACATGCAGATACGGTCATCTACGGGCCTCCACCGGATAACTCGTTGCTTTTGTTTTCCCAACACTACGAAACCGACTCCATGTTCTGCTTTTTTGCCGCCACTGTAGTAGATGTGGTACTTGAAAGAAGTGCCTGCAATGGGGTCTACTGCACGGAACTCCCTTTCTCCGGAATTTGGCCACCGAACTTCCTAGATAGCAGCGATCTCCACTCCGAGTTGATGCTGCTCTCGAGCAAGCAAGCCAGCCCGTGCTGGTTCATGGAGAGTTCGGACGTTCCAGGTACCAAGTTTCCAATCATGATCCCTTAATCGTTTGTTTGTCCATTGCGTGTCCTATACCGATTGTTCCGTCCTGAATTTCTTTCTTCGTAATTCGTGGCAATTGAGTTTTTCGGTATTCTGCCTCGCCGGGGTCGCGATACCTACATCCCGCTGGTGGGTCTACCATCTTAGGTATAGCTTACGGGATACAGCATTTCATATTCAGTCGCCCGTTCCGAGACAGACGCTGTGGAGCCGCCCCTCACCTGGAGAACAGTTCGCACCTCCTAGCTTAGCCGCTCTAGTGGGACGATTCAAATATGACGTTCACCAAATTTTTGCTTTTTTAGACCCCCCTCCCCTTCTTTTTAACTTTGATTGCAAATGAACTGAGATTGATTTACATATATCCTTCAATGTAACACATGGTATAATTAATCTAGGTAACATTGACAAATCGTGCCTGACTTTCAAGCGCCGTAGCTGAAACAATTACCAGTTTCAATTGAAGCTTGCTTGAAAGATTCTGTTCAACAAATGAAACAAGTCGCTTGAGTAAAGCAAAGGCAGGAGAGAATCAGCTTCATTTATTTGTTTCGACGATGTCGGACCCTGCTGCGATCTTCTGAAGTACGATTAGTTCGAAAATCAAAATAAATCAATGAGTAATGAATGACTGAAAACATATATTTGTAGCCATTTTCTGAAAATAAAATTTTCTTCGACGGATGTCACATTTGCCTAGACCCCCTCCCCCCTCTGTCACAACCTGTCACAAAATTGACGACCGCCTCCCCCCCCCCACAAGCAGTGGACGTCATTATTGAATGATCTCCAGTAAGTACATGAAGCATTTCCGAGTAAGGCCATCGACCGTCATCATTTGACTTAGGTCTGCGTGGAGGCGCTAGGTGGCAGCTTGAGAGCCAGAGCTATATTTGGCGCTCCTTCCAGATAACTCTCTCCATTTCATACCCGTTTCATTTTTGGAGTTATACTAGATGAAAAATCAGAGGGGTTGTGTACAAGACACGACCGCATATGTAGATGACGCAGGACTACGTAAAAGTCTCTTTGTAGTGATAGTAGCATGTGTCCATGCATGTAATCATTCGGTTCTTCATGTATACATAGGGTAAAAGTATTATATTTCGATCGAGTCAATCATGATATTTTGCTTGCAAATCTCGACAAATTAGGAGTGTCAACTAATTTCAGCTTTCATGGCTTAACTCATATCTACGCAATCGTAAAATCGCTGTTAAATTGGGTCCCAGTCAATCGAGATGGTTCCAGAATGGTTCTGGAGTTCCACAAGGTAGCATTTTCGGACCTTTGCTATTCTCGCTGTTCGTGAACGACGTCACTCGACTGTTGCCTCCTGGAACAAGGCTGTGCTACGCTGATGATATAAAAATTTATCTGTCAATTAAAACCGTCACAGAGTGTTTGCAGCTTCAGAAATTGATCGATTTGTTTGTGGAATGGTGCAACTCCAATCGTATGCTTATCAGCACTCAGAAATGTACCGTTATTAGCTTCACTCGTAAAAAACAGCCTCTGGTGTTCGACTACTGCATCAACGGAACGTCTCTACAGCGGAGTAACAAAGTCACGGATCTAGGCGTTGTACTAGATAGCCAGATGTCGTTCAGACAACATTACACCTTTATTATTAACAAAGCGTATCGGCTGCTTGGTACTATATTCCGAATTGGATACTTTGCATTGAACGAATACAAAAACACTTCATATGTAAGATCTGCGGCAGGCTACCCTGGACAAACCCTGATGCTCTTCCGCCTTATGAGAAACTTTGTCTGCTAGTTGGGATTGCAACTCTTGAGCAGCGATGGAAGGAAATCATCGCCAAGACTGTTCATAAGATCCTGTTGGGTGCTCTTGACTGCCCTGCTGTTCTGTCGCAGCTATACTGTCTTCAGCTATACTGTCCCCTTCGGCCTCAAGGAACCAACAGTTCCTACGCGTCGATTTACACCGTACTAACTATGGACTTCATGAACCAGTTCGTCGTATGGCTTTGGAATACAATCGTCGCGGAAATAGCATGGACTTTAAGCTACTTTTTGGTGCAGTTTTTAAAATGTTCGTTTGTGTATTTAAGTTATTTTACTGATTTTGTTCTATGTGGCTGGTAAACGGCTGAATAATGCGTACCGTCGGTGCCTTGTGCACGTGTAGGCATAAAATAGACCCTACAGTGGTTCATAGCCTCTTATTCAGCAACTCCTATTCCTACCGCCTCGTGGTACCAGCCGGGATACGAGCAACTTTGGTGGAGATCGGGTAACCAACCCCGGTGGAAGTCAAGGTCGTATGCTGACAGGAAAGGAGGGCTCTTTCGAGCTTCGTTGGCCCTCCGGCGAAACAGGGGGTTGGTGTAGCAGGCTTTGCAAGCCGTCACCACGAAAAATATTAAAGCATGGAACGAAGAACAAATATATTCTTACTGGAACAATCGGAATAGACCCACGCGACGAAAAAGGACTATGGATTGGAAACTCGGGACGTGGAACTGCCGATCTCTCAACTTCCAAGGGAGCACTCGAGTGCTCTCCGACGTATTGAAGAGCCGCAAGTTCGACGTCGTAGCGCTGCAGGAGGTGTGCTGGAAGAGCTCAACGGTACGTACGTTCAGAGATGGACATACCATCTACCAGAGCTGCGGCAACACACACGAGCTGGGTACAGCTTTCATAGTGATGGGCGAGATGCGGAAACGGGTGATTGGGTGGTGGCCAATCAATCCTCGAATGTGCAGGTTGAGAATCAAGGGCCGATTCTTCAACATAAGCATCATCAACGTGCACAGCCCTCACCTCAGAAGTACCGATGACGACAAGGATGAATTCTACGCGCAGTTGGAGAGTGAATACGACCGCTGCCCAAAACATGATATCAAGATCGTCATCGGGGATTTCAATGCTCAGGTCGGCCAGGAGGAGGAATACAAACCGGTGATTGGAAGGTTCAGTGCACACCAGCGAACCAATGAAATGGGCCTAAGACTTATCGACTTTGCCGCCTCCAAGAATATGGCCGTACGTAGTACCTTTTTCCAGCACAGAATCCACCATAAGTACACCTGGAGGTCACCAAATCAGACAGAATCACAGATCGACCACGTTTTGATCGACAGTCGGCACTTCTCAGACATTATCGACGTCAGATCCTATCGAAGCGCTAACGTTGACTCGGACCACTACCTAGTGATGGTTAAGATGCGCCCAAGACTCTCCGTTGTGAACAACATTCGGTACCGACGCCAGCCTCGGTTAGATCTCGCGCGGCTGAAGCAGCCAGACGTCGCCGCAAACTACGCGCATTCACTCGAAGCTGCACTGCCGGAAGAGGACGAGCTGGACGAAGCCCCTCTCGAGGACTGTTGGAACACTATCAAAACAGCCATCAGCAGTGTAGCGGAGAGCTCCATCGGGCATGTGGCCCGGAATCAGCGGAACGATTGGTTTGACGATGAATGTAGGAGGGTGATGGATGAGGAGAACGCTGCGCGGGCGGCCAAGATGCGCAGTGCCACACGTCAGAACGTGGAAAGACACAAACAGAAGAAGATGCAGCGAAACCAAATCTTTCGGGAGAAAAAGCGCAACCTGGAAGAGCAGGAATATGCGGAGTTGGAGCGGCTGCATCGGGCGGCCAAGATGCGCAGTGCCACACGTCAGAACGTGGAAAGACACAAACAGAAGAAGATGCAGCGAAACCAAATCTTTCGGGAGAAAAAGCGCAACCTGGAAGAGCAGGAATATGCGGAGTTGGAGCGGCTGCATCGTTCTCAGGAAACGCGGAAGTTCTACCAGAAACTGAACGGATCCCGCAAAGGCTTTGTGCCGCGAGCCGAAATGTGTCGGGATAAAACTGGCAGTATTCTGACGGACGATCGTGAGGTGACGGATAGGTGGAAGCAGCACTTCGACGAACACCTGAATGGCGCCCAGGCGGAAAACCATGGCGGCGGGGAAAGCGATTTCGACGGTGCAGCAAACGGGGAAGAGGTGCCAGCCCCAACGATAGGCGAAGTTAAGGAGGCCATCATGCAGCTAAAGAACAACAAGTCAGCTGGAAAAGATGGTATCGGAGCGGAGCTTATTAAAATGGGACCAGAAAAGCTGGCCGTTTGTCTACACCGACTAATTGTTAGAATTTGGGATACGGAACAGCTACCGGAGGAGTGGAAAGATGGGGTTATCTGCCCGATCTACAAAAAGGGCGACAAGTTGGACTGTGAGAACTATCGAGCGATCACCGTTCTCAATGCCGCTTATAAAGTGCTGTCCCAAATCATTTTCCGCCGTCTATCACCAATTGCGAATAGATTTGTGGGAACTTATCAAGCCGGCTTCGTCGAAGGTCGGTCTACAACGGATCAAATATTTACACTGCGGCAAATCCTCCAAAAGGGCCGTGAATACAGAGTTCCCACGCATCATTTATTCGTTGACTTCAAAGCCGCATATGATACCATCGACCGGAAAGAGCTATGGAAAATCATGGACGAGAACAGCTTCCCCAGGAAGCTCATCAAACTGATTAAATCTACGATGGATGGTACGCAGTGCTGTGTTCGGATTTCGGGTGGATTGTCAAGTTCATTCGAATCACACAGAGGGCTTCGTCAAGGTGATGGTCTTTCATGCCTGCTGTTCAACATAGCGCTACAAGGTGTTATGAACCGAGCGGATATCAACACGCGGGGCACGATATTCAACAAATCTAGTCAATTCGTCTGCTTTGCCGATGACATGGATATTATCGGCAGAACATCTGTGGCGGTGGCTGAACAGTACACCAGACTAAAGCGCGAAGCAGAAAAGATTGGGTTAAAGGTAAATACGTCTAAAACAAAGTACATGCTGGCCAGCGGAACCGAGGCCGAACGACACCGCTTGGGCAGTAGTATATTGATCGACGGCGATGAGTTTGAGGTAGTCGATGAATTTGTCTACCTTGGCTCACTGGTAACGGCGGACAATGATACCAGCCGTGAGATTCGGAGGCGTATTATCAGCGGAAGTCGTGCTTACTATGGGCTCCACAAGCAATTGCGGTCGAGCAGACTAAGTCCCCGTACAAAGTGCACCCTGTACAAGACGCTTATTAGACCGGTTGTTCTCTACGGGCATGAAACATGGACAATGCTCGAGGAGGACCTGCGAGTGCTCGGAGTTTTCGAACGACGAGTGCTAAGAACGATCTTCGGCGGCGTACAGGAGAACGGAGTATGGAGGCGGAGGATGAACCATGAACTCGCACAGCTCTATGGCGAACCCATTATCCAGAAGGTGGCTAAAGCTGGACGGATGCGATGGGCAGGGCATGTTGCAAGAATGCCGGACAACTACCCTGCAAAGATGGTGTTCGCCTCAAATCCGGTAGGAACAAGACGACCAGGAGCGCAGCGAGCAAGATGGTTAGACCAGGTGGAGCGAGATCTGGCGGAGAGTACTCGGTGTCCGAGGAATTGGAGAGCGGTAGCCCTCAACCGAGTTACATGGAGAAATTTTGTTCAACAGGCTTTGTCTTAGGACGGCAAGCCACCTAAGTAAGTAAGTAGTTGTTCTATGTATTTTTATTGTATATCGATGTAAAAGACCCTGGGTTTTGTGCTGTAACTTACTCAAGCTGGCTTTTCCCAGTCCAATCAAATTTCATTAAGACGTAATCAGTCTAATCAAATTTCATTAAGACGTGTTTTTTGTGCTATTTCAAAAAATATCACAGATAAAACGTATCATAAATAGCATTAATTTATACTATTTCCCAGCATTTCAAAATAAGCTCAGTTTTCTACATCCCAAGAAAATAGTGTTGTTTAGTGTGAATAGTGGCGGCATTTTAAAGTTCAAAATGTCAACCTAAATAAATTGCAAAATTCTACGTAATTGATGTAAAATGAAAATAGATTTGATGTTTTGAAAGGAGACATACATTTTTTTACAATACCTAAAGGTTGAGATATATAACAGAAGCAACTTTTACCTGGGGGCGAAAGATTGAGGAGGGGGCGAAGGCTAATGCATCTCCCCTACTATATGCAGCATAAATACATGCTACATGCGTTATATGTAACATTTATAAAAGTAGTAACATTGTATACGTCCAATCCTCGATGTATGTTTCAGAGTTATTTCTATGTGCATTTGGAAACAATTTAACAAAATCAAGACCACACACTAATGTTTTCCTGTTACCTTACAGAAATAAAGATTTTATTACCAAACGGTTCAACCACGTTGAAGGGCTTTTGCCAATTCAATCCCATTTTATCAACAGCAGATCTTTTCACTAAACTTCCGATGAAATGTCAAACATGCGCATCCACACAGAATTAAATTATAACCGAACACTACAGCTGTAGCGCACTTTTCCAACACAAATATCAGATTCGCCTAGAATATGATTCGTTGAATTTTTCAGTTACTCGAACTGGATGGATTAAATCCTTCACGCCATAAAAATATTATAACATAGATAAGGATAAGCCTCTACTCATGCTATCATTATTTTCATCCCACAGAGATATTCCGAAGTTCCGGCTCGCTTCTACCGCTGAAACGCTCCAACACTACCAACCGAACGGTGCACGGTTCCTGGCGGGAGTTCTCCGACTATCCATCCTCATTCGGTCAACCTTGACGGAGGGGCTCGAAGAAAATATCGGCCTCGCTACGGCAGCATCAGCAGCAACAGCGGAGCGATATGAGCCAAACCAGGGCATAGATAGATAGGTGTACCTTTTACCGGTTAGATAAGGCGCTTCAAGTTCGATGTCAGTCAAAAGTGTTCCGCCTTCGTAAACCAAATGTGCAATCAGTGGCAGAGTGCAGTGCAGTGGGTGCACAGCAAAAGGAATCTTTCCATGGCTGCCAATCATTGAGTGCGCGAAACTGCTTCCGTTGGAAGATGATAAAAAATGTTTGACAGCATTGGAAAATTGTA
Organism: Sabethes cyaneus; assembly: GCF_943734655.1. Lineage (NCBI taxonomy): Eukaryota > Metazoa > Arthropoda > Insecta > Diptera > Culicidae > Sabethes > Sabethes cyaneus. The sequence continues at coordinate 186,837,840 of NC_071354.1, read as the reverse complement.
TTGAAAAGTTTTCTAGCTTACCAGGAACATTGTGATTTCTAGCGATTTATATACTTTTTAACTTTCAGAAAACTAAAGACTATCGACTTTACAGTTTTAATTATTGAATAAATTATCAGTTTGCAAGCTATTAGATTTATGTGCGTTTGCCGAAAACACCCCTTTTTCATTGAAATAGTGTTTATAATTAATTTCTTGGTTTAAAACAATTTCGTGCTGGGAAGTTCACTTATGTTAACAGGAAATCAATTTTGAATAATTCTGAATTTCAACAACGGATCGGAAAGTATACATGCAATTACCTTAATTTTCCTTCGGTCGAAACTGCTTGAACCACATATATTGTACAATTTAATGCCAATTATCTTCATTGAACCATTGCAGCTGCAGTTTCAAACCACAACCCATATTTATCTCTTTAGTTCACAGCAGCTCAGTTCGGTTTCCGAGTCCATAAGGCGGCAAATTAGATGTTTCCAGAAAATAAGTTCCTCGTGCGCTGAAAGTTGAAAAGTTTACCGTATAACTTACACACATGTTAGGAAGGACATGAATTCGAACGAGCAACGCTGGCTAGTCGAGACTCTGGCATGGTTCGTAAACTAATAAAATTAGGAATTAAATGCGCATCATTTGTACCAAGCAGTTAGTTTTGGCTAATAATTTGAGGTAAAAGTTTGCTGAGAAAGGATAATCTTATTTTGCTCCAGACTAACCTTTTTTAGGGTAAAGTAATTAATAATCTTGACACAAGTTTTTCATTCTCATAGCTAATGGTTTCTTGAGACTCTTACCCCTGATTGACACGCTCACCCATGACTATCGGTTTTGGCTGTTTCCCGCAGTGAGTTGACGGGTTATCGAAAATTTCCTTTAGCTCACAGCGATAAGCAACAAAATTGAAAGGAAGAAGGATCGATTCGGCGAAAAACGCTGGCGAACGATAGTGGCTGCAAGCATCTGGTAATGAAATTGAAAACCTTTTAGTACTCATTTCAAATCGCTCTGGTACGATGTTTGTAAAATATCCGTACGAAGTGTTAAAGTATCTAAAAGTTCGCATCCTGGCTGGCTGGGCACACCCTGATTTGGATAGAAATCAACATCCGCTCGAGCTACTATTTCTCCCAGAACCAATCCATCGGTGTGGATAGCATCGACAAATTGAGCATCCGAGCTGCTCACAGCATCGACCGAACGCCGCACGAACAGGGGACCAGCTGGATCTAATGCAGTAACTCTGCAATAAAAAATTAAATACTTTCAGCTTTACTAAGTACTTTTCAATTATGCTCTAAGCAAACGAACCTTGCCAGTTTACCGCCAAAATATTTACCCACGTTGCCGGCGATGTGTGCGCCCAAGCTGTGTCCAACAATGTGCACCTGGTCGGGCTGGATACCGTTTTCTCGGATAAATGCTGATAAAATTTCACCGATCCGATACCCAACCGGACGCACCAGTCCTCGAGCGGCATTGTACGGTAAAGCGGAAGCTTTTGCCCAATCCGCAACCAGTAAGTTGTGTTCGTCCTGAACGAGATAAGCATTCCTCACCGGAGCCGTAGCCACGTGGTTACGATCGGCGGACCAGCCGTGTATCAAAACTTTGAGCCATTTTCTTGGGTCGAAGCCTGGCAACGTGTAGTTGCTAGTTGAGATATCAATCTCTCCAGATAAATTACTTCACCGTACATAGAAATTCAGTATTTATTATTGCAGTGCAAACAGTCTGGGGAAGAAGTTCACTTACGCTGCATAGAAGAATAATTTTACGTCGGATATTTCCCGTGAGTACGAGCCACTCTTAAGGGCGGCAGTAAAATGGAGCACCCAGCTGAGAGCCAATATAAAACCGAAATGCATTGCGTCGATAGATGCTAGCAACTGTATGATTGGCCAGCTGCTAAGCTTACATCGGTAGCAATAGGAGAATTGCAGGGAGAGGAAAGCGGAAGCATCAGTAATCGAAAGCGAATTATCTAGCCGGGACATGCTTGAGTGTAATAGGTCCCGTTAAGCATTGCGAGCCACTTTATGCGATGCACGTGATGGCGCAATGAGTGACTGAATAGTGATAATAATTACAAATGGATATGTTGACCCAAGTAATATCCACCAGCATATTAAAATGAATGAAATGCAGTAGCGATAACAATGTAGTGTGCGTTTGACCAGACATCAAAAGGGGTACCAACTTCAGCTAGACACTAACAATAAGGATGGGTCCTATTCGCACAGTTCCTTCGCCTGACTTCTTTAGGTGAGGCCTCATTCACCTCACCTCATTTGTTTATTACACACTTATGATGACTTTTACAAACAAAATTGGTCACGAAAACCGCAATAAGAGTGCCTTAAAACTCATATTATTTTTTGAGAGAGACATACAAGGCAAGTTTGATACTCCACTGCACAAAGGCTCATCAAAGTTGTCTTCATACCAAATTCAGGAAAGCATCTACCATCACTACTGAGGGCGTTCAATCTCATCACTTTGGCATTCATCTAGTTAAAAACTATGGAGAAAGTATTAGGGTTGAATGAGTAATTTAGTCAGTAGCGGTTTAACATATGTATATAGAAGAGACCACAGGTTATGAACTTAGCGATTTTGCTGACGACTTTATCATAATGGTACGTCAGAACAGAACGAGTGGGACTTCACGTCTTGTCGGAAAGAGCGGAAAATTGGATTAGGGGAGGTCATTGAAGCAACGCTTACTAGGTTCGTAGCTCGTTGCTCTTTACCAAGCTAAGGGAACCCCGAGTTCAAGCCGGTTATAATGGAAGCCAAGCTAAATATAACCAAGTTCAACCCCAACTTTCCCTAAGGCTTCATTGGGTAATCCTCGAACCACAAAAAATTGATTATAGGAAATCTGTGTAATGTTTATGTGAGCGTATACACTCAAAAAACAGCACCGAGTTCCGAGTTCCGAGTACCGAACGTTCGGTAAAAATGTCGATGGTGTATCGACGTTTACGGATCTTTAGTAACGTTTGGCAACATATAAAATTTTACCGAACGGTCGAGTGTTGAGATTTCGGCAAAATTTTGCCGAGCTTAGTGCTTTTATTTTAGTGTGCACGACAAAAAAACGTAGCCAACATAGAGCGGGCCTAAGCTGACAGCTTCATAAATGGGCTCAAGCTGACATAAATTCGCACAGGTAACAAACTGTTGAACACTTGAAAAAAGTTCAGCATTGTCGAATTTTATCTACATTCGCAGTTCTACGTTAGCCCAGCGTTCATTGCACAGACCTTCAAACTTTCTACACATTTGGTCTTACTTACTTACGGGGTGGCTCTTGCTGTATCAAGAATTCCTTTGCTTGTAACTCGTAGTTCATATCATCTACGCCACTCTCCGCCGAAAATAGTCCGTAACACCTTTCGTTCAAATACGGCAAGTGCACGTATGTTTTCCGTATGCAAAGTTACTGTCTCAAGTCCGTAGAGGACTACCGGCCTGATTAGCGTTTTGTACATCGTCAGCTTTGTGCGGCGACGTATGCTCCTTGATCGAAACGTCTTGCGGAGGGAAAAGTAGGCTCGATTTCCAGCTTGAATGCGTCGTTGAATCTCCTTACTCGTGTGATTGTCGGCGGACCAGAGATCTCAAATATACGAATTCAACAACCACTTCCAGTTCAATCCCCTCAATAGTTACTGTCCGTGGGAGGCAAACGTTGCTTTCTCTGGAGCTTCTTCCTACCATATATTTGGTTTTCGACGCATTTATTTGTAACCTTATTCTGCTAGTTTTCATTTTTAGTCTGGCGTAGATTGCGTCCACCGTTCCGAGGTTTCTAGTAATGATGTCGAGGTCGTCGGCGAAGGCTTGGAGTTGGCTACTCTTGCTGAAGATCGTTCCTCTCGTTTCGATGCTCGTCACTTCACATCTTCAATAGCGATATTGAATAACATACAGGACAGTCCATCCCCTTGCCGCAACCCTCAGGGCGATTCAAGAGGACTCGGGTGGCCCCGAAACGTAGCACATCACTCGCTCCAAAGTAGCTTTGTTCAGTCATGCCAGTTTGTCTGGAAAACCGTACTCGTGTATAATCTGCCATAGCTGTTTGCGCCCGACTGTATCATATGCTGTTTTGAGATCCACGAAAATATGATGCGTGGGCACGTTGTACTCTCTACATTTTTGGAGGATTTGTCGGAGAGTAAAAGTTTGATCCGTAGTTCCACGGGCCCCCATAAAGCCCGTTTGATACTGCCCTACGAATCGTCTTGGTATTGGGGATAGACGACGCAACAAAATCTGAGAGAACACCTTGTAGGCGGTGTTGACCAACGTAATGCCACGGTAGTTACAGCAATCTTGCCGGTTGCCCTTTTTGTAAATGGGACAGACTACACCTTCCATCCACTCCTCCGGTAGTTTGTCCTCCTCCCAAATCCTTGAAATTATCCAATGAAGTGCCGTTGCTACCGGTTCTTGGCCATTTTTGTAGAGCTCTACCGGGAGTCGGTCCTTTCCGGCGGCTCTATTATTCTTCAGCTGCCGAATTTCTCGCCGGATCTCGCCGGGAGCCGGCACGCTGTTGTCGTTTATAGACACTCCGAGGTTCCATTGCGTCTCCTTCTGCTATATCGCCGTTGATTTCCCGCTCATTTGTGATTAGATTCCCTCCGTCCTCCCTACATATGTTAGGTTTAGGTGTGTAGCCCTTACGAGTTCAGTTCAACTTCTCGTAAATCTTTCGCGTGTCATTAGCCCGGAATAGTTGTTCTAGCTCCTCACGACCTCTGTACTCCCTCTGGTGCTTTTCCCGCCTCAGGATCGTGGTCAGCTCATTGTGCGCTCATCGATACTTGGCCAAGGCATTCTCCGTCAAACCAATCATTTCGTGCACTCGAGGTTTCCGTTCCTAGCACCGCGGTTGCGGCCTCGTATCATGCTCCATCCGTTTTTGAGGGTCGAAGCATCTAACTCAACAGAAGAAGGCAGAGTTTCATCCAGTATGCGCGCTTAGTTTTCGGCTACTGGCGGGCTATTTAACTGCCGAATGTTTAACCGAGGAGGGCGGCTTTGTCGCAAGGTATAAACCGTCGATAGTTTTAAGCGCATGTGTACTGCTACTAGATAATAGTCCGAGTCGATATCCGCATCCCGTGGGAATTGTACGTTGGTGATGTTCGAGAAAAACCGGCCCTCGATCAGAATGTGGTTCGTTGGTCAGGTGATCTCCAAGTGGCTTCGTGGATATCATTGAGGGGAAAAAGGTGCTTCTAATCACTAGACCTCGGGAATCTGCAAAGTTGATGCATCGCTGGTCGTCATCGTACGTGTCGGTGTGCAGGCTATGGAGCCAGGGATGCCACATATAGTTCTGTGTTTTTTGTTGGAAAAATCTGACAATCTGTACGGCGAGGAAAAATATCTGTGCAAAAATCTGTCCAATGCAAAACAATGAGAGTGAAAGAGATAGAGAGTCATTTTTTCAACTATTTCCGTCTCTTTCACTCTCATGTAAAAGCTCAAAAATCTGTTTAAGCTGTGTAATTTGGCGAAAATCTGTATTCTATGCATACAGATTCTGTACAGGCGATTTCTTTCAAATATCTGTTAAACACAGAAAAATCTGTGCATGTGGCAACCCTGTATGGAGCTCGATCACTGGTCTATACATAGCTTCCCTGGCACGAATACAGATTACGCCACACCTTCTCGATAGATCTTTGCGATAGATCTTCTGCCGTGCCACGATATTGAATTTCCTTGATTTTTCGTAATATAGTTACCCGATCTGCGCTAAGGTTGCTCGTATTCCGGTAGGTACCATGACGAGGTACGGATAGGAGTTGCTGGATAAGAGGCTGAGGACCATTATGGGGTCCATGTTGCGCATGATCCCGTAGAATTGCTCTACACAAATAAAAAAATTAGTGTTGTTTTTCGTTTAACGACTTTTACAGGTAGTCAAATCTCATTTCACATTTTATTTGGAACAGGAAATGCATGAGAAAAATTGGATAAACTGAATAATGTTGATATTTTTGCCAAGCGAAAGTGGAATTGGAACCTACCACTAAGGCGTTTTCTATGCCACGCTCTTTATCACATCAAATGTGCACTGATTCATACACTGAGAAAACTTTTCGTATAGTTTTTATGTGTCCGACACATAGATTTTTGCAATGTGCCCAGTTAATGAACTTTATATGCCAAACAGTTATAATTTATGGGTACGTGAAACTTTTGCACATACTATTCATATGTATATATTTCTTATGTGTATAATTGCACGTACTATTCATATGCGTATAATTTTTATGTGTATTTCTGGGCGGATTGTGCTTATATGTGGCACATGATAATCATCTGGAAATTCATATGGAAATTTACCATTAGTTATGTGCAGAATATTTTGAGTGCAGGAAAGCGCTGTCAAGCAATTGGCTTTCGAAGAACTACCGTTCTTCGAACTATGGGAAGTAAAATGAGTTACTCATTCAAAAGAAAAGGTTCTGAGCCGGTCCCATAAAAGATCAATTTGGTTTAACCATAATTTTGCATAAAAATTGAAAAACAATATCTATTTAAAATTGTTTTGGGTTATAATAATTTACCTTAGGTATTTAAATGTTCTTTGTCTGTTTAGCTTCTTTCGGGCTATCTTGCACGATAGAACTCGCACTATATCTTGCATACAATTTACGAGTTGTTTGACAGCGCGCATACGGCTGCATCTGCATAACCGATCTGCTTTACCGACTGCATCACTCAATGAATGTTTATTAATACTCAAACCAATCAAACGGTGTTGACAACACAGTGTTGCATTGTAATTCATACTAAATGTGAATGAAATATAGTGAATAACAGCAAGGCAGCAGACAAAGATAATGGACTACTAGCGACAGAAACGGCCGTGTATGTGAGTGCGTTGTGTAAACAACTTGTTTTATTCGAGTGATAGAAAAATAAAGAAAGATTCCCTCGTCGGTACGTAACAGTTTTGTCAGAATCTTCCAAGCGTGCAGATTGTGTGGTGTGAATTGCAGAGAGTAGAGCCAATTTTTGTTCGATACAGTTGTCATTCTTAGTGGGTGTTCCAAGCACAAACGGGCTGTCCTCGAAGTTGGTGGACAGTGGTTGTTGCATCGACCGATTGTACGATTGCTTTCCAGTAGCAGCGATTGATTGATTAGTGAGTTCTTAATAGCCGAATAATTCTTTGCAGAGCACATACGCACGGTTCAAGCGAACAGCGGTAGGAAAAAATGGATTTGTTATTGAATGTTCACAGTAATCTGGAGCCACCGAAACCCGATGGCAGCACCTATCTGATGCGAGGGAACTATCACTATTATCACTACGGATGCGATGGATTTCAGGATGTGGTAAGAATGTGTGATTGATTTTTCCAGTCTACTATTCTAATTATGATCCAGATTTGCTTCCATTCAAAATTGTCTGCCTTCTTGGATATGTCTATAAATAGCGCATCATTTGATTTTGCTCCCTTCGCAAACATGAACGAGGGCAAAATGTATCAAAAAAAAAAAAAGAAAAAAAAACATTGTTACGCCTAGAGACCGTGAAGAAATTCTATATTTATAGGCATGCTTTATTGTTCATATTTACGTATCGGTTTTTTTTGTGCCGTTCTCTCCGGTGCGGTGCTTGAGCTCCATTACGCGCGGCCTATAAGGAAATCAGATGGCCTCTTTGATTCCGGTTTTGTGGCGCTATTTTCGAGGAAGGTTCGGTCTGTGCAGTATGTATCGGATTGTTTACATTCTGAATAATTTCGGAGAAACAATATGCATATTGTCTGTGTTGTCTCTGCGGTTTTACCGCTAACTGGCAGTGCATTCTAACAGAATGTGTCGGAATTGGGACTTAAATTTCGAAAGGTGTTCAAACCATTTTGAAATTAACGCGTATTCACGTAAACGTGTTGCAAAGTGTGAATCAGTTGGACAGACAGTTCCATATTTGGAAACGATTTGCGTTGTAAGCGCAAATTTAGATTTCCGTTTTGTTCATTAATCTCTCAAATCAATAAAAATCGAACAAATGCGAACGTCATCCGGATTACTTGTAGCTAAAACAATGTCAGCTAAAGATTGCATCTGTTATTGATTTTGTTGCCAAGAAACCTCGTCTGTTGTTTCATTCCAGAGAATGGTTGTGTCAGCATCAATTGCATGACATTCAGCGAACAACGCATCTGGGTTGCTATCGTTCCGATCGTGATCACAGATAGGGAATCGGTTTAGTTTGATTCCATGTAATGTGATTCAACTGGAAAAACAGTAATTATTCGCGGTTGTTTCGATTGCGTGATTAATACATACCTACATTCTGCCTCAGAGCACTTAATTGAAATGTTGTAGTAGACAGAGTGACATTACCTCACCCCGCATGGAGCGGAGATTTTAAAGCTCTTGTCATGCGTTCGATCGAAAAATCGAAACGGCACTGTAGCCGTTGAGTTGCGATTGAAGCGATAGACAGACAGAACATGAAGAGAAGCCGCTAAATAACGCACATGTGCAGATTAAATGATCGTGCAATTAGATTGTTATGCCTTGCCGTCTGACGAGATAATTATTAGGCGTAGGATGGAATTCACACCACTTAGTGTCCAGTCGAACGATTACTTACTCTGTCGTTTTACGGTACATCTTGTGCTGTCGGTACCTGTCTTGTACAGACTGGATGGAAATTTTTGGCCCTTGAAGCGTAGTTTGTCATAGATAGAAAGATCAAATTGCATTTTACAATGAGTGTATTTGTGTGCGAAAGAGACTTGAAGAGAGAAAAATGAATGAAAGTACAAACAGAAATGCTTTATGCTAAATGCAAAAATCGAATATCGATTTGGAGGACTTTGATTAAGTCAGCGACTTGTTCATTTTGACAAAAGAACAGCTTGAATTTTACTTTAGAGAATGTTGCATAACTAATAATTAGTCTAATCAAAAAAGCTAGCAGAACAAAACTGTAACGGAACTACAAACAGATGTCTTCAAGAAAACTCAGCAAGCGAATGGCATTACTGATAGGGAATTTAATGTAAAACGAAACCATTTCTGTAGCTCTGAGAGGGGTTGTGTACAAGACGCAATCGCATAGATGACGCAGGACTACGAATATCTCTTTGTAGTGATAGTAACATGTATCCATGCATGTAATCATTCGATTCGATTCGATTCGAGCACATGTACATCCTGCATACGTTTATCAAAGCAGTAACATTGTATACGTTCAATCCTGAATAGATTTCAGAGCGATTTCTATGTACATTGCGGAAATAATTCAACAAAATCAAGAACACAAACTGTTGCTGATGGGAGATTTTGACTCTTTTTCAAATCACATTAAAACTATGATGGCACCTTTTCCAACCAATCACAAAGTCAGGATTTTTTTTCAACTAGCTGAGGGCCCGATCTTACACGGGGAGCCTTCGTCTCACAGCCATTTGTACATCGGTTATTGTAACCGAAATGCTTATAATGCAAAAATACAACGCTTGTTCCTCTTTCGGACGTTCCTCTCCATTTGTCAGCTCCCCCTCTTTTGTCTACCCGGCCACCTGCACATCTGTTTTCTTTACAGAAGTCCCTATAAAACCCTATAAAGAAAGAAAAACAAAGCCATTTTTCCTATTTGCACCTTCCGCTTTTAACAATGGCCACCCCACCCATAGGAAATGAATAGTTTTGTTATTGTACTTTTCTAAACACAGCATCTTATTTATTTATTAGTTTAGTACTACATGCTATTCTAATAAAAAAAGTAGAAGGTGCAACAGTGTTTCTTCCATAGATACAGCAAACCTGTCATTCCTTTTATCTCATCTTTTAGTGTCACCACCAGGAGCAAGTATGCACAAATTATTGGCTAAGCCCACTTTGGAGCATGCCACATAAAGTTTACCATGGGAAAAACATGGTGCTTTCAGATGATCTCCCCGCTGTTTGAATGATTGGCCCTGTGACTCAAACAGAGTCGGCCAACAACAATTAGCACTAATGATCGAACTCTTTTTATACAGGTCATATGGGCGTTACTCTCCCCTTCTCGTCAGCAACCTCCGGTCATCAGCTCCTCCCTTTGTCCTACCGTCACTTATGGGAGAACCGTCCAAACAGTTCGGTCCCCCTCTTAAGTCAAGATTCTCTTAAGTCAAGGAACATGTGTGCCAAGTTTGATGAAGAACGGTCAAGGCGTTTCGGAGTTATGGCCTCCCCCTCCCTATTAGGGACCCTCCCCCCCACGTATTAGGGAACCTCCCCCTCCTATTTGTTGACCCCCCAGTGCTGGTTCTCGTATGTCAAGGAACATGTGTGCCAAGTTTAATGAAAAACGGTCAAGGCGTTTCGGAGTTAAGGGCTCCCCCGGTTATGAACCCCCCCCCCCCTCTTTTGTCAACCCCCTAGTGCTGATTCTCTTATATCAAGTAACATGTGTGCCAAGTTTGGTGAAGATCGGTCAAGGCGTTCTTGAGTTATGGTGGAACATACAAACATACAAACATACTCAGACTCGCTCACTTTTATATATATACTAGCTGACCCGACAAACTTCGTATTGCCACAAACTAACCTGTGTTGTAAATAAGTCATGAATCTCGGATGATCTTTATCACAATCTCGAGTTTTGCAAGTTTCTGAGGAGTTTAACCTTAGATGATTCATGTTGGCAGTTACGTAACTATGAAAGCATCCCAGGTAACCAATAAGCATCACCAATGCTATTCAAATATAGGCCAATAAGCATTTAAGTCGCCTTAAATGCTACTTAAATGCTATTTTGGCAAAATATACAGCTACTTTACTTGCAACCTTCTTATAGTGCTGACAATGCTAATTTATAGCTAATTACCGACACGAAGAATTTGAATACAATTTTGGATGCCAATTTACAACACCTATGCAGTCAAAAAGCTAATATACAACGACGTGCAGTATAAAATGCCAGATACGCTGATTTGCTGCTTATGTTAATGCTTATTAGTTACCAGGAATGGGTAGTTTAATATACAAATTTGCAATTTTTGCTAACAGTAAAGTAGAAAACAACTCCCCGGTCGCCTCATTGCATAGCCAGAAAGCGGATAGTAATATTCGCCATGATTGTACAACATTTCGCCGAATATCATTTTGCGAAAAACCTTAAGCGGAATGTACCTTTTCACGGAAAACTGTTTTGTGGAAAGTACCATTTCGCGATCCTCTCCTTACTCGCTATCGCTCGTTCCAGGAAACCCAGGTAGACCTAGGAAAACAAATAAACCTAGACAGTAGTGATTTCTGCGGGGAGTTGCCTCCCCCCAGTGGGCGGCACTTTCGACGGCGGGTCGCCGGCAACACTCGTGGGCGTCTCATCCTGAATGATCTAGTGTTACTATAGACAGTTTTTGTGGTCTTTTTATTTGGAAGTTATGGAAGCCCACCCTCTTAAAGGGGAGATGGGTCATAACTCGCTTTCTAAAGAGGAGAGGGGTCTCAATTCACCATAGAAACAAATCTTGCCTCCAAAACCACTTACATGTCAAATTTGGTTCCATTTGCTTGATTAGTTCTCGAGTTATGAGGAAATTTGTATTTCATTTATACAGGAGCCCCCCCCCCCCTCTTAAAGTGGGGAGGGGTCCTAATTCACCATAGAAAATTTTCTTGCCCTCGAAAACCTTCAAATGCCAAATTTGGTTCCATTTGCTTGATGAGTTCTCGAGTTATGAGGAAATTTGTATGGAAGCCCCCCCTCTTAAAGGGGAGAGGAGTTATAATTACCCTTCTAAAGTGGGAAGGGGTCCCAATTCATCATAGAAAAAAAATTTGTCTCCAAAAACACCCACATGCCAAATTTGGTTCCATTTGCTTGATTAGCTCTCGAGTTATGCAGAAATTTGTGTTTCATTTGTATGGGAGCTTCCCCTCTTAGTGGGGGGAGGGGTCTCTAACCATCACTAAAACCTTTCCTGGCCCCAAAAACCTCCACATGCAAATTTTCACGCCGATTGGTTCAGTAGTTTTTGATTCTATAAGGAACATCCCGACAGACAGAAATCCATTTTTATATATAAGAAGAAGATATAGATATTTCAATAGTACGTGCTTTGAAATCAATAGATTTCATTATTGGTGTGGATGTGTGGATTTGCCGTACGATTAGCGTAAAAATATTTAAAATTGATCTGGAAACCGGTAAGCTATTAGCGCTCAAAATCTTCCATTTTATCATGACACTCCCATTTTTCGATTTTTTGAAATGACACCATGTCCCAAACCTTGCGGTGTCAAAATAACGCAACAAAAGTATATCCACCCTTCTGGCTGACATAGTTTTAAAACTTCGTGTGACCAACTTTGGCTTCAATAACTCGACTCAACAAGCTTAGCAGTTGTTTTCGGGGTGATTTTGTCCTATTCAGTTAAGATTACCTGCATGCTGGATGCTTGTTGGCTTTTGCTCCTGGACCCTAATTTTCAAAATTGACTAGAGATGCTCGATCGGATCAAGGTCGAGAGACTGTGCTGGGCACTCTATAACCTTGATACGATTTTCCTTGAACCACTGCAAACCAGCTGTGAGATATGCTTCGGACCTCCGTCTTGTTGGAACGTATATCTTCGTTTCCGATTCAAAATGTCCAAATAAACCTTCTTGGTCATGATTCGATCGATGAACTCAAGTTCTCCAACGCAAGATGCAGCCATAGATTCCCACATCATGACTCCACCTGCAGAGAAAAATTACAGTCAGCTGGTTGAAAAACCAATGTTGGTAAAGTAACTCACCACCGCTTGACTGTAGGCCGCAAACACTCCTTTTGCAAACTTTCACCAGTTCGCTGCCTTTTTCTTGTGATACCATCAGATCCAAATAGCATTAGTACTTTCGTTTCGTCCGACCAAAACACCTTATTCCGTCATCACTGGTCCATGAAATGTGGTCCTGGGCCCTTTTCAATCTTTTTTTTTGCGGACAACCATGGCTTCTTAAGTGCTACTCTGCCCTTAAGACCTTTCTTATGAAGACGATTTCGTACGGATTGGGATGACAGATGAGTGGAAAACTCGCTTTCAATCTCTTTCGCAATTTTCGGAGCTGATAGTCCCCGGTCCAGCTCCGCCTTTTTCACGATTCACAATTCACAAAGTTCACAATTTTCATATAATTATTATGAATCAGTTATCTGTAGCAAGATTCACAATTTTCATATAATTGTTGTGATATGATTTCCAAAATTTGCTATGAAACAAACTACAAACGACATGGTTTTGTAAAAAGAAGAGATAGGGTTTATAAATGAAGTGTAAAAAAATTTGCGGTTATTTTGGATTTCGCCATGGTCCACCTAACCGGTTTTCGTTTTCAGACCACCATCGGAAAGCTGAGAAAAAATGCTACAAGAAACATTCATCAAATTAGATGTGTAGTGGCGTTAACTAAACGACACAATTAATTATCTGTATCAAGGTTTACAATTCTCATATAATGATATATCTTGCTACAGAAAAAAGAAAACTAATTGTTTCATTTAATTAATGCCATTGCACATCTAATTTGATGTATGTTACTTGTAGCATTTTTTTCTCAGTTTCCTAATGGTGATCTTAAAACGAAAATCGGTTAGAGGATCATGGCGAAAACGGCGATTTATTGATAAAATCCAATATGGCGACTAAATCCAAAATGACTGCTAAATTTTTTTTACTTCATCTGAAAGCCCTGTTCTTCATCTTCTTCACAGAACAGGGCAATTTGTTAGTTGTTCCATTGGAAATTTATGAAATATCACATGATAGATCTCAAGATTTGCTGACAATTCAACTTTTGACGTAGGACTACGTCTTACGGCAAGTTTTGAGATAGGGTGTCATTCCAAAAAATCGAAAAATGCGAGCGTCACGAAAAATGAAAGGTTTTGAGCGCTAATAGCTCTGCGGTTTTCCGATCGATTTTCAATATTCTTACACCAATCGATCGGAAAATCTTCTAAGAATTGACCCAAATGAAGAAAAGTATGAATTCTTGATGTTGAACTATTGAAAAATTGAAAATAATGAACCTATGTTTTACCATATGTGTTTGTTCTCGCTTCGTGATTGGTTGGAAGATTCTTTGCGATGATCTAAACCTATACCAATTTGATATCTGTGCTTGGGAAGTAAGCCAAAACAAGTGACAAAGCTTCCTCATTTCAACAAGATTTCTTAACACCGCAGTTAAACCTAGACCATTTTGATGTCCTTGCTTGGGAAGTACGCCAGAAAGAGTGACAAAGCCTCCTCGTGCCAACAGATTTCTTACGAACGCGATTAAACCTAGTCAAATTTGATGTCTGTGTTAGGGAAGTGTGCCAGAAAAAATGACACAAGTACGTTGTCCCAACAGATCGCAAATTCTTTACTGCGAGACGATTAAACCTCGGCGAACTTGATATCTGTGTTGGAAAAATGTATTACAACTGTAGTGTTCGGTTATAATATGACTCTGTATGAATACGCATGCTTGCCGTTTCATTAGAAGTGTAGTGAAAAGATGTGCTGTTGATAAAATAGGATTGAATTGGTAAAATCCCTTCAACGTGGAGAACCATGGGTAATAAAAACAATCTTTAATTTCTGTAAGGTAGCAGGAAAGCAATAGTTTGTGTTCTTGATTTTGTTAAATTGCTTTCAAATGCACAATGTTTTGAGAATTGAACGTATGCAATGTTACTACTTTGATAAATGTTACATACAACGCACGTAGCAGGTATATATGTTGCATATAGCATGTATGCATGAAGAATCGAATGATTACAAGCATGGATACATGCTACTATCACTACAAAGAGACTTACATACGTAGTCCTGCGTCACCTGTATATGCGGTCGTGTCTTGTACACAACCCCTTTGATAATTTTTTTGAACCTGTTAGGCCCCTTGGCGAACGAGGGGTCCACTATTTCGAGGTATTAAAAATGTAATTCTCATTTTTTAACCATTTTCAAACAAGTTCCAATATTGCAAAAGTTTCAATATTTGAAGACCTTGTGTCAGTAGTGGCCCCGTTTCAACGAGAATTACTCTGGTGAGTTAGAACCACGCTTTTTGTACATCTGCACAATCCTAGTGACCGTATCTTTGTGAAGCTGGACAATATCGGCAATATTACGGTAGCTTTTGCCGGATTTGTGATATTCAATAATCGAATTTAGGATGCTGATCGAAATTTCTGTTTTTTTTTGGCATTTTGCATCAAATAACTTCCAGTTTTGAACACGAAAGTGAAATTTTGAGCACGAAAACTTCAAGAGCACTAAATGACACAATGTTTACATTCGAGAAAGTTGCATAATATACACTAACTAAAACACTTTTAAAACTCACTTAAATCATAGTATCCGTTTGGGAGTGGGTAAACTTTTTTTGCGTAATTTTTTATCGTATTTCATAATCCTGTCATAAAATGTCAAGAAAAGATATGAACGCCGTATTTTCAATGACAATGTGATAAATAAACATAAATTGAAAAATCATGAAGGAACACGCATCAAATTAACCTGGTCTTCATCAGAAAAATAAAAGAAAATGTATATTTGTAGTGGGTGGATAAACTTTTTTTGCATACCGTCAAACGGGGTAACTTGCAACAGCGGGGTAACATGCAACAACACTATATCGATCCAATTTACTGTACTTTTTGATCTGTTACAATTTTTAATCTATATCAGTCACTGAATCTTGTTGTTAACAGTTCAAAGAAGCCTTAGATACTGTTATGTTGATTTTCTACCGTTTTGGTGATTTTTAAAAAATCCCACAAGATGGTGTCAAATTCATCGTCAATTTTTCGTCAGTAAAACGTTTGTGTCGCCCACAGGCACTTCAAATAAATGAAGTCTAACATACATTATTTATAGTAAAATGAACAATAAGGAAACAAAATAATCGATTTATGATGACTAGTTTTGTTGATCTTACTTGTTACCACATTATTCGTAAAACAAGTGCTTAAACGGTGTTACTTACAACCATGTGCTTTGCCCTGGACATATTGTACTACTTGAATAGTAAAATGCAGTATAGTGAAGAAGAGGAGATCTCATGGACCCAGTCAAACACCGGTTGTCGTCAACCGCGCACCCGCTGTGAATTTTCCAACACAAGCAATCCCAAATTAAGCAATAGAAACTCAAATCTGGAACCATCAGCGATTATCAACTTATCAGGGCTCGACCAATGGAACAAAATTCATCTTCGTTTCTGCTGGCATTTATACACTGTCCCAAGATAGGTCTATAAAGTAAATTGAGCGCAGTAGGATGTGGGCGTTCGCGGCAGTCGGTAGAAACTTTAAACCACAGAGTCGCACCCGACTCGCAATACATGTTTGCAACTGCGTAATACGGTCGAATGACAAATCGTGTCAACGTTAAGATGTCGAAACTTGTTTTCTCCCTTCTGTATTTATAAAAATTAACTAAAATTTTTAATATTTTGCTCCAACCTTTCACTTGCCACTTCCTGGTTAGCTTTACTTGAACTTCCTTACTCATCGAGACGTCTTTATACATTCTAGAACACTTCCATCAACATTAGCAGAAATCTTACTTGACCTAACAACATTAGAATAACTTATGTAAAATATAGGGTAAAAATCAACATGGATTTTTGCACCCCCCAACGTTCGTATTTTAATCATTAATTAAATTGATTGATATCCAAGCGGATCTGGTAACTTTGCTCCTAATCCGTTAGTAAAATTAAATTCCTAGTCGCCACCTCCATATAAAGGGTTTTTAGGAAATTTCTATGAGAATTAAAGATATTCAAGAATTCGATTAGTTAGTGCTCAGAGATTCCCGTACTGGCCCTATTCTTTTTCAGAATGAAGGCACTTTCTGAACTACGCGACAATCATATTTGGTAGTTTTTACCCCGAATCCCATTTAAATTCACAAAAGTATTCAAATATACCCACATTCAGAATAAAACGTGACGGCTAGTTCAGTTTTATTCTAGGGGAAAACTCCAATGAAAAGTCGGAAAAATGTGTACTCTCACATGGAATTTTCCTGCAATATTTGTTTTGTTTGTCAACTTCTAATCTTTTCATGATAAAATTTTCATAATAACATTTTTATTGTTGCTAAGTTATAGCTGAAAAACTCGGTTTTCCTGGTTTTCATAATTCAAAAATCCATGTTTCATGAACCAAACAACGCAAACGGTTTCTAATGAAAATGATTGCAAATTTTCAGTAACAGATGGATAACCGACAGGTGTAGGTAGAGGTAATCAGTTTCTTGTTGCTCTCCAGAAAAGAAAGCAAAAGAGAAAAAATGAGAAAACGTGACAAAAATTGGACAAACAGGTTAGAAAAAGCGGAATAAACGCGCGCGAGAGAAAAGAATAAAGACTGTCATGAAAAAAGAGAAATTAACGGAAAAACGAAACAAAATGGGAGGGAAACCGAGATATAAATAGGGAAGAAAGATAAAAAAGAAAACTGGAGAGAAAAAGAGGATCGTAGCAACTGGTCCTGCAATTGTCCTGTACTCTAACAGCTGGCTGCGAAGTCTGTCGTATAAAACAGAAGGTCAAGTTTAGATAACGGAATGTAGCACCTAGGCTTTGCTTTTAGGTGCGTCATCCTATGATTATTCTGGTTTTCCAGCCAAAACATTCTTCTGAAAGGTAGGGTGCCCCACCTTTTGTTTATGTCTAGGCGCGATAGTACATATAACGACACGTAGATACAATCACAAATAATGCAAAAAAGATTCTATAATTTACCGCACTTAATAGTATAAAACTAATTGAAGACGTTTTTCCCCCGTTTCAGGGCTGGGGTTGCGGCTATCGAACGTTACAGTCGATTTGCTCTTGGATTATCGAGAAAAATGGCCTAAACAAGGAAGTTCCCAACATTCCGACCATTCAGCAAACGCTGGTCGAGATCAAAGACAAACCGGAACGATTCTTCGGGTCGCGTGAATGGATCGGCACACTGGAGACCATCTACGTTATCGATACGCTGTTCGATGTGCCCTGCAAGGTTGTGCACATCTCGAAAAAGGATAGCATCGCGAAGCACAGCGACATGCTAAAGGAGTACTACGAAACGTACGGTGGACTGATAATGATGGGTGGCGATATGGATGCGGCCTCCAAGGGAATCGCCGGCATTCACATCAGTGCTGATCAGGACGTCTATCTGCTCGTGGTTGATCCCCATTTTGTCGGTAAAATCAAAACCAAAGAGGAACTCTATACGAAAAATTATGTCAAGTGGCAGAAGGTGGATGAGTTCGTCGATAGCTCCTTCTACAATATTTGCCTTCCAATGCTGAAAAGCAAGGATGCTATTTAAGCTGCATAGCATAGAACATGTGAGTGTAGAAGCGCAAAATGTTACCCCGGCATGCACTGAAACGTTCGCACATTTATATGTACCGCCAGCAAATTTCGATAAACAGCTTGACCAAAACGAATTTGCGGCAAACAGTTTTATTCGATTGTTTTGACTAATAAGGTGTTAAATGTATAATTAGCGATATTATCAATGCTCAGTACGGTAGCGTTGGAATTGAATAGCTCTAGAATCGATCGATGTAAAAGTTTACAGGACCCATGTTCAGAAACCATGCACAAGAGTATTTAAAGCTGAAGCCTATAGCCTATAATCAACCCATCGCATCGTGCATGCAGTAAGCTAAACCGATGAGAGATTATGTAAACAACGCATCTATAGTGAAATTTAGCAACGGGTTAATTAGAGAAATATTTTTTAACAAAAAATGACTTAGCAAATGCATGTTCTGGATTATTAAAATTAGCTGCATTTCACCTGATAGATTGTATTAGCACCAACAGAGTGCAAAAAAATATCAAAAGGCTCATATTTTTACTAGAGCCAAACGAGTCAGTCGCAAAGCGCATTCATAATCCACTGACGTAGTAGTCAATCGTATAGCGAAAAATTTACGATTGTAGCCATACATATATCGTTATAGAATCGTTCATCGTACTCGAAATGCCATATCGTTCAAAAGCATCCGCGTATATATTCACACGAGGCTGCATTTCGCCAGTTTCGGAATTCTCAAACTCTTCTGATACTAGTAACCTTTTAAGCATGTTTACAACTTGTACTGTATGCTTTCAAAAAGCCCGTACTCAGATACATACACTGCCGATCTGGAAAGTTCATAAACGTGTTGGTAGTGAACAGCAATTCAAAGTTTTATTTTCTCGATTGATGCCGTTAAACAGTTACAATGTGAGAGGACAAAAAGAAACCAGCAGTAGCAAATGAACGAACGTTTTGATTGGCGAAATTTTCCAATGAATTCTGATTCTATTCTGATTGGAACCTGATTGTATTATAATTGAAATAAGTGATTTTATTGCTAGAGAATATTTTCTGTGTTTTATCATATTTATTATATATTGTTGATTTGTGTCATTAAGAGAAAAAAAAGTTTTTTCATATTACTGTTTCTATGTAGAATCGTTTGGTCGTCTATTTTGTTATCCGAAAATACCAATTGATGTTTCTATATTCCTGGAAGGTGCAGTTTGAATCTCTCTTATATTAACGAAAACGAAAAAATCTAGTTTATAGTCACGCAAAACAAAATTACATCAATTTTACGCACGTGATGCGTTTTTGATGGAGAAACAATTGTAAAACAAGCACAGATATCAAATTGGTATCATAGGTTTAAATGTCGTTGAGAATCTTTTATGCAAAAAAAAACACGTTCAAACTTTGATGACGTCTTTTCCAACCAATCAGAATGCGAGGACTTCTAGTTGGGCAATGTTTCATTATTTTTAATTCCTCAATAGTGTACACTTACGAATTAAAAGCGTTCTTCATTTGGGTCAATGCGATGCGTAGATGTTTCGATTGATTGGTGCAATAATATTGAAAATCGATCGGGAAACCGCTAAGCTATGAACGCTAATAGCCGGTTTACCTACGCTAACTTGACCACTTTTCGAGAAAGATTTTTTGGACCTTAAACCTTGAAGCTCGCATCGGAAAATTTGCGTAATCCAAGGGCATATGACAATCAAATCAATAAATACATGCTGATAAACAATGTAACGAAGAATTAACAGTTAAGAAAATTGGTACAAATTATCCAACCGACAGAAGCAAATTATTTTAGCAGGGTAAGTGTGTGCGGATAGAAATCGTAGGAAAGGAAAGGTTCAAAGGAGTTTACCGGATAATCAGGGCAGGTCGGCAGTTTTCACAGAAGAAAAATCATCCGATTACGCGAAGATCAATAGAGGAATATTGGAAGGATTTATTATTTATTTATTAATTATAAATTATATTCATCTGACTAAGTCTTAATGAAACATATAGCACAAGTCAACAAATTAATATTATATCCAGTCAGTTCTCCTCAATTTTTGCACAAATTTTCCGGTAGATTCACCAAACTCGAACAGTCCTTCAGCCTGCGTGAATGTCCGGATACATGCAGCCATTGGTTCATGGTACCCAAACGTGGTTCGATGAAACTCGGTATGCAATAGTGCTGTGGTGCGTAAATGTCTTTGCGATGCACGAAAGTTTAGTTTTGTCAGTAAGGTCGGTAAATCAATGTCAAATCAAAATACTTAACCATGATTTTTGCCACAAGCGTTGCTTGTTGAACTTTGCGGCGCCGTTCCAAAATGTCTAAGTCTAGCAGGCGACATCGTTCTTGATACGGCGGAAGATTATCAGGATCTCTCCAAGGCAAATCCCTTAGGGCCATACGGATGAATCTTCTTTGAATGCGCTCGATTCTTAAAATCCAGGTGAGCTGATAGGACTGCCAGATCATATTTGCATTTTCAAGCACAGGACGGACTAACGCACAGTATAACGATTTTATGCAGTGAGGATCCTTGAAATCTCTCCCAATTTCGGCAATAAACCCAAGCTGTCGAGATGCTTTCGGAATAATAGCAGAATAGTGAAGGCTAAACGTAAGTTTGGAGTCGAGCATGATGCCGAGGTCGCTAACGTGATCCACCCTCCTGAGAGTACTCCCGTCTATGATATAGTCGAAGATAATTGGGCTCTGGATGCGGTGAAATGTGATTACCTCACATTTTCCTGTACTTACAATCAAGTAGTTCAACTTGCACCAGTTCACGGAGACGTCTAGTAATTCTTGCAGCCGGAGACAATCGCCGATGGAACGCACGGGAAGAAACAATTTAAGGTCGTCAGCGTAAATAAGTGCGCATCCGGCAGTGTAGTCGTTGAAAAATAGAATGAAGAGCAAAGGTTCCATGTTGCTTCCTTGGGGGACACCAGATTTATTGGTGAACACACACGAAACGGCAGATTCTAGTTTACCTTGCAAGACTCTGTCGCTCAAATATGAACTAATCCACGATAATAGCCGCTGTGAGGCCCCCAGACGCTGAAGTTTTCGTAGAAGGATACGGCGGTCGATACGGTCAAATGCAGCTTTCAGGCCAGTGTATACTGCGTCCACTTGTGCTTTTTCCTCGAGTAGCACAATGCACGTGGAAGCAAAATCGAGTAGGTTAGTTGAGACCGATCGCCCAGGCATAAACCTGTGCTGGTACAAGGATATATAGTTCTTCGTACGATTGAGAAGGATATTGAGATATTGAGAAAACCTTCGCACGTACGTAAAGCTAAACACACTGCTGTTTCAAGCACTCGTCTCCATTCAACTCGATCTTAGGTGACTCGTCGCCAATTTCCTAGTCATCTTAAGAGTCGCAAATCGCTTTCGACCGCCCCCCCCCCCCTTCCCCTGTTCCTGGTGCCGGTGGGGTTGTTGAAGAGGACTATTTTCGTCGCACTGTAGTCTGGCATCCTTACGACGTGTCCGACCCACCGTAGCCTGCTAACTTTCGCTAAATGTACGATGGGAGTCTCCCCAAGCGGCTTACTGATTTTCTATTCAGCCATCATCAGAATATCGAACTAATTATTTCATTTTTGGTTGGTAAATGGTTGGATAATGCGTAAAACAGAACCCATTGTGGTCCATAGCCTCTTATCTAGCAACTCCTACCCCTACCTCCATGTGGTACCAGCCGGAATACGAGCAACCTTAGCGGAGATCGGGTAACTAACCCCGGTGGAAACTAAAGTCGTATACTAACAGGGGAGGAGGCACAGTGTTGTCTCGACACTGTAAGATGGCAGCCCCATCCCGAGACTCGGTAGCGTAAGCCCTAGTACAGCTACCTATCTAGAGCCAAAAAAACTAACAAGAGTCAAGAAATATTTTCTCGGAATATTCAACATGGACCAAGGCGACGAAATAAGGACATTGAATGGAGACTTGGTACCTGGAACTGCAGATCGCTAAATTTCGTTGGTGGCGACAGGGTGCTACTCGATCAGTTAGAACCCCGAAAGTTTAGCATCGTGGCACTGCAGGAGATCTGTCGCAAAGGCGAGAAGGTGTAGAGCAGTGGTGCCCAGGCATAAGCGTGGTGCGGAACAAATCAGGTCGCCCCATGAGTCCGCGGGCCGCAATGACCTCTGGCCATTCTTTTGCATACCAAAATGTAAAATAGGCGGCAGCAAAAGCTGATTTTTAGCAATCACCACAAGATTTAAACCGCAGGGCAATCAGATCTACAATATGCACGAGTAACTACGACTGAACTGAGTGACCCCTGTGTCATCAAAAAATTTATTCATAAGTCTGCCATCCCTCAAATTAACCCGCGGGCCGCACGAATTATTACGAAGGGCCGCATGCGGCCCGCGGGCCGCGCTTTGGCCATCACTGGTGTAGAGGATCCGTCGGGGCAAAGCCCAATTTTTCCAGAGTGGTGGAGCGACCAACGAGCTGGGAACGAGCTTCGTAGTGTTGGGCAAAATGCAGAATCGCGTAATGGACTGAAAAGCGATCAACGAGAGGATGTGCATGTTGAGAATAAAAAACCGTTTCTTTAACTACACCATCATAAACGTGCATTGTCCACACTAAGGTAGTCCGACGACGAGAAGGAAGGGTTCTATGCGGAGCTGGAGGCAACGTACGACAGCTGCTCACCACGGGACATCAAGATTGTCATCGGGGATATGAACGCCCAAATCGGCAGGGAAGCAATGTATAGACCGGTAATCAGGCCCCATAGCCTGCACACCGACACGAACGATAACGGCCAGCGATGTATCAACTTTGCGGCTTCCCGAGGCTCGGAGATCAAAAGCACCTTCTTTCCCCACAAAGATATCCACAAGGCCACTTGGAGATCACCTAACCAACGAACCTCGAACCAAACCGACCATATTCTCATCGAGGGCCGGTTTTTCTCGAACATCACCAACGTACGCTCCCTACGGAGTGCGGATATTGACTCGGACCACTATCGATGGTTTATACCTCGCGACAAAGTCGCCCTCCTCGGCTAAACATTCGGCAACTAGACAACCCGCGAACTGTCGAAAACTACGCGCGCGTATTGGATGAAGCTCTACCTTCCTCTGTGGAGCTAGATGCTTCGATCCTCGAAAACGGATGGAGTAGGATACGCTAGGCCGTCAACGTCAACTGCCGTAACCGCGGTGCTAGGTGTGGAACCCTAGAGTGCACGAAATGATTGGTTTGTCGGCGAATGCCAAGAAGCGATATAGAGGAAAAAAAGAGCTTGGGAAACTAACTGAGCATATCCACGAGAGAAAATTTGGCCAAGTATCGACGAGCGAGGAATGAGTTGACTACGATCCTGAGGAGGAAAAAGCGCCAGAAGGAGGACAGAGATCGTGAGGAGCTAGAACAACTATTCCGGGCTAATGACACCCGCAAGTTTTACGAGAAGGTGAACCAAACTCGCAAGACCCACACACCAAAACCTTACACGTGTAGGGACGAGGGAGGGGATCCAATCATAAACGAGTGCGAGGTGGTCGACAGGTGGAAGCAGTTCTTCGATGAGCACCTCAACGGCAATATAGCAGCAGGAGACACAATGGAAGTTAACCTCGGAGTACCTATAAACGACAACAGCGTACCGGCACCCGATCTCGAAGAGATCCGGCGAGAAATCGGTCTGCTGAAGAATAATAGAACGGCCGGAAATGACCGACTACCGGCTGATCTCTACAAAAATGGCCAAGAACCGCTAGCAACAGCACTTCACAGGCTGTTTTGAAGGATTTGGGAAGAAGAGAAACTACCAGACGAGTGGATGGAAGGCGAAGTCTGTCCCATCTACAAAGAGGGCGACCGGTTAGACTGCAGTAACAATCGCGGCATTTCGCTGGTCAACGCCGCCTACAAGGTGCTCTCCCAGATTTTGTTGCGTCGTCTATCCCCAATCGCAACAGAATTCGTAGGGTAGTATCAGGCGGGTTTTATGGGGGTCCGTGCTACTACGAATCAAATTTTCACTCTCCGACAAATCCTCCAGAAATGTCGAGAGTACAACGTGCCCACGCATCATATTTTCGTGGATTTCAGAGCTGCAATTCAACAGGAGCTTTACGGTTCTTCATTTTTATACGTACGTGATACGTAAGGACAGCGTAGAAGAGGCAGACCGAGAGGCTCATGAAGACGCAGCTTAGCCCACGACATCCGGGTTGTTAATCAGAACCTGTGCTGGCGACAGGTGAAAGCTATAGCGGATA
Organism: Sabethes cyaneus; assembly: GCF_943734655.1. Classification (NCBI taxonomy): domain Eukaryota; kingdom Metazoa; phylum Arthropoda; class Insecta; order Diptera; family Culicidae; genus Sabethes; species Sabethes cyaneus. The sequence continues at coordinate 186,813,224 of NC_071354.1, read as the reverse complement.
ACCGTAGGCAGTGAAGATCTCTGATTTCACCTTTTTGGTTTGCCGGACAGGCGGGCATGGACCGGTAGGTAAGTGAGTAGCCTGCCGGGCTCTGCTTCTTACACCTAAACCTGTTAAAATGAAGGAACTGTCAATGTTCATTCACATCGATTAGGTCTATCCAACTGTTGAATTCCCATATGAGAAATCAGGTTTTATAAGCTGTAGAATCCGCTGTAAAATTCTTCAAAAAAGGGCGAATGTCGCAAATGTACAGAGTTGTGAGAGTTATTTTTTACTGGATAGCCATAGGAAAATGAACTCTCACCCGATTTGTTTAAATTTGCGCCTTTTTGTTGATTCTAAGCTTTCCTTGTCGCTTCCAAAAGTGTTGTGGTGACGCATGAACTTCACATTGGGTTTCAGCGTCGGTTTATCAACCGGCAGAGTGCAATGGTTTATGTACTCGCTGATTGTGTGCACGAGCTATCCAAATTCCACAAAAAGCGGGAATAGTTTGAATTACAGCTCAAAACTTCTCTTATTTAAGTACTTCCCAGTGATCAGCAGATTTTCTACGTCATATGGTCGGTATTGAGGGGCTCCATAGCCGCAAGGTTATGGACACCCCTATTCTGTATTTCGAACGAGTCTTTATTTCGTTCGACTTGCTTCGAACGAGATCTTTTGCCTATTTGATTTTGCTGGCGGAAATTTCGTTCGAAATACCAAGTCGTTCGAAATATACAATAGCGGTGAGAGTCTGCGAGTGGTCGAGGGTTCGAATCTTAGTAGAATCAGGCCATTCGATGTTAAGTGACTTTGGCATTGGTTTATTCTCGGTCCTTCATTGCTGAGTTCTACATTACCCCGAAGACGCTTCTTATGGTTAGTATACTGGTATGAGGATCTATTCAGGTAATGGTCTTGAACCTCATGAGGACTCACCAGTGCCAACTATAACGATGCGAAACAGGTTTGGTATAGTGGGACATGCATCTAAGCAAGGGTAAAACCCTCATACACATAAGCACGCATAAAAAAGTATGAGGGCCTAAGGGCACGAACGAGGGGCTCACGTAGGACTACGAATGCAGGAATGCAATCGGGCGAAGGATAGGGATGGTCGCTCACTTTTTTATAACTGTTCACTTTCAGAACATCAAATTGGACTAGGTTTGTCGCGATCCTAAGAAATCTTGTTAGGAGAAGAGGACCTTATCACCTTCTCTGGCGTACTTCCCAAGCACAGATCAAAATATTATAAGTCTGAACGCCGTAAAGAATCTTCGACCTGTTGGGACGAGGGGGTTTTGCTGCTTCTTTTCTAAAAATAAATTGATCGAAATCACAGTAAGCAGATGGTGTAATAACTGTCGTCCCTGCCTGTGAAGCAAGGCGACTACAATGAAAATTTATAAGGATATTTTACCTTGAAACTTGTCGTTAATGTTCACTCATTAGTGGAAAAAAGTTATAATAGAAATCACATAATTACTACCTCTATTGTGAGTCGATCGGTATCTAAACCATGAAAATCCATCCATAATTGACAGAACTTTTGCGAGTCGTGTACACGAGCTATCCAAAAGTAGGAATAGTTTGAATTACAGCTCATTTAAAAGTTTGTTCAAAATCTTTCATATTTTCGTGACGTATCGCATTTTTAGATTTTTTGGAATGAAACATTATCTCAAACCTTGCCGTAAGACGTAGTCTTATGTCAAAAAATATAAGCTTATCGCTTACTCAATGACGATAAAGCACCGAAATGCTGTGCAGAATACTGTGGTCAAAGTGATAAGCCTATATAAAAAAAAGATCGGTATTAAGTCAGACCGAACCAAGTGACAAAACTCTGATTTCGAGAAAAACGCGTGCAAAGTTTGCTGCTCTGTATTATTTATAGCTATCAATCGTTCGAAATCATCTCATAACTCTGGCTGTTAGCAACATTTATGTAGTCTGATTAGAGCAAAATATGGCTTAGAATTAACTCATTTTTTAAAGTTTGCGACTTGGTCCGGTCTGATTTAACACCGACCATATACCAAACAGGTAGATAAATTAAGGGGAGTTTTAGTTTGTAAAAAAGTGGTTCAATATAGTGGTTTTCTTACAAAATCTTTTGTCGACAATGAACAGGCAATCCATAAACATTGCTCTAGATTGGAATCAATTAGCATCAAAGTTGGTTTTAATGCTGTTTTATTGTCGGGAATGTAGACGAAAACATCTAGCAGCGAGTGAAAATCATCAGCTAAAGATTTGGATACAGTGAAATAACTTTAAAAGAAATAATAATAATAGTAATTTTAAATCTAAGTTGGAATTTGTCGGACATCCAAATTTTTAAATTTCAAGTAAGAATTGGGAACATGGGCAATCATCTTCACTGCTATGTGACTAAACGTTATTATCATCATTTTAAACCATCGGCAGAGGAATTGTGATACAAAATAGCACTGTTACCAATCATTTAACTTTAATCTTGTCTTGTCATTAATCAACATCATCCCTTATTACTTGTTCAGCGATAGATAGCAGCGTTCTTCTTCTGTTTCTGACATTGTGTGATATATTCATGTGAATCTGCGCAAACTATGCATAGCCACTGACTGTGCTCTCCCGTCGATCGACTCGACTTGTTCGGTTCTCCTTTCTAGTTTCGTATTACTATAATCCTATTTGTTCTACTTGTTGGTTGGGGGGTGTAAGTTCGATCGGTTTTACGCGCTCCGATCCCGCTCGTTCATTGTTTGTTGTAAAATCAAAGTCTTACTTTTATGGTGCATTATGTTTTTTTTTGTTTCCATTTTTTTAAATTCTGCCTTTCGGCCACTTGCATGCATGTGTTAGGCCCGAGCCATAATTAAATAGCATTATTTAATGTTTTTGTATTTTTATTATTACTTTGTTTTATAATATTTAATAATAATATTATTATATACTGATAATAATGATTCACAGCATGCTCCCTTCTTTCTTCTCAAATGTTACTCATGTTGCTTTTCGTTATTGAAAAATTGTGTTAACATGTTTTTCTAGTCGGATCGCTAAGGAGGAGTTTTAATTTAATTTGCTTGCTTGATTTTCAATCAATCTGCATGAGTTAGGTTAAGTTGTTTATTCGCTACATGTAGAAAGGATTTTCCTTTTCTAGATACCAAGCGTTTACTTTAGTAAATATATATTTTTCAAGTGAAGAAAATTGCTATGTAACTTTTTTGTTGCATATAAAACAGTGTAATTTTTATTTTGTGCAATATCACAAACATGTTTTTCCTTCGTCTGTAAAAGTCGGCTTGAACGTTGTGCAGTGTGAATTTCTATCTGTTGTTTAACGAACTAGTGGAAGAGTTGCTGGTCGTAAGAAACTTCGAAATGCTTAAAAATATCACCATGAAAATGTTTCCCGAAGAGATCAATAATGGTCGTTCTGAGGATATCAAGCGTACGCTGACGCTGTTGTCAGAAAAATACGTTAATTTAAGATGGCCCGTTCAAGTTGAAATTAATACATTTCCGCATTTAATACAAAATGTGTGATTTCCCAAACTGAGCAAATGTTGCATTTACTATGTACAACTGAAGTAGTGCCATAAAATCCGCAAAAATTTTGTTACAAAGGCTTGAAGATAAAAGGAACAGATGAGTGTATAAGGTTACCGTTTGTTAAATGCATATCAAAGTTTATTTAATAACTTCAGATAAACTGTTATATGCAAAAAATATGCTTCGAGCAATGTATGCTAAAGGCTGTGAATCTCACGACTTTCGCTAAAGTTTGATTGCGACTCAATAATTTCTGGCTCGTACCTATAAATACTTATTCGAAATAGCATGTGAGACTAATGCACCCCATCTTTACTGCCTATCTCCGCTAGAATAGTTCCCAGTATTAGATTGCTATCTTTTGCTGTCGCGTCTTTCCAGCGTAAGTCTATGTAGTAACGGATTGTTGTAGATCCAGGAATCTCCAACTGCTTTGAAATACTAAAATATCGATATTCCGAAACATACCGAAGCACGTTAGAACGACAAAATAAATACAATTTTATAACGAAGCAAGTTACCTTATTTTCCCATTCACCGCTGGTTTCCTTCCGCTCGCGCGCTTCGACACGCTGTTTTTGTTCAACCTGAAACTTTGCATTCGTTGCTTTATCGATGTCGTTCATCCTGTAAAATATATGAAAAACTTTAGAATGGATGCAACGACGCATTGACGTAACAAGAACAAACACGGAAATAGCCTCAAACTTAGTTGCAAATGTCGCTCGTTTATGATGTACTTACTTTAGTCCGGCCGTGACCTCTTTCCATACTTTTCGAGACTCCATGTCGGACTGTTCTGCTACTGGGCGGACCTTTTTCTTAAATATCGGTATGCTGTTTACATCGACAAAGGTCTCGAACTTGGATGGCTTGCTTCCGTCGTTGAATTTGTACTCCATTAGGCCACTCCATTCGCCGGATATCGAGACGAAGGACTTTTTGTCACTGGGTGCGTAGATCTAATAGAAAAAAATGCATGTATCAATATCAATATCTGTTGCAAAAAACAACTGTTCTGTTAAACACATACCTCACCCTGAATCCTATTACGCTTTCCGCCATAGAATGGCTTTGTCAGGAAATCGATGTCAGCGTGATATCCTGTCTGCGGACATGTGATTGTTACAGTACCACCGAGCTCTATCCATGGCACCGTCAGAATCGACCTACAACCAAAAAACGAAACACAATCATGGTAGGGAAAACCATTGAATTCGTTCCCACATACCGTCCGTAGCCGTTCGGAAAGGTCACTATGTATTCCTCGTTGAGATCGCAGAGCGTCACCGTTCCCTGTCCGATGTTGTGTACACCGATCGATAGGCCTAGGAATTTCGATTTCGTCCACACATGGGCCGAAAAGCTGATTTTCTTGTTGTAGTGTTCAGCATAGAACGCTGAAACTTTAAAAAGGCAAAAAGAAAATAACGGCAGTTAGTAAATTGATACGCTATCTTCGGGGAATAAATGACAGTTACTTGGTGGATGATGCGAGACTTGCTCGGCAATAAATGTTAGTTGGTCTTTACGACACCACGGCACTGGTCCTTCCCTTACTTCTATGTTGGAGTTATCGTCTCCCGTTGCTGTTGGATGAAGAAAAAAGCATATTACAAGTTATGAATAACCGCATCCACATCTACGTAATAAACTGAACTATTCATTACTAAACAATCAATGTGGCAATCACAAGAAAAGCTTTACGATTGCGTGTAACGGTGTGACTGTCAAACTTTATTATCAAATAATTTATGTCCGCTATTTTTTTTGGAAAAAATGCTACTCACGCATGTCGGGTGTATCCCAGTGGCACTGGAATATTTCGCCCAGTATGGGATTGTAGGGCTTTTTCGCGACGGAACTTTTTCGACCGGCGTGGTACGCGCTGAGGTACCAGCGGACGACCTGTATCATTCGCTCGCGAGGCTCCTTGAGGTCGGCGATCCGCAGAAACAGATCCGGATGGGCGAAGTAATCGGCGTACATTTCCAGCAGGGACCGCCGCTCCAGGATGAACGTCGGCAGGACAACCTTCGTCAGGTCCATGCCGATCTTCACCTGGGAAAGCAGATGGGTAACCACGGAACCGTGCGATTCCATCGATAGATCGTTGTCCGATTCGTCTTCGTATAAGGCATCGTAGTCCAGGCTTCCATCGTTTCGTATTGGCAGCGATTTGGAATCATATGATTTGCGCGCTCCGAGGCGGCCGACATCGTTCGGAACGGCGGACGCGGCGGATGTGTCTTGGCTGTCCTGCTTTTTGAGCGAGACACTGTTACTGGTGTTGTCTTCGGCGGTGACAAAATGCTCATCGGTCGAAAGCCGAGCAGCAGGGTCCGAGAGAGTGCGGGTGTTGCTGCAATTACGTTAAGAAAATGTATCGTAAATTATAGATTTTCATCACTTTGTTAGCGAAAATGTAGAAGATTAAACTTTTAAAATGTGGACCCACCACCACTCAGAATTGCAAAATATACAAAAACGCGAAAATGCACTTGAATGCATCTGCATTATGTCAGTTGGATGATGGCATCATTAGCTAGCTAATCCTTAAGAAATCTTACGTTGAAATGCCTTTATATAACCCTGATAATCACAAGGGAGGGACATTGAAGCGAATCTCTCATTGTTAGATTGGACCCTGACGGATTTCACGCCAACTCGACCAGAGGTTGGCATGACCCTCTCAGAATTTAATGAAACTTTGTGTGTGTAAAGAGTTCATGTAAATAAACATCTTTGCATACTTAGTTTTTCGAAAATTGAATACTGAATACTGAAAAAACAGAATTAATTTCTACACTGAGAAAAAAGCATTTTAAAAACTAAAAATCGATTTTCCAAAAAAGGTCATCTCAGAAATTGATGAAATTTTTTTTGAAGATAGATAATTATATGGACTACAATTCTTCCATACATTACAAAATGGGCATATTTAAAGGAAAAAAGTTTTCACAACCAAAACTTTTTCCGGAAAAAAGGTATTTCAGGTATTTTCAGTTTTTTTCCTCAGTGTAGAAATGATTTTTATTTTTTTCCAGTATTTTTTATGAAAATGATGCTCATTCTTTCACAATGGGTTTGATTTATCAGCATAACCGGCCACAAGCGGTAGCTTGTTCCATAACACTATGAATAACTATCGAATTATAATACGAGGAACAGGAAGTGGTACTGATTGTTGTTGACTGGCTTTCTCGATAAATTAGGCAAAGTCTCCATAAAAAAAGTTCGGTGCTGCGAAAATGAATGCATGGAATCTACACTGTCTTTGTTGCAAGAAAAATTTTTTGGTCTCGGATAGCTGCAATTTCGAGGATTTGTCATTCAAAGTTTTTAAATATCTTCGAAAACTGAAAGAAAACGGATATGCAGTATTGAAAGCTATTGCTAGCGAGAGAAAAGGTCCTTTATCTCTATATCTCAAAATGACAGTGAGTTTGGTTCAAACTTTTGATTTCAAAAGAAAGATATTTTTATAAGGATTTTAATAGTTTCTGGTACCTAGTTTTTTTTCAAATAAGGACATTTTACCTCTAGGGTAGAACGTGCCAAGTGGTAACCGCGACGTTGGTCCAAAATTGATCCAATTTCTGATTGGTTGAAACTGACATGCAACCGTTTGTTGGAAAATGTGACACGGTAACGTTTTCAGTGCTACCGAAACTCATAATAGTGGAAAGGTGACTAATTATTTCCGAATTTCGATTTCTTTTGTACTGGGCAGTTCGGTCTTACTGTTGTATATAAGTGAAATTTAATCTTCTTAATGAAATGCGAAACGTGATTTAGATCGCATAATTTACGGTTTATTACGGAGCTACTGTTCGGCAAACGAAGTGCAGAGTGTACAAAGAATTTTCAATAGGGGTGGCAGCCATAATGGAAAGAAGAATAAGAAGCCAGATGGCACGTCCTGTCCTAGTTATACCATAGTTTTACATCTTTTACAGACGTAGAAATCCATATTACCAGATTCCGCTGGGATAGAATTGAGTTTTTTCGCCGTGCATAAACTATTTTCATGAAGAATTCTATGAAAGAATATTTTTGATAAAGGTTAGTGATGTTTTAGTCCAATAAACGACATTTTAGCATAAATTTATCAATTTAAAAGTGGATATCCTTGGATTTTGCTGGGAAAGATTTAATATTTTTCCACAAAAAAACATACTCATCAGCATTCCAACAGATTGGTGTTTGTTCGCAGCACCTCTTTTTTTCTTGCAGTTTTGTCCAAATGAAGATCATGCTAGGCCTACACTCAAAAAAATCAGAACGTCAAGTTTACGTGAAAACATAGGTAATTCTCATCCATCACACTTTTCATGTAACATTTACGTGAATTGTTGGTAACTCGCACTCATACTAACCAGTTTCCGTGCGATCCCGGTAAGTTTTATTAATTTTCCCATTAACTAGTACATGAAGTACACGTAAGTTGCTGTACAGAAGTTTATTTTGCATCGTAAACTAAGTAAAATAGGGGAAAATGGTTAATTGTGCCCCAATCAAATACCCTGCCATCGGAATCCACATGAAAATAGCTGTCTTGTGTTGGAAAAGATCGGTTTTATCCCAGCAGGTTCCAGAGTTATTAATCAAGACATCCTCGTCGTCCGAGAAAATAGGCTAAAATGCCGGTCATCTGGCCTAAACTGATAGAAACAAACGCGTGCCGTAAGCAAGGACCACACCATTCATTGGTTGGAATTTCTATAATAATATCAGCCGAAAAGACTAAAAACCCGATATTCCGAATTACACCATGATAATTTTTTTACAATAAAATTTCATAGAGAAGACGGGACACGTGCCCTAGCTTGGACGTTCCAGCGGACTTTGAAACAGATTTGAATTTATACACCAAATTGGACTTGACATTAGATGGGAATTTGCATACAAATTTGAACCTTCATTTGGACTTGCACTTGGGCATGAAAAAAGCAAAGCCTTGGGCAATACGTCTTTGTATAATTTGACCTTTCTTTATCGATAGACTTCACAGCCGGCTATTAGAGTACAGGACAGTTGCGGGGCTAGTGCAACAATCCTACTGACTCTATCTAGAAGCACCACCTAGCCGATATTCGAACATACGACGATTGGCTTGTTGGGGCAACATCGTACCTCGAAACCAACTAAGCAATGTAACTTGGATAGGAAATTGGACACAAAATTAAACTTAAACTTGCACTCCAAATTGATATGAAATTGGATTTAAATTTGGGTGAATTTATGTTTAAAGTGTAACTTAAAATTGGAACAAAATTTGACATGACATTTTGACAGTTAATTTAGACTTGAATTTAAACTTCAAATTGAACTGGAAGTTGACCCCAAAATTGAGCTCGAAGTTAGCTTTAGGCGGCATAAATGCATTTCGCACCAATTTTTCTTAAGAATTATCAGAAAAGGAGACAAGAGGAAAGAAAGGTTCAAATGGGTAAAGGGGTGCGTTTCTCTTGCAATTGGAACGATAGCAGTTGTTCAAGTTGCTGGATTTCAGAAAGGGAGGAAAGGGTGGCCAGTAACAACGGGAAGGTTCAAAAAAGGTTTTTTGTCGATTTATTGGGATTACCGGGAAGAAGTCAGATTTACAAGTGGCTGGGGAACAACATGAGGGAAACTGACAAAGAGAGTAGACACATTAAAATGAAATGAAAAAAGGATTTTGTTTTTTGCATTATGAGAATGTTCGTTACAATAACAGATGTACAAGTGACTGAGAGGCAAAGGGGCCCCGAGTAAGATCGGGTAATCAGCTAGTAATCTATAATTTTAATGCATGCGTTTGAGTTAATTCTTTCATTTCTAGAAAGGTTTGGTTGGAAAAAATGAGGTTGAAGAGAGTAATGAGCTCCGTTCCCACTTACCCCGTATTCCCACTTGCCCCGGGGTACCTTATATCTCTCCTCGGTGAAACCCTCTCCTCTCCTTTTCTCCCAGTCACTTGCACAAGTGCAATGGGTCTAAATGCATGAGAAACACGACCGGTTTTACCTATTTGGACTCTTGATAGGGACCTTAATAGGGTCTCCTTTTTGTCAGTTCCCCAGTGCTGATTCTGCCAAGGAAGTGCGATGGCCGATGACGGGAGAACGCGAATTCCACGCAGTAGATCCTATTGCGGGCACGACATTCAAGTAGTACATCTACTACAGTGGTGGCAATAAAGCATAGCATAGAGTCGGATTCGTATTACATGGAAAACAAATGAGCATGTCATTAGGTAGAGGCCCATCAATGACCGTCTATGCGTGTTGAGAATTACGGGCAATTTCTTTAACTCTGACAAATGTGTACGCACCGACGAACGACAAACCCGATGACGTAAAAGAGGTGTTCTATGATCTTGTCTACAGGACATATGGAGATTGCCTAAGACATGGTTATCTGTAGTACCCATTTTGCATGATGGAACATTCGGAAGCACAGCTGGAAACACCCTAATGGAGAGGCCTGCTCTCAGATCGACCACGTTCTGATTTATGGCCGGCACTTTTCTGCTTTCGCAGACGTGCGATCCTTTCGGGGACCAAACATCGACTCGGACGACTATCTCGTAGTAAGCAAAATCCGCTACCGTTTGTCCAACGTATTCAAATCGAAACGAACGAGGTAGATACGACTGAACATTCGGCGGTTATCAGTGGAAGGAGTTGCTGCAGGAGAGTACTCTCGGAAGACTGATGAGCAAATCGGTGAACATCTCGGAGAGAACCTGAACGAACAGTGGAGACACATCCACGATGCGATCAGTACTACAGTGCGGAAAGTGTTGGGTATTACTGCTGCAGTGCCACTTCCAGTGAGTGGTTTGACGCAGAGTGCCAGCGAGTGACTGATGAGAAGAATCGAGCCAGAGGTCACATATTGGCTGCAACTGTGACACACCAGAGCAGCGTAAGAAACGCCAGCACTGGGATTGTGTCTTGCGGAGGCGGAGAATTGCTTCGGGAAGCTTCTTTAATACGATCAACGAAATCAGGAATCGGACCGTGCCATGTCCTGTTATGTGCAACGACAAGGGGAACCTGGTTACCGAAAGATCGGAGGTGGCTAGGCGTTGGAAACAGCAATTCTATGCATTGTTGAATGGTGAACAAGATGGAGCGGTCAACAGAAACAGGATAATGATTGAGGATGATAGACAAGCTGTGGATTCACCAACTTTGGACGAGATTAGGAAATCAGCGAGAGAGCTGAAAACGGCAAAGCAGCTGGAAAGGACGGCATCCCCGCCGTACTTTTGAAAGTCGGGAGCGAACGGCTGTATTGTGCAATCCATCAGGTTATGCTAAAGGTATGAACTGAGGAGGAATCGCCTATGGACTGGTTGAAAGGTCTCATATGCCCTATTCTATTTACAAAAAGGGCCATAGACTCGGATGCAGTAATTATCAAGGCATTACTATCCTCAATTCTGCATACAAAAATCGCTCTCTCCTGTTTCTCAGACTAAGACCATTGCAGGAAACCATTGTTGGCGAATACCAGTGCGGTTTTCGAGAGGAACGCTCCACGACGGACCAAATGTTCACCTTGCGACAGATTCTCGATAAATTCCGGAAATTACAACTTGCAGACTCACCATTTGTTTATAGACTTCAAGGCGGCGTACGATTCAGTTAAACGAAATAAGCTGTGGCAGACTATGCTAGCAACATGGTGTTCCAACAAAACTGATGGGGCTGATACGTGCTACCCTTGATGATTCAAAATCATGCGGGTGAGACATCGGACTCGTTTGTGACGTTAGATGGTTTGAAGCAAGGTAACGGACTCTCGAATTTGCTGTTCAACATTGCATTGGAAGGTGCTATTTGAAGGGCAGGCGTGCAGAGAAGCGACACCATCAATATCACGAAATCTCATATGTTCCTAGGGTTCGCGGACGGCAGCGATATCATCGGTGTTAACCGTAGAGCTGTGAAAGAAACATACACGCATCTTAAGGAGGAAGCTGGGAGGATATGGCTTATCATAAATTCTACCAAAACAAAGTGCATGGTGGCTAGTAGAGAGTGGTAGCCCTTTGGGTGTTGGAACTGCGGTGGTGATAGACAGCCCTCATTCTCGGTTTTTTGCTCAGTAGATGCTCATTTGACTACAGCGCATCAACTAAACAGAATTCGAAAAGGTAGTGTAAAGGGCGATTGTAGAGCTTATTATTATCTACATTATTGTTGAAAAAAGTATAGTTCTATCTTTTGTATTTACGGCGCTATGGGGCTGCTACTCCGTTGATAGCAAAAAGAGCGCTCATTTGGCTACCAACGGGGTAGCAATCGCATAGCGCCGTAAATACAAAAGATAAAACCATACTTTCTTCAACAATAATGTAGATAATAATAAGCTCTACAATCGCCCTTTACACTACTTTTTCGAATTCTGTTTAGTTGAAGCACTATAGTCAATTGAGCATCTACTGAGCAAAAAACCGAGAATGAAGCCTGGTAATAGATGGAGATACTTTTGAAGTGGTCGACGAATTTGTTTACCTTGGTACGTCAGTGACATGTGACAATGATGTGAGCCGTGAAGTTAAGTTAATAGGCGGATAGCAGCTGCCAACAGAGCCTTCTACGGATTACGTAGCCAGCTGAGCTCCCGTAACCTACAACTCCGTACAAAACTCGCGCTCTTTAAGACGCTAATTCTCCCAGTGGTACTCTACGGTCACGAAGCGTGGATCTTGACGGCATATTAGACGAAGGAGTGTGGCACAGGCGCATAAATCATTAAATACGCCAAGTATACAACGATGCGGATATTGTGAAGCGATTAAAATACAGGCTACAGTAGGCTGGCCACGTAGCAAGGATACCGGATGAGAGACCAGCGAAAACAATATTTAGCAGAGAACCCGACAGAGGCCGACGATTTTGAGGCAGACCCCGTACCCGTTGGATGAGCGCTGTTGTCGAGGATGCTAGAATAGTGGGAGAGCGGCAGCCCAAGACCGAGTAATGTGGAGATGGCTCATGAACTCGGCATGGATTCGATAAGCGGATTGTCGTCGAAAAAGTAAAGTAAATATGTGTGCCAAGTTTGGTGAGGAACGATCAAGGCGTAGGCGTAGTGGAGTTATGGCACAACATACGTTCACTTTCCTATATATAGAATATATAGATAGATAGATAATACCTATATGCAATGGTGGATGGGTAATGCATCAGGGTGTCATATATGTGGAAGGATGGAAGGAGCGGATGCTTGACTACGCACAACCCTTTTCGTTATATGACAAATACGATATCAACAGGAGGATATAATTTGTTAAAAAATTGTAGCAACGTTTTACACCACTCGCATATCTCTTTTGAAATGCGGTAAGAAGAATTTACAAAACATCTTTTGCTTTTTCATAATTTAATCAAACCCCGTCAAGCGTCTAGTGGGGAAAAAGTGCGATTCACGGATAGGGCGAAAGTGCGATTCATGGGCGAGGCAAAAATGCGTAGGCTAGATACAGTTCTGGGCACTACATTACAGATAATAGAAATGGAAGATCTGCAGAAAACTGTGTGCTCTACAGATGCTGGCCGAAGGAAAACATTGTCTTTCCGCTGGTGAAACAAAAAAAAAACGTTTGGTAAAGTTTCGATCGGACGGAGGCTACAATACACCAACGCAACATAGGAAAGCTGCAAATTGAGAATATTCCTTACCGAAACATATCGTAGATTGAAGATATTATGGTTTTGTTAGCTACTGCTGTACTAATTTCACTTTTGCTTCGCACTTTTGCCCCGTTGCACATGATTTCGTTTTGCATAACACTATTACCCCAGACGTTTTACAGTTGAATATGAAGATATTGAGTTATTGCATCAATATAACATATATTTTATAGTTGTGTTTCTTCTTATTGTAGCTTTCGACTGAGTATCTTTGCCAGGGATGGTGCGATCACTTTGACTTAATTTTGATTCATTTGACATTACCGTATCAGTCGAGCACAATTTGACAAAGTTATGTACGATACATTTGTAGTAGGGGGAAGTCCCCCAGTACCGGACACCTAAGAATTTTGACATATATAAAAACAACACTTAGCATAACTTAAGTCATTATTCGCTGGAAGAGTAATTTAGAAGACTATTTTCCAATAAAAATAGGTTACACGTATTTGCATCACTAATGAACCATTTTAGAAGCCAAATGAGAAATCGATAACAATCATTACTTAAAAATTGTGTCTCCCAGTACCGGACACTTAATAGAATTCAAAACATAAGCCAATTCAGGGCTTATAGTTCTGAAAAATACATGTCAGAATGTTTAAAATCTCTTATTGCTTGCATATTTGTTGACTGAAGATGTTTGAAAAATTGGTTTGCATAAAAATTCACAGTTTTTTATCCACTACATCGAAGCCCTTCTGTTTTCTTCGAAAAAATGATCATCAACTGGTTTCCTTGTTTTTTCATATTTAAGATAACCGGCTCAGTATAAGTGATGTTTTCTTTCTTCTCAATCTCTTTTTTTGCAAAATCTTGACTTCATTCAAGAATTTGACAAAGCATATTGCTGTCCGGTATTGGGGGACGGCTCGGTGTCCGGTACTGGGTGACGGGAATCACTGAGAACAATTTATATTTTTTAGCAAATTGAATATCTTTGTGGAAAAACGAACTATGGAGCTTGAAAACTATTCAACGAAAAATATTTTATACACGAAAAACGAAATTTTATGCGACCGAATAATGGTGTAATGATAATCCGAAAATTAGCCGAAGCATAACAATTCGATCGGCGGTAGATAAAAACTAACAAATCTCTGTTTTCATGAATAATTCTGATCTATAAAATCACATATGGTAATTTTTTGTCCTATTTATTGACTTTATCATATTATCTACTAAGGTGCACCATTTGAACTGTGAAAGTCATAAGTGCCCGGTATTGGGAGCTGTCCGGCGCTGGGGGACTTCCTTCCACTCATTATTACCTACAATTTTGCAGAATAAAGTGTTGCTGTAACTTTTGTAGTTACGTCGCTACAATGCTAGTATTTCTTTAGTAACTAAATAAACGTTCAGCAAAATTGCAGATCTAGTTATTATCTACAAATGTCCATACATCAATTTGTCAAATTTTGCTCGGCTAGGACGGTACTGTCAAATGAATCAAAACTGAGTCAAAGTGATCGAACCATCCCTGATCTTTGCAGTGTCTTGTTTTTCGGCTTTGCAGTCAAACTGCTAATAAAAACGAACGTTTGTCTTCTACTCCCGACGTTTCGATTTGTATTTAATCTTTTTCAAGGATTCTATAAAAAGTGCACTTACAAAAATTATTCTTTTGGTTAATATAACATTTACGCTTGCAGAAAATTATCGTTTTCCGTCTAGTGGTTCTATTCAGTTGAGCATTAACGGTGCTAGCATTCTGTAACAAAACATATCAAGACAATTCCAACATGTACTATAATATGCTTTCCTGATAGTAGGTATATATATTTTTCAAAATGACAGTTAGTTTTGGGTAGGCTTCATTTTCAGTTTTTTGCTCCGTAGATGCTCATTTGACTGCAGCGCCTCAACGAAACAGAATTCGAAAAAGTGGTGTAAAAGGCAATTGTAGAGTTAATTTTAATCTACATTATTGTTGAAAAAAGTATAGTTCTATGTTTAGTATTTACAGCGCGATGGGGCTGCTACCCCGTTGGTAGCAGAAAGAGCGCTCATTTGGCTCGAAAAACGATAATTTTCTGTAAGCGTAAATGTTATATTAACCAAAAGAATAATTTTTATAAATGCACTTTTTGTAGAATCCTCGAAGATTTAATATAAAACGAAACATTGGAAGTACAAGAAAAACGTTCGTTTTCATTACCAATTAGACCGCTTCTTGATATGTCATGAAAATTGACGACAACTTCAAACATCACACTTATGCCTGCCCTACTCCTCTATACGTTCCCTACGGAGTGCAGGGTGTGGAATGCTCTTTAACCGTCACTACTAGCCAAGACTGTCCTCTTCTTGTTCACCGACTTATTGAATCGTACCACCTCAGCCAAGGAAAATTCGTAAAAGTTATTTATGGGACTGTTAGAAAGCTTGTTATCATCGACAAGTTTGCTGAATTAAGTATTGTTCTATCTTTTGTATTTACGGCACACTTCCGATTTACACCGAGTGGAACACTAAGAACCCTCTTCCGGCAAACGGGCATTATTGAAAGAAGAGGCACGATTTTTAGCAAAGGTAGCTAACGCTTAGGCTCCTGTCTTTGATGTTATAGCTACAAATTTTGCAACAACGGAAGCAATCTAAAAATATTGGGGGTTCGATGAGTGGCCCAAGACCGAATTAAATGGAGATGACTGCTTGAAACAGCACGAGCCTGTTTACGACGACAATCGGCTTTTTTTTACCAGAAGCATTCGGTTCCTTAGCATGGCATATCACAGCATAATTTGATTACCAGAAATATTCGTTTCCTTGCAGATAAAAGCAAAACAACCCCATGGTGCAACACCAAATGTTTATTTAGAATCAGTTCGCAGCATTCCAGCAGTTGTTTATTATTTATATTGATAAAAATACGGCATGTCACATCCTTACAGTCCGCAGCAGAAGAAAAAAATCATATTTCGGTATTCGTTCGATCTTTGCATCGACCGAGTTTGTTTTTAACATGTACATAATATTCTGGGAAAAGATAATGTTAGAATGGCAGTTTGTCGCAATGGTTTCTTTTTTCGATTCAACTTTAGGGGAAAAACGTTTACAGATACTTTTTCCAAAAATTTAAAAAATTTTTTGGTGACAACCACATGTGTGAAGATGTCATTTTGTGTCACTGTTTCCCAATAGGTGGGAACCGCATTTTATGTAAAGATAAAACTTTAGATTTCATTTTATCATTTGCCTTTTAAAAATGAAAATCATCGGTTGTCAAAAGTTTTCTAAAGTTGAAGAAAACAAAAATCAATCGCAACGACATTTGGCACCGAATCTAGGATCGTAAGTTTCCATCAATGAAATTCAGCTTCTGACGCTAGACTATTTGGAACAGGTCTAGAGTGAGCCAAATTCGTAACCAAGTCTTCTTGCGTAACTGGAAGCTAGTGCAATGGAAAAATATGGAGAAAAAATACAACTTGTTTGAAAATACAATTAATCTTTATTGGAGAATAAAGATAAAAGGCATTACTAATGTAAATTCTACCCTGTAAAATCACCGTGTCGTTGACTAAAGGGTCACACGTTAGATTAATCTATTCCAAATTAGAATATATAATCGGTAATATAACCTATTCGTTAAGACTGAACCATACCCAACCATATCATTTACAATTCCGAGCAAAAGTAGGGCTCCACGTCCATTTCCACAGCCCAAAAATCTACACCATAATCGAAATCATGCGTGTCGTGACGTCAGCCGTAGCAATGCAGTCGACATGACGGAAGTCGGGGAAGCATTAATAAATAATAGCGATGCTAGCGAATTACACCGCGGCAGTGGCAGTGTGGTGGAGTCCAGGAAGGGGAAAAATCGACCGAAATTTTCAGGACTACTGGAAACGTGAAATGTTAAGGTAGAAAAAGGAGAAAGCAGATTGGATTTACCTATCAACTGCCACTGAGCTGCTTCTGCGGAAGGTAAATTTTCCTGCTAACGATTTGAACATGACTTTCGCTTCGTTGGAGGAACAACAGACACAGTATTCGGAATCGCACTGCAGACTTTTACATTGTTGTTTTCTGAAGAGTTGATTTGAGCTTTACTAATGGAAGCACTAATTTTGGGGTATTGCTAAGTATCTATCACACTATATTGTCACTACCAGATCTTCAAAGTTTGCTATCACTGGACCCGGGTTTGTACACTTTGGCATCAGAACATTATTCGGTCGAAGCGAATGAAAACTTTAGTGATATAAACTAATCGATAAATATACATATAGTCACACTTTGCACAACATCTATAGAACCAATGGGTTCTCACATTCTCATGTGACACACAGCATACGACCCAAACAGGGATTTTTTTTTTGCTTTTAGTTTTTCGTATACGATTCACTACATGTCGTTGGCCACACTCAGCGAAATTGCATGCAGTGGCATACTATAAAATAAACAGGATTAAATATAACAAAACCCACCACGACCGAAAGTGAGAACGCGAGAGAACCGAAGCGCAGAGAACGTTTGGCAATATTGTTGAGCACCAGCCAGCAGCGCTGTATTATTATATTTCACTTTTCCTATTTTGCAATGATTTAATGGGGAAGACACCTTTTGATTGATTGTATATTTCTCCCTGATCTCCACTATAAATCACCCGCCGCATACAAAGGTATCGGACAATTTGCATAATAAGCACATTTCCACTCCAGTCGCCAATCTTTTATTGAGCACACTTTAATCGCGCAAATTGTGTTACCAATTAACTTATGCTGCAAATTTTGATAGAGTGCAAAATTTATCCCTCTTAAACTGCAGGGAAGCGGTGCACTTAGCGATGGTCCATGATCCTGCAGAACAGTAACCAACGAGGCTGGGAGTTCATGTTGATTCACCGTCACAAGGAGCTCGCGAAACCGACTGGCGACAGTAAAAGTCCTAAGCGTTGATAGAACCCACCCGACAACCCTAGCAGAGAAGCGCCGCGCGTGAATGGGATCCCGACCGACGAGTCGAACGAATGTGATGGTGCCGAAGAGAAGCCGCCGCACATGATGATGATGACGACGACGACGACGGCAAAATCCGATTCTCGATCCGTGGTTGTCGAGAATTTTTTTTCCTTACTTCTCCTTTGATGCGAACTAGGCAGCTGGTTGGTCTACCATGCGACGACGAGAGAAAGCGAACAGCAGGAAGCAATAAGATTTTCGTTTTGGTAAGAATTTTCCGTACGAGTGCTTTTTCATTCATTAATTATACTTTATCTTTTGGACAGAAAAGCTTTGAAATAACAGTCCTTGAAACTGTTTGTTTTTTGTTGAGGTGCGAACTGACGAAGGTCGAAAGAGGTTTCGCTACTCTTCTCACAAGAATGAAAGCAGCAAATGGTATTAATTCATTCGTTATTATGTTTAATTTAGTTTCAATGAAATGAAACGATTACATATGTAAAATTTAAAACGAGGTTAAGCATGTTATACATAGTTTGTCCACACGACAGTTAATAGAGATAATCCAAGATTGCTTCCTTGAATAACACCTCACTGATAATAATATTAATCGCCCAGTTAGCTTCGAAATACGGTGCTAGTTTAACAAGTCAGTCGTCGTATGTTAGATTCTCGGCTAGGCAGTGCAGCTAGATAGAATCAGTAGGATCGTCGCGCTAGCCCCGTAATTGTCCTTTATTCAGATGGCCAACTGCGAAGTCTGTCGATAAAGAAGGATCAAGTCTTAGAAAGACGTTCAATACCAAGGTTTTGCTTATTCGGATGATAAAATATGCTGCATTTTACAATGGAAGACAATTGTCACGAAAACTTACTTCATCTTGAAGTAGTAAACATCACTAGAGCTAGTTTAAAAATGCCAGTAACCCTGACATCTGTAAAAATTATTGCAATTTTTTCCATCATGAAAAGTCTTAAAAGAAGCTTGTTAGAGATCAAATTTTCTCAAATTGACCGCGAAATGAACTGCTACTGCGAGAACGTGTAAAATCTGCATTCAATTTGGAAAACTGAAACCTACGTTAGGATGGGGAAAATGGCCCATTAGTTCACTGCCAAAAAACGATAAATAAAATTTGATCAAAATGAAAATGTGAGAATGAACGGCAGATTTGGAAAAATTATAGGAAAAAAAAAAAAAGATCGGCAGAAGCCCTGTAAAGCCAGTTATAATTGGATTTGAACTCACTTCTTCCAGGTCCTGTGGATCGCATGTAGTGATGAAGTTATGAATCTCAGCGAAGACTCCACAACCTCCTTATTAGGCATGTGGTTTACTTCAAACTCCATCAACAATGGCGGGTTGAGTTATTTTTTACGTTATTATTTTTTCGCCTGGTCCCATTCTGTTAGATCCTATCATTATCTTTATTTCATTACTTTCTTCTACCGTCCTCTACGCGAATTGTAAAAAACTACCGCCATAGAAAATTTAATTATATGCCTGATCTCATTCAAAGGCTAGACAAAAACATTAGATTTTAAATATCATGCTGCCAATAAAAAGGTACAAACATTATAAATTGGGTTTAAAATGATCAAAATTGCTTTCAAAGGCCAAAAAAGCAAAAAAAAGAGAAAAAGAGGTGAAAGTGGCCCTTAACCCTAAATGAAGCATAAATGAACCGAAAACGCTTCCAAAGGGCAAAACAGAAAACCAAAAAACAGAAATGAAAAATCAACTAAACTCAAGCCTAAACAGAACAAAGCATCGTAAAACCATCATAAAATCCGAAAAGATCGAAACAGACAAAGATTAACATTAAAATAGGCTACAGCTCCCCCTGTATCCGAAAGGTTACGGAGTCTGCCTTGACAGGCGAGTGGTCGTGGGTTCGAATCTTAGTAGAATCAAGCCATACGATGTTAAGCATGGGATGATTTCCAATATGTACTTCCTTTATACTGAATTCTGCATTTACCAACAATGAAGTCTCCTACCAGGGCAAGTTATAAGAATGGTACTGGCTCAAGCCGCGTAATGAACCGTTTGTCAAAGGGTTAATTAAAACTAGTCTGCCCACTTCCTGACTATAGAGTGAGCGAGATTGGTTGAAAAGTAGTTGGAACAAGTGCGAAGATACCGATACTTAAGCACGGGTAAAACCAGTTCGTTCACTTTATAGCGGTAATACAAAAATAACGTAGTGTGGAATGTAGAAAAAACACCTCAGTAGATCAAAAAACTGGTCGATAATGTCCATACAAAAAATCGAAAATAGACTCGAAACAACCTTAAGATGACTGAAAACAGTTTGAAAAGATTAAAACCAAAAACTCAAAATACCCCTAAGACTACAGCAAACAAAAAATTTAGTGACTTTAAAATTAAAGAGAAGAAATAGTAAAAAAAGTGAATCTAAATTAAGGTCAGAATAGTCGAAGACGGCAATTCTAAATGAGATTAATTTTACGACAGTGAGAGAGAAGCAAAATAAAACTTAAGCATTTTCATGCAAGTATTGATCCGAAGTGATGCAATCAAACACGAAGAATCTTTATTTTGAATCATCGCGATGAGTTTTGATAAGTTAACAATTTTAAGAGATGAGCAAATGCGTTATCGAATAATAGGACCAAAAAAAGCAAAACAAAGCCTTGGGCTTAAATGTCTTTCTAAGACTTGACCCTTCTTTATCGATAGACTTCACAGTTGGTTATTAGAGTACAGGAAAGTTACGGGACTAGTGCAAAAATCCTACTGACTCAATATTTAGCGGATAATAGGACCAATAAATTCGATAAAATAATTATAATAACCTTTTTAAAAGCCAAAAACTGATCCACAATTCACCTTAAAATGACCGAGCTACCGGAATGACCGGTGAAAAAATGATCTCGGATTAGCCTTGAAATATCCGATACTTTTAAAGGCAAAAATGGCTAATATCAAATTGAGCTTAAGGCCATTGCAAATTATTTTTAAAGTTTTTGTCACCACCGCCTCCCCCCTCCGAAAATTGCTTGAAAAATCCGGAGGCAAAAACATTGCGGGATATGAGTCAACATTTTTTGTATAAAATCAATTGTCTGTGGACTCTATACCGCCTGAAGAACTCGAAAAATGAGTATACGGCCTATTAACGCTTTTAGCACGAAATAGAAGTGGAAATTCAAACAATGGAATTTCCGAAAATTGGCAAAAAAGATTTTTGTCCTACAGGCAAAACGCCGATTCGATACTTTTACCAGAGATTTTCAAGAAGACATGCCTTCTGTTGGGAAAGTTGAAAAAGTCAAAAGATCGAACGATACGATCATGCTGTTCACAAAACCGTTGTGTAAAGAAATGCTTTGCCTTGTTTTACCTTACAACTTGTACTGAAATCTGAGAAAGTATTGATATTGGACAACGAGCAACTGTAAAAGTGCTCCGATTTCGTTTAAATTTGGTGTGCTTGTTCTTAGTAGAAAAATTCTAGACCCATATTTTTTATAGGACGCTTAGGATGCCCCTTCTGAGTTATGGTGGTTACAAAATCATGACGATTTTATTTCCGATTTTATTTCATTCAAAACTTCATAACTTTCGAACCACCGAACCGATTTTCATGATTTTGGTTCCAAATAAAAGATATTTCAATCGACGTTTCAAAAAATATTTTCGACTGTAGCTCAACGTACTCCAGACCAGAAAAACATTTGAACTTTGAAGAAAGGAAGAATGGCAAACATGTTGATTTTTGTAGCAACTTTAGAAAGAGGCACCCAAAGTGGTCAATAAAAAAGTATGGGTCAAAGATTTTTCGACTAGGAACAAACACACCAGATTTAATCGAAATCGAATCACTTTTACAGTGGCTCGTTCTTCATCTCCATCTCTTGCTCAATATTTTCTCAGATTTCAGTACAAGCTGTAGGGTAAAACAAGGCAAAACATTCCCTTCCAAGACATTTTTGTGAAAAACTTGTTCGTCGTTCGATCTTCTGACTTTTTCTACCTTTACAACAGGCATGCCTTCTTGACAACCTCTGGTAAAAGTATCGAATCGGCATTTTGCCTGTAGTACAAAAACCTTGAGTAAAATGGGGCAAAAAAGACTTCTAGGTTATGTTGTATTAAAATAAATTTTTTCATATACCTTTTTCTTAACATTTTTCTTCTTTTCCTTGCCGTAGAATCTCAAATTGGAGAGTTTGTGCATAATTTTTTCAAAATTATTTAAAAAATAAGAGTGAATGTGGCAAAATGGACCACTTCCCGTCATTCTCGCGTATTGAGACCATCGCCAATTGATTTCTCGTGATTTTTTACATAAGAAAAGTCACTCTTTACCCCTTAAAAACAGCGGCAACAAAAAGTTCCGTTTTTTCGGTCGATTTTGCCCACAGTGGGTTGGCATGACCCTCCCAGAATTCAATGAAACTTTGTGTGTGCAAAGAG
Organism: Sabethes cyaneus; assembly: GCF_943734655.1. Lineage (NCBI taxonomy): Eukaryota > Metazoa > Arthropoda > Insecta > Diptera > Culicidae > Sabethes > Sabethes cyaneus. Next base: position 186,790,644 of record NC_071354.1, on the reverse strand, counting down.
TTCATGTAAATAAGCAAGTTTGCATACTTAGTTATCCGAAAATTAATTTAGACTAACTTTTGGAAAGAGCTCAATTTTATTTCTGTTTTCTTATCTATATCTAAAAATGGATTACTGTCTGTCTGTCTGTCGGTATGTTCCTTATAGAATCGAAAGCTACTGAACCGATAGGGGTTTTTGAGACCGAGGAAGGTTCTTATGATGGTTAGAGACCCCTCACCCCACTAAGAGGAGGCTTCCATACAAACCAACTTTCGGCACCCAAATTCGGCATGTGAAGGTTTTTGTAGGCAAGAATTTTTTCTATGATGAATTAGGACCCTTCCTCATTTTAGGAGGGAGGGCTCCCATACAAATGAAATACAAATTTCTTCATAATTCCAGAACTAATCAAGCAAATGGAACCAAACATGGCACGTGGGTGTTTTTGGAGGTAATTTTTTTTTCTATGGTGAATTGAGACCCCTCCCCTCTTTAGGAGGGGAATTATGACCCGTCCCCACTTCAAGAGGGAGGGGGGGTCTCCTATACAAATGAAATACAAGTTTCCTCTTAAGTCGAGAACTAATCAAATGGAACCAAATTTGGCATGTGGGGGAATTTGTAGGCATGACTTTTTGTGTTGGTTTGAGACCCCTCATCCCTGTGGTTGGGGAATAAGGACTCTCATACAAACAAAACAGTAATTATTGCGTAACTCAAAAACTAATTGAACTTGACCACCAAAAACTATCTGCAGCCCCCCGCAGAAATCACCTCTGTCTAGGTTTATTTGTTTTCCTAGTTCTATTGACTTCTTTTACTTTCCTTCAGTTGGGTCCGAGCGAGCGACAACGAGTAAGGAGAGGATCACCCCGAGGATCGAAGCAATACTTTTCACGAAAAGTTTTCCGTGAAATGGTACATTCCACGTAAGGTTTTTTGCGAAATGGTATTCGGCGAAATGTTAAATAATCACGGCGAATATTTATATGCTATCCGCTTTGTTTTATCTGGCTAAGTAACGTGGGGATTGGTTTCTACTTTACTGTGAGGAAAAATTGAAAATTTGTAAATGAAACTACCTATGCTTTCTTTCATATTGATGTAACTGCTAAAATGAGTTATCTAAGGTTGAGCTCCTCAGAAACTTGCTAAACTCGAGATTGTGACAGATTCACGATTTATGTACAACACATTTTAAATTGTGGCAATACGAAGTTTGTCGGGTCAGCTAGTACCATATATAACTCGAAAACTATAGGACCTAGGGAAAACGCTCCATTAGTCGCGCAGCTAAGCACAATCTAATTTCTTTTTTCTTGTTCATTGAGGTATACGCTTCAATTAATTTATCTACCACAAGGTATTTGTCACAAGGCAGGATAATTGCATTCGTTGTACGAGAAACTTTTCGTTTACGGATCAATAGATCTGTACCAAAAAGGAGAAAGAAAGAGAAACTTTTCCGATTCAAATAAATTGTACCAATAGTTGCGCTAATGTTCCTTTAATTGATTTTGGTGTTCCTTTAATTGTAATTGTACGAAATAACGTATATACGTTGTTAGGTTGCTAGGTGTAAAATCATTGTAGCGCAACTATAGAATTATGCGTCTTCCAGCTATGCTGTAGTGTTAGATTTTAGAAAATCGGTATTTTAGCAAATCATGCTCTAATTTTAAATGATACAGTTTAACTACCAATACTCTCAAGTACTTGTATTATATAATGAACGCAACCCAAGCAACACAACTTGTTATAGAATAGTATAATATTACATACATCAGAACTTCTCTATTACCAGAAAAGCGCAAAAAATTGAAGCCTAATGAAACAACAATCGAAAGAAGTATGTATCAGGTTATTTCATACCATTTTAAAATGTTATTATAGCATAAGATACAACTTGTTCTTCCAATAGTTTAAATTTAGTAATGGAGACGTAATAAAAACTTCGTGTTGACATGTTGACAAAAACAAACATTATTCATTTGATATGAGCTGTAAAATAAATTCATGTTATCACAAAACACCTCAAAACCTTAATAATAACGGCACATATTTTCAAAGTACGCTTATAGTACTCTTAAACGACTACTTTCCATGAAGATTATTTTCTAACTTGTTTTGTGTGTTACTTGGGAATTGTTTCATTTAAAATGCTACGGTGATGAAAATATGTAAAACCAAAGCCTTGGGCTTAAACGTCTTTCTAAGACTTGACCCTTCTTTATCGCGACCGGTTGTTAGAGTATAGAAGATACAAGAACAAGAAAAAATCTGACATAGCTTAACCGTAAGTAGTTTATTCAGGAAATGGGGAATTATTTTCGGTTAAAAAATATTTTGGTTGAAATTGAGTGTTCTTCATCAGACAAAAAAATCAAATAAAAATAGAGTTAAAATTTTGGTGTCCCAGCCGGCATTGAGGTAGGGTACGGGAGTTTAATTCCAGTCCATCAAGCGGTAGCCTAAACAATATTCAGGAATTACGTTGAAACTATATTCATTCGAAACAAGAGTTTTATACCAGTTGATAGAATGATATTTACTGAATATCGGCGTGTATTTTAGTCTTAATGAAACGCTACTGAATTTGAGTTGAATGAGTTATAGTCGCGAGAAAATCACTCAAATACTAGCTATGTCAACACGATAGAAGAGTTTCAGGCGCAAGTGCATCACATCTTGGTAGTAGTGTAAATAAAGTACCATATGCTGAAATTAAAAGTAAAATGCTGCAGATTGCTATATGAAAATTGATTTATATTTTCATATCAGAGGGGAATTTTTGTGTTGTTCCGTGATGAAAAGAAGTAGAATTGTTCTGTGACATCATATTCACAGCTGTTTAGTTGCTAGAATAAGTAAACATGATCATAATTGTGTGTTTTTCAAACCACCATCAAGAGCGGATACGGGTAGGCGATTGCTGCTGGTTTTTCAGCCTGATTACGTGCCAGTGGAAAAACAGTGGTTTTGATGGTTATTGAACAAAATTAAGCAAATTACTTACATTTTTATGAAAATAGTTATAACAAATTAAAGCTTATGAGTGCTACATTCGGTTCAGTATTGTTATATAGCGGCAAAGTTTTTATTTGGGAAAGCGCAGCAAAAAAGGTAATGTATGCCGAAATTAGTAGCGTGCTGGAAATACCCTCCTGTACCCTACGTTGTATGTTGGAATCTCGGCTGGGAGAGGCTGTTAATGTCCATAAAAAAAATCTCTTCGAGACGCGGCGAGGGTGCTGCAGAACAACTTATCCTGTATGATTCTCAAAAACGCTCTTTAGGTGATCCGACGATCAGATATCGAAACGAGAGGTTTGATTCTCAGTAAAGGTAGCAAACTTCTTGGCTAAGCAGGTGACTTGGAGCCAGAAACCTTACCACGACGAATGCTATCTGTGCTAGGCTGAAAGCCTGCAAGTATTGGGCTTAAAATCAACGCATTGAAGACCAAATACATGAATGATATACATGCCAAATACATGAGAGGTTCAAATGGTCGCTGTTATGTCAGACCGAGCCTAGTGACAAAATTCTTATTTCGAGAAAAACGTGTTCAAAGTTTGCTGCTCTGTACGGTTTACAGCTATCAATTGTTCGAAATCATCTCATAACTCTGGCTGTTTGCAACATTTATGTAACTTGATTAGAGTAAAATGTAGCTTGATTAAAGTAAAATGTAGCTTAAAAAAATTCTTGATCGTTTGCTTTCATTCGGCGAGAAAGGAGCCACGAAGAGAATCTCTCATTGTCAGATACGCCGAAATGAAAAAGTACCCGAGATCGATGGGGGACTTTTAGGAAATTCTCTAAATTTCTATAAAAACATGCTAAAAAAAACTTCTAGACTGAAAAAAAAAATTTAAAAAAATAAAAATATTGAAATTCGATCAGGAAACCTTGGTTCTTGGTTTCGCTGACGACGTTGACATCATTACACGTACCTTTGAGAGGATGGCGGAAACGTACATCGGACTGAAAGCTGAAGCCAAACGGATAGGACTTGTCATTAATGTATCGACAACAAAATACATGAAAGGAAGAGGTTCTAAAGAAGTGAATGCTTACCTCCCTCCCCGGATTCATTTAGACGGTGATGAAATCGAGGTGGTAGAAGAGTTCGTGTATCTGGGCTCACTGGTTACCGCAGACAACGACACCAGCAGAGAAATACAAAGACGCATTATGGCAGGAAATCGTGCCTACTTTGGACTCCGTAGGACGCTGCGATCGAACAAAATTCGCCACCGCACGAAGTTAACAATCTACAAGACGCTGATTAGACCGGTAGTCCTTTACGGCCATGAGACATGGACTATGCTCGTGGAGGACCAACGCGCCCTTAGTGTTTTCGAACGGAAGGTGTTGCGCACCATCTACGGCGGAGTGCAGATGGAAGACGGAACGTGGAGGAGGCGAATGAACCATGAATTGCATCAGCTGCTTAGGGAACCACCCATCGCTGCCACCGCAAAAATCGGTCGCCTGCGATGGGCTGGGCATGTCGTGAGGATGTCGGACGACTGCCCGGTTAAAAAAGTTCTCAATAACGATCCGACTGGAACGAGACGGCGGGGCGCGCAGCGAGCAAGATGGATCGATCAAGTGGAAGGCGACCTGCGGACCCTACGTAGACTACGTGGCTGGCGAATTGCGGCCATGGACCGAGTAGAATGGAGACGACTTCTTGGTACAGCAGAGGAAACCACGGCCTGGAGCTGATTAAGTAAGTAAGCATCAGGAAACCCACAGTTATTAGACACTTTGTTTTCCATAAAACTCAAAAATTAAAGATGAAGATGATGTTTCTATTTTATCACGAACAGTTGTAATGATAATATACTGAACGTTTTCATTGCCTAAAACTGAATTTGCAAGTATGTGAACATTTTGTTACTATAGAGAGGAAAATTGCAAGCTAAAATTATCAGATAACCTTTTGAAACGGGCTATTTTTGTAATGGAGCTACCACAAATGTGTCGGGTGGTACAGAAATCTGCTTGAGATTTAATCAGAATACTGAGACGAAGATGCCATAAGCATAATTTGTAGAATATAATTTTATTTTGGTGTATAATTCTGACCCAGAAAAAGCAAATTAATTTTCGCATGGGAAGAAAATGTTTATTTTTTTTGTTCTATCTTGTATGAATCCAAAACATTAGCGGAACATAAACAGATCATCGATCAACGCCACTTTATAAGAAAATCCAAACCGTTGTCAGTCCCAACACAAGGGCAAACGGAAAAACTTGCCCGTGATTTCGACATCGGCTTTTGACATTTTTCGCAATGGGTACGTAACGTACGTACATACGTGCATAGTGTACGGTAGAATTGTTTCACTTACGTCTGCTGCTACGGGTGAACTCAGTCAGAATGCGGCCTGTGTGGCCACGATTGCAGCAGAAAACGAAGAGAGAAAACACAAAACTCGCGTGCCATGTTGTCCGTCAGTCATAAGCGCGGACATGATGCGCACAATACGAAATGTTGTCATTGTTGGCACACACATGCACGGCGCACGATAGGTCCAACGAGGAAATATTGCATGGCAAAAATCTTGTGACGTTTCCGCCGTATCTCACGAGATTGTACTGGCGCATACGAGTGGCGGTGGGTTGTTGATTACAGGTTCATATAATTATAATATTGGCGAAGTTTTTTTTTCGGCAATGAATAGCATACTTCCGCAGTAGGTACTTACCTTGTTGGTGTGTTCAGTTGACTAGAGTTGAATGGATCATCGTTTGCGTCGAAGAAGTCGTCCTCTCCTTCCGAGCTCGAGTAGGAAGTCTCCGGAACTGTGGAAAGCATTGAACCCTTGATTATTGTGGATTTTCGGCACTTGGTCAGAACATTTCGCGCAAGCAGTAAGATCAACAACGTTGCGAGGGCACCGCAAAACAGGACACATGCACACTCCAATATTTACTGATTTTCGACAACCGAGCGGAAGGATTTTCAGTTCCGAGGACAGTTTAGTTTTTCCGCCTGGCTGGATGGAGGATGACGACTGGTGGTTTCCGCAGTGGAGTAGACGGCACTGGAGCGCGTACAGCCAACAGCGGCGGTCGGTAGTTGTGCGATACACTCTGCCACACACGACCATGCGAACCAATACATCCACGCGGAAACGCAGTAGAGCACGTGATTTTGCGGTACTGCAGAGAAACGGGGAGCACCAAACCAGCCGGCGCTTCACGTGCAGTGAGAGTTCGTGGAATGTGCGAGGTGTGGGTACAGTGTATGCAATGGGTTTAGAAGCGGTCGAACAATTTCCGGAATGAAAAGTTTGGGAAAACTCGATACGATACGTATTGATTCTTGTTCGTAATGGAGTGCGTTGAATCTCACGATTCATAGTTTTTGAATCATTTGAAAAAAATCGGCTTCTTCCAAATTTCGAATAATTCTTATTGATGAAATTTTTATCAATAGACTTATATTATAAATTATTAATACAATTTTATCATTACGAATAAGTAGATTGAAGATTATATTTGTGAAAGAATGCGAATTGAAAAACAACCATGCGTTCCCATTTCTTTCGGATTCGATGGAAACTTTTTGTTAATCACTTTGAAATTCTCTCTGCGGTACATGCTGCGCAGTTAGCCTGGGCGTTGACAAGAAAAAAGAAAAATTCATGTGATTCTCATTTTCCAGGATGCTTTCAAGAATTGGCTGCTTTAGAATGAGATTAGATTACATTAGATTAGATGGTACAAATGAACCGCAGATCGAACTCTTCTATAAGAAGTTATTAATTCTGAAGAACTTTCGATCATACAATCATCTATTCAACATAAATTTTAATTACAATTTCTTGAAAAATGGAAAGTACAGGTCGGACTCGATTAACCGGAATACTGAAAAAAAAATTCACTCCGCATACTGGAATCTTCCGGATAATCGAGCATTGTTTTTTTACTGTTGGATTATTGAACCAAAATCGACATGATTATTATTATTTATATGATATTATTTATGAATATAGTACATTACCGTGATCAAATATAAATAATCAAGCCTAAAGGACTGAATTAAATGAACTACAAATGGGATTTAATTCAAATTTCTCGTTATCTGTAGTAGATCGTAGTTGGCATTTGTCAAACGTAAGAACTGTCTTGCTCAAAGTGTGCATAAGTTGGTGTAGTTCCCATTAATCACTATATCTATTACTGTCACTGGCTAAAATGTATCAAGCTTGGTAAAATAAGTCTGGAAGGTTTGTTTTCTCATACTTAGTTTTAGAATAAAAAACCGAAAATTATGACTTCCGGATAATCGAGCCATTTTTCCCGGATAATCGAGTTACGGATAATCGAGCCCCCGGATAATCGAGTCCGACCTGTACTACATTCTTGTGCAAGACTTGAACTTTTGTTCCGTTTCGGTAAATTTTGGACTAACCTTAAAACGAATTAGAACCTTTAAACTGATGAAGCAAACACCCAACCCTAAAAAAATTAGCAGTTTTTATAGTCTGAAGATCAAAACCTATTTTTATTTTTTAATAGAAAGCTGAGAATTCTTTACATAACATATTTCAAATTCAAAGATGTATTTTTTTGTTTGTTTATGAAATATTCTTTTTAAAGAAATAAACCTAATATAATGCAATGGAGACGCATGGTGCATTTTTTATCCGCAAAGTTTTAGATATTTCGAGCAATGAAACGGATCATCTCACTTTCTTGAACCATATCGGATCATTTCACTTTGAATTCTACAGAATGAGCAGTAATAATCACAAACTATAGTTTGTGGAAATAACTGTCAGTGTTTTTTGGACGTGTTTAATTAAAAATGGGTTAATCACAAATGTGTTTACGTATTTTTCGTTTACAGTGATAAATGGTGTCCCACATCAAATTGCACCACGGAAGAAATACTGTAGAAAACTACCCATTGGGTATTTTCTCATGGAAATTTTGGGGAAAGTAGTTTAGAGTGTATTGTTTACACTCTATTTTTATCGTAGTCAGTTTTCCGAAAATTGTAAAAAATAGCGTCACCCGAAAAGCAACGTCGCGCATTTATTTTGCGTAGGCACCTGGAAAATCCTCAACTCTCTCATCACGAATGATGAGACTTACGTCAAGACGGCCTTCCGGCAGCTTGCGGGGCTACTTTACTTCACCGCGTAGCACAAGTTTGATGTTCCGGAGGAACTAAGGATGCAGAAACTTTCAAAGTTTTCCAAGAAATACATGATTTGGCAAGCGATCTGCTCATGTGGCAAACGGAGTGCACCGTTCGTGACTACCGGGACTGTAAACGGGCAGATGTACCTCAAGGAGTGTCCACAGAATCATCTGCTTCCTCTGTTGATGCAACACGATCTTCTGGCCGGATATAACTTCGTGCCAGTGTTCAAAATATGTCCTGAAGTGGTACAGCTGCTGATGGGATCCAAAAGACGTTGGTTACCCTATGCAACACATTTTTCTAATATTTCTCAGGACAAACTAACTGTTCTACGGTTCCAGAATGTATCCATGGTGATGGAATTTGGGTCTTTCTTCAAAAATTTTAAGGTTCCATTGCTGTTCATTGAACCCGGTATTAAAATCAACACTAAATATTACATCGATAAAGTTTTGAAGAACCATTTACTTCCTATCATTAGCAAACACTACAGGATTGCACCCTACTACTTCTAACAAGATTCTGCATCGTCTCACTAGCCAAAAGCTACACAGACTTGATGTGAGGATAATTTTCCGAATTTGATTTCTTCGAAAGAGTGGCCTGCCTCTTCGCCTGATTTCAATCCTCTCGGCTTCTATGAATAGGGTTACATGCTAGGCAAACTAGGGAGCACCAAACGATTGACTATGGTGGATACTTTCATGCTACGTTTGGAGAAGATTTGTGATGAAATGTCTCAGGATATCGGTAGGTGCCAGCTGTGCTCAGGTGCGTGCCAACAGTAACGCTTATCAGTAACGTCATCAGTAACGTCATCAAAATGCGCTGACTCTATAGCAATACCCTTGACCATCATTTTTAATGTGTCACTATCGCAGGCGAAGTTTCCCGAAAGGTGGAAAGAATCCACAATGTTTCCTATTCATAAAAAAGGAGATAAGCGTGATATCACCAACTATCGTGGGATTACCTCGTTGTGTTGTGTGCTGGATCCAAACTTTTGGAAATTTTAGTAGGAGACGTACTTTTCGCTGCAGTCAAATCATACATCTCGCCTGCTCAACATGGTTTCTTCAAAGGCAGGTCAATTAATACAAATCTTGTCGAATTCTCATCGCTATGTATCAAGGCTATTGAAGACGGATACCAAATGGATACCATATACACTGATCTTAATGCAGCCTTCGATCGTGTTGATCACCGACTACTGTTGGCTAAAATCAATCGCTTGGGTGCTTGTTCACATTTCGTTGGATGGCTGAAATCCTATCTGGTGAACCGCAAACTAAATATTAAGCTGGGTTCGTTTCGCTCCTACAGTTTTTGTAACAATTCCGGAGTACCTCAGGGGAGCAACCTGGGACCACTACTGTTCTCAATATTTTTTAATGATGTTTGCCTGCTTATACCTCATGCCTGCAAACTTTTGTATGCTGATGATCTGAAGATGTTTATCAGGGTTAAATCAACAGAAGACTGTCAGGAGTTGCAGCGGTTAGTGAAGCTGTTCGAGGACTGGTGTTGTTGGAATCAACTAGTAATTAGTGTACAGAAATGTTGTGTTATTTCCTTCACGCGCAAGAAAACGGTTATTGGATGGGATTACAAAATCGGCGGCTGCTCTCTTGAAAGAGTAAAAGTGGTTAAAGATCTTGGAGTCTTGCTAGATTCTCAGTTTTCATTCAGAGACCATTACTCGAGCATCATTGCCAAAGCTAACAGGAACTTAGGTTTTATTAAAAGAGCCATCAGTGGTTTCCGAGACCCCTACTGTCTGCGATCGCTATATTACGCACTCGTTCGTTCAATTTTGGAAACAGGATCAGTAGTTTGGAGCCCTTATGCAAGCTGCTGGATGAATAGAATTGAGGCTATCCAATCTCGGTTCGTAAGATTTGGTTTACAATTGCTTCCGTGGAATGACCCAACACGCCTGCCACCGTATGAGGATCGCTGTCGTTTATTCGGAATGGAGACCTTACAGCGTCGTCGCAACTCAGCCAGAGCTTTATTTGCGGCCAAACTATTGCTCGGAAACATCGATTCACCGCCACTTCTAGAGCAGATCAATCTGAACGTGCCAGTTGTATTCCTAAGATCCAGAGAGTTCTTGAGACTGAATTTCAGACGGACGAACTACGGTAGAAATGATCCTGTTTATGCTATTTTTTATGAATTTAATAATGTGTACCACTTGTTTGATTTTTCTCAGTGTGCGTTAAGTTTCAAAAAAACCTTGAAGAATTTTAACTTGTCCGTGTGATGTACATAGTAGTAGTTCTAGTTTTAATTTTTATTCATGTAGACGAGACTTGTCCGATGGATCAATAAACAACAATAACAATAACACTAACAAAACCGTTAAAATATTTTCAAGAGAGATTCTTGAAATTGATCAAAACAGCGATACTTTCTTTGAAACTGTGAATCAGTAGTGAAATAGCACATTAAAATTTATTTTCAACTGAAAAAATGGCACAGCCTTAAAAAAGTTAAACGATTAAATACGACTTGCTTACGACTTGCACGCTTCATCAGATTGAGAACATTACACTGATGATGCCTGCAAGCCGTTGGCGAAATACGTATCTATCGTGAATAAAATTAATAGTGGAATTTAATCGTGAAAAAAGTTTTCTTTTTCTTTAATGATAGAAAAGATCAAGAACAAACGAATTCAAATTTCCTCGAATTCATGGAACAAATAATTCAAAAATTCGACAGGTAAACAGCACAGAGGTCGATGAGTTTAAGAGTCGAAGAGCCCAGAGGCGACGAACTTCAGTGATAAGATGAGAAGTTTAAATTTCCAATGTAAAAAAGATCAAGAGCAAATGAATTTATTAGTCCAGTTTTCCTTCAATCAAGGTATAGTGAGTATAACTCAAAAGTCTGGCAGACAAAGAGTACAGAAGTCCGTAAGTTCACGAGTCCACGATTTCAAAAATTGAAGAGTTTAAGGGCCAAAGAGCTTCATGGTTTAACTACACAAGGGTTTATGAGTCCAAGAGCCCTATAATCCAAGAGTTCAATGGTCAAAGAAAACAAAGCTCCAAGAGTTCAAGGGTCAAAGAGTTCAAGAGTTCAGTCGAACAGTCCAACAGTGGAAGAGCTCAACACTCTAAGAGTCGAAGAGTTCAGAAGACTTCATCGGTCCAAAAATTGACGAATTCAACAGTTCAGGTGCCAAACGCCCAAGAGGAATCCAATATCCCAATGTTGATTTGAGATAATCGCCGCCACCACAATGTTTGTTCGATTTTATCGACGTTTTTCGGTGAAATAATCATAAGAAATTTTAAGATGATGAGCGAAGACCAGCAGTAGCTCGAAACGTCCGAACTGGTAGGTTATGTTGCTGCTTCGTCGTAATTGCCTATTCCCGTCCTATCCAACACAAATTATTAAAAATATCAGCATTTTTATGACACACAATGCAAAACTAGTTATTCTCTAATATTTTAGTTTGTTGTCTATCATACGCGATCAGTCATAGTGAGCTGAGATCTATTTAAATACTTTTTATCATTAAAGAAGTCCTACCAGCCAAATTTCCTAGGTTTTTTCGTGCGACATGTCAACTAATCGTTTCAATTTCCGTCATTCATAAATAATAACTCACGCAAGGCATTGTCGTTATTCTACAGCTAAGAAAACTTGCCTGACTTGCAGAAATTTTGCAGAATAATATTTGTTATAACGACCTGCACAAATACACGCGCGGTAGCTTCGTAAACATTGTTGTGATTTTTAGTTCGGACTATGAAAAATTTTGATGGACGGATTTTAAAACGGTACGACGAATTTAAGAAAGTCAGTTGCGTAATTTCAATAATATGCTTTAATAATCGCCTTTCAGTGATTTTAAAGTTCACGGATTGGAAGGCAAGTGTCTTTTAATCAAATCAGCACAAGAACTTTTGCAGTACCGTCATCCGGGGCGAGATTGTGCCAAAAAAGCATAGGTTTTTGTTCTTTAGCTCAGTATACACATAATTTAGAAACTAAGTTGATTTCAAACCTGTCAATATATACTAAATTGTTCGATTAACAACTACCGTACAGATGGTTTAGTTACAATGAAACCTAATTCTACTAGAAGTGCATGAACTTTGGCACAATCTCACCCCTTCTAGGGGGTGACATTGTGCCAAAAACATAAAGTTAGGCTAAAACCCTGAACAGTGAACATTAGCATGTTTATAAACAATATACATAAATATCAGTATAAAGTAGTTCACATGGGGTCGTCCATGAACTAAGTGGACTAGTAGGGGCAGGGGGTCGACCAAAAACAACGCATCATACAAAAAGTATGAACGAAAATAATCTGGAGGTCTGAAATAACTAAAAATGAGTTCGAAGTCAATGAACAGCCTTTATATAGCGAGTAGCGTTTCTAGGGTTAACAAGGGAAAGATATATGGAGGGCGTGTATCCTAAGGTGGCATACCTATTTGATCATTTAACAAAAGTAACCATTACTTCGTTTGAGAACCCGCGGTCGCGGAACATGTGGCCCATCCCACCCCCCTCCCTCCTTCTTAAAACTAGCAGTTTATACACGGTATAATATATTCGTCCTATATTAGAGTGTTTATTCAAAGCATCTGAAATTTCCAGAGAACAAGTAAAAATTAATTTAATTTTTTTAGCAGACCTATGACGGTGTTTGCTCCAAAATGGATTATGCAATCTAATCTGTCAAAATATTGTGCTAAATAGTAAAGAATGTAAGTGTTCTGGTGTATACTGACGTATTTTTGTTGTGTATGTGAAATCCACAAATTGGATCAATCATTATGGCTTGGCACAATTTCACCCCCGTGAAGCTCGAAAAGTACAAAGTTTCGAAAAATATCATTTTCGTAACCAAAACTTATCCAACGCATAATAACCTTTCAATACATTGTAAATGATTAGTTTATATACCTTCATAATAGCAATTTGATGCGATTTCTTGTTTGGGTTGGTTTATACGGGACATTTTTTACAAGTATTATTTCTGAGTATTTTTGATCGCGAACTTTGAAACCCTGTTTAGGCTAAATAGTTTGCTAATATTATCTGCGTTCCATTCTAAGTTATGAATAAATATGTTATGTTCATGATCATTTTGAATTTAGGTCACAAGTTTTTATAGATATAATAAATTTTCACAAATAAACATTTTTGGTTTTTGGCACAATCTCACCCCCGTGGCACAATCTCACCCCGGATGGCAGTATTCATTAAATCCATCCAACAAATGATGAAAATTAGACTGGCTTTACTTACTACGACAGGAATTAGAAATAAACCCTATTTAAAATTTCTTATAATTATTTCGCCGAAAAACGTCGATAAAATCGAACAAACAATAAGTATCCCAATGTAGAAAAGACCAATAACAAACGAATTCAAATTTCCTTAAATTAAGGCGTTGTGAGAAGCCATGAAACAAATAACTTAAAAATCTGACAGGCAAACATCACAGAAGTCCACGAGATCAAGAGTCAGATAAGTCGGACACGAGTCTTCGAGTCCATAAGTTTTCGAATCGAGGAGCTCCAGAATCTAAGATTCGAAGAGTCTAAGAATCCAAAGGTCCAAGACTTCAAGAGTCCAAGACTCCAAAAGTCAAAGAGCTCAAGAGTTCAAGAGTCCATGCTTGAACTCAAGTCGAAGAGCTCCGAGGTCTAAGAGTCCAAGTGTTCGTGAGTCCAAGAGTCCACGAATTCTCGAGTACATGAGTCCACGAGACCAAGATTCTAAATGACCAAGAGTACAAGAGTATGAATCCGATTTTACGAGTCCAGGAGTTTACAAGTTCACGAGTTCCCGAATCCACGAGTCCTAGATTCAACAGCTCAATTGTTTTTGTCCAACAACTCCAGAGTTCAGTAGTCCAAGGTTCCAAGAGTTTTCGAATTCTCCAAGTGTTCAAGAGTTAAGGATTCAAAGCGCTTAAAACCAGAGGACGAGGAAATATACGTGAAGATGAATTATGCGCAGTTTCCCGGAAAAAAGTTCTGTAAAGTCACTGGTCGAGGTGATGTCCCTAGCAAATTCGTTTTTGCTGATAAATTCGCAAGAATGCTTATGGTCTGGCAAGATATTTGGTATTGGCCTGATTTGGTAAGCTGCCTCTACAGCGAAAAAGTACGGAAACGGATACTGCTATTCTATTTCTATTTTATTTGCAAGAATACGAATATTTCTGATTTCTTTTGCCGAAATATCCATTATCTATAACACGAAACTATCAAGTGTCTCCTTCGCATTATGCCTAGTTTATTTCTTTAAAAAAATATTACAAAAAGTAAAACATATCTAAGTTTTTAACACGTCATGTAAAAACATCAAAGCTTTTTAGAAAAAATGAACATAAAAAACTGCGAGTTCTTTAGTTTTTCAACATAAAAATATGAAAATAAATTATAGAATTGCAAAAATAGTTGATGCTCAACTCAATATTTTAATGGAAAGCTAATCAAAATACTTTTTAATTGATACTAAAACAATTAATATCGGCTCAGCGACAAAAATGGTTCAACGATAATCTCAGAAAACAACATTGCTCAGAAGGGATTTTTTTATGTTGAATAAATCGTATTCATTTCTATCAAATTTTTTCGCTTGCTTTAACGCAGAAAGAACTCAACTCTACTACCTCACACTGTCCACCAAAGGGTTACCCGTGTAAAAACAAGTTTCCACCAGTCCATCTACTAAACAGCTGGAGCATAAAATAAAAAGAGAAACAAAACTCATTCTAACACAGCACGCCATTGCCATTCAAATGAGAACGAGAAAATTTTTCGGAAAATTCACACAACATTACCACTTTAGCCGTACACACTCATACCATCGACAGAGCACACATACACGTCCGGTGACTTCGCCAAAAAAAAACGAAACCCTCATATGGAAAAGCTTCCCCATTTGCGTGCGGCATTAAGCAGGCAGGCTGCAGAAGAAAAACAGAACGAAACGTACCAGTAATCGAAGAGTGGGCCAAGTTGCTTCGTCGCCGGTTTTCTCGACATTCGGATCCCACCTCGATGCCAGTCTGAATCGAGGCCGGCGTCGCGACGGCCGCAAAGTCTGTGTGTATCGCCCGTGGAAGAAACGTAAGTTCATGGAAAGGAAAATAAAGGGTTGGAGGAAAAAACGGGCTTTTTCCTACGGTTGCAACAAGGAGCGGCACAAAATGGGCCGAAACAAAGAAGGACTACTTACCGGTGTCGCTCGCCTCAGTTTCCGTTTCCGACTTGCTGACGATCGGGCCCTGATAGATGCCATTGATGGGATTAGCCGTGTTCTGCATCGGTCGGATTGAAATGAAAGATAAATCAGATGTTCAATAATTATTATTCTCGCTAGGATTAGTTCGCGTACGTACAATCTTGGTGGAAAAATCAATTCATTATATATTTGTGAGGTTTCAGAAGAGTGGCGTTTGTTTCTGTTTCGCTTTTGGTCCGTTTGTCCTGTTCTGGTTATGCGGCAATCTGTAGCGATCTGTGTGTATCGGCATGCCGGTCTAGTAGTGTTAAAGTGTTGTTTTAGTCGGGCACCAGCTGATGTCCGTCCGTCACAACCAGCCAGGTACCTACATAGTTTTGCAATCGAATGCGTACAGCAGTTAACCTTGTAATTATTTACCATATATTTTGCTACTGACTGGCAGATTAGAGAGCCAATTATGTCCATCAGAACGCGAAGACAGACTTGGGCTCATTCTGGGCCCAGTCACGTTCGAACCGTTCTGGGTGTTCACCGTGCGAAGCAGCAAAAGCAAAGTGTTTTTTTTTGAGTGAAAAAACAACCCATTGCTAGAGATTTTTCTTGAACCAAAATTTCGAAAACTGCTCTATAACTATAGAACTACTCCGTAAGCCATAGGCATTTGAAGTGAAATTGGGATAAATTTCTCTGTTTTAATTTTATACAAAGAGTAAGTTTGTTTTAATTAAACATGAAAAAAATGTGTGTAATTGGGTCAATGGGACCTGTATTTGAGAAAGCTTTGATTTACTCATAAACTGTACTGTAGCGAAACAGGACACAAAAAATTAATCGAGTAGTCGAGAAAGTCTGACATCAAACAATGAATTGTCATGATTAGCTAACACAAAGGATTTGATTCATTTGTTTTATTGATTTAAAAATATGTTTATTAGGGTAGATGCTCCAGTAATGGAGGGATTATGTCGGGGGATAGTGTGTAAAGACAATTTGAACGCTCAATTTATCAGTTTCCAATTGAACTACCTGATAATATGGTGCACCATAGTGTTGGCTTTAAATACATACCAAAATTATACCATTCTGCTGGTTAATATATCTAAAATATTGCTTTTCCTGACATTAGTATGTGCTCCTAAAGTAGTGGTAATGTTCCTATAATAGTGGAAAATTTGCCTATAATAGTGGAATGTTGTTTACCGCCTTAGCAACGCTTGCAATGAGCATGGCAGCAGGTGGATAACAACGTAGGCTTGTTAAAATGCTATGGACTGTTACGAATTTCTTAAGCAATTGCACTCTATTGGACTGCTGAAAAGGAATTTGTAATTTTTGCACCAACATCTTGAATTTTAACTGTGTATCTTAGGTAAAACTGTTAACAAATATATATTTAACAATAGAAAACGGAAATTATTTCGAAATCCGCCAAAATTATGATATATTTCGAGTTTCCACCACTACTGGTACTACCACAACTACTGGAGCATCTACCCTATTTGATTTGATTTTGAAATTGTATGTTGACGTTTTAAGTAGGGGGTTGTATGTTTTTGTTCTGGGATGCAGGTAACCCGTTTCAGAAAGTAGAGTTGCTTAGAAGTGCTTTTTAGTTATTTAATTTTCATATTAATTTACGCTGGTTTTATAATTTTCAAACAAGACTAAGGACGGCAAGCAACGAAATTTAATTCATGAATACTACGGCAACAAGGTTGGCACACGGCACTAAAAAACTTTGAATTTCAAAAAATAGAACATACAAAATGTTTATTAGGTACCATGGAAAAAACTTTATGCTAAAATTCGAATTAATATTGCAAAATCTTTATTTCTGATTAAAATGGTTTGCATGAATTTTTATGGTTTGCATAACAATAGATTCATAATTGCTGTACCAATACAAAATTATAAGATCGTTTATCAATTCACAGATGGTTAAAGCCTTTTTCCAGGAGAGGTAAAAAGCTGAAACTTTCAGGAATTTTTTTATGGTCAACTAAGAAAAACCGCAGAGATGTATTTTTAATTTTGTCCCTGAGACTGCAACGGTACGCTGAAAAAAATGCAAACGCATGGACTTAGAGAGGGGGTGGAGGGATGGTATGCAGTTTTTACACAGCTCTGTCATTCCGGAGAGGTTAGAACATTAGATTCGAATTCGGAAGTACTATCCTTGACGTTCCTGCTTTCACCGGTTTCGCCTTTATTATCCAAGAGCAACGTTACTCCTGTGTTACCTGACTCATAACGAATAT
Organism: Sabethes cyaneus; assembly: GCF_943734655.1. Classification (NCBI taxonomy): domain Eukaryota; kingdom Metazoa; phylum Arthropoda; class Insecta; order Diptera; family Culicidae; genus Sabethes; species Sabethes cyaneus. The sequence goes on along the minus strand of NC_071354.1, from coordinate 186,773,001 downwards.
ACGTTATATACGGGGGAGGGTCTCGTAACTCACTAACTTTGTGGTTTTTTGTCTAATTGATCATAAATTCGAATAGAGCATACAAATATTAACTATATAACATAAAAAATTACATGTTGACTCCAAAAATAAAAGCATGAGAGATTTTAGAATTTCGGAAATAGGGGTGCGTTATGAATCAAGTAACACAGTAGTTTGACCTAACTGAAAATTAGCAAGACCTGTTATGTTTACACGACTGTAAGTTTGTTATATGTAACATCTAAGCTTTAAGCAAAAACAGGTCGATTAGATTTTTTCCCAATCTTGCTTTGTTTCTTAGAGTTCATATCTCGAACCTAGCTTTCTCTAGAATCGAGAGAAGGGTGCGTTGCAACGCTGGGAGGAAGTGAGTTAAGACTTGACCCTTCTTTATCAACAGACTCCGCAGCTGGCTATTACAGGAGTACAGGACAATTACGGGTCTAGTGCAACGATTGTACTGACCCTCTGGCAGCACCGAGACCGCCCAGCCAAGATTCAAACAAACGATGACTGGCTTGTAAGAATAGTACCGCCCATTGAAGCTAACTGGGCGGGCGCACATTAATTTTATGCATCGTCTTCTTCTTCTCATTTCCGCTCCATTCGTTAATTCGTTCACAATTCATTGAGCGCCTCGGCATTCGCAGTTGATCTCCAAGTTGGCCTTGAGGTAAGATGCTGGTCTAATAAGCCAGTTGTCGTATGTTCGAATCTCGGCTGGGAGAGGCTGTTAGAGTCAATAGAATCGTAGCACTGACCCCGCACTGCCCTGTATTCTAACAGAGAACAAATTTCGCGGCATCTTTGTGACGTGGTCGGCCTATCGAAGTCTCTCGAACTTCCGCCAGGTGTAAGATGGGAATCTCTCTAAGCAGTGCCTGCAGTTTATGGTTCATACGCCTGCGCCACTCTCCGCTTTCTGTTTGTACTCCGCTAAAAATAACTGTTCATTCAAATACGGTCAGTGCAGCAAAGTTACAGCTGTAGTGTTTTGTGGAGGAAAAAGTAGGCTCGACTTCCAGTTTGAATGCGTCGTTGTATGTTCCAAATATATGAACTCATCGTGGTTGAGCTCGTCGCCGTCAACGATCATTGTCCGAGTGAAGCGGAGGTTGATTTCTCTAGAGCCTCTAACTAACATGTATTTGGTTTCGATGCATTGAATTGTAACCCTTCTAGCCTTCGTTTTTAGTGTGGCATGGATTACCTTCGCTGTTGGGGGGGGGGGCTCCGTAGCCGCAAGGTTATCGAGTCTGCTTTGACAAGCGAGTGGTCGTGGGTTCGAATCTTAGTAGAATCAAGCCATTCCATGTCAACTGACCTTAGCATGGGTTTATTCTCAGGCCCCCCTCATTTACCTTTCCTCATGCTGAATTCTAAATTTACCCACTAAAGTCTCTTGACAGTGCACATGTCCCTTCTATAGTTAAGTGTACTGGTCAGAGGTACGAATGAGTCCTCGCCAGGGACGGCTATAATATGGGATAGTACTGGCAGCGAGGAATAAGTGGGTAAAGTAGATCAAGCTTTGAAGGAAGGGTAAACCCCAATACACACAACCACACAACCACAATGCCCTCGTAACACCCACGTAGCACATCTTTGGTTTCAGGGTAAATTCAATCAGCAGCGTTAGTTTCTTGGGAAAACCGTCTCGTGCATAAAATACTACTGCTCTTCGCACACGATTGATTCGATTGCTGCCCTGAAATCCACAAAATAGGATGCGAGGGAACGTTGTACGATATGTCGATATATCTAGATTTTGTTTTCAAATAGTCGCATAAGTCATGCAAACGGATTGATTATGTGAAACTAAATTCAGATTTAGGAGGGTTTGTCGGACTATGAAAATATGATCCGTAGAAAGTAGAACGGGCTCCCTTAAAACCCACTGGATATTGTCCCACGAAATTTCTTGCTATTGGAGATAGACGACGTAACAGGATCTGAGAGAAAACCTTCAAGACAGCGTTGATCATCGTAATGCCGCGGTAATTACAGCAATCGAACAGATTTGTAGCTGTGACAGTGACAGACCATCCATTTCCATTCATCCATCTTGCCATCCATTTCTGCGGTAGTTTCTCCTCCTTCCAAATCCTTGAAATTCTCCAATAAAGTTCATTCTAGTGGTTTCTTACCATATTTGTTGAAATTTTGCAGGAGTCGATCCTTTTCGGCGGCGCTATTAGTTTTCAGTTTTATGATTTCTCAGCATCCTCTCTCCTTGATCTCAGAAGCTACACACTTAAAAAAAGTACCGAGTTCGGTAAAATTTACCAAACTTAGAACAGCCGAACGTTCGGTAAATTTTTTTTATGATGCCAAACATTACTAACGTTCCGTAAACGTCGATTGGCACCATCGAAATTTTTACCGAACATTCGGCTGTTCAGAGTTCGGTAAAATTTTACCGAACGTTTTAAGTGTGTAGGACGCTACTGTCATTTCTGTGCATGCATAGATTAACCTTACCCCGTTATATCGTCATTGAGGTGCTCATCGAATAACTGCTTCCACCTGTCGGCCATCTCGCACTTGGTCAGATTTCCCTCCTCGTTCCTGCACATATCAAGTTTCGGTGTGTACCCCTCAGTTGTTCTAATTCTTTACAATCTCTATCCTTCTTCTCGCGCTTTTTTCTCTCACAACATGTTCTGCACTTGTCGAAATTTGGTCAAATTTTCCCTTGTGCTGTATTTGGATAGTTTTTCCAAGGTCTATTTCCTCGTAATCGCTTGAGAATTTCTTCAAAAAGCGCCGCTGTTACGGCCTCTTTAACTGTTGATTTCAGATAATCGCCGCCACCGCAATGTTTGTTCGATTCTGCATTTTGCCCAGCACTACAAAGCCTGTTTTACCAGCTCGTTGGAAGCTACAGCGCCCTGGCAAAATGAGACTTTACCAGCAGGGATCCTCTACACCTTTTCACCTTTGCGACTGAGCTCTTGCCGTGCCATGACGGTGCTGGAGCGCCCACGCCACCCATGAAATTCAGCGATCTGTATTTACAGGTACCAAATGGATGGATACAGCGTGGATTGGGTTACATAGTCGCAGATTTAACAATAAAACTGTAAGCAAAGTTACATTCTCACGTCCGTAGAGGACTACCGGTCTGATTAGCGTTTTGTAAATCTTGAAGCGTCTTGCAAGGGAAAAGTAGGCCCGACTTCCAGCTTGAATGTGTCGATGCACATATCAACCTTCCAGTTCATTGCCATCAATAGTCACTGCTTGTGCGACGCGACCATAGTTTTCACTGTAACCTCTTCTTACCATATATTTGATTTTCAGCGCAATGATTTCTAACCCAATCCTCCTAGCTTCTGTTTTCAATCTGGCGTAAATTTCCTCCACCGTCCCAAGGGTTCTAGTAATGATGTCGTCTGCGAAGGCTAGTTTTGCCGCAGTATCACACCTTCAATAGTCTTGCCATTTGACAGTTAACAGTCCATGCTCTTGCCGCAATCTTTTGCGCGTTTTAAAGGGAATCGAGAGAATCACTCGCTTAAGGGTAGCATTTACCAACCGCGTCGGTTTGTCAGGAAAACCGCCCCCTTGCATTATCTGCCATAGCTGTTCGCGCTCGACTGTATCGTATGCAGCCCTGAAACCGCGACATTTCTGGAGAATTTGATCCGTAGATATGGGCTACCAATTTTTACATTAAAAGTGAGTTAAACGTGGTATTCGGAGGTTTTATGATTCTATGATTTATATTCTCGTATATTCGATGCCTATAAACGACAATCTTTAAAACTGTTGCAGTAGCTTTTTAAACACAGTGCCCTACTGACAAACAAAAATTTACGAGCCTTGAGAGCCTGTCCGTAATGAAAAACACTAGTCCTATCGTGACAATTAGTAAATGAACTGTAGTTGCAGCGATTCACCGCGGGGGGATTTGACAATAAAAATAATCTACGGTAACGTAACAGGATAGCAGCCTGCAGTGAAAGTTTATCAAATTGTATGCAAAGACAATCGATTCAGTCCTATCTCAAGTCAAATTTTTAATCCCATTTTAACTTAAATTTCAATGTTGGGGAAAATAAATTCTTAATGCGAGAAATGTAGATTCAGGCAAACTGAAAATTCTTGATATTAGGCCAAAAATATAGACTTAGCGAAGGTGAGAGTCGAACTCACAGCTCCCAATCTCTAGTTGAGCGTGTTGTTTAATCAATTACACCACTAAGCCGTCTTTCAATTCAAATTTGAAGCCCAAATTCAACTCCAATTCTGAGCTCCAAATTGTCCCAAATTTAACTTGACCAGGGTCTTTCTAGTTGAATGCAGGACATATTGTATGACTTATTTGTAAGAATAGAAAAGTGGTTGTGATAGTTAATTTACTTAGAAGCAACATAATTATCTAAAACTACGTGTTTTAAAATATATTCGTAAGTAGAGAGCTGCGTGATAAACTCTGTAATCTGCAGTTTGCCGTGCGCTTCAACGTTTAACTGGCACAATAAATAAAATAAGTCAATGTGGGATATTTTCAAGGACGCTTGGTCATCCGTGACATGTCATCCAACTCCAAAACGTCTGGTCAGGTCACCTTACTCAAATTGAAGTCCAATTTCATACCAATTGCAAGTCAAAATCTAAGTTCAAATTTAAATCCAATTTCAAATCTTATTTCTCGTTTAATTTTATGCCTAACTTCAAATATAGTTCCAAATCCATTCAGATGCCCAGATGTAGGAAGTGTACCCCCAAGCTAGGTTGGCTTAGCACGAAGATGAAGTCAATCTTTTTAAACGCTTCGAGTTTAGGAGTTTCTGACTAAAATGACAATGTATGTATATATGATAGCTCAACTACGATATCAGTGATTGCTCATTGACTTTACTAGATGATTTGTACGCAAACTTTGAAAACCATTAATGGGTACTATGTATTACATGGATATGTAGTTAAATAAATAAATAAATAAATAAATAAATAAATAAATAAATAAATTCAAGTCTGAATAAAGAAACAGGTAAGTCAATATTTCAATAAACTTGCAATAATTAGGGTAGACGCACCATTAGTGGTGGTAGTACCAGTAGTGGTGGAAACTCGAAATATTCCATTATTTTTGCAGATTTTGGTACAAGTTTGATACTTATCAAATAATACTGTTACTGGTAGCTCGATACTTATCAAACTTGTACCAAAATCTGCCAAAATAATGGAACAATTCAAGTTTCCACCACTACTGGTACTACCACCACTAATGGTGCGTCTACCCTACATTATATTCTAATAATCCTTCCTTCATATTGTTTATCAACTATGAAGCTTCTTGCTAGGGCTCGAGGTGCGTCCACGGATAAATTATAATTAGTCTTCGCACTTTTTGGCTCTTGACTGCGCGATTTGTTGAAAAGTAGTAAAAAACATGGGGGAAAACCAGCGTGAAAACATCAACACTCAAGCACCGATAATAAGCAGTTCACTCATTTCGTAGTGATACTGCAAAAAATGCTTTGGTTTCAATTGAAGTAGCGCCGATTTGCTTTAAAACTGCTTTCAATTAGCCAAAACGGGTTTCACTTCATCATGATGATTGCTTTTTTGTGAGTGAATTAGCCTCATTTACCTACTTATTTTAGCGATGTGGGGCCCTGCACCTCAGATCCAAATAACTCGAAGCAGTGATAACGTCCATACATGCCTTGTCGAGTCTGCCTTGACAAGAGAGTGGTCATGGGTTCGAATCTTAGTAGAATCAGGCCATTCGATGTTAAGTGACTTTAGCATGGGTTTATTCCCAGGCCCCTCCTGATCCTTCCTTTTGCATTCTGCATTTACTAACAATGAAAGCCTCTTGCCAGGGCAAGTTGTAAGAGTGGTACTTGCTTGAGGTGCGAATGAAGCCTCTTATTCAAGGGCAAATTATAGCTTGTTCCTGGTTCTAGGAACGAGATTGGTGATGCATAAGCAGTAAGGAACACATACATACACACATACACACCCTCACTCTGTGCTGAACTCTGCTTTACCGACCATGAAGCCTTTAGCCGGGGCTGGTTATAAGAATGATACTTGCTCGAGGTGCGAATGAAGCCTCTTATCCAAGGACAAATTATAACTAGTCTCCGCACTACCTGGCTCTGGAGCTAGATTGGTTGAAAAGTAGTAAGAAGCGTCCCTCTAAAAGGGGTGAAAAGACACCGACACTTTAAGCACTCTATAGCGATACTGCAATAACAACGAAGTGCGGAACAACACCTGGATAAGATCACAATAGATCAATAGTTTTTTTTTCAAGTCAGCCTTCTCCATTCCATAATTTGATAAACAACATGGTTCAAGAAAAATATTGAAGAAATTAATTGAAGACACTTCAATTAATTCATAAACGATACAAGATAATGTATAACATTAGATTACAGTATAAGACTTTGAAAACAATATTAGAAGAACTGCACAAAATCATGCAAAGCGCCTTGGGTTTATACCGTCTTTAGACATTACCCTTCTTTATTGGCAGACTTCGCAGCTGCCTGTTACAGTACAGAAAAATTACGGGGCCAGTGCAAACGATCCTACTGACACTGTCTAGCAAGCACCGCCTAGCTGAGATTCGAACATACGACGACTGGGTTGTTAGACCAGCATCGTAACTCGACGCTAACTGGGTGGGCTACAAAATCAAGGTTACTTCTAATAATCGCCAAAAATGATTGATAGTTATTATTGACCCCTAATCTCTCTAAATTTGGCAAACTTGGCAGAAAAACTACCGAATGTGTTAACTTTTGCTAATCTCTTTCTCAAGTAGCACACATACGATACTTCAAGTTAAAATAACTTATTAATAACTCAAACTAATCATATATCAGTCAACTCTACTGTTTTGTAATAAGTGCGCTGGTTGGGTTGGTCTCTAATCTATCCAAATTGGGTAACTTTAGTGGAAAAAGACCAATTTTATTAACTAATTGGTATTTACACCAAGGCTGGTAGTAATTTAAAAAGGCTTCATAAGTTTTCCGATTCTTTAAAAAAAAATCCTCAGCGCAACAACTTCAATTCTCGTGTTGAATAAATCGTAGAATTCGTAGAATCGTTGAATAAATAGTAGAACATGTCAGGACAGATTCGCTTCGAAATTGTTCGGTCTTCAGTGTCAAGTTGCTTGGTTCATCAATGAGTACGTTTTTCTGTAGCGATTTTTGTCTAATTCAATGCTCACCTTTGTTATTTGCAGTAGAACAATGGAATGCTTGATGTTGTCTAGCATGGCCTGAAATATTACACAAGAAAAAACTAATCAACGCACTGTGCCATCGTTTATGCCAAAGAGAACTTACGTTTGCGTGTTCATATATCGTTTTCAAGCCCTCAGCTTCCTCGCATTCTCCTAGCGTCTGTATCCTGCTGTCAATTTTCTGTGTACGGACAAAGATATGAAATAATAATTAAAACTCATTGATTACGATTGTCATTCGATTATTCCTCCTAATTACCGTTGTCTGCTCGATCATAAGCTGCAGATAAGCGTCCGCTTCGCTGACTTTTCCGTCGAACAGTGCCAAAGTGGTGGTTCGTCTAGCGCTGGAACTAGGAGTTCCGTGTGAATTGCTCCCACTACCCGGACTGCTGTACTGCTGTTCCCACAAGGCTCTACTTCGGTTTGCGTGTCGTAAAATCGTGTCCTCCAGCCTGCGTACCCACTTTTCCCGCTCGTCGGCATCACGGGCCTACGGAGACAGAAATAACATTATTGGTTCATCATTTGAACTCCGTTTGAGATTATCGGCACGTTTTCGTCTGCTAGTACCTGAAAATGGAACGTTTTATGGTCGACAGTGATAGTGAAGGTGTTAACGTCCTGGTCATCTATTCCTATGACGGCACCCTTCAAACGGACGCAGCCTCTCCGAACACCTTTCATCATTTTTTCCTTCGACTGCAATGAAATAAATGAACAAAAATGTTGTTAGAAATAATAATAATTTGAACATTAAAATTTGTGGTGGTGTTCAATATTCTGATTGTGATTAGGTTGAAAAGTAAGGTACATTAAATTACATGTGAAATTCAGGTATCCTATACATTATGGTTATTTTACGTGAAGGAAATTCACTCGATATCTTATTTAAATAAATGTGTTTTGATAGGTTACACTGTACACAACACATCAATACATTCCGGAGTGTTCCTTCCGCACTTCCTTCTTGGACTGGGTTGTCACGTTCCTTCTGATATCTGAATTGCGAACAAGTTTGAATTTTACTATCCAACTTCAGTATCGTAGTTAACTGTTTACCAAGAAGCACGTACAGCTGTCCCTTGAATTAAACTTACTAACCTACTTATAATAATAGGTATGCTTTGCCAAATTTCACAGGTTTCGGAATAGCATGGATCTGTACAACTATTACATATATGAAAATGCAGGTAAGAATCGTGAAGCGTGAATTAAAAACTTTTTTCAGACATATCGTTTTTTATAGATCCAAGAACTCACAATTGGTTCCTGGCCGGCTCACCGTTTCCCATGTTGGGAACCATCGTCACGTATTTGGCTCTTGTTTACTACATAGCTCCTAGGTGCAACACTCCTCGGTTTTTTATTGTCAATAGATGTCTAATGATGACTCACACATTTCAGATTCATGGAACATCGTAAACCATACCAACTGACAAAATTTATTGGATTCTATAACCTATTTCAAGTAGCCTATTGCATAGGCATAGTACGAATGGTAAGTTATATCTACTAACTGTGGTACATGACCATGATTTCAAACTCGTTTTGTATTCCAGTGCTACCAAGCCGGCTGGCGGTTGGATTACTTTTATCGCTGCTATGAGACTGATTTCTCCAACGATCCCAGGGCGGTCAAAATGGTCGAGATGTCCTGGTACATTCTATTTATAAAATTTGTTGAACTACTGGAAACGATTCTTTTCGTACTGCGGAAGAAGCAGAATCAGGTTTCGTTTTTGCACGTGTATCATCACGTCAGTACATTCTTCATAGCATACGTGTTTTGTAAATACGTTGGAGGTAACGTATTTTGGCTAATCGGCAAAAACAACACCCCTCGCCTGCCTTGTGCGTTAACTACAATGTTTCGATTTGATTTCAGGCAGCATGCTCACCTTCTCGATCGTGGCGAACTCCGTGGTACATATTATCATGTATTCGTACTACTTTATGTCCGCATCCGATAACAAGATTTTCAAATTTTTGGCATCCAAAGTGAAGAAGTACATAACGACCATTCAACTGGTGAGTTAAATAAATTTACCATTCCACTAATCATGTCCACGGATTTATTTTTCTTGCTAATTTTAGATTCAATTTGGTCTGCTGACGTTGAACAACCTGTTCGGTTTGCAGCCAGGCTGTAACACTTGTAAACCGTTTCTTGCCATGTACATTCCAAACATTTTCATTTTAATTTATTTATTTGCCAACTTTTACAAGAAGACTTATGACACTAAGCAACGTGCAACCGAGAAGAAAAGTAACTAAAAAATGCATTTGAAACTCGATGTAGTATACCATAAACATGTGTGAAGCTCGGTTGTTAACCTCGACAGTGGATTTGTTGCAAGCTAAAATGTGATATGCGAACATGACGGGTTAGAGTAGGTACTTCTAGTTCTAGTTACACTTACAGAGCTGAAATCCAAGATCAACTGATATTAGTTTGTAGAGAACAAATTTTAGCATTGCGCGTCGATTATAATTAGCAAACACCTAGCACAGCTAACATGCCTTATCGCAAAGCAATACGATTTTATACTTTTCCTAATACTTTTTGGCAATAATGTAGGTAATTCCATAAAATACAAGTTAATAAATTTTCTAACACGCAAAAAGAGTTTTACATCTATAGAGTCTAAGAAAACATACGAGATACATACGCGAAAAGCGTTTTGATTCGAAGTTTGGCATCTGGTAAAATCTGAGTAGCAATACACTAAATGCTTCAAAGCAAAGTTCTGAAAATTAATAACCTTAGCTTTCGGAAAGACATTTGTGTTGAAATTCATAGATTTTTAAAGCTAAATTTTAAATGAATACGAAACCACCCACCTTTTACTTAAAATTGTGTTGTTTTGTGATCGTATCTCTGGAAAAAACATCTTTGGGTTGGATATTTTATGTGTCGAACAGTTGTTGCCAATAGGTAATAAGATTAATGCAATAGTTTTTAAGAGAAAAATTTCACAGGTTTTGAAAATGATCGTTTATTGAAAACACACGTTTGAAGCTTTAAACATCAAAGGATTTCAATCTTTTTCAAAACGAATGACTTGAAAGCTTGATGAAATATTGCTGAGACGTTCTATAACAAACAAACAAAAATTGATTTTTAGGAAGTCGTCAAAACTCTAACTTAGAAATGTTGTGAATAGCAGGTAAACCATTTACCAAAGATTTAAGAGGTAATTAAGACCTTTCTTACAATTTCCATGCGTTAAAAATGTTCGGCAGTGGTCCAACCTGTACAACATGGCCTAACTTTGACAACAATTTTTAGTTCGAAAACAGACAATGAGAAAGCCTGCAAGTTGTAGGGGAAATACGTATCTGTCAAGAATAAAATATACATAGAATTTAATTAATTTAATTGGACAAGTTTTCCTTTTATTTAATTTCCAGGTTTCGTATTCTACTAAGACGCTCCAAAAACTTCAGTTCAAAATTTTCCAGATTTACCTTATTCTTAGACCTTTGCGACGATGTATTTAGATTTCCGATTGAAATTTCGTATTGTAACAGAAGTTATGGACGAATGTCAAAAGCTGGCCCAACCATGACGACATTCCCCTATATGTACTTTGATGACGTAAAAAGTCCTACATTCAGATAAAATTCGGTTTTTTGATTTTTTTGTCCGACAAACAATTGCGGGCTAGTACTACGATCTTACTGATTCTAAAGCTCGAGTCATTTAATATCTGGACGCACTGTCTGTTTTATCGCAACGCTTCTAGAGGTCGGACCTAGAATGTTGGACAGCAGTGTATTTCAAAATGGTTTCTCTTTCACTGCTAAAGAGTCCGTTACGATCAATTTGGTTTCAAAGAAGTTATATTTGACACTACAATATATCAAAGAACTGGTCGCAGAGTCCAATGTCCCCATGAAAAAATAGCTGCGGACCTGAAATTAATTTTGAACACCCATCTCGAGAATCCGACGTGGCCAGGGTTAAAAGTCACAAAGTCGTTGAAATTAGCTAAATCGACTGTGTACAGTGTTCTTGATCAACAGGATCATTGCAAGCGCCGTAGTGAAACTAAGGGAAGCAGCATTTAGAAGTGTTGACAATGAATAGGGAAAACCTAGAGTTGTCGGATTATCAGAACGTCAAAAAATTCAGAAGGATTCATCTGCGAGAATCATGTCAATCTTTTTGGACCAATAAGCAAGTAAAAAGGTGACAGAAGCAGAATCTGGTGGCCAACAGATGTAATCCGAAGTTGTACAATAAGGTTCTAACGAAGTACGAAGTATGTACTCATATGGACGATGAAAGGTACGGGATGATAGATTAGGGGCAGGTTCCCGATCAAAAGTTCAAAACAAGCCACTGGTCGAAATGATGTCTCTAGTAAGTTCAAATTCATTTTTGCCGATAAATTCGCCAGAATGCTTATGATCTGAATAAATATTTGTAACTTCGGTCAAAAAACGCTTCGTGACAAACAAGATTATGTAACATATTCTTTTGCACATTAAAGCTCACAATAGACCTGTAAAGTTTCAGGCTGATCTGGCAAAAATGAATAATTGTCGAATAGAAGTTGCAGAGTGGAAAGGTGACTCAGGATCCGAGATAAGATGAAGAGATGGTGGATGATGGTGGCTCCGATGTAGTGCTTAGAGTGGTCTAAAAATTCATCGTTAAAATGACTAGTTCTTTATTTAAAATAAAACATAACTTATACACCACTGACCCGATTTTGATTATTAGCAAATGAAAGGTATTTTCATAAGCTTTCTAGGAAAAATATTGTATAAACATTGTAAACATGTTTTTTCGTGCTTACATGGCGTGAAAACGAAAGAGAAATTTTCTTTGTTTTGGGAAACTGAGATTTTTTTAACTTTTTTTAAAGGTTCATAGGCAAAACAGAATGGGGGTTTCCTCCAAAAAACAGAAAAAGAAGTACACAGATATTGTACAAAATTGACCATTTTTAGATTTCGGTATACCATTAATTGCTAGATTCGCTATTATAGGAGTACTAGCTGTAAACCGCGTGCGTCGCCTCGCGTCTAATTGAGAGCGAATCGGATGTAGGCTACGTAACGCTAACGCTATGTAACTCAATGAGATGCAATTACGTTATTTTTGTTTGGTTGGTTTGAGTTTCTGCCTAATGTGGGCGATTTACGCTATGTTCGAAGGTACTTATTATTTAACTTGCATGCATCTCAGATTTATCTTCGCAGGATGTTAGTATTGGTCAAAACAATTTATTTAAAGACGGTCTTAAAATATTCTATCTTGGGTTTTTAACGAAATTCAATTTTCAAGGTTATTAAGGGGTCATGCCCTCTCAAGTGATCATAATCTTTGTAATCGATCACCTCCGATTTCAACCAAATTTGGTATAATTGCTCATTACGACCCTACATTCAATTTCCTAAAGTTTTGTATGGATTGATTAATCTCCCATCGCAGTGATACTTTTCCATTTTTCTCAAATTTTCAAGAAAAAACTCATTTTACACTGCATGTCACTGCAAGAGGGATTGATCACTCCGTACAAAACTTTGGGACATTGAATGTGGGGTCGGAATGAGCAATTATACCAAATTTGGTTGAAATCGGAGGTGGTCGATAACAACGGATATGATCACTAGAGGGGGATGACCCCTAAATAACTTTGAAAATTGAATTTCGTAAAACGTTCAACGGTAATGAATTTGGCAGAGTTTGTCTCGAGAACTGCGTAATGGATGATGGATGGTTGGCAAGTGGATACAATATACACAGATATGTCAAAGACTTTTGATGTAATTAATATAGATGCGATTACGTCTGTACTACCAAAATAGGGAATATGCGGAATGAATCTGCAATGGATAGGTGATTATCTAAGGAACCGCTCGCAAAATGTCAAGATAGATAAGAGCAAATCAGTATCGTTTCCGGTTTGGTCTGGTGTACCTCAGGGAAGCCACCTTTGATTTTCGTAACCATCATGAATGAGCTTCCAGAAATTCTTCCTGGTGTTTACGTTTTAATGCCGACGATGTGAAGATTTTTCTCCCTGTGAAATGCTTGAAGGATTTTCGCATACTTCAGAATAGCTTGGACCGGTTCGTCGGTTTCTGCGAAATGTTTGGTCTCAAAGTGAATACGACGAAGTGCAGTGTGGTATCGTACACCCGAACACCAAACAAACTGTTGTTTGAGTATTTATTAGAAGGTGACATAATACCGGAAAGAGATAGTGTGTGTGATCTTGGAGTGGAAATAGATAGCGAGCTTAATTTCATTCGCCATGTTGAAAAGATAGTCGCAAAAGCAAACTCATTGTTTGGCTTAATCAAACGCCTTAGCGGTAAACTGAATGATCCGTACACTATAATTTCTTTGTACAATGGCCTAGTACGCAGTGCTGTTCAATACGCGATTATAGTATGTCAACCATCATATGAAGTGCAAGCGAATCGAGCGAATCCAGAAAAAAATTATACGTTGCGCCCTACGGAATTTAGGACGGTCTGAAGAGATACCAGATTACAAATCGTGTTATATGCTGATAGGAACGGAAAGCTTAGAAAGTAGACGGCGTACCATAGATGCTCTTTTCCTGAAGGATCTGCTGAGCGGCAGGTATAACTCGCCGTAACCGTTGAGTCAAATAACGGTATACGATGGGCGTTCCTCACTTAGACGGGTTAGGCCTTTTTATTTAACAAACAGAATGCAAAATTATGCTAGGAATGAACCAATGTACAGGATGTCCATGTATCGTGATATAATTAATGAAGAAATGACAAAGCAGCAAATTCAATGTAGTTTCAGATTTTTTTATGTAAATTTTATGTAACAATTAATTAATTTTAGGTTGATAACGGGCGAAGCCTATAACCAGATTAATAAAAAATACGGTCTAAATACTGTAAGGGCTTTTTCCTCGTTTCTAAACTCCCGCTCTCCCCTGTATAAGATTTCGGAAGATTTTGGCCAATCCCCCCTCCCCTTTGTAAAATCTTAGTAAGATTTTTTGAAACACCAAATTTCATGTTTTATTTAAAAAGTTAGACATTGAAAGAATATTGAAACAGTCAATAAACTTCAAACAAGTTCAAAAAAACCAAAGTACAAACAAATTCATAAAAAACAAACAAAATCAATTATCTGTTGTAAATTCCTTCATAGCCTACTCACGAACCATCCACGGTTTCCCTTGAAGCAAAATTCTGACCCCACTCTGGGCACACGCGGCAGGCAAGATCTTTGAGAACAGAAGAACAAAGCATCCTATAAAGGATTTTTGCTGTATAGTAGCTTATCAAGCGCTTGTTTCATTGGTACAGTTCTGCATTAGTTGAATAAGCTAATTCTAATTCTAAGCTAATTCTCGTGATGTCATAAGCGATTTTGCGACTGCCTTCCGGATTTGGGTTAGGCAATTGCAAAGAAATATTACACAGGTGTAAAGGAAACAGCTGCGCCGGTGCTGTGTGCAGACATTCTGCTACCCACACACTCGCGCACGTACGCGCTTATTCCCGAGACAAAAAACTCGTGGGGAATCAGCAGCCCGCGAGGCTGGTGGCGCACTAGGGATACAAATTTTGCATTACTTTTTCTTCTTCTTCTTCATCGTTGCCCTCGATTCTACTCACGGGCGGGAGTACGAGCCGTCGTGAGTAATCGGTTTCAGCAGATCGGGCTGCAACGACGAGCGACGACTGTCGTTGTTAGCTAAACACACAGTCGCAAAAATTCGCTGCAATGCATGAAGATATAAGAGCGGGAGTTTTAAAGGGATGCTTATGTCGGCGTGTTCGTTAGAATGAGCACGCGTGTGTGCGAAAATTAGGCCACACGAATGTGGGCTTCGCAACACTGGCTAGAACAACAATTCCGGGTTAATGACACACGCAAGTTTTTCGAGAAGATGAATCAAACTCGTAAGGACTACACACCGAAACCCGACATGTGATAGGAACGCGGGATGGAATCTAATCACAAAAGAATACGAGATGGTCGACAGATGGAAGCAGTTCTTCGATGAACATCTCAACAGCGATGTAACAGAAGGACGCAACGGAAGATAATCTAGGAGTGCCTACAAACGATAACAGCGTACCGGCTCGAAGAGATCCGGCGAGAAATCGGTCAGCTAAAGAATAATAGAGCCGACGGAAAGGACCGATTCCCGACAGAACTCTGCAAAAATGTTTTTTTGAAACGATGATTCTACAATTGATGAAGGGACGGTAAGGGAAAGTAATGAAGAAGGATTTTTTTTCTCTGGGAATGAAGGGGAAGGGTGGAAAGGAAGGGGGGGGGGGGGGTAATAGGTAGCTATGCTTAACAAGTTGTCGTTGTGACTCCTATCTTTTGTCCAATGCTGGAAGGTGCATGGGTCGAACCAAGCTGTAATCAGAGATTATAACCGGATTTGAACCCACAACACCTGCCAGGGCGTGTCGCTCACTGGTACCCGTGTATCTTTGAACCACAGACCACCTACTGATGCACTGAAACTGAGAAACTCTTAATCTCAGTTTAGTGGTTTAGCAAACAACGTCGTCTTGTCTAGTACTGATTTAACAATTTTCCACAGGGACTTAAGTAAGCCAAAAGAGAAGATATTAAACATAATACAAATCATAGCATGCCAAAGCTAAACCTGGAGCATAAGCTTCGAACCCATGAATGTAAGGTTTTCTCAACATTCGTGGCTGCAGCACTCCCACAACGTGATATAAATCTTGTGTCGTGTGATGTCTGAATCAGCGTCGATCTGATTCTTGACGAGGAACGCAAAAAGCAATCGAAAGTCTGTAGTAAGACAGCAACAGTTTTTTGGCTCATAAATTAACTGTAATTCAATTGAAACTATACATGCACTACTTTTAAGACATTTTTTTACGTTCGAACATATATGCGCAAATGCACAGCAGTGTTCGTTTTCCGTCACGAGATATCTTAAGAACATACCCAGCGATAGATCAAAAGAGTACGTGCGAAATTTCACGGTGATTTGTTGAAACATGCAAAGTTTACACGTAACAGTTTGTGGTACCTATTATTTGGATAAATAAATTGCTAGACAGTTCCGCGTCGAATTAACTGAGATGAACGTTAAAATAAAACATGCGCTCGCGTTTCCTACGCATGTCTTAACATAAGCATACTATTCATTTTAGGCGGCGCGGCGGGTTAACCAAATCGCGGCATTCAAACTCCAAAGTGGCTTTTTATAGCAGAACACGTGAATAATAATGGTTAGCACCTAGTGACTTAATTTAATGGCAGAATAAAACTGTCAAAACTGTGACCTTAGTAATGCGCTAGCAGTGTAAGTATGCTTCTTTGATTTGCGTGTTCTAATGGATTTAGTACCTAGCGTGGAACAAAGGCTTTGCATTGATTGTTATGGAATCTGACAAAAACATACATAGAGTAAGATAAATTCTATTCGTCGAGGTCGATAGAAAACACTAAAAGCGGAAATCCCATTAGATTGTACTATAGAAAAGTACAAGCCGAACTCCGAGATTGACATTAATGCCGAACCGAACAACTTCCCTGAACACAACAAACCAGACAGTCAGAACGTAAATCGCGCGCATGAAATCTCAGCACTGCGGAATAACTTCATTGCACACCGTTTGTTTGTCACTTTTTTTTTGTCTCGGACATTTGTTAAACTGCAAAAGTTTTCTGTAATGCATTTCCGTCTTGCAGTTAAATTAAATTGTTTGAACTATAAAAAGCGCTATAATAATGCAAAATGCATATGAGTTGAATAATGTCTGGCTTGGTGACATAAATGGCTGTTCGACAAAAAGCTGTCTTATCACATGTTCGAGGTCAATGTACTGCATTGTCTGAGATGTTCATGTTACTCATCATAGATTTGACGCTCTTTGGGTTCGGAAAAATGTTTTTATTTTCATTTCATTTTCTTGTAGTATCGTTCCAGGTCAATAACGGAGTAGTAGCAATATTTATTGCACCGAGCCGATGGCGAAAAATAAAAGATTTAAAAAAATGTTTTTCACATATATTAATTTGAGCTCATGATTGTGAAATGAAATTATGAATCATAAAAAGCAAACTTTTGAAACTAACGAATATGTAATCCGAAAAAGTCAGTCACAAAACAAAAGAAGTTTATCATCATTACACAGTAAGTAAATTGCTAGTCAATTAACATCCTGATAATTAAAAATATAGCAAAGGATTACAAGTTGTATCTGACGAGATCGAACCGGTTGTCAATTTGATGATACTGCTGCGTCGGATGATATTGAGGTTTATGAATGTAAATATTCATAATGTAGCTTCTTTAGGAATAAAACGATGTCAAAATGCTGAATCATGCCACTGACTAAGTTGTTTGTTGTGCTGCCTAAATTCTGATAAACTCGATCAAATGCGCTTTCAATGAAATAGTATATCGATCAAAATCCTGACATGCGACTCGAAAATATCTGATATTGCGAAAAGGTCACTTCCTTTTTAGCAAAATTCGAAAAGATTGAAAATTGAAACACACTATAGTAAATATACAAACTTTCCAGAATTTTCTTTTAATTCTATTATTTTATCCTGCTTGAAGCCAGTTAGTGCTGAGAGTGCTTTTGTCATGGAATTTGACGGGGAATCCGCCAGATATAGTGTGCAACAGTCACACGTGGCTCGCATATAGTTGACAAACAATGCGATCATAGTTCAATGGTACATTCTGTTTGCTTGTGAAATACCATTTCCAGTAAAATACAAATTAATTTCTTTAAATTTTCTTTACTGTAGGATTTGCGGACTGTGCTGAAGCTATTAACCCCTCGCGCTATCAAGCTAACGTGAACCTAGTCAACGTGCAAGTAATGACCACCTCCAGATTTTGCTACTGCTGGCGTCCAATAACTGCTAGTCGTTTTAACCTGAGTTGACTTCAATTAATTTGAGTTTATCAACACAAAACAAATTATATTACCCTAATAACTATACCTAATTTGATCGAATACACACACTCTATGACCCGTGGATGATTATTATTGAAAGTAATAGCTTACGAAATTTGTTTATCCGCCTGACGATCATCCCGTTTCCGACAGTATCTGATGGGAACCACAGTCAACGTACCTATTTTAATATTAATGTTTACAATCGTGAATAACGCCGAACGCGAAAAGACCTGTCGGGGAGCTTCATCCGGTCCGGCAACGATCCCGTGCGAGACTTCGCGAGTTTGCTTTTAGTCAGGATAAGTTAGAAACTGCTACCTACTTCTACGTAGTGAATCGCGACAACTAGCAAGCCCCAAATATGTACTGGTGAAGCGAGACAGGTTTGCGGCAAATTTCCAAAGAATTTCAATTTACATGTGTGAAATGTTGCTTGTTCGGTTTCGGGTTACAGGTTCGATGCGGCCGCCTAAGGATGATCACGTTACGTGAGGCGAAGCTCGACGCATGAACGCCAATCTATCTAGAGAAAAACAAACAAAATCTATCCGTTGCGAGTAGAATATGAAAAGTCCAGCATGACGAGGTATTTTTTGCGGTATTTCCCTGCTGCAGCACTGTCCGCTGAATAATATGTTTTCGAAGTTATCTGAAAACAACAGCTTTTATGTTATCGAGTCTTTATGTCTTCTGTCAGCAGCAGCGGATGACTAACGTTGACAAACGGTTGACGTTTGAACCAACGCGCGAGCTTTGGCGGCTTCTCGTGCTACAGTTTAAATTAGCACCAGTTCAATGGTTCCAATTTTTATCGCCAATTTGCTGAAGGTGTAAATTTGGTCCGAAATGTGGCTTTAGATGATGATTTCAAGGTTGTAGAATGACTTGGAAATATGTTCTACGATAACCAAAAAGCAAGGTGAATGAAGAATGCTTGCTTCCCAAAGCTTCTGAATGAAAATTTTTGGCTTCCAGCTTCTGTAGTGCAGTTTGATAAACATAATTTTATGGAAATATTAATATACATTTTATTTAAATATATGTCAAAGATCCATTGAACTCCACGAAACACCATTCATGTTTCTATTGTTGAAAAAATAAATTTCTTTTTCAATGATGCAAGATTTAGCAATAAGTTCACGAGCGCAGCTTTAAACCGGAACGGCCTTTTGGATGGGAATTCGATTGAATTAGCATCGGACTGTGTGCTAATCAAATAAAAACTACAAACTAGACTAGAAACCAACATGAATGATGCTGGACATCGCTGATGTCCAGTAGGCAAAGATTCAAAACAAATACCGACTGGCTCGTGAGAATGGGTCTGTCCAGACATTAGTGTATAAGCAGCAGGATGGCGACGGTTGTTTGGTCTCGCAGTCACTTAATGATCTTTTTCCCTCATTTGGACATTCCTCCTCCTTTGTCAGCCCCCCTCCTCTCCAAATCAGTTGCTTCTTTTGTTCCAGAATCACTTGTACAACTATTTTCTGGGGTCAATCTCGGTGTAATGGTTAGCATTCACGCCACTCACACCGAGCACCCGGGTTCAAATCCCAACCCCGCAGAAAGTCACGAATGACCCAAGCTGTTAAAGTGACTATAATAAAAAAAACTTTTCTCACCGGAAATCATTGAATTAAATAAAATAAAATAACGAGAAACCAAGAATTTTAAAGGATAATGAGCAATCATTAACTTTTCAAATTTTGGCTGCAGGTTTTTGGGCTCAAAAGAAAAGCTCTTTTTTTGTTTCAGGAAGCCCACCAACGCACCTCCACACCAAAAACCTCGCATTTCGAGCCCCCTGGTAGTGGACTCCTCATTGGCAATATTAAGAAAATCTATACCTATAAAACTGGTTTTCTGTCTGTCTGTCTGTCTGTCGGTATGTTTCTTATAGAATCAAAAACTACTGAACCGATCGACGTGAAAATTTGCCTGTAGGGATTTTTGGGGCCGAGGAAGGTTCCTATGATGGTTAGAGTCTCCCCATTAAGAGGGGGCTCCCGTACAAATGAAACACAATTTTCTGCATAACTCGAGAACTAATCAGGCAAATATATTAAAACTTGGCATATGGGTATTTTTGGAGATAAGAATATTTTTAATGGTGCATTGAGACCCCTCCCCTCTTTAGAATTTTTTCTATGATGAATTAGGACCCCTCCCCATTTTAGGAGGAGGGACTCCTATACAAATGAAACACAAATTTCTGCATAACTCGAGAACTAATCAAGCAAATGGAACCAAATTTGGCATGTGGGTGTTTTTGGAGGCAAGAATTTTTTTCTATGGTGAATTGAGACCCCTCCCCTCATTAGGAAGGAAATTATGACCCCTCTCCACTTCAAGAGAGGGGTGGGGGGTCTCCTATACAAATGAAATACAAATTTCCTCTTAACTCGAGAACTAATCAAGCAAATGAAACCAAATTTGGCATGTGGGTGTTTTAGAGGGCAATTTTTTTTCTATGGTGAATTGAGCCCCTCTCCTCTTTAAGAGGGGAATTAAGACCCCTGCCCCCTTCAAGAGAAGGGGGCCCCTACACAAATGAAATACAAATTTGCTCTTAACTCGAGAACTGATCAAGCAAATGGAATCAAATTTGGCACGTGAAAGTTTTTGGATGCAAGATGTTTTTTTATAGCGAATTAGGACCCCTTCCCACTTTTAGAGGGGGGCTCCTATACAAATGAAATACAAATTTCCTCATAACTCGAGAACTAATCAATCAGATGGAACCATATTTGGCATGTGGGTGTTTTTGGAGGCAAGAATGTTTTCTATGATTAATTGGGACCCTTTCCCTTTTTAGGAGGGGGGGCTCCCATACACCGGAAGCGTCGACCACCGCAGGGGTAGAGCCCCCCCGCAGAGATTACCTCTATTTAGGTTTCTTTGTTTTCCTAGGTCTACTGGACTCTATTACTTTCCATCAGTTGGGTCCGAACGAGCGACAGCGACCGACCCTGCAAAATAGCACTTTTCACGAAAAAATTTTCAGTTAAATGGTACATCCCGCGTTAGGGTATTTGCGAAATGGTATTCCGCGAAACTCTATATTCCACCTCCACGTTATGGTCAACCGAGAAGTGGTGTTCCGCAAAATGGTATTCGGCGAAATGTTATATAATATTGGGGAATATTTAAATGCTATCAGCTTTATTTTATCAGACTGAGCAATGGGGGGAGTTGTTTTCTACTATACTGTGAGGAAAATTTATATATAAAAAAACACTCAAGAACTCCCCAGAAACTTGCAAAACTCGAAATTGTGACAAAGGACATCCGGGATTCACGATTTATGTACAACATAGTTTAATTTATAGCAATACGAAGTTTAGGATTGATCAATCCCCCTTACAGTGACATGCAGTGAAAAATTAGTTTTTTCGAAAATCTGAGAAAAATTGAGAAGTGGCGCACTGGGATTGATCAATCCATACAAAACTTTGAGAAATTGAATGCGGGGTCGGAATGAGCAATTATACCAAATTTGGTTGAAATCGGAGGTGGTCGATTACAACGGATATGACCACTTGTGAGGGGATGACCCCTAAATAACCTTGAAAATTGAATTTTGTCAAAAACCCAAGATAGAATATTTTAAGACCATCATTAAATTAATTATTTTGACCAATACTAACATCCTGTGAAGAGAAATCTGAGGTGCATGTAAGTTAAATAATAACTTCGAACATAGCGTGGATAGGTTTTTAGTTGACCCCACAATCCATATTCCATGTCAAAATCCTGTGCTTGGACTTTTCGAGCGTGAAATTCTGCGATCAATACTTGGTGGCAAAGTGGAAAACAGAGTGTAGCGCAGATGCATGAACAAATATGCTGATATAGTGAAGGTAGTACAATGTGGCAGGCTACGGTGGGCTGGTCACGTGGCCAGAATGCCCGACGCAAGAATAACCAAAACTATTTCCAACAGACAACTAGGAAAGGGCCGTAGACTTCACGACAGACCCCGCACCCGATGGATGTACGCTGTCGAGGACGATGCACGGTCAAATGGTGTTCGAGGGGATTGCAGAACTTCAGAACAGGACCGACAGCACTGGACCGTAAAGTAAAGTAAGTAAGTCTTTCTTTTAAACAAATTTTGTAGCACTTTCATATTTTTATTGCAGAATAATTTGTTATGCATTATGTGTTAATTCTGCCTTAATATTTACTCTTTGTAATTTGATTGTTGTACCGATGATGCATCGATTTTTGTTGAATTTTGTCAGTATTGACTTAATATTTTTTGAAACGATGGTTCTACAATTGATGAAGGGACGGTAAGGGCAAGTAATGAACGATTTTTTTGGGAATGGAGGGGAAAGAATGGAACGGAAGGGGGGGGGGGGGGGGGGGTAATAGGTAGCTACGCTTAACAACCCCCCTTATTAACGTAGCGACATGGGTTGGGCTATTTTTAGACACAAATTGTGCCTCAACCAGGGTTGCCACATGCACAGATTATTCTGTGCTTAACACACGGAAAGAAATTTGATTCCGATGCCATGAATGAAATCATGAAATGTGAATTCATGTCAAATCATGACTGAACTGCCATATCAGACAGCACAAAATCATGATCATCATAATAGTTCATGGTTTTGCATTGTGTTGTACTGCAAGAAGCTCGTGATATCATGATTTTTATTCATGGTGTATTTTCATAAATCATGAGCTAGAAACCGGGAATCATGAGTTATTTTGCT
This sequence comes from Sabethes cyaneus, assembly GCF_943734655.1. Taxonomy (NCBI): domain Eukaryota; kingdom Metazoa; phylum Arthropoda; class Insecta; order Diptera; family Culicidae; genus Sabethes; species Sabethes cyaneus. The sequence continues at coordinate 186,750,114 of NC_071354.1, read as the reverse complement.
CGTTATGGACATCAAATTTCTACCCGTGCAGTTATTTGAAAGAAATCGCCTGTACAGAATCTGTATGCACAGAATACAGATTTTCGCCAATTACACAGATTAAACGGATTTTTGAGCTTTTGCAATGAGAGTGAAAGAGACGGAAATAGTCCGCAATAGAGAGCCTTAGTCCACAAAATGACTCTTCGTCTCTTTCACTCTCATTGTTGTGCATTGGACAGTTTTTTGTACAGATATTTTTCCTCGCTGTACAGATGGCCAGATTTTTCCAACAAAAAGCACAGAATTATATGTGGCTTCCCTGGCCTCAACCCAAGTCGCTACGTTAGTAAGGGGGGTTGTACAGATTCCTTTTGTCCAGCACCTCTGTGGTTCATAGGTACACGAGTACCAACGAGCCACATGCCCTGGCGGGTGTTGGGGGTTCAAATCCGGTTATCTCAGATTATAGCTTGGTTCGACCCATGCACCTTCCAGCATTGGACAAAAGGTAGGAGTCACAACGACAACTTGTTAAGCGAAGCTACTTGTTACCCCCCCCCCCCCCCTCCCCCCTTACTTGCCCTTACCGTCCCTTCATCAATCGTAGAACCATCGTTTCAAAAAATATTAATATATGCCTGACCGCATTTCAAGGTCATGACTAAAATCACGAGGTTTGGTCAGTATTGACTTGTTTGTTAGAAGTTGCCCTTAATGTTTGTGAATTTTGTGTGTTTTAAAATTCTTGAATTAATCTTATTGGGTCATTTCAGTTGTATTGATGCTGTGTCCAAATTTTGCGGTACTACCCTCTGTTCTCCGTATTTCGCAAAGGAGAAAAGAGGGTATCACTATTTGTTGACATTCTTTTCTTATCCGTTTCATGGTGATAAGGTGGTTCGAAGGTTTCAAGGCCGACAGGAGCAGAAACTACTGAATAATTAGAAGCATGCTGAAAATACCGTTTCATATCCTAGTTTTCCATTCTCAGTAGATTTCTAGGTTCCAGGCATTGAAAGATATCCATTAACTTAATGGTAGGATAACCAACGTATTTTGGACCCCATCAGCAGCTGTACATAATTTGGACTCTTACAGCAAAATCAAATGGAAGTGTCCAAATTATGTACAGCTGCTGAAGGGGTCCAAAATAGGTTGGTTACCATACTAAACATACGGCGAGAAAATGCCGTGCGATTGATGGAGAATTCAATTACCTGTTCCAAATCGTTCAGAGTTTAAAAAGCTTAGCAACAGATAGTGATGAGGTGATGACAGATAGTGTTATTTTTGCATTTTTTTAAAGCGAGAAACATGAATAAACTTGCATCTAATCACAGTTCACCATTAGCAACTTGGTGGAAAAACACAGCATCTGAACTACCCCTATAATTTAATTCATTGTTGTCTCCATTTGTTTCCCATACCATATATTGAACATATGGAAACATCATTTATACTCGCTGTCAATGATTAGAACAATGTATGTAGAAGCTATGTTATGTGAATACATTTCCTATACTTTCATCAAACGAAACATCATCAGTTCGCTAACTAAGTTATGCGAAATGCAACTAAGCAAGGTTAGAGTAATAAACCAAAAAAACAATAGACAAATTGATTTGGACAAAATCAATGGCCTCGGCTGTCTGAAAGGTTTCCTAACTAGACAAGCCAAAATGTAAAAATACCACAACCCGATGCGACGCCGAAGAACATTTTGGCGCGAGGTTCCCACCTTTTAAAGCACACGCATGCACATGTACCACATGTCCATGAACTTCTTGCTGGTAGTTGGGAAAATTTCTGGTTAAGCATAGCCGCCAGCCACCTCTGGCTGCTGACTGCTGGCTGGCACCTACATATATCGGGTGCTTTGCCTGATGTAACCGTAGAGAGCGTTTAGCAGGTTCGTGTGTTGATCTCGGAAGAAATTACTAAGGTGAAGTGTATAAGAGCTATATACTCACCGGAACCTCGGGCTGCCAATTAGCATGTTTAACGCGCAACAATGATCAAATCTGGTAAAATTTACAAAGAGCGTGAATTTTTATAAGAATTTCTGGATTGGACATTACCCCGATCGGTATATAAAACACATCTCTAATGTGTGGCCAGTATATAACGAGGATTCTAATAAAAGTGTCACCGCGAAAAAAAAATTAGTTGCCTGTGTTGGTGCAGCAGACATCGGACACGGAAACACATCGAGCCGATTCCGCACGCCCTTTAAGCAGCTTCTCCCGCGTGTGTTTATTCATTTGAACAGGTAGCGTCGTCATCTGCGCTGATAAAAAAGTTTTTAAAACAGTCACAGAGTGAGGTCGCGATTGCAGTCCCCCAGCGCGGTGTTTTATTCTGCCAAAGACTGTCAAGCTGTTCCGGTGTGCTAAACGAGTAGGTGGTTTTGCTCTGAAAACATAAAAAAAGCTTTTCGCATGGATCCGGCCAATACGACTGGCGGCAGCAACTGGCTGCCCAATGTGAACGGTTTCGGCAACATGTACAGCTTTCTGGTGTACGATTTGGCCGACCACAGGACGAAGGACCTGCCGATGCTGCACAATCCCGTGTGGATAGTTTCCTGTCTGGTGATATATTTGCTGCTAGTGCTGAATCTAGTGCCAAAGTGAGTTTTGCATTTGTTTAACATAGCAAAAATAGTTTACGGGAAAAATCTTCATGTGACACTTGATTACCAGCTCGAGTCAGATGAGCTAGAAAAGAAAAGTGACATTCGAAGAGGTGCAGAACGTTTGCATTAGTTTAGCTGGTGCATGAATTGAAAAAGACAAACAAAAAGTTCAAAATTGTTGTAAACTCGTGAGCTTTTGGGGGATAGTAGGAACTTGCAGAAACGAGATTCCAAGAAACATTAAGTCTCAGCTAAAAAGCTAAATTAGTGATGTTTAATATATTATAATATTTGTGATATAAGCAAAGCAAAGCAAACTAGTAAACTAGTGGTACGGTCCTATTGACTCCAGCAGTTGCTCCGAATCAAGCTTCGAACATGTGATAGCTGGTTTATTGGAATAGTGTCGTAGCACGTAACCAACTGGGCGTCAGCACTAAGCATAAAGTTTAATACTTAAGCTAAATGAGTTGGTATTGTTATTTTTTACTACTTCAATTAAAACAAGAAGACATTCTATTTATGCATAAATTTGCAATAGCTTTATTCTTGATTGAGCCCGCCCAATCACTTCGGTTTACGACCCCGGTGTAACACGCCAGCCGCAGTATATTCAAATATCGAAGAGTACTGTGCTAACCCTATAATTGTACTGTTCATTATTCACGACCAGCTGTGAAATCTGTAAATGAAAGTGAACGACGACTCTATGTTTTATTGTTATTGTCATTTGTCATTAAAATAACGTGTTTTGAATTAAAACCCTTTTTTCGCATTACGGAGGAATCGTACATAAAAATACCCATCTATTGTATTTATCTCTGGTATAATTAGATCAATTAAGATCATTCACTAGAAGGGATTAAAACCTTACGTCAACGGATTCCATTTTACTTGAATCTGTAGAAAAGTATTATTCCCGTCTTTAACAATAGCGCTCTTCAAAGTTGAATGAAAATTTTTACTTTATCATATTAGCTAACGTTTCAATTTCAAAGAAGTAACTTTTCGCCCTTCAATAAACTTTATTAATTTGTTAAATAACACACTTATTACAGTCAAAATCGAGATACTATGCTGGTCTAACAAATCAGTCGTCGTATGTTCAAATCTCGGCTAGCGGTGCTGCTATGTATAGAGTCAGTAGGATTGTTGCACTAGCCCCGTAATTGTCCTGAACCCTAACAAGCGGTTGCAAAGTTTGTCGATAAAGAAGGCTCAAGTCTTAGAAAGACGTTTTAAGCCCAAGGCTTTGCTTTTTTACATATCTTACACAATTCGGTTAACTACAACATGCACCAATCTCTTCTTATTGTTGAATTTTTAAGGAAAATATTACTGTCAGGGCATTGTTGTGAATTGATTAAAGCACGAGGTCTAAATGCGTAAAATTATGGGACTACCCTAACTCATAAAGGTGTTTTGAAATTTCTTTTTGCTGAATCAAGATCAACTAGAAATAATTTTGCGATAAATCAAAAAGAGAAATCATTTATTTACTTTTATATATTACAAGATTAGCTATGACCAATTACTCCGCTTTCCCTACGGAATTGCTGAATTCGGCAAAACAGATGACTAAATGTTGTCAATCAGTGCTTCCACGCATCGGTGACGTTCAGTAATTAGTGATCACTGACCTTGTACCCCACGCACTTGTATTGATGTATAACCAAGGTTAGAGAATACCCAACGTAACTTAAATTAACGTAATAGTTGAATCTGCTGTCTGGATTTTTGTTTCATTTTTTTTTGACTCTGAGTTGACCGTGTTTTGATTATTCAGCGAAGAAGATAGAGGTGAAAAATATGGCCTTTGTTCTGATTTATTTCGAAACATTATCGATACCCGATCAGACAAACATAACAAAATTATAACAAATCATGATATTCTGTTATGACGGTATTTCTAACATAATTTGATATAATTTTGGTCTCGTTAGTAGTTAAAATAACAAAAATTCTATCAGAACTTCTTAGCAACAGTAGCAGAAATGTAACAAAATTTGTTATGTTTTGAATAAAATTATATCAAAATTTGTTATGATATTTGTAACAGGTTTTGTTATAATTTTGTTAAAATATAACAAAAACTTCTTTGCCTTTATCTGCTATATCGACATTTTATTTCGGCTAAATTGCCAAAAATAGTACAACTATTTATCAGGAACATTCACAAATAGCACAGAAAAAAACTTTCATACATTTGAAAAATCGTTCCGGCCGCGGCCGGGATTGAACTCACGACACATCGCACAGAATGCAACAGTCTTAACCTCTGTGCTAGAACTACTCTTGAATGAAGGTAGATTAAATGCTTATATGATTTGGCCGATAGCTCATTCGGGGTTGTCAGTTTTTGCTTCGAGCTGTCTATAAATAGAAAATAAGCGTTCAATCCAAAGCCAATCAAGAAGACGAAGAAATTGAATCATGATATGTTGCGCCACTTTAACCGTTATGTGTGCGACAAAAAAAAACACCTTTAGCAGGGCGAGAAGGGTACCCGGGTACCCAAAATTAATATTGTTATAACATCAACAATTTTAAACCGATTTTGATGAAATAGGTGTCATTTGATTCGTTAATTTATCTAGTTTTAAATTATATGGCCATTTGGCCATTAAAAGACATACGGGGCCCGAAAATCCGGAATTCCGACAGAGTGTCCGCTGTGAGGTAGAGAACTGATTGTATTGCAGGAAAATCTGTCAAGCGGATATAAAAACTCTAAAAATTCATACAATGAACTATTTCATATAATCAGATGAATCAGGTTGGCCATTCCGCAGTAGGTTCCTGTGGGGTCATGGGTGGCCAGTCTAGGATTGGAGGTAAAACCTAGCACTATGGGTATCAAAGTTCTTGGAATTAATTCGGTAGGTGATATTTTTTACATTTCGATGTATTTTGATTGGTTATTTCGAAAATGGTTTCTACGGGGTCACAGATGATACCGCAGGATTCAAGATAATGCTTAGCATTATCAGAACAGTTCAAAACGTAGAACCATCCGTTATACATTTGGAACCAGTTCCGAAATTATTAATCAGTACTAAACTGGCCATATCAATTCAAAACATTTAAAAGATCCGCTAAACCAATTCTAATATTGGATTAGGCACCCAACTGGTCATCTGTAATCCTACAGGAACCCAATTCTGGAATGGCCAATGCGATTTAAAGTCACCAATTTATATAAGATAAAAAAAAAGGATCCAAAATGTCAAGTTCAAAGCTAATGGCTTTGCTGAAAGCTGATATTCTTCCAAAACAAGCTTCCCACGTTTTACCGGACGTTGCTCCGGAATTATCGATTCCCGGGAACTACATGTCATATGATGACCAAATGCTTAAACTAATCAAAACTAGATAAATGTATGAATCAAATGCCACTGGTTTCATCCAAATCGGTTCAAGATAGACAACCAGTGCAACAGCAACAGCCAGTGACATTTGCTACCCCGTTGGTAGCAAAAATAGTACTCATTTGTAGCAATCGGGAACTATACTTTCTTCAACAATAATGTAGATAATAATAAGCTCTACAAACGCCCTTTATACTACTTTTTCGAATTCGGTTTAGTTGAGGCGTTGTAGTCAAATGAGCATCTACTGAGTAAAAAACCGGGAATAAAGCCTGAATAATGCAATGACTCCTATGTTTCAGTTTTCAAGTCTGTAAACTTTTCTGTTCATTTTAGCAAGATTCAGCCACAGAAAAGATTAAAAACAACCATGAACTTAATTATTTAAATGATGTGAACGGTTGAAAGCCTAATTAAAAAGTAAATGAATAAATAAATAAATAAATAAATGATGTGTAGAAGAATCTATTCCTCAGTAATTATGCGAACTATTTAGATAATTTTTTTGTTTTGTTGGTAAAGGTTTGGAGAAAATTTTAACTACTTTTGAACTTTGTAAACATACATAAACCGAGAATATGATAAGATTTTATTTTATCTCAGTTATATTCAGTCCAAGCATATAGCATATAGCATTAACTAAAAAAACTGGTTCTCTCATATATGAAATTCTACAATGACATTCAAAAATAACTCTTTATGTTATTTAAACAAAGACTTCTGTCAATACGTTCTTTAATTTCTAGTAATAAACTGCATGAGGTTCCTCAAGCGCGACTTGACAGGAGCGGCGTGTTACTGCATCGAGTATGTTTCTTAAGGTGCATTTAGATTAGGCAATTTTTTAGCAACATGTAGAATGCGACATGTTGCTAGTTCTTGCTCGCATTAATCGTGGGGAGGACCAACCAGCACCAAATTTAGGATTTTTACATTCTGACCTAAAACAAACAATCTGACAAAATTTGGTTCAAATCCGTCAAGGTCGATTACATCTCGGATATTTCGCGTAGAATTACCCTAATACGTGACTTTTAGATTTTAAATTTGCAATAATTTGAGAACGACCTATGAAAAAAGTTTATGTGATATAATGCGTAGAACTTGATTTTGTTTTACAAAAACTTGTCAATTTTCAAAGATTATAAAAATTCCGAAAGAGCTTTTTACCAGATTTTAGAGCATTATTTGCGCTTAAAAAATCTTTAAAAAAAGACATGTTTTGAGATAATTCATAATTTATGATTTTTATCGCGTATTTGCAAAGCTTTTTCTTTCAGTGTAATTGTTTGCTGAAAATACACTTGATTTACTACGAATTTTGCTTTGACGTCATTTTCATAAAATAAATAGTTTTCGAGAAAGAATTTTTTGAAAAAAATATTCTAATTTCTAAATACCTACGCTCTTTTTAAAAATTACTCTTGACGAAAAAATATATTTCATGGAAAATGATTCAGTGCGGGATTGTAATTAGCAAAACTTCATTGCAATCAAAACTAGTCGAGACAAACCGTTTGCAAGCAGGAACAAGCTGAAATTGCTCTGTACCAAAATAATAACAAATTTTGATATAAGAGCAAAACTTGTAATAATTCTGTTAGCCTCATTATTTTGTCTGATCAAAAATATAACAAGTTCTGTTATTTCTATCTAATTGAGATATTTTTTTGTTATATGTTTGTTATAATCATTTACTCGGGTAACCCTAACGTCATTACATTAAAGTCATAGACAGCATTTTAGTTACTATAAAAAACGGATTTGAAATCATTCATAACGTCTTATGCCAAGGCCTGCATAACATAGTTTCTCCATCTAATTTAGTTCATAACAGATGATCTCCGGTTCCGTGGGCCCCCGGTGCTCGCCAGATCACGCTCCACCTGATCTTGTCAACTAGCCTGCTTGTTGCTCCTTGCGGATTCGATACGAAAACTATTTTTGCAGGATAGTTGTCCGGCATTCTAGCAACATTTCCTGCCCAACGTATCCGTCCAGCTTTAGCCACGTCCTGAATACTCGGTTTGCCGTAGAGACGCACGATTTCTAGGGTAATTCTTCGCCTTCATACGCCGTTTTCTTGCATTTTGCCAAAGATGGTTCTTAGCACCCGCCGTTTGAAAACTCCGAGAGCTCGCCGGTCCTCTTCTACCAGTGTCCACGTTTCGTGCCTGTAGAACACAACCGTTCTAATTAGCGTTTTGTACAATGTGCACTTTGTACGGAGGTTGAGCCAAGGTATACAAACTTGTAGACTACCTCAAACTCATCCCCATCAATTATCACGGTATTGACTAAGCGGACTCCGTTGCGCTCGGTTCCACCCGCCAGCATATACTTTGTTTCAGACGTATTGATCTTCAACCCAATCTTCTCTGCTTCGCGTTTTAGTCTGGTGTACTGACCTTCCACCGCCTTAAATGTTCTGCCGACAGCATCCACGTCGTCGACAGAGCCGATAAATTGACTGTATTTGTATGGAAATCATGCCCCGAGTTTTAATCGTCGCTCGTCGTATAACACCTTCAAGCGCGACGTGGAATAGCAGCCAGGAAAGACATTCTCCTTGTTGAAGACCCCTGCGTGATTTGAATGGGTCTGACTATCCACCCGAGATTCTCACACAGCACTGGCTTCCATCTATCGTAGCCAAGATAAGTCTAGCTGGCATACCCGAAAACCCGTTTTCGTCCAGAACTTTCCATAACTTTTGTCGGTTTACACTATCATATGCGGCTTTAAAATCAATGAACAGGTGATGAGGATTCGGAATTCGCGGCATTTCTGGAAGAACTGCGCAGGGTGAAGATTTGAGCCATTGTAGATTAACCCTCCATGAAGCCGCGCATATAACATCCCACGAAGCTATTGGCGATAATCGACGGAAGATGATTTGGTAAAGCATTTTATAGGTGGTATTCAGGATAGTGAAACTTAACAATCAATTGATGCAAACAGCTGGCCAACTTGTCCGGGTCCATTTAGATAAGTTCGGCTTCAAAATCATCTTTTCCTGCTGCTTTGTTGTTCCTCAGCCGCTGGATTGTTTTTTAACTTCATTTACCGATGGAAGTTGCACATCTCCGTTGCTTCCTGCACCAATGAAGTCACTTCCACTATCACGGTCTTCCGCCTGTACGCCATTCAGGTGTTCATCGTAGTGCTGCTTTCACCTTTCGATCACTGCACGGTCGTCTGTCAAAATACTTCTATCTTCATCACTGAACACTTCGGCCCGCGGCACAAAGCCCTTTCGAGATCCGTTGTGTCCTTGAAAGAACTTCCGTGTGTCGTGAAAGCGGTACAGTTGCTCGTGTTCATCGTTTGCCTTCTTCTTCTGGTGGTGCTGCTTCTCCTGGAAGAGTCGGGTTTGTTGTCTCCGCTTCTTTTTGTATTGCTCCACATTCTTACGGGAGTCTCTACACACTGCGTCATTGTCGTGCAATATCCGGTGGCCGTTCCTTGTCAAACCATTTGTGATGTCGAGTCGGTGCCACACGGCCTAACATGCTCTCATTACTTTCACCAGCCGAGAGCCGTGGTGGCTCTTGCCATATTCAGATTTCCTCTCCACTGTATTCTGTCCTGAGCTATTCGTCGCCAATTCGACACACGCAAATCGACTTCAGCGTGGTCGAGCCATGCAGCACGTTGGGCCCTCTATTCCTGATACAGATGGGGTTCTTGAAGAGACCGAATTTTACATCCTTGCGATGTGGCCGGCTCACTGTAGTCTACCAACTTTCGTCAGGTGTACGATGGGAATCGCTCCAAGTAGTGCCTGCAACTCATGATTCATACGCCTACGTCACTCTCTGGTATCCTTCTGTACTTTGCCAAAAATAGTACGCAACACCTTCGTTCAAATGCGGCAAGTGAACGTATGTCTTCCGTAAGCAAAGTTACTGTCTCAAGTCCGTAGAGGACTAGCGGTCTGATTAGCGTTTTATACATCGTCAACTTTGTTCGGCGGCGTATGCTCCTTGATCAAAGCGTCTTGTGGAAGGACTTACAGCTTGAACACGTCGTTGAATTTCCTTACTTGTATTATTGTCGGCGGTGATCAGGGATTCCAAAAATACGAACTCATCAACCACTTCCAGTTCATCGCCGTCAATAGTCACTGCCTGTGAGAGGCAAACGTAGCTCTGTCTGGAGCCTTTTCCTACCATTTATTTGGGTTTCGACGTATTGATTTCTATCTCAATCATCCTAGCCTCCGTTTTTAGTCTTTGGTAGATTGCCTTTGCCGTCCCTAGGTTTCTACTAATGATATCGAGGTCATCTGCGAAAGCTAGGAGTTGGGTACTCTTGCTGAAGATCGTTCCTTTCGTTTCGTTTCCCGCTCGCCGGGTCACACCTTCAATAACGATATTGAATAACATACAGGACAGTCCCCTTGCCGCAACCCTCTGCGCGATTCGAAAGGACTCGAGAGTGCCCCCGAAACGCGCACGTGGCACATCACTCGCTTCAGGGGAGCTTTGGTCGGTCGTGTCAGTTTGTCCGGAAAATCGTTCTCGTGCATTATTCGCATAGCTGTTTGCGCTCGACTGTAACGTATGCTGCTCTGAAATCTACGAAAATATGATGCGTAGGCACGTTGTATTCTCGGGAGTAAAAATTTGATCTGTAGTAGCACGGGCCCCCATAAAGCTCGCTTGATACCTTGCGAATTCTGTCACTATTGGGGATAGACGACGCGACAAAATCTGGGAGATTATCTTGTAGGTAGCGTTAACCAGTGAAATGCCGCGGTAACTACAGCGATCTGGCCGATCGCCCTTTTTTGTACATGTACATGTACATTCACCTCCTCCCAAATCTTTGAAATTATTTAGTGAAGTACCGTTACTAGCAGATCTTAGAGTTCTGTCATGTGACGGTCCTTTCCGGCAGCTCTTTTATTCTTCAACTGACCGATCTTCGCCAGATCTATCGGGACCCGACACCCTTTTATCGTTTGTCGGCACTTCTACGGAAGTTATTCCGGTCCGTTTTTCTGGCAGCAGGTTTTCGAAAGACAACGCGTAGTTCTCGACAACATCCGGTTGCTTCAGTCGCCTTAGATTATACCGTTGCGCGTGCCGGTATCGTGTGTTATTCACAACAGATAGTTTTTAGACGTATCTTAACCATCACTAAGTAGTGGTCGGAATCAATGTTAGTGCCCCGATAGGTTCTGACGCCGATGTCGTTTGAAAAGTGCCGATCAACTATCAGAACATAGTCGGTTTGTGACTCTGTCTAGTTGGCTGATCTGCAAGTGTACCGATGGTGCAGATTTGCTGGAAGAAGGCACTACCTATAGTCATGTTCTTGGAGGCGGCGAAGTCGGTAAGCTGTTTCGTTAGGCCGTTTTCGTTTGTTTGCGGGTTTGCGCTGCCACCTAGTTAGCTTAGAGCAGTGATGGCCAAGCTGCGGCCCGCGGGCCGCATGCGGCTCTTAAATATGGTCCTTGCGGCCCGCGGACTGGTTTGATGGATAGTGAAAGGGAACTATAGGTTGAATTTATGAATGTCAGAAGCCATTTCAGGCCGCGGATCTATTGAGAAGATCTGATTTAGCTCGCATTATGCTTGTACCGTGGCCACCACTGGCTTAGAGGTACGATACTGGTCTAACAAACCAGTCATCGTATATTCGAATCTTATCAAATCGAATCTATCTTGCTAAATAGAGTCTGTAGGACCATTGCACTAGCCCCGTAATTGTCATGTACTGTAACAGTTGGCTACGAAGTCTGCCGATAAGGAAGGGTTAAGTTCTTAAGGACGTTTAAGGCCAAAGCTTTGCTTTGCTTTCGGGTTTGCGCTGAATCGTTCCTCCTGACCAACTTGAGTATTATAGTGTCCGACGATGATTTTGACATCAAGTCTTGGGCAGCGGTCGTATTTTCGCTCCAACTGCCGGTAAAATTCTTCCTTGTCACCATCGATAACTCTAAGGTGAGGGCTATGCACGTTAATTACGCTAATATTAAAGAATCGGCCCTTAATTCTTAGTTTGCACTCGCTTGAGTTATCGATAATTCACTTTCTATTAATCTATAAAATAAACTCAGATCATGTTCATTCATAGAAATAGTTATAGTAGTCTTTTACTAGCCATATACCTCAGTCGAAGTACTGTTGAATACGTTAATAAGTGTTCAAACCTCGGTTTTATCCTAACCTCCGATCTTGATTGGGATAGCCAGCTATATTTCATTTGTTCTAAGATTTACAGTGTTCTGTGGCATCTATGGCTAACATCCAATATACTGATATCAGACGTCAGACTGAAACTATTCAAATCTTTAATTTTAACAGATACTCTAGAGTCTAGTGTTAGCCATCTCCTTGGTCTAGTGTTAGCCACAGTTACTTGGATGTCCAGTTGCTGAATTTTATAAACTACATGCATGTTTAACTTAATTTAAAATAATCAACTTTTCTGTTCCTCAGTATTTAAAGAATAAATTGCAAGCATTTCGAAGCGCTTGAACGAGAATTTTTTTGATTTCTCAGTACCATTCATCGCATTATGGCAATAGATTATTTGTTAAGGTAATTGCTAATTGGAATCTACTGAATTCCAAATCTGGTTGTAATAATTTAAAAGGATCACCTCACCCTACAACAAATAAGAATACAATAAATAAATAAATAAATAAATAAATAAATAAATAAATAAAATAAGGCTTCTTCGAAATCAGAGAGGCTTAAATTTTGTCGTTTAGCTATTTCATATGGAACTACTCCATATAGGTCAAGATTACGACTATGACACTATGATGCCTTCATACGGTCGAAATCGAATTTGTTATGAAGAGCATTCAAAAAGGGATTTATAACCCTTTTATTGCATGTATTATAGAAAGAAGGATTTGTAACTTTTTTCCGGTCGTCCATGCAAGATTTAAATAAATATTCATTGCTATCTGCAGCAATGTTATCGAAAATAAATTGATCTGCAAATTTACTAAAGACCTTTACACCTAAGCTCATTAAACAAATGCGTTAGTTCTGCGATTATTGTGTAAAATAAGTTTTTAAAAATAATAACCGACTTGGGAATTGGGAACAGGAGAATGGGCTTTTTTTAGTGCAAAGGGTATACCTCAGAAAATTATGAGTAGGATTTGGTCATTTTGTCTTAAATCTATTAGAGACGATTGTTTTTCGAATTTGTAATAAATAAACTATGTTATGTCTCAATAAGAAATAAAACCAAAATGTGATAATGAACTGTCATTCAAACGAGGAAACACGCTGCAGCCTCAGCTATTTGGTATAGTTATTAGCAATATTTTAACTATACGTGAAAGAATGTGGATGGATGTTAATTTGACCCCCAAACCGTTTAAGTTAAAAATTATAATTTGATGCCGTTAAAGAAATTTGTTGGGATAAGCACGATTTATGATTTCTTCGAACTGCATTGCAATCTCATTTTGTTAATTATTTTGTATTATCAAACGAATTAACTTATGATTTTATAATCCGTTTATAAGTTTGACTTAGTTTTGGAAACTGTTTCTTAAGGGGATCTTCGCCATTCAAAACTACAAAAAATGGTAATTGTTTCGCGAATTTTTAATCCTATCTGATCAGGGAAGCGGATGAACCAAATTCATGCATTCCGTATTCCAGTATTCCACAGAAGCAGCAACAAATATTAACGAGAAATTAGCCCTCATCATATATTCATGACTACAATGATTGCTTTGAGTGTGTTAGTAAACAGGTCTTAATAGCTCTTTAGTTACAATTTTTCAAATGTAGTACAGTAGATTCGCTAGGATAATCGATAATCTTCAATATACAGCTCGTCAGTTCCATCGAAAAAAATGTTTTTCTGACGAGAAAACTGCTTATGAGCACATGTTCTTCAAAATTATCTCAGCATAAAACATAAAACACACACACAACACTAACCTCATCGCGTATCGCATTTTACTTGAATATTTTAAACAAAACCGGCCACTCACTTGAAATTCAGGCTTTAAAAACATTTAATTGCAGCACATCAATATCTAGCTCACTTTCCGTCAATATATCTTCGCAGTTAGCAGAAATTCACAAAATATGAAAGCCCACGAGCACCTAATCTACATTTGCGCATGCAAATAACACTCAGCATACACTATGAAAAATCAGTACGTACAACTGGCGTAGAAACTTGCGCAGTTTTCATCCACCGAACTTTTCACTTAAAATAGGTGTTTCAGCGACTTTTACTCACTTTTATTCTTAAAATAAGACGAAATGCTCGCCGACTGCAAACCAGGGGTGACATTGCGATTCTCGTTTCGAGGGACTTTGGTTCGTTTCGACCACGTTAAACGAACGGACGAAACGAACCAAAATCACTCGAAACGAGAATCGCAATGTCAGCCCAGATGTTTCCAAAATCATTCCGGTAAATGAACGTATCGATTTTTCAGAGTGCATCTATTTCATGCGGCAGGGCGATTTTCGTACTCTTTCTTTTATCTCTTGCTCGTAGTAAGCCAGTGGTGCCATACAAAATACTAAGATTGTTGCTTTTTCGTCATGTAACGAAGAAATCTAACGGACCATATGGCAACATTACGTTGGGTAAAGAATACCAGCGAATTTTGTGTTAAACTTTCGCGTGACTTTAGCTGAAATGTTCATCATATGTTATACAATACTCCCGTTTTCTAATAACATTGCTCGTCAAACTGCATGTACATACACAATGCGTATGGATATTTGTCGCTTACAGTTTCTATTCCATTCGCAAAACAATACAAATATAGAATGATGATATCTTAATGATCACTAATTTCACCTTAATAGTTAGAACACATGGATGCATTTCACACTAGCGAATGATGGATATGGCAAAATCGAAAGTTTCTGAATTGAAGAGCACAATGAGAAAAGTGCTTCTCTTTAATTTTTGAACCCTTTCACTTTGTGTGGATGGAACTGTTTCTAACTTTTCTTTCCTTGTAAATTCAGTACTTTTAAGTCACAGAACCGATTTTAATGATTTTATTCCCAAATAAAAGATATTTTAATTGGATTCATAAATAAAGTATTGGACTGCAGCTTATCAACTTTTCGCGGTCTTATTTATTTTTTTAAGTTTAATCAATTTTAATGTAGAATATATCTAATATATATAAAGAAGTGATGGGCATACATGTTTTGCCAAGGGAGACTCTGTAGCCCTAAGGCTATCAAGTCCACTTTAATATGTGAATGGTCGTGGGCGGAGCAGAGCGCATGTTGACTGTGACTGCGAGAATGCGTACGTTTTCTGCATTCAACTTGCGCGTCAAAAATGATCATTCGATTGTTTTTCGATTGCAATCAATCTACCGATTGCGAAGCCTGCAGCATACAATCCATGTGGCATCCTAAGGGAAGCCAACAGTCGTTCTCCCGCTTTGCGGTCATAAAATGAAGAATGTGAACTGCAAACTGACTGGGAACATAAGGTAACGTATTTTATCGTTTTTCTTTTTGTCTCCAAATTTACCTACGGAAAAAGCTTGTCGCCCGGTGTCAGTCCGACGCAAGCAAAATATTCGTTTGTGTCGAACGGCGTTCGTCCGAATTTTTCCACGCACATGTAGTTTTTTTTTTGTAGTATTGAATCATACGATAATGCGGTTGCTTTTCGTTAGTGTCGTGACTGTCCATATTTTGGTCTTGAATTTCGGGGAGTATTCTTACATCATCCAAAACGACTCAAACGGACTCAAAAACTACCAACAAGTAAATTTTAATAAAATTGGCGTTTGTTTTGTCTCTCAAACAAATGATTCAAGTATACCTAATAACTGAGACGAAACAGTAAAAGTCATTAATAGAACCAAAATAAATAAGAATTATTGTATGATACATACAGTTTATAAAAAGAATGTGAATCAAAGAAAGAATGTCTATGCCCATATCACAAAAAAATATGCGGAATTACGAAAACTAATTCGTAATTAATTTAGACAAAATCAGAACACGGCTGGGTAGTAATAATATATGTGAAAGACCAGGACCAAATAAGATAGAAACGCAAAATTAGATTGAAACTGACAAACCATGAAGTGTAATGCCAATTTGAAATTTTTCTTAATTTTAGCATTTATTCAAGTGTTTTGACATTTTTAAAAGAATGTGATTAATGCTTAATTCTTTGGCATTTAACATTTGGCTGTGATTTTTTTTATTCCACATATTTAGCTCTCTGCGAAACACAGTAGTTATAAATTAGTTCAGCATCTTTGGCTCGAGCAGCACGTTCCTCACAATCATGTAGAAGATTTGTGCCCAGTTATAAATTAGTTACGAAATCCACGAATTATTAACCAAATTTATTGCCAAACCATTAAACTAACAAACACTAAAAACCTATTGGAAAGCAAACATAAAATTATAGTCTATACTTGACGGTTAAGTTCAGTTATAAACCATTCCAAGTTCACCCATTAGAGGGTTGACATGGGGGATCATAGGCAAATTATACAAGCACAAAGAAAACTTCATTAGAATGATCCGGTTCACGCAGTTCAACTATTCAGCCTTACTCGATGACGTCCGCCCGGTAATTGAAATGTATTTAGTAACATGCGCAGGAACGGTTTGTGCAATTCATAACAATGAATAGTCCTAACCGATTTTATTTGATACAATAATAATAAATCTTATTATCGGTGCAGAAAAGATTTCCTTCAGCTGACAGTGAAAAATGATCAAGTGTGACAAACAATTGCAAGAACGTTGCATGAATATGAAATCTATAATCATAAGTTTTATCCCATTTGTGGCATTATTCGGTCGGCAACAAGCAACAAGAAATTAAATCATTCCCAATTTTTGCAGATGGATGGAGGACAGAAAGCCATTCCGGCTGCGAGAGCTCAGCATAGTGTACGATGCGTTCCAAATCTTCGGCAGTGCAACGTCCATCTATTTGTTCTTCAAGCACGGCTGGAACTGGGACTTCTTCTGGGAGTGCAAGGGACCGGACTTCTCCAATGACGAACATTCGATCGGATTTGCACGGGCTGCTTATTTTACCTATTTGCTAAAAATGACAGAACTGATCGAAACCGTGATGTATGCGCTGCGAAAGAAGAATAATCAAATTAGCTTCTTCCATGTCTACCACCATTGCTATGCGGTCATCACGGCACATGGTTTCGCGAAATACGGTGGAGGTAACATTGTTTGGTCTGCCAACATACGAACGTTTAACTAATCGAATCGAATTCTCGGTCTTACAGGCAGTATGCTTAGCTACACAATCATCGTCAACGGTATAGTTCACATATTCATGTACTCATACTATTTGAGTTCTATTTTTGCCAAGCAAATACCATTTAGTTTAGTTCCTTTGAAGAAGGTGATCACCATACTGCAAATCGTAAGTTGCCTTCACGTTTACTCGAATTCGAACTGGATCAACAAAATTGGCTTCGATCATTGTAGGTTCAGCTGACGAGTGTACTGGTGAATCTTTGCTATGCCCTGAGCGCCACCTGTCCTGTTCCTTTGCTGCACTGCATGTTCCATGGACCGAATATGGCTCTGCAGATTAAGCTGTTCGCCGATTTCTATGCCACTGCGTACAAACCCAAGGCTGCTCAAAACGCCACTGCAAAATCCGAAGCTCTCATGGACAGGACACAAGTGGAAAACAAGCAAAAGCAGATGTAATGTTTATTTATAAGAAGAATACTTTGTTAATATTAAATTTAATGGTTGTAATTGCTTGGTTTATTTTTTCACTATATGACTGTACCTCATCTCATCTTTTACGTAGTAGCAATTTGTAAATGTTATTTATTTAATACTAGCTGACCCGACTACCTTCGTATTGTCACAAATTAACCTGTGTTGTACATAAATCATGAATCTCGGATGATCTTTGTCACAATCTCGAGTTTTGCAAGCCCCCCAGTGGGCGGTGCTTCCGACGGCGGGTCACCGGCAACACTCGCGACCGTCTCGTCCTGAATGATCTAGTGTTACTATATTTAGTTTTTGTGGTCTTGTATTGACTAATGTTTTATGGAAGAGTCTCGAATTTCTTGAGTTCGATTAGTTTTTGAGTTTCGCAAAAATTTCTGTTTTATTTGTATGAGAGTCCATATCCCCCTACCACAGGGGTGAGAGGTCTCTAACTATCGTAAACTAAATTCAAGACTCCAAAATCTTCCACATGCCAAATTTGCTTGATTAGTTCTCAAGTTATAAGGAAATTTGAATTTCATTTGTATGGGAGCTCCCCTGTTAAAAGGGGAAGGGGTCGTAATTCACCATAGAAAAAATTTCAGCCATCTAAAACTCCCACATGCCAAATTTGGTTTCATTTGATTGATTAGTTCTCGAGATAAGAGGAAATTTGCATTTCATTTGTATGGAAGCCCACCCTCTTAAAGGGGAGATGGGCCATAACTCGCTTTCTAAAGAAGAGAGGGGTCTCAATTCACCATAGAACAAAATCTTGCGTCCAAAACCACTTACATGTCAAATTTTGTTCCATTTGCTTGATTAGTTCTCGAGTTATGAGGAAATTTGTTTTTCATTTGTATAGGAGCCCCCCCCTCTCTTAAAGTGGGGAAATCCATAGAAAATATACCATAGAAAATATTCTTGCCTACAAAAACACCCACATGATAAATTTGGTTCCATTTGCTTGATTAGTTCTAGAGTTATGAGGAAATTTGTATTTCGTTTGTATGAGAGCCCCCCCTCTAAAAAAGGTAAGGGGTCCTAATTCATCATAGAAAAAATGGTTGCCTCCAAAAACACCCACATGCCAAATATGGTTCCATTTGCTTGATTAGTTCTCGAATTATGAGGAAATTTGTATTTCATTTGTGTAGAAGGACCCCCTCTTAAACTTGGGAGGGGTCCTAATTCACCATAGAAAATATTTTTGACTCCAAAAACACCCACGAGCCAAATTTGGTTCCATTTGCTTGATTAGTTCTCGAGTTATGAGGAAATTTGTATTTCGTTTGTATAGGAGCCCCCCTCTTAAAGTGGGGAGGGGTTCTAATTCACCATAGAAAATATTCATGCCCTAGAAAATTTTCACATGCTAAATTTGGTTCCATTTGCTTGATGAATTCTCGAGTTATGAGGAAATTTGCATTTCATTTGTATAGGAGCCCCCCTTCCTAAAGTGGGGAGGGGTCCCAATTCATCATAGAAAAAAATTTTGTCTCCGAAAACACCCATGTGCCAAATTTTGTTCCATTTGCTTGATTAGTTCTCGAGTTATGAGGAAATTTGTATTTCGTTTGTATAGGAGCCCCCCCTCTTAAAGTGGGGAGGGGTCCTTATTCACCATAGAAAATATTCTTGCCCTCGAAAACTTTCACATGCCAAATTTTGTTCCATTTGCTTGATTAGTTCTTCAGTTATGAGGAAATTTGTATTTCATGTGTATAGGATCCCCCCCCTCCTAAAACGGGGAGGGGTCCCAATTCAACATAGAAAAAAATTTTGTTTCCAAAAACACCCACATGCCAAATTTGGTTCCATTTGCTTAATTACTTCTCGAGTTATGAGGAAAATTGTGTTTCTTTGGTTCAGGAGCCCCCCCTCTTCAAGTAGGGAGGGGTCCTAATTTACTATAGAAAATATTCTTGCCCTCGAAAACCTTCACATGAAAAATTTGGTTCCATTTGCTTGATTAGTTCTCGAGTTATGAGGAAATTTGTTTGGAAGCCCCCCCCCCCTTTTAAAGAGGAGAGGAGTTATAATTCCCCTTATAAAGAGGGAAGGGGTCTCAATTTACCATAGAATAAATTCTTGTCACCGAAAACATCCACATGCCAAATTTTGTTCTATTTGCTTGATTAGTTGTCGAGTTATGCAGAAATTTGTGTTTCATTTGTATGGGAGCCCCCCCTCTTAGCGGGGGGATGGATTTCTAACCATCACTAAAACCTTTCCTGGCCCCAAAAAACCTCTACATGCATATTTTCATGCCGATTGGTTCAGTAGTTTTCGATTCTATAAGGAACATATGGACAGACAGACAGACAGACAGACAGACAGACAGACAGAAATCCTTCTTTATAGGTATAGATTTGCAAGATGTGCTCTGGAGGTTTTAAGGACATTTTTGGCACGCCATTGTTTATTCGGTACCCTGCGAGGTTATGTAAACGGCCGTGTCCTATAGGTTATGCAGACTTCGTAGCGATACAAACAATAACAGTTCCATTCAAATCGCGTTATTTATTAGAAATTCATGATTTGCACAAAATGCATAAACATTCTATTGCAGATCAGACACCGGCAAAGGCATTTTCAGCAGCTCCTTTTTTCTGAGTTTATTCGGTTGATGACCTTCAACATCATCATGCCCAACCACTTTGACCCATCCAGAGCCAGACTGAATGAATTTTATTAGTGCTAAAAGCTCGTTTCTTTCGTCACGAAATCATTTGATTTACATTGGTGCGATAATGGAAGTGCATTGAGTAGGTGTGCCAACCAAAATGGTCAGTGAATTCTCAATTTAAGAAACACTAAAAATATGCAAAAAATGAGCATTCTTTTGAAAATGCAAATTTACACTTCATCGTGTTGGATTTATTGAAGGTCCCAGTCGATCCCAGTAAGGTATAATGTGGTTTATGAAACCAATAACCTTTCCGGGTTATTTCACCCGGAGATAAACATTTCTTGTTGATAAATTTAGTTCTACTCACGCAATCTTAGCCTATTTTTGATATGCATTTGCTTGACCTTTAGAGAAAATGCAGATATTTAAATGTATGTATCTTCGCCTCCAGCAAACATTCATACATTCAACTATTGCATTATATTAAACACCCGAAAGGCTACATAAACTTCGCTAAGCACTTAGCTAATAGCCCCCCTCGCAGCTTTTCTCATAAAAAGAAGGCTTATGCGTATGAGCCTTTTTTCTTTTTCAACTCTACGGTTAACACCGAAAGTATCGAGTTCATCCGCGAAGCCTAGCAGCATGTGAGATTTCATCGAATAGCACTTTCCAAACTATCAATGTTGAATAGCAAATTCGATAGCCCATCAGCTTGGGACAAACCAACTAACGTCACGAACGATTCCGATAACTCATCCACTATTCTTCAGACTCAACGTCGAAACGTCAAGGGTGACACGTATCAGTCTAATTAGTTTTGTTGGAAAACCATGTTCAAGAATCATTCGACACGAGTCATTTCGTTTATGAATTTCGAAATTTTAGAATGGTTCCAAGATAATTTTGACCGTAGTGCAAAGCCAAACTATGAACTGAAAGTCTTCATAAAGAAATGTTGATTCATAGCTTAGCAAACATAGTAAACTTAGTAAGAAATCGAGAAGAATAAGTACAAATTAATTGGCAACAAGAGTGTCTCGATGGTTGTGTTTTTCGTAAGCATCAACTTTTAAAAATAAACAATTATCTATATAATGCTCCATTGCATTTGTTCTTGTTTAAGCAATGGATAAAACGAGTTTCGTGAGTAAACCAAACTTTGTTTTTCTTCATGGGAAAAAATCAAGTTCAAGCTCAACAGCGTTAGCGAGAAAAAAGCTCATCGGAAACAAATATATGGTCCATCTATCTAACTATTTGTGGTTCAGCCATTTGGTGGTGATAAAAAATGTCATAGCAAGGGGTTTGCTCAGGAGCTTGAGCTATTATCAAACGCTTTAATGCCTGGGAATGAAGTATGTTTTTGTTAATCGATCTCTTATAAGGTGACATCGTGACCAGCGCCGTAGCGTCCGCCAAGGGCTAAGCTTTTAGGGGCACCAAAAAGGGCCTATATATCAGAAAAGCGTCAAGAATAACGTATGCATTAAAAACTATATTGATTGTAGCGATTTTTCATGCCACTTCAGTTGACTTGCATGTAGCAACCATGATGAAAACCGTCGAACAACTACGCTCGATGCTTTGTTCGTACTTCCAGCGAAGAAGTTGGATATAATGAAGCACGTCGTATCCGTCGAATAGAGCAATTTAACATTCGCAACATCTTCTTCCGCGAGAAAGGCGAAAGTGCTGTACGGAAGCCTGATTCCGGCCGCCCGACAATACACTATGGGCTAGAAATTAAAATTTCGGGACAAATATATTTGCGGTTAAACAGCATGTCTCAGCTCAATGTGGTCTTCGGCAACTTTTTGAATAAAAAATTGATGCATATTTTGAAGAGGTCGTCCAATATTTAAGCGTTACTTAAACAACAATTTAAGTAATAACTTTTTGAGTAAACTTTTTTTTACCTTTTTGGTTTCAAAATATTAAAGATAAACAAATTTGAAGTAATTTTTGTGGAGATATCCAACTTCTACCTTTTCCCATTTTCAGCAATAGACCTTTGTTTATAAACAACCCCTCAAATCACATTTCTTCTTGTAACATGTTTATTTCAACAGACAGCTCAATGTGATGTTCTAGAAAATATTTTGCACATAAAAGAGGAATATTTTTGCTGAAGACTGTTTAGCTTTATATGCATTAATTAATAAGATATAACTGAATTTAGGTTAAAAACCGTATGATGAAAAATCCGAATATCTTAGCCATCTGCAAGTATCTGCAATTAGTTAGCATACCAATTTGAAGGGAATTATTAAAGCTATCTGCCGAAATGTGTATTTCAGAGATTACCTGGGAATAACATGGCTGGGAATACCTGGGAATAGTGCGGATTTTTTTTCATACATTTTATAACTTAATAAATATGCGTCCTAGCGTCAAACAGTCTTCACAGAAAATAATTATTTCAACATACTAAATAACTTTGTAGAACATTTGTAAGCAATAAAATGATCGTGTGCAAAGTTATTGAGTGTAATTGATTTTTAAATGCTCTTTTTTAACACATCATTATATTTCGTAACCGGTAAGAGATAGATAGTTACTTTATTCAGCAAAGTTGCTTATTTTAGTATTTACTGCAACTTTTGGAGAAAAAAACTTTTTTTTTAAATTATTTAAGAAAACAAAAGTTTGTATCACCCTAATAGGTGAATTCATGGTCACCCTAATAGTGCACGAAGATGCGCTATATTTTATTATTTTACTTCTCCGAAGACACCACCCTTGAAAAATTACACATTTTTCATCAAACGGTTTTTAGCCTAAAATCAGTTATATCTTATTGATTAATGCAGAAAAAGAGAAACCTTGTCCAGCAAAAATATTCCTCTTTTATGTGCAAAATGTTGTCTAGAACATCACATTGAGCTGTCTGTTGAAATAAACATATTACAAGAAGAAATGTAATTTGAGGGGTCGTTTATAAACAAAGGTCTATTGCTGAAAATGGGTAAAAGGTAGAAGTTTGATATCTTTAGAAAAAATACTTGAAATTGGTTTATCTTTTATATTCTGAAACCAAAAGTTATTACTTAAATTGTTGTTAAAGTAACACGTAAATATTGGAAGACCCCTTCAAAAGATGCATCATTTTTTCATTCAAAAAGTTGCCGAAGACTACATTGAGCTGAGACACGCCGTTTAACCGCAAATATATTTGTCCCGAAATTTCAATTTCTGGCCCATAGTGCAGTACTGCGCGGAAGCTAAAAATGGAGATCGAAAGCAAGGTGTCCTCATCGTTCCGCGCCTTGGGCCTGGAGGTCAGAAAAACCGGCTAAAGGGCAAAGAAGTACTTGGCCAAAATGGACATTTTTATGCGGAAGCGTCAGTCGAAACTGGCCGTGCCTGAGTAGCAGCCAATCGCCCAGAGAACGACTGAAGGTGCTGAAGGAAAACATCTTTCCGGCGAAGCACGATGTCATGGTCATAATAGGCGACGAAAACTATTTGATGCTGGACGCAACGACTGACAAAGGAGCGAGTACTTTACGTCCTCCACCAAAAAGGTAAGTGATCACGTCGAGTATATCTTCCGCGCCAAGTTCCCGAAGAAGATCCTTCTGTGGCTGACGACCAGAGATAAACGAATGTTCAAGCCGCTGTTATTTCGTTCAGGGTTTACGGTGAACGAGGAGATACGAAGATACAGTATGAAGTACCTACCGGAAATTGCCGCCTTCATTAAAAAGTATCGCGCAAAGAATGTGGTTTTTTGGCCGAACCTGGCCTTGGCCCACTAAGCCAAGAGATCACTAAAGGAGATGAACTGGCTGAAGATAAAGCTTGTACCGACGATCACCAACTTTCCCAACGTCTCCCAATTGCGATCAATAGTAAATTTTAGGATGGAGCTCAAACGGAGCATTTACTTCAAGAATTTTGAGCTCAAACCGGAGGAGGACCTGATTGCCAAGGCCTCGAAAAAGTTGAATAATATGCCGACGTCTATCTTTTGATCAGCCATAGCGAAGATTCTGGTAAACAACTGTAAAGCCATCTGGCAGGGTGCCGCAGCGTTTTTATGGATGGCTTAATACATGACTCTAAGTATTGGATAAGGGGCGAATACGAAAAAGTGATAAACTTGGAACGAGAACTGATTTAAGAAATAAGGGGGCGCCAAGTTGGGTTTCCGCCAATGGCGCCACAATGTCACCCTACGGCTCTGATCGTGACACAGGGATGGTTCGACATTTGTAGAACTTGTACTTATCTACAATTTTGCTGAATAAAATGTTACTGTAACTTTTGTAGTTACCGCGCTACAATGTTAGTAGGGTATGTTGCTACATCGTTGTAATTGCCTATTCCCGTCCTACACAAATTATTAAAAATATCAGCATTTTTATGACACACAATGCAAAACTAGTTATTCCCTAATATTTTAGTTAGTTGTCTATCATAGACGATCAATCAAAGTGAGCTGAGATCTATTTAAATGCTTTTTATCATTAAAGAAGTCTTACCAGCCAAATTTCCTACGTTTTTCGTGTGACGAAAAAGACAATGTCGACTAATCGTTTTAATTTCCGTCATTCATAAATAAAAATAACTCAAGCAAGGCATTGTCGTTATTCTACAGCCAGGAAAACTTGCCTGACCTGCAGAAATTTTGTAGAATAACATTTGTCATGCCGTCCTACACAAATGCATGCGCGTTAGCTTAGTAAATATTGTAGTGATTTTTAGTTCGGACGATGAAAAATTTTGAAGGACGGATTTTAAAACGGTACGACGGATTTTAGAAATAAAGTCAGTTGCGTAATTTCAATAATATGCCTTAATAGTCGCTTTTCAATGATTTCAAAGTTCACGGATCGGAAGGTAAGTGTGTTTTAGTCAAATCAGCACAAGAACTTTTGGAGTATTCATTAAGTCCATCCAACAAATGATGAAAATTAGAATGGCTTTACTTATTACGACGGGAATTAGAAGAAAGCCTACTTCTTTAGTAACTAAAAAAGCAAAGCAAAGCAAAGCCTAGGTGCTACATTCCGTTATCGAAACTTGACCTTCTGTTTCTATACGATAGACTTCGCAGCCAGCTGTTAGAGTGCAGGACAAATGCAAGGCCAGTTGTTTTTTAGTAACTAAATGAATGTCATTTTGCCTGTTACGTTAATTATGAAATCATAAGCAGCTCAGCATTTAGTGTTTTTCTTCGATGTAAAATCACCTTCATGAAGACGTGACTTAAATTTCTTTTAGTCACACTAAAAAATATGCACTTGTGAATGAGAATGTGCCGACATAGCAGGAAGCAAGCTTACATACAAATCCTGTTCTATTCATTTTATTGCCGCATCTGAAAACTTTTCATTTCAACGAACACTTAATAACAATGAGATTTATTGTTTCAATAGCAGATTTGCTTTTATGAAAATTACGCATTACGGCTTTCGTTGTTTGTCATTCTTATTAACCGAACATTTTTGAAGCCGGCTTTCGCGGATTTTCGAAATTTTGTTTTTGCAGTCTAACGTGTAGAATGATGTCACGGAATTCCCCGGGATGGCGGTAAAATTTATGCTAATATTTTTGGCGGCGAACAGGTCAGAGACCTGCTGGCTGTTCTGCTCGAAGACAGTCTGTCGTGACACGTGAGAGCTGTGCGCGGAATGAACCGGAATGAACAGGAGCGTGAAAGTGTACAGATCGCCAATATGCTGCCATAAAATTTTGCTTATGCTAAATTCAAGAACCGGACGCGGACTAAGATGCTATGCTATCCGACGGTTGGTTGGTCGGTCGGAGTAAATGTTTGCTTACGCGCGTAAACTTCATAAGCCGCCCGAATGGCAAAGAGCTTCTGCATTGTTACTATGCTGTGTGAAATTTTAGGTTGTTCAAAAACAAGATAGTACAGGAATGGCAAGAGAAGGTGTAGTTATGAAAGGTGAGAATTTTTGGACGCATTTACGTCAGTGCTAGGTGACTTCTCTGATGCATACTAATGTTATACATAAATTATTTCCCAGGATAGCATAAATAGGAATAAAAAACAAATAATATGGAATCGTTTCTTATCAATATATTCCCATCAGAATGATTAAATGAATGGTTAATATACAAAAACGAAACACAACATTATGAAACTCCCGGAGCTACTAAAGCACTACATAATTATGGAAGCATAAAGAAGTTTCACTCAGGAGCCGTACCCGTAGCTTTTACGGTATGCTAATAGTAATGGTACGGCTTTAGGGACAATAAACAAAAGAGAGCACACAATCGAGCTTTTATGCTAAGTTAATTTACAGCAAATTGGATATTTCAGCGCAACACTTAAGACACTGCTCGAAAATGTACCGTGTTCGTTACGTAATTGTTTAAAAAATCCGTATAACAATCGTTTTTCGATAGTAGGCGTCACGACTAAAATATACTAAATATATATTTAAGTCGTGGTAGGCGTTTGTACTAAACTGTTTATAATATTCTTTTAATAAAGACGTCAGTAGCATGTGTTTTACGTGTCTCAATCGGTTCATTGACATTTTACTTGAATTGAAAATTTCATAGTAGTAATTTATAACACAAATTTGCAAGGATAATTCCATCAATTATATCCATTGTATATCCATCAATTTCTTAACATCCATGTAATCTTTCCTTTATTTATATGTTAAGTTATGGTTCACGAATGTAGATTGTAGAGATTTATTATACTGTTTAGTATACACAACATTAAAATTGATCTGGTAAACTCACTATTTTAGTGAAGGCTTAACTGAACTCGAAAATGCCAAATGCCAAATGCCAAATGGCAAAGATGCCTGCCAAATACCAAACAACATTTCTTTTATGTGATGCCTAGAAAAATATTTTGATATTTTTTCTACTAACTCATGAAGTCAATGACGTCAAGACGTGTAGCCAAAATTTACGCATACCCATAAGTTCGTTTACTGATTCTTGGCAAACATGTTGGTTGTTTATGCTGGAATAACCCAAAAACAGCGACTGATGTGAACCTGATTTCTGAAGCTCCCTATTTTAAAATACAGCCATCAGAATTCTGGTAAACTAGAATTTCGTCTATGTGAAACTCAACAACATGCTTTTCTGTTTTTCATATATATACTTGCATTATACAAGATGAATGCTAGGATATGTGGATAAATGCAATAAAAGCGGAATAGAAGTAGTATCAAGCAACAAGGTGTGTTGCTTTGGATGATACATGAATACAAGTTAAAGCTTCTATGCGATCGTTTGATTTACGTTCCATCTGACTATCGAGTTGTTTAAAGTAGCTTCTGTACGATATAACAAATCATGTTAAACAAACTAATTGGACAATTGTGAATTTAAATTTATACAGAAGTGTGAAAATCTATTGAAAAACGAGCAGCAAATCTATTGAAAAACGAGCAGCAAATCTATTGTCATTATACTTTAACATTGCTGAAAAATCAGCAGCTAAAGCTATACTTCATATGCATCTATGCATCTAACTCTGACGTCTAACTGTGTTAATTAATGCAAAAATTAGTTCTGCTAAATAGCATATTTAGTAAGATGAATTGAAAAATACCGTTATTTATATAACTAATGTATATCCATCTATATTAAAATGCATCGTTCGAAAACAACAAAGGCTTGGTTATATTACACTGCGCCTCTTATATAAACTAAAACAAAGATTGTAACCCTCATTGATTAAATATACATATGAACTATAAAACGTCTATTTTATTTTTATTTATTGTACCATAAACAATCGCTTGTTTATTATAAACAAACAATTATGGTGCAAATCTTGAGACTCACCCCAAAATTTTTTATTTGCATCAACTGAAGATCGGTAAGCTTATTGGCGTATAGCCGAACGTTGAACTTATCATAGCGGAATAGAGTGGAAAATGAAACGAAAGCATTAAGCAATGAGGAGCGAAGTCGACATGAACGAGCTTTTATGGTTAGTCTTTCTAAAGCACACTGTGTTGCGATCCAACTTAAAAGCTCTCTCGCACAGATGGAATCATGGCATGGTAGACCACGGACGGAATTACGGTACTAGCACAAAATGTATTTCTTAACGCTATAAATAATTACTTTTTGAGATAAAACAATTTTTGGAGAAATTGAAATTACAATTTAAAAACAGAATTGGTAAAGTTTTAGGAGAAGTATAATTTTCGGAAATATCAGTTTTCTGCTAGCAAACTGAATTCAGCGAATGCTAAGTAAAATTTATTTAACAAACAGAAACATAAACTTATGTTGAAAAACATACTGTAGATTGAAAAAAAAACAATGAAATTGACCTGTTCTGTTGAAACATCAACCGACATTGTCTTAAAATAGTTCATGGTTAGTATCAACTAACAAAATAATAATAAAGAAAAGTTCATATCAAACATAAAAATGCATTTGAGATCGGTAGTTAGTTAAATCTGACGCACATCAACAAAAAAAGTCCTATAAAAATTGAGTAATAAAAATAACCAAACAAATCGTCACACGATTCTCGTGTACGTTATTGCTGATGGATTTTTTATATAAATCTTTCAACGAGTATCTTAGCCAATGTGGAATGTTTTTTAAAACGCTTGTCACGAGCACACGTTTTTTATACATTTAAAGTTACATTAAAGATTGCTCGCGTCCGAAAAAAACTAAAAACGTAAGCAATAAATGTCACAGTGAAGAGTGCATAACCGTTGTCATTATACCGCCGTTCGTCATTATGGCAACCGTGAGCGGTTGGTTATCCGCACGCCACCTTTGCATTATACCATAACATAATGAAGCGCGCCGTAGCGTGCGTTATTCAAATTTAAACCGTAGGACTACTGCTACAGTGTTTGCTACTAATGAATTATCGTGGTTACGCGATCCGTGTAATGGAGTTTTGGATCATTTCAGATACAGATTGCTTTTAGATAAGCAAAGGTAAGCTTTCGGTAATAGATTCAGATAAACTCAATCCTTGCAACCGTGGAAAAAAATGGTGAGTTGCTTTCTCGAATTTTTCGAGAGATATTTTTGATACCAATAATTTATAAGCAAGAATTTTCAAAAGCAATATAAAGTATCGTTAGGTTTTACTAGAAATAGAATACATACAATCTTCTGTATTTTCACAAGAATTTAGAATAATGGGTTCACTATTCCCATGCATCCTTAAATATCTTAAAAATTGCCATCAAGAGTTGTAACGAAATGTGGTTGCATTACCTGAAAGAAAAAATAAAAGAAAAAATTAGGACTATTAAAGCTATGCTTTAGAATGAAACAAACACAAAATCACAAAGGTTTTCCTGCAAAAGCTGATAAGAGACAATGAAATTTTTTGTTTCGACAAATTTGAAGATAATTATTCTAAGAATACCTGTCTGACCACCCTTTTTCCCGAATTATGATACAGAGATCCAGCGGAATGGTCTGTCATTGATACAATCTATGTTCCCTCCTTCAAACTCGAAGTTTTCGTTTATGTCCCCAGTGTTTAAGAAAGGTAACAAGCACAATGTGGAGCATTACATTTCTACTTCGCAACCCGGATTTCATCCTGGCCGATCAGTTTCAGCCATCAGTTTACTGGAGGTTATATCGTTATACCTGCATACGATGCAACAGTGTAATTAATTCGACGTCAATTTACGGGTGGCAACTAAAATTTTGGAATTTTTATGACGCCCCTTTACTCCACAACAAACGAACTCAAAGAGAAATGAGAGTAAGTATGTGTTAGCTCTCTCTCTCGCTCTCTCTCTCCTCTCCCAAGCAACAATGCTAGTTTTATTGTACTCTTATGATGGTCTTCAAGACCAATTTTGGTCTTAAATGCCATCATAAGAGTGTAATAAAACCCAAATGGTTACTTGGGCTTTTTGTCAATATTTTTTGTTTTGTTTATGCTTGTTTTGCTTAAAATGACGTCGAAACAAGAAGCATTTCGAGAGCGCTTTGTACACTTCTACGAACTTCCACAGAAATCTCGGCAAAAAGTATACGGTATAACATTTAAAAAGCGAATATGTTGCGGCTTCGATTGTTTACCATATCCTAAGATGCCCAACAACTATCCGCAGAAAGACATCGTTCTCTTTCTCGTTTCTTCAAACACAAGCCCTCTGGTTTGGCTATCAATTAAGCTTCAGCAGACAAATGTTTGAAGAAAATTTTGATCCCGTTTCTACAAAAACATCATGTAGATGGACTATACGTGTTTTGGCCGGATAGAGCATCATCGCATTACGCCAAAAAACACAATCGTTCCTGAATACCCGTTCGATCCCATTTTTACTTAAAAACCACGACCCGAAAAATCTGTCTCAGTGCGCCCAATCGAAGATTTCTTCGGGATTTTGAGTTCCTTGGTGTACAAAAATAACGGGAGAACAACGAATTGCAAAAAGTTGATTGATAGAATCAAGAGATGCATTCGCAAAGTTGACATGACGGCCGTAAAACGCTCCTGTTTCGACGTCAAACGAAAGCTTCGCCGAACAGCCGATTACGGACCGTTTTCAAATGTGCACTAATTTTTTTTCAACAATGGATAATGTATCTTTAATTTCGGTAGATCAGATCTTCTTCATGTAGCTTTGTCTTTTTTTTTGATAGATACAGAAAAAAAATCCAAAATTTCAGTTGCCACCCGTTATACTGACCTAAAATCGGGTTTCGATCAAATCAACAGTGAAATCTTCCTAACCTAGCTAGCAAATCATCTAAGTTTGCAGCTTTCCTGAGATGATCTTAAAAAATCTTATTGCGATTAAAATTTCCTCAAACAAGAATTAGTGTAAATTGATTAATTGTTCAATTCAAAAAATTAAATTAGTTATCTTTTTTAAGTTCAGCTAGTATGTATAACTTATTCAGCGAAGCTTCCGGTTTACTATATCCGAATTACCGTAAGAGCGCCCAATTCTGCGCATGGTTTCTTATTGATCCATGGTTTTTATTGAGAATTGTATTATTCGCAGAATTAGGCGCGCTTACGGTACCGGTACTTTCGTCGCCACAAAACGTCTGTTGGCTTTAAACTGCTTCTCGCTTTCATGGTGAAAACGTCCATTTTTTGATAAAATCCAATATGGCGATCAAATCCAAGATGGCCGCCAAAAAATTTTTTATTCCATTTGAGAGCTTTGTTCTTCTGTTTTACAGAACCGGGCCATTTGTAAGTTGTTTCATGGCAAATTTATGAAACATCACATGGTATAGATCTCAAGGTTTGTTCAAAATTGAACTTTATTTTGAAACTGTTAGGCCCCTTGGAGAACGAGGGGTCCACTATTTCGAGCTATTAAGGGGACAAACGACTAAAACTTTTGGAAATTTCATTATTTTTTTTTATTTCAGGTTTTGATTCTGCAGTCTTTTCCACTTATTTTGATACTAATTTTGTAATGATCCGACCACGGGAAGTGGCCGAAAAACGATCATACACATAAGCATTCCAGCGCGGCATGGAACAACCTTGGCGCAATAAAACGCCGCTCCGAAAAAACCACGATTTTCAAACTTTATGTACCTTTTTCTCAGAAACCACACAACGTATTGAAACAAACTTTTTTTTTGTTTTGTTGGTAGTAGCTTGACAAAGACTTTTATAACTTTTGAGCTATGTAAACGAAACACAACCAGAGAAAAAAGAAAAAGAAGACAAAATTTTTTTTTTTGGTTATTTTTTTTTTTCGTTTTCGGGCTAGTATCATTGCACTATGATCCAGAAAGCCAAATTAGGTGGAAAAAATTGTTTACTAAGTAGTCGTTGATTTTAGACCATTTACGTGTGACCATATTTAGACCATGTTTCTTGATACAAGTGAATCAGCACAGGGAGTTGACAAAAACGGGGTGTCCTAAAAATAAGGGGGGGGGGAGTTCAAATATGTAAAAGTGGCTGCGATCATCTTTCATTAAGGGGCGAACCAGCCACAGGCTGAAAACCTCTCAAATATAGAATAATAATAATAATAATAAAAATAATAATAATAATAATAATAATAATAATATCTTCCATTTGGACCGTTAGAAGTTCTACAAGCGGCTGGGAGATAGGATGAAGAGCGTGTGAAAAGATGGGAAGGTCACAACTACGGGAGTAGAACAATATAAGGAAGGCTTTGTCATTATCTTCGGAGAGACGTACAAGTTGCTGTAGACAAAAGGGCCGCTGACCGAGGAGAGCTAATCGGCGAGAGGGGTAGATATGTCTAAATGAGGAAAAAAACTTTGTTTTTTGTATTACGAGAATTTGCAAACTGAAACGTAGTGTTGTGAAGCCCGCATTCGTGTGGTCCAATTTTCTCTCACGATTTTCTTCTAACGAACACACATGTATGAGCATTTCTTACGGATTTCTTTTCTGATATTCTCATGCACTGCGACAAGTTTTTGCCATAGTGTATTTAGTTATCACTTCCCAGTTGGCCTCGAGGTATGATGCTGGTCTAATAAACCAGTCGTCATATGTTCGAATCTCGGCTGGGAGAGGCTGTTAGAGTCAATTGTAGCAACTGGCCCTGCAATTGCCCTGCACTCTAACAGCTGGCTGCGAAGTCTGTCGTATGAAAAAAACAGAAGGTCAAGTTTCGATAACGGAATGTAGCACCTAGGCTATGCTATTTAGTTATCAGCCACGGTCGTTGCTTACCCGCACAATTACCCGCGTGTATAAGCGAGGGTGTAAAATGAAGAAGAAAAGAAGTAAAGTAACATCCATATCCATACATTCTAGTGTGCCGCTCGTGCTCACGACCTATGCGTAGCTCGTGAGCTTTGGATTCGCGGGCGGGATGTGCAGAAAGTTGCTATGAGGCTGTACACTCGCGAGTGTGTAGGTAGCAGAATGTATGCACACAGTACCAGCAGTTGTTTGTCGTAGGCTTGCGTCAGTGGACTAAGCTTTGGATGCTTTCACACTCGCTCGCCTGAGACTTTCAACCTTATCGAAAATAGATGTGGTTGAAAGACAAAAGAATAGTGGCCTCTGATGAAAGTGGAGGTGCGAATCACAGAAATCCCCGTCGAGGGTAGAAAACTATTTAAATTTCTCATTCGGTAGTTCCACTGCATGATACTATGAAACACATATGATTTCATTACTTTGTCTATCATTCCCTCTGTTTATTAGAAAGTCTACCATTTTTAATGTCTAACCTCATTATAAAGTTCAAGTCAACAAACATGAGGTTAAGTTTAAGCATTCTATTTTAGATTTGGATCACTCACACAACTTATAACGGTCTAAATACAAGATTTAGCGACCACCCCCTTTTTGTCAACCTCCTATGCTGATTCACTTGTCTCAAGAAACATGAACGCAAGTTTTTTGAAGAACAGTCAAGGCGTTCCGGAGTTATGGCGTAACTCGTTTACTTTTATATACTTAAATCTGTTAAAACCCCACCTATTCAAAGTTGATTTATTTGACATAGACAAAAACCCACTCTCCAATTTTTTGATATTATGCACAAAAAATCACGATCTTTCAAACGCAATCAACCGATTTTAATTCTGCTCGCATCTTTCTAAGATACTAACATTTGAAAACGGCCTATTTTTATCACAAAATTTAATATAAGTGTAGAAATAAAGTAGACAGCCAATTTCTTTTTTCACCAAAAGTTGCGTCTTATTGAGCTTCAAAAGTCATTTGAAAAAGTATTTTGCGAGAAATGTAAGATAAAGAAGTTATGGAGAAAAATCGCAAAATAGCAGCGTCACCCTAACTTGACAATCGAAAAATCGCCCTAATACGGAAACGGTTCGAGATAGAAGGATTTCGTCTTCTGCAATATTACTCAAAATATTTCAAGCAATAAAATTGCTGAAGTGAACATCGCTCTATCTTGCTTCGTTTTGAAGATAATTTCTGGATCTTGGTTAATTTAAGGGTCACCCTAAAATAGCTCATGCCAAAAAAAGCGGCATCCTATATTAAAACTTCTACGCTCATAGATAGTGCGTCTTTCTGTGGAATCTGCTAAAAACGCAGGCCCCCAGTACTCTTCATCAGAAACTGATCCAAACTCGTGGACGCCGATTGCAAAACCTTGTGGTACCAGCCAACAACACTACATGTTACGCTGCTTTCGAGGTGTGGTAAGCTGGAACTCGCTTACGCCTGAACTAAAACGTTCATCGTCGGAAGCAATGTTCAAGAGAGGCTGCATAAATTTTTGGAACCGTATCTTACGCTACAGGACAATAAACAAGTAAACGAGTAACAAGTAAATCAAGATTTTGTTGCTAACACGTAAATAGTCTAAAATCAACGACTACTGAGTAAACAATTTATTCCATCTAAATTGGCTTTCTGGACCACAGTGAATTGTCCGCCGTTACCAGTGAACTAAGGTAGACAAATTCGTCGACTACCTCAAACTCATCGCCGTCGATCAATATACTACTGCCCAAGCAGCGCCGTTCGGTCTCGGTTCCGCTGGCCAGCATGTACTTTGTTTTAGACGTATGTACCTTTAACCCAATCTTTTCGGCTTCGCGCTTTAGTCTGGTGTACCTACTGTTCAGCCACCGCCACAGATATTCTGCCGATAATATCCATGTCATCGGCAAAGCAGACGAATTGACTAGATTTGTTGAATATCGTGCCCCGCATGTTGATATACGCTCGGTTTATAACTCCTATGCTATGTTGAACAGCAGGATTGAAAGACCATCACCTTGACGAAGCCCTCTGTGTGATTCGAATGAACTTGACAATCCACCCGAAATCTGAGCACAGCACTGTGTACCATCCATCGTAGATTTAATCAGTTTGATGAGCTTCCTGGGAAAGCTGTTCTCGTCCATGATTTTCCATAGCTCTTTCCGGTCGATGGTATCATATGCGGCTTTGAAGTCAACGAACAAATGATGCGTGGGAACTCTGTATTCACGGCCCTTTTGGAGGATTTGCCGCAGTGTAAATATTTGATCCGTAGTGGACCGACCATCGACGAGGCCGGCTTGATAAGTTCCCACAAATCTGTTCGCAATTGGTGATAGTCTGCGGAAAATGATTCACGTTTCACATATTGCTCTTGGATTGACTAGCAGTCATCGCACTAACGAAAAGCAACTGCGCTATCGTATGATTCCATGCAACAAAAAGACAACAACTACATGTACCTACATGGGAAAAGTCTATCGGACACGAATGACGATATTTCACTATTTCTCATTATCTTATCTCCCGCATTCTCTCTCTCTCATTCTCATTATCATTCTCTCTCGTTCTCTCTCATTCATATTCTCTCTCGTTCTCTCTCACTCTCTCTCTCGTTCTGTCTCATTCTCTCTCTCATTCTCTTTCTCGTTCTCTCTTTCTCTTTCTCGTTCTGTCTCATTATCTCTCGTTCGCTCCGCATTCTCGGTTCTTTTCTTGCTCATTCTGAACTCCTCTTTCTCGTTCTAGACTCTTTTTTATTTTCGCCACTTGCTTACAATTATTTCATCTTTCTCATTTCCATTCCCTCTTTCTTACTCACATTACCTCTCTCTCTCATTCTATATTCATTCTATATTAAAAAAATCAGAGGGGTTGTGTACAAGACACGACCGCATATATAGGTGACGCAGGACTACGTAAGTCTCCTTGTAGTGATAGTAGCATGTATTCATGCTTGTAATCATTCGATTCTTCATGTATACATGCTATATGCGACATATATACATGCAACATGCGTTATATGTAACATTTATCAAAGTAGTAACATTGCATACGTTCAATTCTCAAAAGATTGTGCATTTGAAAACAATTTAACAAAATCAAGAACACAAACTATTGCTTTCCTGCTACCTTACTGAAATTAAAGATTGTTTTAATTACCCATGGTTCCTCACGTTGACGGGATTTCACCAATTCAATCCTATTTTATCAACAGCACTTCTTTTCACTACACTTCTAATGAAATGGCAAGCATGCGTATTCATACAAAGTCATATTATAACCGAACACTACAGCTGTAGCACATTTTTCCAACACAGATATCAAATGCGCCGAGGTTTAATCGTCTCGCAGTAAAGAATTTGCGATCTGTTGGGACAACGTACTTGTGTCATTTTTTCTGGCACACTTCCCTAACACAGACATCAGATTGGACTAGGTTTAATCGCGTTCGTTAGAAATCTGTTGGCTTGAGGGGGCTTTGGCACTCTCTCTGGCATACTTCCCAAGCAAGGACATCAAAATGGTCTAGGTTGAACCGCAGTATTAAGAAATCTTGTTGAAATGAGGGAACTTTGTCACTTGTTTTGGCTTACTTCCCAAGCACAGATATCGAATTGGTATAGGTTTAGATCATCGTAAAGAATCTTCCAACCAATCACGAAGCGAGAATTCTGGTAAAACAAAGGTTCATTATTTTCAATTTTTCAATAGTTCAACATTAAGAATCCATACTTTTCTTCATTTGGGTCAATTCTTAGAAGATTTTCCGATCGATTGGTGTAAGAATATTGAAAATCGATCGGAAAACCGCTGAGCTATTAGCGCTCAAAACCTTTCATTTTTCGTGACGCTCGCATTTTTTGATTTTTTGGAATGACACCCTATCTCAAAACTTGCCGTAAGACGTAGTCCTACGTCAAAACAATGCAGGAACAGATTTTTTTTTCAAATAAACTTCAAATTGCCTGAACGCCTTGTGCTTTGAAGCACAAAACATTAGGTTTTCTGGCACACATGGCAAACGACTGGCGGTAAACGACGACAAGTCGTTTAAATTTACGAATTTTAGATGATCTGCGTCATCTACAAAATCTAACAAAAATATTCTAACTATTCCGATTCCGATTTCAAATTTTGACTATCCGTTTCGGTTCTGGAAGCCTCTTCGAGTAAATATTCGAACATGAGAAGACTGGCTCGTTAGACCTGGGAGGCATTACTCAGGGTAAAAACCCAACTGAATACCCTGGTTTTTATGAATCTCGTAGATACACTACCTAGTCTAGCTCATATGGATTGGTGATCAAACGCACAGTTTTCAAGACATAATTTTTCAACAATTTGATCCCCGTTTAGAATACTTCCTTACAGAAAATTAGATATCTGACAACGTTTATTTTGCGAGATAGAAAGGTGTAATTTCTGAAAGTGACCAGTTGTATTGAAACCGAAAACAGGCAATAGGAGGAAGCGGATGTTTAATTCTGCGTTGAAATGTTCACCTTATACACCCACAACCGAAACATTAAGACCACGCGGCGTTCGTGGTCTTTTCGCACTGCTGCACACATAATCACATACAAGCTACGCATAGACGTAAACGCACCTAAAACTCTTACCCATCATCATCGGGTGGTGAGAGCAGTGCAAGGCGGGTGATACGTTCGGCAACAATGATTTTATCACTGCCACTGCCAACCGAGTACATGGGTCAGCATTCGTGGATACATGGAAATGGAAATGGTAGTTTGAAGTTCAAAGTACAGTCATTCATGTCTGATAATCAATTCTGGGATCACTCGAATGGAAAGTTTGCTAATAAAATATTAAAATCTATAATTATTAAACATCGTTGAATGACCCCTTTGTCCGTGATGTATAATTAGCGCAAATTAGCGCATCATAATTTAAGAATATTCACGGTTTAAGTTGAATCGATAGGACTTTGCAACTCGAGCACGCGCCCGGTAGTTCTACTGACCTTAAGAGGTGATGATAAAATTGTTATTCTTGAATTTATAACTAACTTAGTGAATCACTACAGTTGTACTCTAGTTAATCGACTTGTAAACAATATAATTGATTTTTTTTGTTAAAAAGATGGCTGGTATGAACGTCAATGGTGATGTGACAAACAGAACGTAGTTCACATTTTGTCATACGGGTACATCCGTACTAGATGAATCGAACCTCCTCACATGAGAATACACTTTTTATTCCGTTGTTTTAGCCAAATAATCATCCCCACGAAAAGTAAATTAATATAATTAAGGGATGGCGATGGAAAAAAAGAAACATGGAAAAGCGTTCAGAGCAGGGACGTCGTAAAAACGCATCGTGGTGCGTGTATGGCGGTGGTGGCGGCAACGGCAACGGCAACGGCGGCGTGTCCTAGCGGCACTCGTCATGCTTACGACTGTGCGCGATATGCATTCACTGCCATCTTCTCAGTCGCTGAACGACAAGACTCTCGATCGGACGAGCAGTCTCACACACCGAGAGCAGCCGTCCCAACCCAACCAACAGCAACGGAAAGCAACAGTTTTCACCGAATTAACGAACGGTACCTCCTAACGTGGTCGGCGTCAGTGTTACGACGTCTGTTTACCCGCGGCTGTGTCCCTGTAATAATATAAGCTGGTTCAGGTCGGTGGACGAAAACAGTAAGCAAATCGCTGGAGCGCGGAGTAACGAAGTGTGAAAAAATCGAAAGTGTGCTCGGATAATAACAATGGATTACAATGCCACCGGCCGTTTTGGTGAGCTGGAAAATATCTACACATTCCTGTTCGAAGATTTGGCTGATAAGCGAACGGATGAACTTCCGTTTCTGCAGAGTCCCATGTGGCCGGTTTCGATACTGCTGCTCTATTTCGGAGCAGTCTACATCTGGGTACCAAAGTGAGTTTGTTCAGGTGCCGGAACCTGATCTGGAAACTAATTTTCTTCTATGCTACTTCACAGTTACATGAAAAATCATAAACCATTTGAACTGAAAAATTTCATGATCGGTTACAACCTGTTTCAAGTGGCGGCATGCTACTTGCTAATTAGACACTTCTTCAAGCACGGATGGACCTTCGAGTACCTGTACTCGTGTAAACTTCCAGACTACTCCACTGACACGAAAGCGATCGGGTTCATGTACGGATCCTACTTTAACTATGTGATAAAGACAATCGAACTCATTGAGACGGTATTGTTTGCGCTGAGGAAGAAGCAGAACCAGATTAGCTTCCTGCATGTTTATCACCATGCCTGTACGTTCTGTATAGCTTGGATATTTGCGAAATACGTTGGCGGTAAGTTTGCTGGCCGGCTTTGGGGTCCAGTACAGGTAATGACGATATCGATTAACTTTTGCTTTTGTTTCGCTTCGCTATTCGCAGGAAGTATGCTGACATACACCATCATCGTCAACTCGACAGTGCATATGTTCATGTACTCCTACTACTTGGTAGCAATTTTTTCCAAACAATTACCTTTCAAGCTGAGTGGCGTAAAGAAATTCATCACCGTATTTCAAATAGTAAGTCACCAACTATTGCATCGGGTTGTGATTGATCTATTCATGTTTACTTCCCCTTTTGTTGTTCGACAGGTGCAACTAATGAGCATATTAGCCAACGTTGGGTTTGCAATGCGCAGCAGCTGTCCAATGCCACCGACGCTGATTTTCATCTACCTGCCATACATGGTGATCTTGCTTTCGATGTTTTTCAGCTTCTATCTCAGGACATACAAAAAGAGTGATAATAATATATTAAGTAGTAGTAAAACTATTAGTAACGGTAAAGGGACAATAAGAAAGGACCAATAGCGAACGCTAACAGCGGTGTTTGATAATGACTCTTGAAAGAAAAACCAAACTGAACTCTGTTGGGAAAGTTCCCCGGTAAAATCCGCTTTATTGTTTTTGTCGGTTTCTTCGATGTGGACGGCTTCATCAACAATGCACTAAAAGTGTTTGTTTTTCCATGTAAACCAATCAGTCAGATTGTAAAGTCAATATGAAGAATGACTTCAACTGCTACATCTCTGTTTCAGAGCGTGAACGACGTGATGACCATGCGTTCAGATTTTCTACTTGCTAAAACGGCTATAAGAATTCGCAAATATTTTACCAGTCAGTCGGTGCATTACGTAAATATTTGAAAAGACGATTTTCTTTCATGCTGCTACGTCTAACCATTCGATGGATAATTCAATTCAATAAATAACATTTTATCCTTTATCCACTTTCCCTTCTTAAAACATTTCATAATAATCAATTTCACCATTAGCCAATTGAATTACAAATCCTATCGCAGCTGAACCGTCCAGTCTGGCAGCCAGCTGATGTATCACAGTTACGCTTCAAACTCATACCCAAGGTCTTTCCGTTTTTTTTTGGCAACAAAACAAAGTTTTGTGTTGCTCCAATAACTATCGTCAACGCATGGAGCGGCAACGGGAAGGCTCTCTATATAGGTATATACAATTACCACAAACGTTGTCGAGCCTACTGCACTGACAGGCTAATACGTATCCGATTTAAATTACAATCGAAAAGCATACCTTGCTAGCGATTCCTGTCCGATAACCCGAATTGCACGTAGCTGCTGATTCAGTACCAATTGTACAGTGTAACTGTATGACCGTGAGTTGCCCGTTCAGCAAATAGCAAATGTTCCCATTTTCCGTAATTGACATATGTTTTCTTTTCATTGTTTATATCATAACGTAGTTAGTCGTCACAACGTCCTCAATAAAGTTAGATGGTTCAAAATGATAGTTGAGCACGCAGTAAAGTAAATTTATGTCTGGTTTTTCACCTGCACAAATGCATGTGTGCATGCTACTCTAACTCTAACTAAACGCATTTCGTTAGGTCGTTAAACAGGATAGTTAAATTAGTTGAAATTGAGGGTCTTAGTAGTGCAGCAATGTAGTATTGTAACGTGTCTGTTTAATGGCAGATGTTAATGAAAGAGATTTGCAATTAAATTACTGCAATCTATTAAGCAAACTGTCTTTTATGACTGAAGTGCTTCTCAGGACATGCCTGAGAACCTCACGTGGCTTGATTTGGTCTTCTGGTTCACAACAGAAGATCCTAATTTTAAAAATGACAACCTGCTTTCACTGGAAGAGTTGGAATAGTTTTGTTTTTTAAAACAAGACCCAAAAAGGGGTCATCTTGCCTTTACAAAAATTTTAAGCCAAAAAGTGTATTTGAAGTTTTGTAGTTGTGACCTTTACTTTGAATGTTTTTTGCTGCCTGTGCCGGGTTTTATTGTAGAACAAGTTACGACAATTTTGTTTGCTCTACCATTAAATTAATACTCTCATTAGGGTGCATGCAAGTAGCAAGCATTAGTGTGTCCAGTTTGGGGAACATCCCACCCTATTTCCATTAAATTTTTTGTAAAACAAAATGATTCCTCGTAGTGTGTCATGGGAATTTGATTTACACTTCTTATTTCAAGTGTAATTCCTGTCCTGTTTCAAGTCCCATTTTATGTCCCGATTTTTGTCCCATTTCAAGTCCCATTTTTGTTCCATTTAACGACTCATTTCAATTTCAATTTTAGATTCAATTTCATGTCCCTTTTTTC
The DNA here is from genome assembly GCF_943734655.1 of Sabethes cyaneus. Classification (NCBI taxonomy): domain Eukaryota; kingdom Metazoa; phylum Arthropoda; class Insecta; order Diptera; family Culicidae; genus Sabethes; species Sabethes cyaneus. Next base: position 186,708,552 of record NC_071354.1, on the reverse strand, counting down.
AAATCAGATTTCTGCTACAAATTTAAAAATTCAAAATTAATTTAAGGTGAAATTTAAAGCGCAATCCAATTTTGGGTTCAATTTTGAGTCCAATTGCAAGTTCAACCTTGGACGAAAATTCTTGTTTAAAATAAAGTAAGGTAAGATGTAAGCGGCAGAAATACTTACTGGCGAAAAATTTAGTCCAAAGCGACCTACAATGATGCATTGCAAACCCAATTTCGTATCCCATTTGCAATCCTATTTCAGCATCAAATTAAGGTTCCATTTCGTATCCCTTTTCAACTCAAATTTCATGCCAAGTTTAATTTCATGGCTAATTCCAGCACCTATACCAAGGTAACTTTGGAGTAAAATTTCTAGTTCCATTTAAAGTAGAGCAAAATCAATCAATTAGTTCAAATTTATGTTCAATTATGTTTATGAGGAAAACTCTTCTCGGATAATAAATTTGGTAGCATTTCAAATATTTTTGTTTTACAATACTTGGTTCCAGAGCTATGCATTTTGAAATTAGCGATAACCGGGAAAGGCAGTAAATTTTAGTTAAACATTTCTGGGAAAATAGCCGAGATCGGATTTTTTTAACATTGTTTTCGTCTCTTTACGAAAACTCTAACGATTACTCTTTGTGACCAAAAGTCTTTTAAAATAATAGTATGCTTTTTTACTTGTAACTGACTGTAACTGTTTTTTGGAAAGTGAGGAAGAATGATAAATTGGATGGGCTGGAAAATGTCGGTATTAGGCCCCAAATATTCAATATCGTTAATGTATTCAGCAAAGTTGCTTATTTTAGTATATTCTACAACTTTTTGAAGAAAATTTTTTTTCTTGAAATTATATAAAAAGCAAAAGTTCGTATCACCCTAATTGGTGAATTCACGGCCACCCTAATAGTGCAGAAAGATGCGCTATATTTTATTATTAAACTTCTCCGAAGACAGAAAAATTACGCATTTTGTACCCAATTGCTAATGTCCGCTTTTTTTCAAAATTTGACCACTGTACAGTGGTCCAAACAGCGAAATACGTGATCGTGTGATATTGCGCCGAAGCGTGAAGTTTTTCGCATATAATGTCTTTAGGAACATTTCATCGTATAACAAGCCCCTTCTTGTGAGAGAAATCTTTGAATGATTAATTCCCTTAAAAGTGAGATACGAAATTTATTTTCTCGTATATTCGAGATACAGGTTTAGTACTTTCGGCAAAGTTAGAGTAAATATCAATACAAACAACTTTGCCAAAGACACCATACTTGTATCTCTTCAAGGAAATTATCTATGAAGCATTAGACTTGAACAAACCCTTTAAAACAGTGTTTAAACCTTGACTTATTCTGGTCAACTTTTACATGTTTATAGTGTTCTGGAAAGTTGTTTATCTTTCTGAAATCAACGTTTTTGTAGAACATCATTATGAGTTATTTTCTGAAATTTCGGAGATTTTGAGCTTTTGGTAAAAATAGTACTTTTTTGAGCTTAAATTTTTCCCAAGGTGGCAAATGGGCAGATCAAACAACTCCAAAATAGACTAAGGTTAGTTTTTTGGAAGTTTTTCTCTTGTTAATTGTGTCAAATAATTTTAAGTCTACATTCATTTTCGACTCGAAATTTTTCACCAAAAAAGCTCAAAATCTCCGAAATTTCAGAAAATAACGTATAATAATGTTTTACAAAAACGTTGATTTTAGCAAGATAAACAACTTCCTAGAACACTATAAACACGTAAAAGTTGACCAGAATAAGTCAGGACTTAAAAACTATTTTAAAGGGTTTGTTCAAGAATAACGCTTCATAGATAACTTCCTTGAAGAGATACAAGTATGGTGTCTTTGACAAAGTTGTTTGTATTGATATTTACTACAACTTTGCCGAAAGTACCAAACCTGTATCTCGAATATACGAGAAAATAAATTTCGTATCTCATTTTTAAGGGAATTAATCACTCAAAGATTTCTCTCACAAAGAGGGGCTTGTTATACGATGAGATGTTCCTAAATACACTACATGCGAAAAACTTCACGTTTCGGCGCTATTTCTTAGGTTTTAGCACGAAGCTAAAAACAGCCAGAAAATCGTAGGGCCCTTGTATTGCTTCAATAGAGGAAGCAGGCGCTTCTATAGACACTCATTGAGGTAGATCTGCCCGTTTACAGTCCTGGTAGTCACGAACGGCGCACTCCTTTTGCCACATGAGCAGATCGCTTGCCAAATCATGTATTTCTTAGGAAACTTTGAAAGTTTCTGTGTCCTTACTTCCTCCGGAGCATCAAACTTGTGCTGAGTGGTGAAGAACAGTAGCCCCGGAAGCTGCCGCAAGTCCGCCTTGACTTAAGTCTCATTATCCATGATGAGACAATGAGGCTTCGTCAGCATCTGGGTGAACAGTTTCCAGGCCCGTGACTTTCCCTCCGTAATTTGCCGTTCGTCATTATTTGAAGCCTTCTGCAGTTTGTATGTGTGCAGTCCTACCCGTTCCTTGGCTCTCTAAATGAAAGACTTGGACAGATTCAAATTTTCGGCCACATCCCTAACCGAAGCATTGGGAATCTCTTTAAACGCGGTCACGACACACTTGTGATCCTGATCACAACTAGAACATCCATTCTGAGCGCATTACTCCTTCCGTCCGATGCTCAGAGTTTCATAGTAACGTTTAACCACACGATTCACGGTTGAATGCACTATTACGAGTTGTTTTCCGATGTCCCGATAAGATAGTTGAGGATTTTCCTTTTCCAATTTCCAATTCCGACGCTATTTTTTTCGAATTTTCGAAAAACTGACAGCGATAAAAAATATCAGTGTAAACAATACACTCTAAACTACTTCTACGCAGATTTTCAAGAGAAAATACCCAGTGGGTAATTTTCTACAGCGCTTCTTCCGTGGTGCAATTTGATGTGGCACACTCTTTAGTAGTGGATTTCCACCAACTAAATAAGAAAATATTTCAGGATAAATTCCCATTGCCTAGGATAGAAGAAATCCTGGACCGACTAAGTCGCGCGAAGTAGTGTTCAACGCTAGACCTCAGGAGGATTCCATCAAATTCCGCTGAGTAGGGAAAGTAAGCAATATACAGCTTTTTCGTCAAGGTCAGGGCATTACGAATGTAATCGATTACCCCAATAGCTTTCAGAGGATGAAATTACTTTCTTGTACATTGATGATATCATTGTCATCGGTTGCTCAATTAACCACCACATAAATAACTTCAGAACAGTTTTTCAGTGTTTGAGAATATATAATCTCGAACTAAACCCCGCCAAGTGTAATTTTTTCAAAGCCAACGTTACTTATTTGGGCCATCATATATCCGCAAATGGTATACAGCCTGACAAAAGCAAATACAATGTCGTAGAAAATTGTCCAATTCCCAAAAATGCCAATGAAGCAAGACGATTTGTAGCTTTTTGTAACTACTATCGACGCTTCATCCCCAATTTCGCTCACATAACAAATCCATTCAACAGGCTTCCAAGGAAAAATGTACCATTTGAATGGACCGAAAACTGCCAGATAACTTTCAATCTGGTTACAAAGTCCTTACTATCACTAAACAGTTTCCTTCAGTTTCCTAATTGTGAATAAGAGTTCATACTGACTACTGACGCCTCAAAAGTAGCATGCAGGACAGTTCTTGCCCAGCTACATAACGGTGTTGAATTTCCAGTTTCTTTCGCCAGTAAAGCTTTTACTAAAGGCGAATCGAACAAGTCTACAATCAAACAAGAATAAACTGCCATACATTGGGCGGTAAATCGTTTGCGGCCGTACCTTTATGGCGAAAATTCACCATAAGAACCGACCACTGACCGTTCATTTATTTATTCTCTAGGAAGAATCCTTCGTCCATGCTTACGAGAATGCGGTTAGACATAAAAGGAAATTAGAGAGTACATAAATGGAAATTCAAGCGTGTTGTCGGACGCTCTCAAGAATACAAGTTTTGGGGCGAACCAACCAACGGTTGAAAGCCCCATCAAATAGTAAATAAATAAATAAGAATACAGGTTTCTACTGTTTCTCTGAAGAGCATGTATGTTACAATAAGTTCCTTGCATAAAAAACTGGTCGAGCCTTCTCCGCCTGACGTTTAATCATCGAAGCTTCAGTTCAATGCCTGCACAAAGGGATCATTTGACGTATATCACGAGCCCGCGGTCACTGGACGGTTTTAGATTAGTGAATCTAACATTCTGCGGTATATTAAAACTTTCCCCTCCACAGCAGATGTTAATGAAAGAGATTTGCAATTAAATTATTGCAATCTATCAAGCAAACTGTCTTTTATGACTGAAATGCTTCATGTGAATGCAAAAAACTATCCGATATGTTATTTCCAGATTTGACTAAAACGTTTACATCTTCGGATTCTACTGTTTCTGTTTTGTTATTTAGTTAAATTTAGTCAATTTGAGAATTTTTTCAGTGCATTTTGTTTCCATACAGGTAGACTAACCACAGGTCCGGGTTTACCAGAACACGACCTGTTTCTTACGTGGTGTGTCTTACTAAACATGTTGAATTCGTGAAACCGAAAGATCGGAAGCTGTACGACAAATTGCTGATCAAGAAATCGGGATACATTATCACGGATGACGAATCCTACATAGAACTCGACTTAACAACTTTGCCAGAACCACAGTTTTATATCTTGCCGAAGGAACATCCATCATCCTGGATCAGTAAAGACCGTTTACGCCAAAAAATTCGGCAGGAAGGTTATGGTATGGCATATGCATATGCAAATATTGAAAAATCGTTGTCCATTCATAACAACAGGCACTACGAATGAAAAATGAAAGTTGGCTAGGTGTGCTCTACTCCGTTCCAGATTCAGTCCGCTGTTTCGCAAGGCAGTGTCTTGGGACCTTTGCTGTTCGCACTTTTCATCATCGTTCTTTGTGGAAAATTGAAATCCCTGAAACTATTATACGCTGAGGACCCCAAATTAAACCGTGTAATCAAAACACTATCAGACTGTTGTGTGCTTCAAATGGACATTGACGCGCTTATGGGATGGTGTAAATTGAATGGGATGAAAGCTAACGTCAACAAATGTTCCATAATCTCATTCATGCGGGTACGTGCGCCGATTGTTTTTGATTACATTATGGAGACGAGAAGCTTAGAACATAAATGCGTAGCGAAGGATTCGGGGATTCTCTTCGACAGCAAACTGAAGTTTGTGGAACATATCTCTGCCGTTACGGCTAAGGCATATACGATGCTAGACTCTCTGTGAAGGGATACCAAATTCTTTGTTGATGTTTATAACCTTAGAAAACTTTACTGCTCGCTGGTGCGCAGTGTTCTCGAATACGGAGTGCAAGTTTGGGCACCATATAACGCCGTTCACATCAACGGACTCGAACTACACGGCAGATTAATAAACAAATTGAATTAAATATGAATTTACGTGAAAGGGTGTCTGCATAAAAGCATGCTACCCTTGATCAAACAGCACAACAGTCCTGTTATTATTTGGGTTGATCTCACTTCCTGCGCTAGAATTGTACGAAGCCAACATTGCTACCATGTGCCGAAAGACAGTATTGAATATTTAAAAAAAAGAATGGCCCAAAGTGGTAAAAATGGTCGGAGAAAGCACTATGCAGAAGGCTTATGAGTAGTGTTAAGAGAAAAGTCAAAGAAATCGCCTACCCTACGAAAAAATACAACTTGAATTAAAAATTGAAAGAAAATACTATTACACAGTATGCTTGAGAAAAAAAAAATTTTGAAAAAAATAAATGGATCCATTTTCAATTATTTAATAAAGAAAGAAAGTGTATTTATAGCACACAATAGCAAGAGATTTTGTACCGCAGTATCAGACGGGCTTTATGGGGGACCCGTACTACTACGGATCAAATTTTCAATCTTCAATAAATCCTTCAGAAATGTCGGGAGTAAAACGTGCCCACGCATCATATTTTCACGGATTTCAGGACAGCATACGATACAGTCGAGCACGAACAGCTGCGGCAGACAATATACGGGGTGTTAGCTAGCTTAGTGCAGATATATCAGGGAGTGATAAAGGATCACATTTAACGAAAAAAATCCTTTTATACATATAGTCAAATCTCAATCATTGCAGAGTTATTAAACATTTTTAGTTCTCGGTTCTGTTTGCCTTAAATTAGCTCTAGTACAAAAACTATGCTAGTTAGCTCAACTCTGTTACTATCATTCGAAAGCTGAGAAAATTTTGTTACCGAAAATTAGTCCTAAACCTCCTACTACAATTTTCATTGCAATTTTATTTTAAACGTACTGTTTTGGGTTGTTGTTGTTTTTTTTATTAACCAGTTTTAGGTGTTGAATTAGTATCTGAAAACTGCACGAATTCATACATCACGCATAGCACACTAGATCACCGCGTGCGACGTACGCGGTCTGATAAATATGGAAAACAATAATGAAACAGTGTTCTCGGGTGTCTGTGGGACGTTTCTGAAAACGATTGCCTTATTAAAAAGTGTTCTCCGGAAGAACTCGCGGACATTCACCTTTGTTATGGCTTTGCTAATTATGTAGCAATGACAGCCCAGAAGGAGTATGGTTGTAGATTTTCTGAACGTTGGTTACCTGAAACAAGTAAGTGAAGTCAGTAGTCAGTATGAACAAATTTAGAAGTGTTCCACAAATCCAGAAGTTAAGTGTTTTAATTTAGGAACGTCTACGATAACGCACCGTCGCTTCCGAGAAGGAACGTTGGCAAAATAACGTCAGCCATTGACCATAAAATTTTTGTGGGATCGTGGGAAATGATCTCAAGACAAGCACAAGGCAAAGTGCGGCACAACCGTCCACTTTTTACGTTCGAAATTTGAATTAACGTCCTCTTGTTTTACGTCCAAAATTTGAATTAACGTCCTCTTTTTTAACGACCGTTTTTTACGACCCTCCAAAAAAGTGGACGTAAAATGAGATTTGAGTGTACTAATTCAACACCTAACACGATACGTTTCAAATGAAATTACAACGAAACTAAAGAGGTAGGTGTTTCACGTCAGAGAACGAATTGGAGAACGGTACAAAAGCTTAAATTTGGTGAATAAAAACAATCAGTTTTATTACACTTTTTTAGTAGAAAGTTGATAAAAATGTCTTAAGAAACGCTTGTTTCAAAGCTTTTTGCTTATAAAAAGTAATAAAGTTTCATGAAGTAGAAGGTTTAAGACCAATTTTAAAACAAAATTTCACAGCTTTCGAATGGAAGTAACAGAATTGAGCTAGCTAACAAAACTAAAAATGTTGATCATATGCATAGAAGGATTTTTTTTCCATTAATGTGGTTCCCTCTATCACCCCTAATATATCTGCACAAAGCTACCTAACAACCTGTATGTTCGTAGATATTTTAAATTATCGTACAAAATGGGCCGAAGAATAATAGAATTTCATGCAATTTTGCATACAAGGATCTAGTTTATCTCGAATCATGGTTTCAAACTCTATGGATCATAGTTTCCATAGCACAAATAAATCGCCTTCCCGTGGAACAGTGCCTGAACTGATTTACTTGTGAAGGAATTGATATCACTATGTCCAGAATCCAAATTAAAACGCGACTTAGCCGTGTAATGTATTTTCTCATATTGGTTAAAATATCATTATGAAATGTTTTTGAATATTACAGCGATGCCTTTTCCGAAAAAAGTGTATCGCAAAAGAAGCAGGTGATTTTGAAATTAATAAAGCATATGGGGAACAATATTGATTAGGATCAGAGAAGGTCGTTTCAAGTCCATAAACCTTGCACTTTTCGCTAGACTTGTTTAAATCTATATTATTAAAATAAGGTCCCAAACATTATACAATGAACGAACCCAATAAAAATATGATCGTAAATGTTATACTGAAGGGCAACAATATAACACACTGGTTTTTTATTCAGTAACAAATGACACCTTGGCTAATGCCAACGGCATATGATTCTAAACCACCGCAGACAAGTGATTGCTAATCTCTTATGGGTGCTAAAATTTGATATGCTTTTTGGCCCTGTGAGTTATGCACGTGTGATAGGTAGGTAGGTCTATTCACCTCGTAGGCCTACAGTAGGTTAGGCGCATTCTTCAAAATTTTCATTATCCAACTCAACGTTTCGCATATTATATTAAAACCGTTAAATGCGATTTTCAGAAAGCCACGATCTTCGTGCAGCGCCACGCCAGCGAAAAGTTGATTAAATTTTGCCGCTGTTTGACGTTGATCAGACATCTGCCTATAGATAGCCTGCCCTGATTGCATATTCAGAAAAGGTACGCCGAGCTGCGCTTACGTAGTGTCCCGTCCGACATACGCCAATCATAAGCGGCAAGCGGATAACTTAATTGTTGTTCACGTCATGCCCCGGTAACCATCAGCTGACGATTTGTTCGATAAAGTAAAGAATTCTTGCCAGAGTGCCAAAACCGCACAAATTGCTTCCGAAAGCCGTAAAAGTCGGTTCAGTCGGGTTTCACGTCATCGGCGTACTGTGTACTCATTTTGCATTATCAATTAATCTTGGAAAATAAATATGGGATTCTGGCATGACAAATGCGGCTTTTTAGCGTTTAGTCCCATCTGGGACTCAAATTGAACACAATTACCGCGGAAAAATATTTGAACATTTAATCGCCAGGAAGATTTTAATTCAATATTTGTACTGCCTAAGTGGTGGGCGGCTTTAGATCAATTAGTATTAATTCATCGGAAAAGTGATCTGATATTGCGAAAACCATTTGCATAACATCACAGATTTATTACGACGTAAATTACTCAAAAATAGCGAGCATTACGTAGGAATAGGATAAACCAAAAAATAAAAAATCCATCTTCAACTACCTGCAACTTTTCCGACGCCGGCTTCCAAAGCCATAAAATATGCTCTCTGCGATCAAGTCACGTTTGATAACATTGCATTGCGGCAGAGAAGACATATCATGAACCTATAATAGCGAAGCTCACGCGACTTTTCAATCGAGTGTCATTTGTCAGTCCATAGACGGTGTGATAAGCTTTGGCAAATTATGGTAAATGTCCTCGAACACGAGATTGTTTGGGGAAGGCTTTTTGCTAAAACAATTGGTCATCTACTATAATAGCACACACTCATTTTCCGCGGAAGCCAATGATTGTAAAAACCTACACGAGTGGTTATTAAGTGAACGAAACTAGGGTTTTGATACTGTAGACAGTATCAGCAAATCATGATCAAACATATGAACCTAATGTCATCGCTGTTACACTGCGTAAGTCGACAGGAAAAACATTGAGGAAGAGCTCAGCAGTTTTAAGTATAATTGTTTAAACTCAGGGCCCGCAATGCGGCATAGGGATGGTGGTAATGATTATGTTCGTTTAAAATAAAAAACGACAAATTAGTGTAAGTATCTAACAGCATGAAGTTAGTGAGTTGAACCAATGCAACTGCTCATGAACCATCATCGAATAATCAATGAGCCGTAATCAAAACAAAACTATTTAGCTTTCACAAACGGTTCACTGAACAAAATACAAAGCTCAAAGTTGAGATTCGAAAGGCTCTCATCATTGCGCCTAAGATATGGATTGAATTGCGGTACCCTAAATATTCACCATTGTGAAAGCTTAAACTAAAGGGCAAAAGTTACACATGTTTACATGAGTATTATTCATTAATATTTTGTCCAATCCTAATTTCAATTCAGACAAAACGATCACATTAGGTTTTTGTATACAAAATAGAATTTAAAAAAAAAATGAAGCGGATCTGTTAATTTTCAATTCAACTATTACATGGAATACAACTGGAAGGATATAGTATACAGTCCCTTGCCAGATTATTACAGTCATTCGCGACCAGACATGATTTACCCATTTTACTTGTTTGAATGTTTTCCTTACACAGGAAAACGTTGCATGTGGAACACTTTATCACTCTATCTTTTTAGTCTATTTTAGTCCAACTGTGTCTTTAGAGATTTATTTTAATTCATCACCTTTGAGCTACTGAACCTATTTAAATGATCTTAGCATAAAATAAAAAATATTTTAATGAACTTTCCAAGAAGATTCAGGTTTTTCCAAAATACATTCCAAAATACAGCAAAAATAGGATTTACATTGAACTTGACATTAAAGTCGAAATTGGCAATGAGGCATAAAATTGGAATTGGACTTAAACTTAAATTTACAGTTTCACTTGAAACTGGACTTGAAATTGAACTTAAAATCGGAATTTATCGGATTTTCAAATTGAATTACAAATTGTATTTTCAATGGAAAAATTGGACTTTGAATTGAACTAAAAATTGGAGTTGAAATTGAGAAATAGTCATTTATAACACCTGCTTTCCACGTTTAAATATCTGAGAGGAGATACCTGGACACATACAAACGTAAAAGCTTGCTCCCAAATCAATCCAATCACATCTTGATTCGCGGTCAACACTTTTCAAAGACCAAATATCGTTTCAACTCCGCTTCTTCTCGTTTTTGAGATTCTAGTGCACTGTCGAAAGCAGCCAAGTCTAGTCTAGACAAAGAGGATAACGCGTTTTAACATCCAACGCACAATGTGCAAAAATGACCTCGTAATCCCAATAATTACAAGACGCTAGTTTGGAATTTTACAAGATACTTATTCCTAAATCTGTAACAAAAATACAAGAAATCGATTGGCGACAGTCCCATCTTGTGCAGAGCTTAGAAAGATGTCCATTTTGCCCAATTATCCTCAAAAATCATGACAAAAACTAATTAAAAAGTATAAAAACTTTTTTGCCGCTCATGAAATTTACTCAATTCATTTTTACATGTTATCATAACATCAAAGGAATCACATCTCAGCCAGAGAGAAATATAGGAAGTATTATAGGATATTACCCAGCAAACCACAAATCGTATAATAATGTGTGAAAATCATCTTAAATATCGCTAAACAAACTCAAAATCGTACATAAAGCTTAATAAAGCGCACCCTAGTTTACATTTATTCGTACAAAATGATAGTAACTGATTCACATACGATTTTCGTCACAGAATTGTATAGCATTATGGAACTAAACATGTTGAGTCGGATTTCATCGTATACAAATACTTATTAATGTGAATTGTTTTCATATAATTTACAGTACGTATATCGCCGCCAAAACAATACGCATATGCTGGTTTCGTGCATCGAATGCGATTTTTCTAGATATATATCGGTACATATATCATATTTGTTACTTTGATATACGTACGAAAATGTTTGCTGAGTACTTATTTACTTTTTCGGCGACAATCCGTTTACGGAATCAGTGCCGAATTTAGGAGTTGTCTTCATGCTTTTCGGTCTTGGGCTATCCAGTCGCCACTCCAGTCGCCCCTAACACTCGCTGTTCTAGCAGCCTTGTCAACCGCGCTCATCCTACGGGTACGGAGTCTACCTCCAAGTCGACGTCCTCTATCGGGATCTCAGCTGAATATTGTTTTCGCTAGTCTCTCATCCGGCATCCTTGCGACATGGCCAGCCCACTGTAGCCTACCGTGTTTTATTCGCTTCACAATATCAATTGTATACATAGTAAATTTCGAGGCTCATGCGCGTACGCCACACTACAATTTCTAATATGCCGCCAAGAATTGATCGCAGGATTTGGCGCACAAAAACAGCAAGAGTTCGTCGGTCGCTCTCCTTCAACGTCCACATTTTGTGGCCGTAGAATACCACCGGGAGCTTAGCTAGCTACGTAATCCGTAGAAGGCCCTGATAGCAGCCGCTATTCGCTTTTTTACTTCACGGTTCATATCGTTGTCAAATGTCACTAACATACCAAGATAAACACACAACCACCAAGCACTATCCTCGCAGCCTCCTTCTTAAAATTCGTGTGCGGCTCTACCACAGTTCTACGGTTAACACCAATGACAGCGATGTCGTCCGCCAATCCTAGGAGCATGTAAGATTTCGTGATGATAATATCGCTTCAGCGTAAAAACCATGTTGGAAGCATAAAAACTATAATCATACTATTTTTTTCCATGTGTGGACTCATCACTGCGACCAGTATAGTTGATCTATTGTGATATCGCCCGGATGTTTGCTGTATGATATGCACTGCATTTCTTTTTGCTATAATCGCTATTGAATGAGGGATATGCTTATTGAATTTTATGCGTGCTTGTGTGTATTGGGGTATACCCTTCCTTCAAAGCTTGATTTACTTTACCCACTTATTCCTCGGACATTTGCACTGTCAAGAGGCTTCAGAGGGTAAATATAGAATTCAGCAAGAAGGAAGGGTAAATGAGGGGCCTGAGAATGAACCCATGCTAAAGTCACTTGACAAGGAAAGGCTTGATTCTACTAAGATTCGAACCCACGACCAATCGCTTTTCAAAGCAGACTCGATAACCTTGCGGCTACGGAGCCCCCCTATAACCATTCTATAAACCAGCCTAAAAACAAGCATTGAACAACCATGCTCAAGCTTGATCCGCCACAACTCATTTCGTATAACTGAATTTTACGCCGCCTTGAAGTCTATAAACAAATGGTGACTCTGTAAGTAAAAACTTATTCAAATCATCCAATTTAATTTGCTGCAAATATCACATGAAGCTCTTCCTTCCTTCTGCACTTCCCAAAGCAAACTTAAATGATATAACCGTGTCAGTCGATAAGCGAAAAACAACATGGCGTCAAAAACAGGAATTTTTCCATGCCGATGATGTGTAATGATAAAGGACGACAATCTGCTTGCCGACAGAACGGTGGTGGAAGAAGCGCTTCCAGACATTATTGAAGGAAATGCGGAGAATAATAACCAACGGACTGACAGGTTGATTAGTTTCTTGAAGTCACTACCAAACAACGCATCGCTGTACAGGGTGTTCAATAAGTTCGAATACAACTTTTCATCGTTCTGTACGAGCGTATCATGTGCATTCTGTGTATTGGTATTGGTGTCAGCCTTAGCCTTATATATAAGCTAACCGACGCGCAAGATGTCGACTTGATGTCATTTGTTATTTGTTTACCGCGCGCGTAGTAAAGTTGTTTGCGAGAGGTGAGCGACCCGGCGACATATTTCGGCGGTTGAAATCCCATGGGGCGAAGCGGAATTCCATCTATAACACCATCCGTCGGTACCGGAAGACGGGCTCGGCTAAGGACCGTGCTAGATACGGGCGACCGCGTTCGGCGAGGACGCCAGCAGCCATCAAGGTGGTGAGGGAGCGGGTTCGTCGAAAAATTAACCGCTTGATCCGGAAGACCGCTGTTGACTTGGATGTGTCGATCGGGACTGCCCACACCATCATGGCAAAGGACCTGGGATGTAAGCCGTACAAGAAACACAAGGTTCACGGGGTAATGGAGGCTACAACGAAGAAGAGGCTGGACAGAGCAAAACTGATACTTTCGCGGCACGCTGGTCAGGAGTTAGTGTATTCCGACGAGAAACTCTTCATCTTGCAATAGCCGCACAATGTCCAGCATCCCCTCGTCCACATAAACATCCCGCGGTTCCAGAGCGCCGCGTCGGTGATAGTTTTGGGGGCCGTATCCAAGCGTGGGAAGCTTCCACTGGTGTTTAGCGAGAAAAACGTGAAAATCAACGCCGCGTACTATAAGACCGAGGTTCTGGAGAAGGCACTTTGTGACCTCTACGGGAAAGATCATTACGTCTTTCAACAGGACGGCGCACAGGCCCACACGGTGAATACCGTCCAAGCGTGGTGTCGGGAGAATTTGACTGATTTCCTTGATAAGACTTTGTGGCCTCCCGGCTCCCCGGATCTGAATCCCCTGGACTTTTATGTATGGTCGTACATGCTGGCCAAGCCGAGTGAACATAAAGTAAGCTTCTTCTTCTTCAGCAGCATAGAGCCGGGGTGGCTCGTGCTGTTTCAAGCACTCGTCTCCATTCAACTCGGTCTTGGGCCACTCGTCGCCAATTTCCTAGTCGTCTCAGAAGTCGCAAATCGCTTTCGACCTGGCCGAGCCATCGTGCACGTTGGGCCCCCCTGTTCCTGGTGCCGGTGGGATTGTTGAAGACGACTATTTTCGTCGCACTGTCGTCCGGCATCCTTACGACGTGTCCGGCCCACCGTAGCCTGCTAACTTTTTTTTTCCTGTGTGGACTCATCACTGCGACCAGTATAGTTGATCTATTGTGATATCGCCCGGGTGTTTGCTGTATGACCTGCACTGCACTTCTTTTTGCAATAATCGCTATTGAATGAGCGATATGCTTTATTAAATTTTATGCGTGCTTGTGTGTATTGGGGTTAACCCTTCCTTCAATGCTTGATCTACTTTACCCACTTATTATTCCTCGCTGCCAGTACTGTTCCATATTATAGCCGTCCCTGGCGAGGACACATTCGTACCTCTGACCAGTACACTTAACTATAGGAGGGACATTTACACTGACAAGAGGCTTCAGAGGGTAAATATAGAATTCAGCGTGAAGGAAGGGTAAATGGAGGGGCCTGAGAATAAACCCATGCTAAAGTCACTTGACATCGAATGGCTTGATTCTACTAAGATTCGTACCCACGACCACTCGCTTGTCAAAGCAGACTCGATAACCTTGCGGCTACGGAGCCCCCCAGCCTGCTAACTTTCGCTAGATGTACGATGGGAGTCTCCCCAAGCAGTGCCTGTAGCTCGTGATTCATACGCCTCCGCCACTCTCCGCTTTCAGTTTGTACTCCGCCAAATATCGTCCGCAGCACTTTCCGCTCAAACACGGCAAGGGCGCGTATGTCCTCCGAAAGCAGCGTCACGGCTTCAAGTCCATAAAGAACTACCGGTCTAATAATGGTTTTGTACATTGTTAGCTTCGTGCGTGCCGTATGCTTCCTGATCGTAGCGTTTTACGAAGGGCAAAGTAGGCCCGATTTCCCGCTTGGATGCGCCGCTGGATCTCCTTACTAGTGTTGTTGTCCGCGGTCACCAGCGATCCCAAATACACGAACTCCTCTACCACTTCTAGTTCGTCGCCGTCAACGGTTACCGTCCGTGGGAGGCGCGCATTTGTTTCCTTTGAGCCTCTTCCTTTCATGTATTTGGTCTTCGATGCATTTATTTTTAGCCCAATTCTCCTAGAATCCGCTTTCAGTCTGGCGTAGATTACCTCCGCCGTCGCAAAGTTCCTGGCAATGATATCGAAGTCATCTGCAAAGCCTAGAAATTGGCTACTCTTGGTAAAAATCGTGCCTTTCGTTTCGATGCCCGTTCGTCGGATCACCCCCTCAAGAGCGATGTTGAACAGCATGCAGGATAGACCGTCACCTTGTCTCAACCCTCGTCGCGTCTCGAAGGGACTCGAGAGTGTCCCAGAGATGCGTACGAAACACATCACTCGATCCAATGTAGCTCTGATCAGTTGCGTCAGTTTGTCCGAAAAACCGTATTCGTGCATTATCTGCCATAGCTTGTCTCGATCGACTGTATCGTATGCTGCTTTGAAATCAATAAAGATGTGATGCATGGGCACGTTGTACTCCCGACATTTCTGCAAGACCTGTCGGATAGTAAAAATTTGGTCCGTAGTTGCGCGATAACATTACATAAAGTAAGCACTATGGACCAATTTAAGAAGCTCATTTCCAAGATCTGGGACAAGATGGTGCGTGCCGCGTGTGATTCTTTTGAGAAACGTCTCAAGCTCGTCATAAAGCACGGGGGGTGGGTGCTTTCACCAAATATGTCGTAAAGGTTCCCAATAAACACTGCTTCAATAAAAATTGACTCAGAATAGAATATCTTGTATTTTTGAAGTGTATTCGAACTTATTGAACACCCTGTACTGTGGTCCAAAAGGGCAGAACGTGAAACTTTTTTAACTTTAGCAATAAAGCGTTTGCGAAATATTTGTTCGTGAAGTGCCACCCATAATCTAAAAGTATCATTAGTTACTTAAAACTTACTATCCCAAGTAACAATGTAAGTTTTATTGCACTCTTATTGCGGTTTTCATGATCAATCTATTGGTCGTTAAAGCCATCATAAAAGTGTGATAAAACCCAAATTGTTGCTTGGGATGATTCAAATCAAAAAACTAACATGTTTGTGTTCGGAAATACAGATATGGTTCCTTCGGCAAAGTTATAGAAAACCTCAAAACAGGCAAATATGCTGAGCAAATAACTTTTCTATCTCTGTCAGAAGCAGAGTTATAGAGCTTTTTTTTGGAATTCGCCTCCCATTTAAGATTCAAAACGCGATTTCACACGAAAACCAAAAAGTTGGAACGACCTGGAACTATCCCATGCATATATTTGGCTAACATAACAGGGCTAACCATTCAGGTAGGTTCGCATAATTCCAGTGCTAGAAATGAGGTTGAAGAAATCAATTTTTCCAGAATGAATATAAATTCTTTTAAATTCCGGGTTTACCAATTTTTTTTAAGTTTCTAGTGAACGCTCTATTTAAGTGTCATTGAATTTTGCTAATTCATTTATTATTTTAACAGCACTCCGAAGACAAAGCTCATAACTAAGAATAAATTTAATAACTTTTTAGGGTGTTAAATTTCATATTGTCGCAATTTCATTTAAAATTGCATTTAATTACGTAAAAAGTGTGTGCACCACGTTTGCCAGAAGTGTAATATAAAATTTACCTTTCACCTCGAGCTCATCGACTGCGGAAACCGACTTACGGATCCCACACAGACTACAAGGCCGGCTACGAACAGCCATCGACCAAGTTAAATTAAGACGACTTCCATGTAGGCACTACAGCGCAGACCGCTGTGACCTTTTCCTGATTAAGTACCAGCTGAAGTTGATTGAAATTTGACGCAGCTTTAAAGATAAATGTCGTTGAAAACATGTTTCTATGCAGGATTTTGATAAAATCTTCCTTCTAGAGAAAACGACAGAAAAGATCAGAACTTAGACTGACATATGTTGTGATTTCACAAGTTTTCCAAAACTGCCGAAGACAGAAATTACACAAATTTAGTCATACAAAATAACGATCTAAATTATCAAGTAAATAGTAACATTTCACTCTAGATTGATTCGTACATTTATATACAATCCTATTTTTATAATTATTGAATCAACCACAGGAGAGTTCAAGTAGGTATTGCTGCAAAGCTGGGCTGCTAGGCTATTAAAATTTTTAGTGCAACTGTTAACACATTTATTTTCTACTATTTTGTCAGCAATAGACGAGAGAAATGATAAGAGAAAGTAATGAAACAAAGTTTGAGACGCGATACAGTAATGTTCCGATTTTGTCAGCTCCCGATTTGGTCTACCCCAGATTTTATCATCTTTTTATCCCGATTTTGTCAGCCTATAAATTTTGTTTAACTTTTGTGCTTTTAAACATGATTTATAAAACTTTTCAGCCTGCTTGAAACTATTCTGATTCTCTGGGAGTTTTTTTAAATAAAATGATGCCTTCTTGCGAGTAACTCGGTGTCAAAATTAGGGTATTTTTATAGTAAAAGTTCTACAGTTCCTAAACAAGCAAAGATAGAGGAATACTATATTCAGAAATGTTGTGTATTTTTACTATTTGTACAACTTTGCGAAACATGAAAAAGTCAAACAACAGTTACAAAAACAGCTAAAATAGGAAAATTGATTTTACTGATTTTTCATTTATGAGAAATAGGGTTTTTCTATCTTTGTTGAAGAGATAGAAGGTTACTGTCTTCAGTAAAATTACTTGCAATGATATGCTTTAAAACTTTACAGAACATTCCAATGTGTAATATTGAAACTGAAGACAAATAAACTTTTTATTGCACTTTTAGGGGGATCAATCAAAATTCGAATTCCGCTAGACGATAGAACTTTTAATTTTAAGAAAATCTTCCAAAGGTTCCAGAAACCTAGAATCAAGTTTTCCCGCTCAAAGCTAATGCGCACCAAAAAAGTTCTAGACCAGCAGTGAGCTGTGCCCGGTTGATTGAGCTTTCGGTTGATCAGTTGAGGGTTAAAATTTAATTTTTAGTAGAAGTCTTCGATATTGCAAGGTCTTAAGTCTTGAATTTTGAAAAAAAAAATCAACATGGGGCTGACAAAATCGGAACATTACTGTATTGAGTTACCATAGACCCTGCAGTTTCATAAAATATTAATTTGTTAAAAACTGACCAGTTGAAATAACCTACCGCGAAAATTTTTGGATACTTTAAAAAATTTCATAAAAAATATTTCGTGCATGGCTTTGAAATAAGGTTATTGACAACCGTGTATCTATAAAATTGTAATTAAATTGTTGATTGGATAAATGCCCATAGTATAAAACAAATCGGTTAGACTTGATTAAAAGAGTAAAGAAACTCAGTTCCTTGAATGAACAAATAAAAAACATCAACGACCAGCGTAAATAGATAAATCTGTCTGTTTCGTGACAAAACGAAAACGGCATGATGCCTCGCTTTATTTACATTTCGTTAGACTCTTATGAGAAATGTTACGTGATAAATCTTTTTACTAGTAAACGGGTTTCGATGCATGATCGCACGATACGCAAACAAGTGAATCAGTTACCGACTCAGTCCGCTCGGTGCGTTATCAAGGCTCATTTATACCAGAATCGACGCCATCAAGTCCAGCAACAATACCTGCAAGTGGTCGTCCGGCGAAACTGTACGAAAGAAAGTGAAAATAAGGTCATTCCACATTGACAACGCTGCGACGCGCCGCGCCGGTCGATTATGTGTTTTCTGTTTATCCTTCGCGAGACACGAAAAATTTCACCGTTAAGCGAAAAAATAAAACTGAAAAAAGCCCCTCCACACGGAGGGCAAGGGAAAACCTGTACGTATGTGCCGCTGCCGCGTATGCAAGTGGGTGATGATATGATACGAAGCTTTAACTCGTTTGCCAAATAGCAGGGAAAGCCTAAAAATAGCGTCACGCATTTCAAGGTACTACAGCTGCATTGAAACAAGTGATCGGCACCAATGAAACCAACCTTTTTTCATTCATCTGAATGCTTTGTTTTGTATCGTTTCATCAGTGGAAACATTGTTCTTGAAATTTTTTTACCACCCGGGGAGAAAAATAAACCTATGATTGTCAGTCGAAAGACACTAATATCAAAAATGCCACGCGACTATGGAAAATTTAATTCCGCAACAAACAAGCATCTGTTTAAAATTTGAAAATTATTTTCCAACCCAAGGCAATGTCGACCCTGTTGAAAATTATGACTGCTCAATTCGTCGATGAGGTGCTAGTATGCTAATATACATCTTTAAGTGTGTTATATTTCTTCTATAAAAATGATTGCAAAATTTAAATTTTCTAGTAACAAAGTACAAATAAACTTTCAATTATAGTGTTAATGTAAATTACAATAAAATCAAACTATCGTTTTTCCTAAACAGAAATTGTAAATCGAATCATAATAAAAAAATGCAACTTTTTTCTTGCTTTTAATGATGGAGAGATTCCGGATCTAAACTTTGATCCTATAATGATGCTGCCAAGCATTGTGCGGAACAACCCGCTTCACCAAGTTGCATCCCGCAACTTCGACCCGAAGTGTCAGCAACAACGCTACGGTACGGTGTCTTCACACTCACTGCACTGCGCTGGTGTGCAATGCACTGGCCACGAACCCATTGTCACCTCGGTAATGAAAAGGTATAGGACGGACAGCACAGGTACGAGCCACCGGTGCAAGGCGGTCGGTCGATCAGTCAGCTTGCGTAGCTGATTCCAGCGTCGTGAACTTCGCCTTGCCGCGTGCTTTTGGGCCGCAGACTTTAGTATTTATCAAAAGAGAGCAGCGTGCGGATGCGCGTCGCGATATCTCCGTCGACTTAAACGACAGACAACGGTTCGTTCGCTTTGACACGCCTTCGGTTAGCTGCTGCTGCAATCCGCGCGCCTTTACGGACGGACGCTGACGCTGATCCATAATTCCATTCGCTTCGCGTTGCACGCGAAACTTTATTCAAACAGACGTATCTGGAGGAAGTGGTCGCGTGCTAACAATCGTCAGCGTTTATACTAAATTACTGTCGGTTCGTTCTACATTAAGTTCTAAGTATGGATGAAGAAAAGTGACATTGAATAAGTGCGTACAGTGATTTATGAGACCCTTAAAATTTGTATTAAATAAAACAAAAACAACTGAGAGCAGTAAAATCCGAGAAACGATTTTCACGAACCGATTGCTTTAGACGACACCAAGCAGTTTCTTCCGTCTGTCCCAAAGGACTACAACAGTGATTCATTAGTGATTATCCTACGTGTTCAAATCCTTCAACATGGATATTTTACAACAGATGAACTTATCTGACTTCACACTGTATGATCTGATAAACGTGAAAGGCGTGGGTGAGTAATTTTTGTGACATTTTACAATTATTGAAACAAGTTTTAGGAAGGCAATAACATGAAAATTTTGTTTCAAGAGAAGTGATTAATTACGTACGACAATTTTCATAGGAGTGACCACAAGCTGCCGAAAAAATTAGTACCTTCAAAAGCAGGTGGTCTAAAATGGTAAATTAACATTAACATGTGTCATTCACAAGCCCACGTTATCCTGCGCTAATTGAATACTCTACGAAACAAAAAAAATTTAGAACATCTTATGAAGTGTAAATAAAACTAATTGTTTGTGGAAACAAACGTATTAGACCTTGCAATTTTTTGTTGTTGGATCTCTCTTCTTGAACACTGCTCGAACACGTCACACAAGAACACAATACCCCAGCGACTCAATTCGCACGTACGATCCCTAGCTTTTTGCGCGCACCAGTTCAAACGCAGGGTCCAGAGAACGAACGAATATCCGTGACGAAAATGTAAAGAGTATCTGGCCGCCTGCCTTATCGTTTGCTCGTTCCGAGTTGTTCGAAACCAAACCAATCATTCAAAACACGAAGCCCCCAACCCAACCAGGATACTACTATACAGTGCTGCGAGGGTGATAGGTTCACGTAGATTTTTGTCGGATGTTCCATTTTCGCTGTTGCTAAGCTGGTGGTTCCATTGAAACGCCTTCGCTTTACGTTACGGCAAAGGTTGTGCTAAACGGTACTTCGTGATACATACTTCTCCCGAGGCTGATGGCTCAATGGTCTTTGGAGTTGGTGTTGCTGGCATTACCGGAAATGAATGAATGACCGTGTAAGATCGAAACTTTCCAGCGCCTTGTTTTATAAAATTATCACATCTTTTAAAGCAAGCTGCATATTGTGACTGATAATTGTGTGAAACTTATTACAGGGCACACCATTTACCATGTAGTTGAAAAAGCTTGATACGGGGTCGTTGGTTATCAGCAAATACAACTGTGAAGCACATTGCCTTAAAAATGCAGAAAATCTTTCAATGTTTTTGTTGGTGTTTCTAAGTTTTTCTCTTTGCAGTTCCTTCATAGATCTTTTGATTTTCCGTTGTTGTCTAATAGTTTGATATACCATTACAAGTACGCCAAATGTCTGTCAATTTGCCACAGACATTGTTTCCTTGTTTGATTCAATAAAACATCACAACCATTTCACACGTTTCAATAAACAGTAATATGTAGATTGATTTATATCTTCATTAGTAAACAAAGCGTAGAGTATGTATGATCGTACGTGCATTCACCCTGGTGCAATAAAACTTGCTTCAGAGAGGTCACACAAGATTCAAAAGTACCAATCGATGCACTCACCTGCAAAGAAAAAGAGAAGAGTAGAGAATTTAAATAGAGTAGAGAATTGTGAGTTTGTTATATTTATGATTCTGAAAAACAGGAATAAATTATATCATTCGTAAATAGCACAAAAAATCTAGTTGGCAGAAGATCGTCAATTTCAATATGGGAATTCATTGAAAACATGGAACGCTTACTGACATTTAGGGACCTCTGTGTCTATAAAAAAAAACAAAAAGATTTTTTTAATCACACAAAACAAAATTAAGATTTTTAACAATTTTTATTAGAAATTCAATCGTAAAACCTGAATCTATATTTGCTTTTAATATATACGTTATTATTTTCCATGCAAAAACCTTTCAAAATAGATTTAAAATCGTAAAAAAATTTTTTTACCGATTTTCGGAAACTACATTAGGCCATTGCAAATCGTTTTCAAAGTTTTTGTCACCCCCCCCCCCCCTCCTTGAAAATTGGCTTGAAAAATCGGGGGGCAGAAAAATAATTTGTAGGATATGAGTCAATTTTTTTTTTATAAAATCAATTGTCTGTGGGCTCTACAGTCTGAAAAACTCGAGAAATGAGTGTACAAGTTGCGTTAACGCTTCTAGCATGAAATAGAAATGAAAATTCAAACAGCGGAATTTCCGAAAATCGGCCGGAAAAATTTCTTTCGTTTTTGTCTTTTCTTCGTAGATTTTTGCATGGAAATTAACAACGTATATATTAAAAGCAAGAATAGATTTGGTTTTCACGTTTAAACTAAAAAAAATGCCTAAAATCCTTTTTTTTAGCTCGATTAAAAAATTTTCTTTGTTTTTTTCGCCCCTCCCCTTCAGTGACCCAACACCGAAGGGACTCTCGTTTTGGCTACAGACAAGGCTCTTAGATATATAGATATTTTTTTTTTGAAACGGTGGTTCTACAATTAAAGAAGGGACGGTAGGGGGAAGCAATGATTTGTTTTATTTTGAATGGAGGGAAAAGAGCGGAAAAGTGAGGGGGGGGGGGGGGTTGGGGGTGGGGGCTTATTGGTAGATACGCTTAACAAGTAGTCGTTGTAACTCCTACCTTTTGTCCAATGCTGGAAGGTGCATGGGTTGTACCAAGCTATAATATGAGATTATAACCGGATTCGAACCTACAACAGCCGCCAGGGCATGTGGCTCGCTGGTACCCATATACCTTTGAAGCCAGCGCCTCTGTGGTTCAAAGATATATGGGTACTAAAACTTGAAAAATAATTTGCAATGCACAAATTTAGCATTTGGCAGAGGTTGGAGAATTCGCCATTTGAATATTTTGGCTGAGCATCGCCAGACTCAATATTCATGATAATGAAACGAAATGAACCATTCAATTCCTTTTATCGTATGAATACTATACACTCGCGAAACGTTATTATCATGAGCATATCCGCGCAGAAGAACTGGATCAGCGTCAGCAAAAGGAAACAACACAGCTTCACGATGCCATACTCTTTTAACGCACACCACATCAAAATGGTTCGTTCATCGCTCGATTTCGGTTCTATGTTGTCATTCTTCTTCAATGTAATGGTTGCCAAACTTTTAGATTTGTCAAAAGCAGTTAATACAAACAATTCGTACAGCAAAGTTGTTGCTCATTGTGTAACGTCATGCTGGCATGTGTCATATTGAATTGATCTCAATGAATGCACCACATTCATGTTAAACTTTGAATATTGGACGACAATTAATGCAAAACTGGTTTATATCTGAAGTCGATAATAAACGAAAACGCTATAAGCTAGAAATAACTAATAGTTTAGCATCACTGCCTAAGTTCAGCTGTCATACCATTCAGTGAAAACGAAAATAAAACAATTATTCATTTTTCAAAGTGTTCAAAATGTCTACAAAAACGCCAGCTACGCCAACTTTAAGGAATAAAATACTAAGCGTTACGAAGATTAGTGAAAATAACTCTTACCAGTGTGTTGCTGAACCCGGTTGTCCGTACATCCAAGCAACTGGATCCAACTGGATATTAATCCAAATGTTGCTAATAGTAAACCAAGCAGGAAAAGAGTACGATCAGTATCATACCCAAATAGTGACACTGCCGTTGTAAAAATTCATAAAAATAGAATCTTGGGTGGTGTAATAAAGCTTGTTACAAAACACAGTCTCCCTTTCAATGCTCTTCATTGGGAAGGATTACAAGAGATATCATAGAGCCTCTGCTAGAACCGTTCAAAATTAACTTAAACCGCAGCGTCCCGGGGCGTAAATGCCCAGTATTATGTGAACACACCACTACTGATAAGAAACTTAGGTAAGCAAACTTTATGAAGTACCTAGTTTTGATTAATACTTTCGGGCATGATTGAACTGCACGATCGTCACATTGGTAGTTATTTAAAAGAAAAAGTGGAAGAAATCTGCAGGCGATTTGATATCGAACCATGGCAAATTTATAAATCAACGGTGGACAACGCTCGGAATGTCGTAGCAGCGGTTTCCGAAATGCGATTTTCAGCACGCCGTGAACGGGCAGATTTGATAGATAACTATATAGACAGTTGGGCTCATGATGACGTTGACCTTGAGGATGAGGAAGAGACACAAGATAAAAACATTTCCGATGAAATAGGGAGAGGTTCGGCGAAATGCTGAGTGACCATGAATTGTAAACAAATGTAAACGACACACACTTTAAATCTTATCACGGACATAATTACTGGAAAACGGAACAAGGCAACTGTTAAAATTCTATCGGAGATAGTAGCTGTGGCCAAACTGTGGCGCAAACAAAAGTTCAAATATGCATTCAAGTTGCATAAACAAAAATACCCTCCGATACCCAACGTAGTAACTCGCTGGAACTCGTACGTGAGTCTCATGAAAGTACTTCTAGAAGGACGTCTTTTTTTGATAAATTAGCGGAAACTTCAAAAGAGCTGTATACACAAAAACATTAATTTGCTAACTTGGCAGTCTAATAAGGTCTTGAGTCATATAATGGGTTATAATGGATCAAAAATGTTCAATCAATCTGATCAAGAATCCATAGTCGTAAGTGCAATATATTCTGTTCCCTGATTAGTTTTTTCATATAATATATTTTTTGTCAGGCATATCTCATTTCGATATGGAAAAACATCGACAGAACTGCAATGACTACAAAATTTGTAGTAATTTGGCTTCCGAAACCACCACTGATTTCGATATGGATGATTATATATAAGTGTTTGGAAAAGCTTTCTCACCAGCTGAATCGAACAAATTGAAACAAAAATTATATAACATCCAGTATGAACCACGCCACTTATCCAGCGACAAAAACTTCAATATTATAGAATATTGGTATAAACGAAAGGTGTATGACGAGCAGCTATGGCGAATCGCAAAAATGGTGAACGCTGGAGCGTCAACGCAAGTTTCGGTCGAAAGAGACAATTCACTTTTTGGCTTGATATTTACTTCACATTGACACATGATTTCAGAAAGTAACTTGGAGAATGAAATGCAGATAAAATTAAATGATGATTTGATACAGCAGGCTATTAATAATGCTTTTCCCCCTTCACAAGTTACATAAGACTGCGCTAATGATTAAACAAAAATAGCGGTAGGATTTTATTTAACGTTTTGATTGACGCATATAATTAATGTTAATATCTCATATGAAAATCAAAGCAGAAAGGATTTTTCATACAAATTTATAATAAAATCTGAATAAAACTAAAGGAACTCGGTTGTCTATTCTTATATGAAATAAATAAATTACGTGAGTATGTTTGTATGTTCTGCTATAACTCCAGAACGCCTTGACCGTTCTCCACCAAACTTCCCAAGCAACAATGTGAGTTTTATTGTACTCTTATGGCGGTATTCATGGCCAGTTTTGGTCTTAAATTCCATCATAAGAGCGTAATAAAACCCAAATTGTTACTTGGGGTGGCACACGTGTTCCTCGACATAGGAGAATCATCACTGGTGGGTTAACAAAAAGGGGTGGGGGCACCTACCCGGGGGAGGGGATAGATTACAAGTTTAGAACGCCTTGACCGTTCTCCATCAAACTTGGCATAAATGTTCCTTGACATAAGGGAATCAGCACTGGGGGGGTTGACAAAAGGGGGAGGCTCCGAAACGCCAGGACAGTTTTTCATCAAACGTAGCACACATGTTCTTTGACATAAGGGAATCGGCGCTGGGGGGTTGACAAAAAGGAGTGTCCCTAACAAGGAAGAGAAGTGCGAATAAGTAAAAGGAGTTGCGAGGGATACACGAAAAAAAACTTTTGTTTCTTTTCCGTTATAGAGATTTTCATAGAACAAACCGATGCCTAATTAGCTGCGTGACAGAAGGAGGAGCGCTGAGTGGCAAGGAGCCGACAGAGGGGGGAGGGGGGGGGGGGTGATTAGGAGGAACGGTAGTATGAATATATGTTCCGGTATAACTCCCGGACGTCTGGCGTAGATACATTCAAATAAAGAAAAAGGGGTTGTTTCTTGCATTAAGAGAATTTTTGTTACATACTAATAACAGTTGTATAAGTGACTGAGAGACAAAGGTATTATGGTATTACAATTTGGCTTTCTCAAAGAGTTTCAACAATATGCTCATTTCAAAGCTTTTTAAAACCACTTCGAGATAAGATTTCAAAGATATCGTGCAAAGTAAACCGAAGCATCTTTGAATTTCATGAAATTTGGTACACTACTTTTTTTTGTATGGGCTTATACACTACTTACTTAGACTATGAACGAAAACAATGTTTAAAAATTTGAAGTTTTCCTACTTTCTAGACAACTTTAAGAAAAAAAATCGATTCGGACATCGCTAATTTCAAAAATTCATAACTCATGGCCCTTGTAAAGCAAATATTTTGTTATAAAAATTCAAGTAAATTTTCTTAGCATCCCGGGAAACTATCAAATGAAAACAGTTTTGCACAAAATTTTCTACAATGTTGAAAAACATCAAAAAGAAGTTCAAAAAACCAAAGCTTATAGATGTTTTTTGAGTTTTACACTTATTCGCGCTTTAAAAAATTTGTTTCGATCACAAATATGAACATATGCCACAGCTATCACAACTTCGATCACAAGTATGACCATATATATAATTTCATGATACTCTGGGATTCTTCTGTCCAAACCTGTACGGTTATTTTCTACTAATTTTGTCCAGATTGGTATGAACGCTTAAAGTCATATCAAAATTTGTAAATTGAATTTGTATTATCAGGAGACCCTTTATTTATTTTAATGGGAATGTTAATATAACATGAAATAAGTGACAAGATAGATCGAATATTAACCAACTTGTTATAATTACATCATAATTCACATCCTTACCACAACACAATACATTCTCTTTTCACTATTTTTCCAGTGAAATAACAAAAAACATGCGCATACATAGATATGAACATATAGAATCATATTCAACCGAACACTTTCCTGGCGCACTTCCCTAACGCAGACATTAAATTAATCTAGGATTAATCTAGGTCGCAGGTTTTGTCATTTTTTCTGGCATACTTCCCAAGCACAGACATCAAATTGGTCTGGGTTTAGTCGTCGTAAATAGTAACGTTGAAATTTACAAAAGCATTCGGTACTAATATCAAACCAAAAGATCGATATTTTGATAATATCCTTACCAAAGCATCGAATTTCTTAAGGATCGAATAGCTAAGACTTTTTTGCATACGGCCTTTATGGTGAATTTGGCAAGTTGAGGCAGTTAACATTAGTGTTGGTAATGATTTTATCGTTTGAATTTATGTTCTAAATACCTACCAACAGCTCTCCGTCAGATATTATAAAAGTGAGGTTTGCTTGTTCATGTAACTGTGGGAGCGAGGAGCATCGAAATCTTTTTTCAAATTTGTTACCCTACGATCCTCTGGTTATCCAGTGTTTACTGCACTGCACAGTATTATCAAAATAATCAAAAACAATAATTGAAAAATTAAGGAATACAAAACAAAAGTTTTGTTCTCATTTTTTCGAGAGTAAATTCCTTTTAATTCTCTATAGACATATAAAATAGGTTACTTTAATATTTATGTAAAGTAGGCATTCATCAATTCGAAAATTACCCTCGACTATACAAGCTCAACACCTAGTCGATTCGAGAGCACTTCCGAAAAGAGTTGCCGCAATTCGGTTCTGCGCACCACACGTGACTATATTTCGTTTTCTATATCTAGAATGAAAACAAAAACTTTTTCATTTGCCAAGAATGTTTGCACGAACCGCGGAAAAGGTTTTTTGTTTTCTCTGCGATTAACTGTTGATTTTCTGTGTGGTTAGTTAGTTTCATAGCCCAGGTTGAGTTCAT
This sequence comes from Sabethes cyaneus, assembly GCF_943734655.1. NCBI lineage: Eukaryota > Metazoa > Arthropoda > Insecta > Diptera > Culicidae > Sabethes > Sabethes cyaneus. Next base: position 186,680,617 of record NC_071354.1, on the reverse strand, counting down.
TGTCACTTTGAATGGAATGTTATTATTTGTGTCAACATAGCAGATATTTTATTGCTCTCCACCATAGAGTTCAGAAACCGGTGGTTCCCGTCACTAATAAAATGAATAGCTTACATTATTGTAAATATTGTAAATATTACAATCGCATCATACTGTTCCGATTCTCCCTACGTGACAAGAGGCGGCAACTGTAACGAAAGCGTTCAACTGTTCCCTAAATTGTAACCAATCCGCTAACCTGTATTTTAAGCATCGCACATTCGTTGCCAAACATTGACCACCTTTCTAGACTCCCGTCGCCTACCTACCACAACCGTTAAACCCCTATATAACCTCGTAAAGTGTTTAGTTCGCAAATTGCATTCCAATGATGGCGGGAACGGGGTAATTAGGTGAATCAGTTTTCTTGCTACGGTAAACATTTTATTCTTAGTGGGTCGGTTCGAGCCGATTGTGCTTCATCATAATTTACTATACGTGAGCGTATGAGGTCAGAATTGGCTGGAAAAACGAAACATTTGGATAGGAATTATTATTATTACTAGTAAAGATCGATGCGTGTGACCAAACAATTACAGGTCAATTACCTAGGCCTTAAGCTTGAACAAATTAAAAATGTTTTTGTATCTAGGTATTATTGTACGACAGAATGAGCTACACTGCTCATTATTGCTAAACCACCATATCGAACTGAACAAATTGTGTTTGTTTGGACAACAGCAGCCAGTTTATTGATAAACACTTAAAAAAACGGATAAGCTGCTTGTCCAGCTAAAAGAAAAAGTTTTTCTTCGGTGGTCGTGAATATGTGAATCACTTTGTTACCCAACTCGCAATGCTCATTAATGCGCAAGGTGAGCTTAGCAGTAGACTGTTTCGAATCGTTAGTGTCGAACATTCTCTCCGCGTGCATAATTTTCGTAAACCACTGCGGTTACAGAGAAATCACGGAAGATTCACGAGCCATGAAATTAATTTATGAAATGACCACTTGGCCGACATATCTTAGGTTTGTTACCGTTCGCCCGCCACGGCATCTATTGCGGAGGCTGAAAGTTTTGCTAGATTCAGCTTCAGCCAGCAGCTATGGTTTTATGGGCGCTAAACAGCTGATTTCGGCGTGTATGTACCTAGTGAACCGGACTGATGCAACAGACAGACGCACAATTAAATGTTACGTTCACCATTTGATAATGGAAGCCCTGATTGCAGATCTCCGAAAGCGAGCAACGGCGGCCGCGGCGGCGGCGGCGAGATTAGTCATTACTCGAGTTTTGTATCATATTGCGGGAGCTGGGGCACCGGTTCCGATGTATCCATCCACTTTTGCTTTGAATTAGTTGTAGTTTCGATCCATAAAACATTTTCTACGCATAGAGAAAGGCCGAGAAAACACCGTGAACTTTTACTTGTTAGACGAGCCCCCGCGGGTATCATGCATTATCATGCATTATTCGAATTTTTTTATATGAGACAATTATAATTGAATTTCGAATTCCATATATATTTTATTGTCGTAGTGATGGCTATTAAGTCGAAAAAGTTCAGTACTGTACTGTTGATGGAATTAACAACTGATGGTACATAGTACTGGTCCTGATAGTACACAAATTTAAAGAAATTTAATGTTGAAGTGCGTTCGAAATTTGTTTTAATTACCGCATTTTAATCACTGCATTTAATACTTTCCGATTTCCTAAGAAATGTGCAAAGTTCTTTGAAATTGCGTATCCCTTACTTAACAAAAGCATTAGCTTTGCTTTGCACAAAAACACACTTACGTTGTCTGTACCTTGAGGTCAATTTGGCCTAAAAATTCAAATTAACATACCTTAACAAAAACTATAAAAGCAGTTTTTTTTTATTTTTTAGGTGTTTTAGAAATTCAATGGACTAGACTATATGATAAAATTATGAAAGGCGGCTTGGCGGAGGGGCTCTTTTACAAGGAGAGGATGTAGTAATATAATAATAGATCGAAAAATCGGGTTTCTTCATATTCTTCGTTTTCATCTTCCTAGAACGATGCTTCCATCTACAAAAATATACGCGAGCACGAGAGCTTCAAAGTTATATATTGTACTTCTTATTAGAAAGTAAATGTGTTTTTGTGAAGAACGAATATTGGAAGAACTGGGACAAATGATATGGAAACTTAACTGTGAAAAATAATTAACTGTCCAGGTGGGATTTGAACCCACAACTCTCAAGTTAATTAGTTTTCACCGTTTGCATATCATTTTTAAGATGTACAAATTAACTTGACTAATTTTAAGTCAATATCAAAAATGATAAAAAGTTATATATCGTACTAGCCGACTGACTGAATTAAACTGTGTTGTACTTAAATCATGAATCTCGGATGATCTTTGTTACAATCTCGAGTGTTGCAAGTTTCTGAGTAGTTCAACCTTAGATGTTTCATTTTGGCAGTTACGTAACTATGAAAGCATGGGTAGTTTAATGCAAGTAGAAAATAACTCCCCCCATTGCTTAGCCAGAAAGCGTGTTATAAAGCGGATATTCGCCATGATTGTATGAAATTTCGCCGAATACCATTTCGCGAAAAACCTTAAGCGGAAAATATCATTTCACGGAAAACTTTTTCGTGGAAAGTACCATTTCGCAGGGGTGATCCTCTCCTTACTCGCTGTCACTCGTTCGGACCCAACTGAAGAAAAGTAATAGAGGTCAGTAGACCTAGAAAAACAAATAAACCTAGACAAAGGTGATTTCTGCAGGGGGGCAAAAAATAATTTCTGGGATGCAAGTCGAATTTTTTTAATAAAATCAATTTTCTGTGGGCTCTACATCCTAAAGAACTCTAAAAATGAGTATACGGAGTGTTAACGCGTCAAACACCAACTAGAAATCGAAATTCAAACAATAGAATTTCGTTGGGTTTTGCTTGGTAAGCAATAACATATGTATGAAAAGCAAGAATAAATTTGGTTTTCCCGTTTAAGCTTTAGGTAAAAATGCATTATTTTATCTCGATTAAAAAATTCTCTTTCCCTTCAGTTTCCCAACACTGGAAGGACATAAACTTTATAAAATATTGACTCATATTTTATGGAGCCTAAAATTTCTCGAGTTCGATTATTTTTTGAGTAACGCAAAAATTTCTGTTTTATATGTATGAGAGTCCTTATCCCACTAGCACAGGGGTGAGGGGTCTCAAACCATCATAAAATAAATTCATGTCTCAAAAATCCCCCACATGCCAAATTTGGTTCCATTCGCTTGATTAGTTCTCGAGATAAGAGGAAATTTGTATTTCATTTGTTTGGAAGACACCCTCACCCACACCCTCTTAAAGGGGGAGGGGCCATTATTCCCTTCCTAAAGAGGGGAGGGGTCTCAATTCACCATAGAAAAAATTCTTGCCTCCTAAAACACCCACATGCCTAATTTGTTCCAATTCCTTGATTAGTTCTCTAGTTATGCAGAAATTTGTATTTCATTTGTATGGGAGACCCCCCCTCTTAGGGGGAGAGATCTCTAACTAACATAACAACCTTCCCCAGCCCCAAAAACCCCTACATGAAAACATGAACGCCGATCGGTTTAGTAGTTTTCGATTCTATAAGGAACATACCGACAGACAGACAGACAGACAGAAATCCATTTTTATAGGTATAGATTTTACAATATTTGCTCGCTAGATGGCGTTTATCCGGAAAAATCAATCTTTTTCGTCCTAAATTTTTGGGTTCTACTCGTGTAAACCGTTCTCACGGTGTTCAAAATACCGTTATTAAAAAAATAGGCCATTTAAACGGCAAATTCCAGTTGGTTTGTATGGCTATCCTACACCTCTGAGCTAATTTTTAAAAAAATCGATCGACGAATTTTTGAGTTACACCCTTTTGAAGTTTTAAAGGGCGGATTGCTCATATAAAGTAAGTAAAAATCTTCAATGACACTTCCAAAATAAACGTAAATCACAGCCAGTATTGATTTTGTATGCAGCATATGCCCATTGGCGACCATTTGAAGAGTTTTACGCTATATTGAGACTAACCGGAAATGTTCCGGATTAAGTTATCGCTGTGGGAAATGGTCAGTATCGAACATGAACAATGACTTATCATGCGACATCTCAAATTACGCCAGAATTTAAAAACTAGATCAATCAATGTCAGACCAACTACCTAGCGCCGCTTTGGTTATATCTGGACAAGTTCCGGGGTCTTCCGGAACAACCCAGACAAGTGGCCAGTTTCGTCCATGAACAAAAACTTATCGTGCGGCACCTTAAAGCACACTAGTATTCTATAACTAGATCAATGGAAGCCAAATCTGCTATCTTGGGACATTTTCTTTCGTTTTTGTCTTTTTCCCGTAGATTTTTGCATGGAAAATAATAACGAATATTAATATTTTTTTTGAAAGGATGCCCGAATAAAAATGTATAGCGAAAAAACATTAAATTTCACTGTTACAAACATTGAAAAACTTCGAAAAACCACATTGCAACAGTGAAAATCTTTGTAAAAGTTACACTGAAGTTACCATGAATATCGCTGTTTTCACAGTAAATTTTAATGAAAACCGCCAATTTTACAGCGAATAAGGGGGTGATTAAGTGATGTAACACTAAATTTTTCGGCTTTTTCCCATACAAATAAAAACCAAAAACAGTAAAATTTGTGGTACATTCACTATAAGTTTTACACTGTTTTACAACCAAGTTACAATGAAATTTAAGGTGAGTTCTGCAAAAAAAATTGTAGGCTTTCGGATTATTAGGACAAAATAAAACCGGTTGATTAATTACGGTATTTCATGTTTTTGAAAAGATATGATGACAATGAATTTGATAGGCTTCGAACTATTATGATTTTCGAGCCGCATTCATCGCTCATATTAGGAAAGTATTAGAGGTCAGTACAACTACATAAACAAATTCCGCTCTTTCCCATTAACACCTGGTCTCAATCTGTTAGATATCTAACTTATCTAGGATATCCTATCGACTCTTTGTATCATTACTGTCTTCTATCGTCTCCTCCGTCAATTGTAAAATCTACCGTTCTAAAAACTTAATTGTATGCCTGACCTTATTCAAGGTCAGGACGTAAAAACAACGAGGTTGGCACATTCCAAAGGAACGGAGCCTTTCCTCGAACACCCGCGTTCAGAAACGCGGCTGGCACGCTGACAGACGAACATCGTAAGTCGCAAGCGCATGCATAGTGTCGTCGTCCCGATAGTAAAACGAATCAGAGTAAACTTCTCGATCGGTGGTATCTACAGTAGACGGAGGAAGAGGCACAACTTGTGTCGAAAAATAATTCAATCTACCTAGGAATGGACCTTAGATAGAGATGATTTCCGGCGGCCATTTGCTTCGAAACAATTTGCATTGTTGCCAAATTAAATGAAAATTTTTCCAAGAACGGTATAGTGAAGTTACAGCATAAAGTGTTGTAAACAGTGAAATTCATAGTAATCGTAATATTTCTACATTAATATGAATACATTATAGAAAAATTTTTCCAAGAACTGTACAGTGAAGTTACAGCATAAAGTGTTGTAAACAGTAAAATTCATTGTAATCGTAATGTTTTTACATTAATATTTGTTATGCATTTCTATCCGGGTGGTTCTACAATTGCTGAAGGGACGGTAAGGGAAAGTAATGAAGAAAGATTTTTTGGAAAGGAAAGGGGAAAGACTGGAAAGGAAAGGGGGGGGGGGGGTAGTAGGTAGCTACGCTTAACAAGTTGTCGTTGTGATTCCTACCTTTTGTCCAATGCTGGAAGGTGCATTGGTCGAACCAAGCTATGATCTGAGATTATAGCCGGATTTGAACCCAAAACACCCGCCAGTGCATGTAGCTCGCTGGTACTTGTTCCTTTGAACCATAGAGGCGCTGGACAAGCTTGGTTCAACCCATGCACCTTCCAGCATTGGACAAAAGGTAGGAGTCACAACGACAACTTGTTAAGCGTAGCTACCAATAATGCCCAAATCAATCATTATGTGATATTAAAACGGAAATTAGCAGCCAAAGCTAAAATGACCCACAATTGTGTGTGACCCATGAATGTGGACTGACTGTAGAGCTCATACGTAAATTCGAACTGAGCTCTAGCCCAGCTAGACACATACAAAAACCTCCGCTGGTTAGATTTGAGGTCCGGAAAAGCATCGATTTTCAATATTCGAGCCGCTGAATTTATACCTATAAAAATGGATTTCTGTCTGTCTGTCTGTCCGTATGTCCCTTACAGAAATGAAAACTACTGAACCGATCGGCGTGAAAATTTGCATATAGGGGTTTTTGGGTCCAGGGAAGGTTCTTATGATGGTTAGAGACCACTCCCCTCACTAAGAGGGGGGCTCCCATACAAATGAAATACAAATTTCTGCATAACTCGAGAACTAATCAAGCAAATGGAACCAAATTTTGCATATGCGGGGTTTTGGAGGCAGGAATTTTTTTAATGATGGTTTGAGACCCCTCACCTCTGTGGTAGAGGGATAAGGACTCTCATACAAATAAAACAGAAATTTTTGCGTAAATCAAAAACTAATCGAGCTCGAGAAATTTTAGACTCTTTCATAAAACATTAATTTATAACAAGACCACCAGAAACTATCAATAGTAACATTAGATAATTCAGTGCGAGACGGCCACAGGCCGCGAGTGTTGCCGGCGACTTGTCGTCGGAAGTACCGGCCACTGCGGGGGGACAGCCCCCCGTAGAGATCACCTCTATCTAGATTTATTAATTTTCCTAGATCTACTGACCTCTATTACTTTCCTTCAGTTGGGTCACCCCTGCGAAATGGTACTTTCTTCGAAAAGATTTTCCATGAGATGGTACATCCCGCGTAAGGTTTTTCGCGAAATGGTATTCTGTGAAACTCTATATTCCGTGTTATAGTTAACCGAGAATTGGTGTTTCGCAAAATGGTATTCGGCGAAATGGTTTGTAATGATGGCGAATATTTAAATGCTATCCGCTTTATTTTATCAGGCTAAGCAACTCTATTGTGAGGAAGATTTGTATATTAAAACACCCATGAACTCCCCAGAAACTTGCAAAACACGTGATTGTGACAAAGGTCATCCGAGATTCACGATTTATGTACAACACAGTTTAATTTGTGACAATACGAAGTTTGTCGGGTCAGCTAGTCTATACCTATAAAAATGGATTTCTGTCCATATGTTCTTTATAGAATCGAAAACTACTGAACCGATCGGCGTGAAATTTTGCGTATAGGGGTTTTTGGGTCCAGGGAAGGTTCTTATGTGTGTTAGAGACCCCTCCCCCCACTAAGATGGGGGGGGGGGGCTCCCATACAAATGAAACACAAATTTCTGCATAACTCGAGAGCTAATCAAGCAAATGGAACCAAATTTGGTATGTGAAGATTTTCGGAGGCAAGAATTTTTTCTATGGTGAATTAGAACCCCTCCTTACTTTAGGAGGGGGGCTCCTATACAAATGAAATACGAATTTCCTCATAACTCGAGAACTAATTAATCAAATGGAACCGTATTTGGCATGTGGGTGTTTTTATAGGCAATTTTTTTTCTATGGTGAATTGAGACCCCTCCTCGCTTTGGGAGGGGAATTAGATGCCCTCCCCTTTCAATAGTTGGGGGGTCCTATACAAATGAAATGCAAATGTCCTCATAACTAGAGAACTAAACAAGCAACTGGAACCAAATTTGGCATGTGGGGGGTTTTAGAGGCAGGGTTTTTTAATTATGGTATGAGACCCCTCACCCCTGTGGTAGGGGGATAAGAACTCTCATACAAATAAAACAGAAAATCTTGCGTAACTCAAAAACTAATCGAACTCGAGAAATATTCGACTCTTTCATAAATCATTAGTCAATAACAGGACCACCAAAAACTATCAATAGTAACATTAGATAATTCAGCGCGAGACGACCGCGAATGTTGCCGGCGACCTGCCGGCCACTGCGGGGGGGCAGCCTCCCGTAGAGATCACCTCTATCTAGGTTTATTTATTTTCCTAGATCTACTGACCTCTATTACTTTCCTTCAGTTGGGTCACCCCTGCGAAATGGTACTTTCTACGAAAAGATGTTCCGTGAAATGGTACACCCCGCGTAAGGTTTTTCGCGAAATGGTATTCTGCGAAACCCTATATTCCGCGTTATGATCAACCGAGAATTGGTGTTCCGCAAAATGGTATTCGGCGAAATGGTTTGTAATCAGGCTAAGCAATGGGGGGAGTTGTTTTCTACTTTACTGTGAGGAAAATTTATGTAATAAAACACCCATGAACTCCCCAAAAACTTGCAAGACTCGAGATTGTGACAAAGGTCATCCGTGATTCACAATTTATGTATAACACAGTTTAACCCTTTATAAGGCAGTGGCAACTATTTTGCCACCAACAGAAATTTTTTATTTTGCTTCTATGATTATATTGATGTCATTATAGACGCAAAACAAATATTTTTCATTGGTGCATTAATACGGCAGTTTATTTCGAAGAAATTTGGTGTTTACAGTCCTTTCAGAAAATGATTTAAAAAAAGTGCTTTTCATGTATTTTTAAGCAACCGGCACAGAAACTTTTCACGATCAGGCACATTAAAACCGCCGGAAGTGGCAAAGTTAATGTAAAAAATCGCCTGTACAATTATCTATGCTGCCATTAGCGATAAATACAATACAAAATGAGATACGAATCACAAAGTCGCGGGGAAATGTGTGGTTCGAATCCGGTTAAATTGGCCCCCGTTATAGCTTGGTTTAATCCGCGGGAACCCGCTTGGTTAAAGAGGAACGATCTACCAACCCAGTAATCGTTGCTTCAATAACCCTCCTTTATCTAATTTTTCGCTCTTTCTATTTCCCGCTCTTTTTGGATACTATAAAGCACCCTTGGTTTCATTTTTTTTCTAACGTTTCCTCCGTTTATGTAAAAAAATATTCGTTTTTCTGTTGATGTTCATATTGGGCAAAAATTAATCTCACATGCCCCATTCTTGGTTTTTGGTTCAAGATTATGAACGTATACTGTACCCTGCATATCATCACCCTAAATGGGTTTTTGCGTTCATAAACGTTCATAAACGTTCATAAACGTTTTTGCGGTCATACCGCGGCAACTAGCCACATTTAGGACCTAGGCTAAGTAACGTTAGAAAAATGACGCACTATCATGTGCGCATCTTACTATTGGAACGTGATCCTCAACAACAACAAAAAACAACCATCATCGGATGTTCCATGACCTGCGGTCCCTGAACGGCTATTACACTTGCAACGTGATTATAAAACATTTCTTATGCTTCTCCGCTACAGACGATACGGTCCGACTAAATTATTTACCAACCTTTGAAAGCAACAAACAACTTTAAAACACGATGTGGCCGTGAAATGAGTTTAATGCTATACTGCTTTCTGTAGCCGTTTATATATTCTGTGACATTTTTTTTTTGAAAGCATCCCTCTAAAATGAATCATGTCACTTACTTCATAAACCTATTACCTTTTAAAATACCAGGCCACGGACGTCTCTTTGGGAATCACAAAAAGACACATTGAGCGGGGATGCTAATTTTTTATTCACGTAACAGTGTTTAAGATGTCACGTACTCGTGGCTTTTAAGTACAGTACGCACCGCCATTAACCAAATCTCTTAAGCACTATTCAAATTAACGTCCATTCTTATCTCCATTTTTTCACAGAGGACACTATCGACAAATACCCGTTGATGGCATCACCGGTGCCAGGATCCATACTAATAGCGATATATCTTTACTTCATCTACAAATGGGGCCCAAAGTGAGTATCTCTTTGCAAACCATTGCTGACAACTGCCTGATATCTATTAATCATTGTTTTTAGCTTTATGGAAAATCGCAAACCATTCGACTTGAAGTTGGTCATAGCCGCTTACAATATCTTTCAAGTCATTGCGTGCGCTTATTTGGTGCTGAACGTAAGGAAACTTATTGAATACTAAACGACAGCTTCCTTTAACAATTCCTTTTGCTTCTTCTTTGGTTTTCATCACCGCCGACGAATCCAGTATATTAAAGTAGGGTTCGAGTTTAGTTTTATCGGAAGATGCACACCAAAACTACCCGTGCAGGAGTACGAACATGGCTACGATGCGGTTTACTATGGCTGGCTTGCCATGTGCCTGCGGATGGTGGAATTTATCGAAACCGTCTTCTTTGTTTTGAGGAAAAAGCAGAATCAAGTATCAGCGTTGCACGTCTATCATCACATTAGCACTTTCCTAATTGTGTGGTGGAGTCTGAAACTAAGCTTATGTAAGATGGATGAATTCTTAACACCGGGTCAAGGTGAAATTTAGCGCTAATTTATTACACGTTTCCTTCTTCTCGACTTTTGCAGCTTATCAGGAAATGTCGATTATGGTGCTCAACTCGATCGTCCATATCATCATGTACTCGTACTATCTGCTGTCATCGTACAAAATGTTCCGTCCGGTGACGAGCCGCGTTAAGCCTGCCATCACTATCATCCAGCTGGCTCAGCTGGTGACGATGCTGGTCCACGTGAATGCCGCTCTGCAACCGACGTGTGCCGCCAACAAGTTTATCTACATGCTGCATGCCATTAATCTCGTCATCCTGATCAGTTTGTTCACCAACTTCTACCTGCAGACCTACATCAAGAAGAGCCGCAAAGCCAAACAAAGCTAGTAAGCCAATGCTCCCCGGCCCAATGCGATGTACCACTTCATCAACCCCGCAGCCGTTACATTAGTGGTGTTTGCCTATTGCTCATCCTTTTCGCCAACATGGGTGACACAATCGAAAAAAGTGAAATTTACAAGTCAACATTCAAATATCAACTAACGCTTTACTGATGCAATGGCACCTTACAGCGTGGAGAAAAAGGAGAAACCCTAACAAGATGAACGCTTCGTTTTGCTTTTCAAACGAGTGCGCTCGCAAGTGTAATTTCTCTGATTCAGAAGTATTTGAACAAATTGTTGACCAACGTAGATGCTACTCAACCGTCTGCCACGCACAGTGAATGTTTCAGCGAAATATTATTAATTTAGTGGTAAGAAATGTATTGAATTACTCAGACTCTCGTTTGTTTGCGAATATCACACCGTCCAGAGTAACGTCCTCCTCAATGGAAACTCCGGCAAGCGTAGCTAACAAATTGATACTAATTGGAACTCGCCAATGATGGTTAGTTTTCACATTCCGATTCAAAATGGTTCGCCTATTCGTAAGCTTCATAAATGATTGTGAAGCTTCCTAAACAACTTTCTCAACCATGCGTTTTATTTGCGCGAATTTAGGACTAATTTTTACCATTGATGCCATGTTACCAGTGACGAAGTTTAGGATTTCTAATTTATCTTCAACCCGAAAACCCGTATTAGTGCATTATCTGCCATAGCTGGTCTCGATCGACTGTATCGTATGCTGCCTTGAAGTAAATAAAAACATGATGCGGATGATCTATCCGGATGGTAAAAATGATTATTCCCTACGAAACCTTGTGCTATCGGTGACAGCCAGCGTGACAGGATCTGGAAGAGTATTTTGTATGCAGCGTTTACCAGCGTTATGCCGCGATAGTTGCAGCAGTAAAGCCGATAATCCTTTTCGCAGATGGAATAAACAATTCCTTAGGTCCATTCCTCCGGAAGCTTCTCCTCCCCCAAATCTTGGAAACCACCTAGTGTACAGCCGTTGCTAGCGTTTCTCTCTCACGATCTGTTTTGCGTTGCGTCGACGATCAGCGCGACCACTTTTGTGAACCAGGTTGTCTCTGACAGCTACGTAGATTTTATAGTGAAGCGTCGAAATGCAGTTGGTCCAAGACGTCAGGGTTGTCTATATCTCCCAGTCCCAGTAACATTCTAGAAACGGACACAGCTTGAACGTTGGAGCGTAAATTCATTAATTCCCGATTTAGAGCAATTTTTGCCAAATTTCCAGCTTTTTTTTCGACAGGTTCGAATTTCTGACTTTTGACGTAGGACTACGTCTTTGTTTACTATACTGGGACTGGGTAGCACTTTGTGAAAACGAAAATAGAAGTATAACGTTTGAATGAAAAAATTCAAATACTAATAACTACTGAACTACTGAATGAAACTGAACGATTTATATGTCGTTGGATAGATAAAATGACCAGCAATTTTATGGGGGGGGAGGGAGTAAGAGAGCAATTTTAAAGAGGGCGTAAGAGGGGGAGCTCCTCTACAAATGATACTCAAATTTTCTCAAAACTTCAGAAGGACTGAGACCCCTTATCCTTCTAAAAGATGACCGCTAACTTACGTGCCTGTTGCCATTTATTTGAAAAGAGGACATTCGAATGGCACGTCATATTTGCGATGAACGTGCTTTGGCTTAAATGTTATTTGTAACCAATGACCCTTTTAAAGGCCACAAGGGAGTTAAAGTAAGATTATTGAAACATGTCAAGCCACGCATAATCATATTTAATACATTAATCTGTGGGTTGGTCATTCATTACTATTTCAACCTTTATGATGCACACAAGTGATTTTTAAAAGAAATCTCTATATCTCAATGGTTGCAGGCGTTGTACTTATGAACCCCCGTCCACGTATTTTCAAAGCCACCATTGCATTCAATGAAGAATTGAACCTGAATATTTAATTTTTTCTCTTAATGGTACTCATAGATTCTTATAAACATACATATGCAAGAAATGCAGTTTACATTAGTCTTTGATCTAATGATAGGATATAGTCCTACGTCACCCTTTCATTCAACCCTTAGGGCTGTATACCTTGTAGTTTTTCTCGTATTTCCCGCTTTTCGCGACTACTTGACCACCCTGCAAATAGACTTCTAACTCATTTGCTACTACTGGTTCAGAGCTTACGGCCGCTGGTTTCTTCTCAGTCTCTATATTTTACATATATGGAGTCTTCGGTAGTATTTTTTGGTTCAATTCTCCTGGCTGTTCTCTTTTTCCACTTCTATTCTAGCGTAGAATAGTTTTTCCATAACAAAATTTCGGTCTATTATTATTTTGCGAAATCTTTGCTGAATATAGTCGAATCAAGGGAAATGTTGAGTAACATCACCCCTCTGACACTCTGTCAAATCTCGAAGGACAGGGTCAGTGCGCCCTCTACGGATGACGGTGGTAACTTTTAAGTTGTATATGTGCCATCACTCTAGCATCATAACTACACTGACACCATTGCATGATATCGTACATCAACATTACACGCATACATTCTTTCAGATGCTTGCGATCACTAACACTTGTGAGCAGTAATAACTCCCTTGGGATAATGCATCCTGCAATCCTTCCTTGCACCGCAAAATTTACAGAATGGGCGCAGCTTTTCTGTTTTTCAATATTTTTTCACCAAATTTGGAGCATTTCTAATTTCATAATTTGTAAAACACGCAGCCATATGTCATTTAATCTCTGAGTAGGTTAGAAGTTTCTTGTGGGACTGACATATGGTTTTTTGATTTTTTTTATCAAACTTTTGTTTGTCAACAAGGATTTGTTTGAATTCTAAGCTTTAACTCTTTCGACAACGCACTCTTACCTATCTACCGCTGAACGAATTATGCTTATTCAGTATCGTCGATCTTGAGCAGCCATATGTCTTTCTCTTCAGCGCTCAGTCACCGGGTGCGGACCTACTTCGAAGCCGATGACCTATTCCTGGGATTCTACTGAAGATAACTTTTACCGTTTTTAGTCAGAAATACTGGCCACGTGTTCAGTTCACATCATTTATTATATTATCTTCCCTGATGCTAGTACTACCCCGAGTACACTTTCATAAGCTTACTTCAGCGCTGAAACTTCATGTGTGTGAAGCCGGGACATTTAGGGCTCAACACAGCACTAATTTTGTGCGAATTTGCCAACTATGGTACTTCAGCTGGGTCACAGTCTGTAGCCCCATTCATCGCTATAATTCGTCGTTTGATTTGCGAGTTACTCATTGAATATCCCATCTGACGAGGCTGCCAAATTGAATGAATTCATTGTCCACTTCAATCCGCTTACCACACAGCTCCACTTCAGTGCCAAGGACTCTACCGTTTCCCCCGGGCAGAGTAAACAGGAACTCCATCGTCGATGTCATCAACGGCCGATAGCAACAGAAATTCGTGAACGTAGGTGGAAGTGGATCGGTCACACCTTGAGGAAAGGAGCGAACGAGACCTACAGAGAAGTACTCGACTGGAATCCGCAAGGACAGCGTAGAAGAGGCAGACACAGAGGCCCATGGCGACGCAGCTTTGCCAACGACATTCAGGCTGTAGACGAGAATCTGTCCTGGTGACAGCTAAAAGCTATGGGGATCTGATTTCATCCCGTTGTTCTGCCAATCCGGCAGACCTGGACACTTAAGTAAGTAAGTAAAGAGTGAACATGTGCAAATCTATAACCTCTGCTTACTATCTCCTATCCCTACCCGACTGGTGCCAGCTGGACTACGCAGTTATTGAACGCTAATAGGGAAGTGGATACACGTGCTCCCGGCCACGCTTCAACGGCACCTCGTCAGCGGGATAGGGACTTTAGACTAACAACCTACTACATCCGAAAATTCTGCGTTACAAAAAATGAAAACCCGAATTTTCAGCTCAAACGTTGAACGAACGGATGTCATTTGCCGATCTTGCATCATACCGATGGATGTCGCTTCCTCGTGTGATCCTGGCTGTCAATTATTCTGGGCCAAGCCTTTTACAATTTTGTGTATCAGTAAAAGAGTGAGGTACGTTAAGCGTTACCTACGATGGTAAATGGTTGAATAATGCGCTCCAGAACCACCACGAAGTTCCACAGCCACAGCATTCAGCAACTCCTATCTCTACCTCCTCGTGGTACCATCCGTGATACGTTCCTTAGTGGAAATCGGACAACCAGTGGTAACTAGGGTCGTATCCGGACAGAGAAGGGAGCACTCATGCGAAGTCTGAAAGGTATAACTACTAGGAACCAAAGCAGAGGATCCAAAGCCCCTAAAGGAGATGGTTTTAATAGCTGTTATCCATGGCTATTATGTAAAAACTTGAATGGATAAACCCCTAATCCAAGGTGTGACGCGACGCGTGCCGAGAGATGAATGGTGGAGAGGGTTCTATAAATTCTCTCGCCGCAACGGAGCCTGTGGATTTCCAGGGCGCCCTCCACAGTGGACAGTGCAGTGGACGATTTCTTACCGTGCATGCTCCCCCTGCCGAAAAAAAAACAAAGACACGAAAGAGGTGGAGGGGAGAATAGGAGCATAGGGGAGGAACATCTAGCCTTGTTCCTCGTCTGTCCTCAATACGCCGACTAGTAGTGAGTCGAAAGACGAGATGGCTCCAACTCTAAAGGGTAAGCTGAAACTATGGGAGAGCCGAACAGTTATGGCCAATTGGATGACCGTACAATCGCTCAAATATTCTAACCATCTATAACGTCAAGTATTAAGGCACTCAAAAGTTGCTGAGTCTCAACAAGAGAAATATCCGCACGCTTACCGGTCTTTGACAGGACATTGTCCGAGTAAATATTATGTTCGGAATCTTAGTTTCGTATAAGAATATTTAACCACGGAACACTTACTCTGCAATTGCGGAGCACAAACAGCACACAGACTGCAATATCTCAAAAAGGGGAGATATGGTCTGCGACGCCGATCAGGGCAACAATGTTCAAAATCAAGTCACCTCTGATTGGCATCTGCCTCGCTTTCAGCTACCAGCCTATTACTTCCTTAATAAGTAATAGGTCAGCTTGAAGCGTACAGAAAAAGTAATAAACGGATCATACCACAATAGTTCAATAGTTAGTCGTGTAATACTAGATGATAAATTGAGTTTTAAAAACCATATTGGCGATGACGGCAATAAAAGAGATTTCGTGGGCTGCTCGCACTTACAGAAAATCTCATGCCAAACTGTCGATGTGTGCGTGAGGACAGAAGCAAAAATATTTCTTTTTTTTTCTCAACCCAACATGAATATCGACAATCAAACACTCATTTTCACAGTTCGCTGACTTATTAGTGATCACCATGTATTTGGTTTTGTCAATCTTTAGCTTCAGTTTTTTGTATTTCAACCATTTAGCCAATTTCAGTAGATCAAAGTTCAGTTTTTCAATAGCAGCAATAGCACTGTCAGAAAAAATAAATATCACTGTGTCGTCGGCAAATAAATTTATATCACAGAAGTGTTTTATCATTCTCGTTAAATCGTTAATACATAAAATAAACAAGACGGGGCCTAACATATTACCTTGTGGTATTATAGTAGTATTTACTGATTTGGAATTTGATATCACAGAATTATATTTAGTTCTTCTTAGATCGGCAATCTAAGTAGGAGATAAACCAGTAACAGTGTCTTTTATATCGGGTTTTTTAGGGTGGGGATGAGTTTTGTTCTAGATATGATGTCGAACGTCCTTTTCAAATCCAAAAACACCACGATCGCATTTTGCTTTTTCTCCAGGGTGTCTTTCCACTTGGCAAGGACTAGATTTAATTGCGCTTTCATAGAAACTCTGCTTGCGGTATCCAGATTGTTCAGGAACGAGAAGGTTATTTGTTGTAACGTATTCCAGCAACAGTTCCTTGACTACCAATTCCAAATTTTTTTCATATATTGGAAGCAAGTTTATCGGGCGATATTCTTCGGTTTTCACAATTCCATTGACTTTTTCCATAGGCACTACCAGGTATTCTCTCCACAAATCAAGCACATAGCCAGAGTCAGTTGCTAACAAGACATTTATTGTTCCTAACAACGTGTCACCAATATAGTTTCGAAAGCATCTTTTAGAATTCTGGAACTGGTCTCAAAACTAGAACTAGATTGCTCCTGAATTATTCAAGGGTGACTGGGTGAAACCAAGGTAGACCGTTATCTGTGACATCTCTCAGTACTACAGGTTCTGCCGTCTCTTCTATTGATTTATTTATATCGTCAAAGCTGTTTACAAAACATTCGATGAATTTCTTTTACTGCACCTCTATTGAAGCTGGTAGCCTGCGGAAGGGCCCCCTTGGGTTTGCATTGTTGGAGGAATTTACCGCAGGCAGCGTCTCGTCTTCTTTTCATTTGCACCAATTCTAACGAAAACCACCTGCTTGTGCTTCTGATTTTCACGAACTTCACAAGCTCTAGTATACTTACGCATCTTTTTATCACTTCAATGAGGCAACTAGCTTTCTTATGGACGTCATTTAATCCAACTGCTCCATTTAAATTTCTTCTTGACAAATCAAGCAAGGCAGTACGGATATTTTAAAATTCGGCACATTACCAAAGTTTATATCACAGTTCCAGGTCAATCAGTGTTTTACCAGTACGGGTTATGGGCGTGCATTGCTGAACCTGTTGTTTGAGTTCCTGTGCTTCAGCGATAAACTTTAACTGGGAAGCATGACGTTGATTTATCCAGTCGATGTAAAAATCGCCAGCAAGTAATATTTACTTGGACAGATCTAGTTTGTTCCAACCATGAATCTTCAAAAATTCGCAAAAATGTCGAATCGCTTTCTCCGAGTCCATAACGACCGGGTTTCATATCGTCTAGGATTTCAATCACTAAATTCAAATTTGGGTTGGTCTGCTCCCTATATGATTGAACAGCTTACACTTGCATGGACATATATCATGACATCACCAGTATGTCGTGAGTTCGACAAACGACTTTTCATTGTGTATCCTTCAATCTAGAAATAACTATCTTCCATGGTTTCTGTCACGTGTTTCTGTGATTATAACCAGTTGTAGATTCAACGAGGAGACAGACATCAACGAAGGTCTAAAGGTGGCTGTTTCCTAGCGGAACATGCACAATATTTTTGAATAAAATATTTGAACACAGGTATACTCCTTCAAGCATTCAAACATTGTTGGAGAAAATGTGCATGTTTTGTTGAGAGATTGACTATAGTAGGTGCACGAAATTAGGAGCCAAAATTCGCCGTACGGAATTAGGGCACCACACGGTATCATTAAAAGTAATGATTTTTTCTGAGCTTCCTTCGGAGTGCTCTTGGTGGAAGTTTTTGTTTTTTGTAGACAAAATATATAAATATAGTGCTTCTAAATTTGTTTCAAACAAAAAATTCTCATTAAACTCATTAAACATGCATCCGTGCAATATAAAGTCTTCAGAGAAAATGTATATCTTAATATACTGAATAACCTTCAAATCGTGTGCAAATTTATTCAGCAGAATTAATTTTTAAATGCTCTAAATTTAATTTAAAATTTAATTTTTTTGTTCAAACAGGCGGGCGCTGATGACATTTATAATGATGATGTTCAAGAATCAGCCATAAATTCTCAATCTGCACCTTCAGGAATTGAACGGTCACATTGCTCCGAGTTTCCAAACCTAAATGCGTTTTCGTCACCTGGACCGATCGTTCCGATTCGAATCAATTATTATGTCGTACGTTGCTTAAAAGTTTAGTGCTCCGTGTGTCCGTTATAGACTCGCAAACCGCTCGACAGATTCTGATGAAACTTGGCATACACATTGCGTTTGATGTGAGGAATGTTGTTAGCATGGTTTGAGACCCCTCCCTCCTCTAGAAGGGGGGGCTCCCATACAAATGGAACACAAATTTCATCATAACTCGGGAACTAATCAAGCAAATGGAACCAAATTCGCCATAGAAAAAAAATTTGCCTCCAGTAACCCCCAAATTCATTTGCTTGATTAATAGTCGAGTTATGGGGAAATTTGTGTTTTATCTACCGGGTCATCTACATAGTACATAGTAGGGTTCGGCAGCAGGAAGGCTAAGATCAAGGCTAAGAATACCTAATCGATTGAATAGTTTGGTACAAAAATTAAATTTCTACGCTGTTAAAAACTATCAGGACAGTATTGAATGTGAAATTATTGAAGAGTTTGTAAAATTTGTTTCAAAAACTCAACATATTATGATTTTTTTGTCGAAAACATTCTCAGACGGATTGCTTAATTTTCCCGTAACAAACATATCGTTTGCGTTAAGAAATTGAGAACAAAAAAGAGTTTTGCCGGTTTCGTTACCACTGGTTTTGAAAAGAAATCATATCTGTATCAAGAAGATATGAAGAAGAAGCAAATTAGTAAAGTTTTGGCGTACAAAGCTACCAAAATATATGTAGTTTGAAGGCGAAGAAAACATTTTTCTTTAGATCACTTCATACACCTGTTGCATTTAAGAAAATGCCACAAAGAGTTTCTAAGAATTAGCTGTGAGCTAGAAGACGATCTACATTTTTTGTTTCATTCTTATTGTAAGAATATTGGATTTACAACCTTCACAGTTAGAACTTAGAAAATATTGAATATACATATTGACCAAACATACCAAGGTAAACATTAGTTTCTCTCTTTCACAAGACCCTCCCACGTCAAACGAACGAACAGCTATAAATTACGTAGCATGATCAATGCCAGAAGGCAACGTTCACAGACATTGACCGGCTAATCATGATTGATAGTATGAAGGCGACTGATTCATCCCTTTAGCAAAAAATGAATTGATCATAAAGTTTCGATTTTTCCATCATTGAAAAATTGATAGTCTTGCAACAGTATTGATTCCTAAAATAGTCTACAGATAGAAAGTGAGCAATTACAAGATTAGGATAGCAATATCATCCGCTTACCGTATAGTAGGACAGCAGTCCAGCATACTCATCCAGCACAAACCAGCGATACTGCCAGCCTTTCATAACATTTGTCCACTTGGACAGTGTGCCTTCCAGCATAGCCATTAGCAGCCGAACAACTGATGACCAGGATCTGCAGCAGCGAATGCACCAAATACCACACCACAAGCACTATTTACCGATAGGGTTTCGCTTCGAAAACGCTATTTAACAACTAGATCGAGCCAAAATTGTACAAAACCTGACACCGTCGAACCGAAAATGTTAACACACAAAACTCAAACTGACAGACAGCGGAACGGAGCGAAGTGAATGTCAACAATCACGAAAGCGCAGAGGCGTTGTGCGCAAGGAGGAGCACAATCTTCGTCGAACGTGTAGTGTACACTGCTTGAATCAATATATTCCTTGCGTCATCAGTTTCTTGCATGCAAGTTTGAACTATGGGATTAAATTTTGTTGAACGCAGTTTATACCAAAATTTATGAGTGCACTCATGCCTATATCACAAAATTAAAGAATGTATAGCAAAGGTACTAACTTTGGGGAAGGGATTGAATATAATTGAATATAAACGGAATAAAAGCAGTTGCTTTTGGGCTTCACAGCGTTAGGTTTTATATTTTTAACATTTTTGAGAATTCAAATTTTTCTAATTTTGTTTCTAGGTTTAAGTGAGATTGGGAGTGTGTTTCATGCTATTGTTAGTTGATTTCAAAGTTGATTTTTACAATTTTTAAATATATCAGAGTTGGAAGATTCCTTGAATACTGAACGAAATTGTAATATTTACTACAATGAATTAAAAATATATAACGAGAATGTATGTAATACCAAAAATATTTAATTTTTGCTAACCAAAATACACCGGGACTGACCCACCAAAAAATATGATATTTATTTTTGCAATCTACAAAATTCACAGTAGTAATCATACATACATTGGTACATTGTAAGCATTGAAAACAAACTGCACATACATACGGCACACTTGCTTAAAATTACTTTACTGAATGTAATAACTACATATCTAAAATCCATCAAAACAGTTGTTCAACTGAATACAGTTATTCATAGTTTTAATTTTCATTCTACACATTCTAGAATCACGTTTCTTTTGAAACGTTTGCTTGCGTCGGTGAAACATCGAATTGAATCAAAAACACCAAGTACATAGCAATGGCAGCTAGAATCTGAAAGCAGAGCAAACAAAGTAAATCAGTAGGTATATAGAAACGTCTCACCGATAAAGCTTAACTACCGAAGCGAACAGCGGCCAATCAAAGTGAAATAGTCCACAAGAAAATGCAACGCGTCGCATTTTAAGCTGCAGTGCGAAGGTAGAGAGCTGCAAGTTGAACGAGAAGAAAGAATAAAACAAATCATAATTTGTTAATGCCTAAATATTTTATTCTGATAATAAACCTTCTCTACAATGTCATTCCCCAACGTGCTCTGGGAGTTTCGTATGATTTGATGCACAGTATCACCGGATGCATAGTTGGTTTCCACTGTACTTGATGTCACACTTATAATCCCAGCGATTGTTACCAAGTAATACACAATCCAAAATCCATTTGCTGTGGCCAATAGTCTGAAGGGAGTCGAGCTTACATTGAAGGCTCTGAAATATATGTGTTGTCTCTTTGCATAGAATCATTTAAAATGTTGATCAATTATATACTTATATAAAGCAAACAGTCCAAAAACCAGGAACAAGAACATTGCGCAAAAGTGAAGCATTAATTGTAGGGAATAAATTCTGTTCAACTGAATCACGCTTTCTCCGACCTTGTAGTGCACATAGGACAGTTTATCGATAAACTGTGAAATTTCCAGCGACGTTGAATACCGATCTATTTTCGGCCGCTTTATGATCCTTGAAAGTATGAAATATAGTTTTGAAAACTTTAACTAAATAACAAATTGTATAAGGTAGATTTTACTTACATCTTGTCGTAAATGAAAACATTAGGCAGAAATCTCATTAAAGAGGACTTTTTAGAAGGCGGCTGTTTGCTGGGATCCTTTCCGATTCGCATTCCGGGTTGATTTGAATCCTTTTTTGCGCTTCCATAAATGCTAAAAATCTCGTCGTATAGTATCGTTGGCGTACTCATATCCGATTCGAGAAAACGTTCATCGCTCTTATCAAACAGCAGCTGCTTTAAGCAGCGATTCACCAAAATCATTCTGCTTCGAATCGAAAGGACGAAGGATATATAGTCTATGGTGAAAACCATTGTGGTAATGTTGATTATGTAGTATGAAACGTACAGTAGTTTCGTCACAATCTTTAGTTTGTGCGCCAACAGGTAATAGTAGCTTAATATCACTGTAATCAGAATTACGTGCTCAAAAAACATCACCCAATAAATCACGCTGTAATAAATATATTATTAATATTTGCACAACAATTCATACAGAAAAACTTCAGTGGTGAGCACTGGCACTAACTTGCTAATTTAATAACTGACAAAATTAAAAATTTCGCTAACCGCCGCCGTGCACTTTTTTTTGAATAGTTTTAACTAAGTTTTAGCTAAATCTAACCTATTTACAGTTCCTTAACACTTAGTGGTGCTCAACACGTGCTCAACTTACATTTTAATTGTATTGTATGGAATTACAACGAAAAATTCTTTGGAAAATATCTCGTTGGTATCGGACAACATTTCCAAAAATCTCCACTTTTTTCTATGCTGAACTAAATTCACCACGCTCATGATGATTGCTAAAAAGAGATATTAACTTTTAAATATGAGAAAAAAATATTGATAAAACTATTCAAAACTAGTTTTAAAATGACTGTTGTTTAAAATGACACGCCTTTCACGCCGAGGACCCGGGTTCAAAGCCCAACCCCACAGAAGTCACGAATAACCTAAGCTGTTAGAGTGACTATCGACTTGAGTCGACTTGATGTTATTAAATCGCATCGCTGTACAGGGTGTTCAATAAGTTCGAATACAACGTTTCATCGTTGTGTAAGTGCCCATCATGTCTGTGTATTGGTATTGTTGTCAGCTTTAGCCTTATATATAGGCTAATCGGCGCGCAAGGTATCGACTTGATGTCATTTGTTATTTGTTTACCGCGCGCGATGGAGGAGTACCGCAACGCCGTAGTAAATTTGTGTGCGAGAGGTGAGCGACACGGCGACATATTTCGTCGGTTGAAATCCCACGGGGTGAAGCGAAATTTCATCTATAACACCATCCGTCGGTACCGGGAGACGGGCTCGGCCAAGGACTGTGCTAGATCCGAGCGGCCGCGTTCGGCGAGGACGTTAGCAGCCATCAAGGTGGCGAGGGAGCGGGTTCGTCGGAAGAACCGCTCGATCCGGAAGACCGCTGTTGACTTGGATGTGTCGATCGGGACTGCCCACACCATCATGGCGAACGACCTGGGATGCAAGCCGTACAAGAAACGCAAGGTTCACGGGGTAACAGAGGCTGCAACGAAGAAGAGGCTGGACAGAGCAAAATGATCGGCTGTGGGCACCGACGTTGGCCAGCATCCCCCCGTCCCACATAAACATCCCGCGGTTCCAGAGCGCCGCGTGGATGATGGTTTGGGGGGCCGTATCCGGGAAAGCTTCCACTGGTGGTTATTGAGAAAAACGTGAAAATCAACGCCGCATACTATAAGACCGAGGTTCTGAAGAAGGTTGTGGCCCGGTACTTCGTAACCTCTACGGGATAGATAATTACGCCTTTCAACAGGACGGCGCACCGGCTCACACGGCGAATATCGTCAAAGCGTGGAGTCGCGATAATTTGACTGATTTTCTCGATAAGACTTTGTCCCCGGATCTTAGTCCCCTGGACTTTTATTTATGGTCGTACATGTTGGCTAAGCAGAGCGAACATAAAGTGAGCATTATGGACCAATTTAAGAAGCTCATTTCCAAGATCTGGGATGAGATGCCAATGGACCAGGTGCGTGCCATGTGTGATTCTTTTGACAAACGTCCTTTCCTTTTTCGTTTTACGTTTTAAGCACGTCATAAAGCACAAAAGGGGGGTGCTTCCACCAAATATGTCAATAACCAAATATAAAATAAACACTGCTTCAATAAAAATTTACTCAGAAAAGAATAACATGTATTTTCATTTTTGAAACACATTTTTAAAGTGTATTCGAACTTATTTAACACCAGTTATATAGTTATATTTTTTCTTATTTTCGATCATGTTCTTCCTCTTGTTTTTAATCGTTTTTTACTAGTTTTTCACTCGTTTTTTTGTTATTTTCTTCTTCTATTCTTCTTTGCTCTTAGCTTTTTCCTTTATCGATTTCCAGTTCTAGTCTTTCTCCAATACTTTTTTTTCGTTTTACTCCTGCGTCTGTTCCGGTTTCCTCTATTAGATGCCCCTGATTTTTCTTCTCATCTGTCATGAGTATTCTGTTTTTGGCTTTCTTTATTCCCTTTGTTCTCCAGCTGTCCTTTATTATCTATCGTTTTTTGTCTTTTTCCCTCTCTTTTAACCGTTCCCTTTGGTACGTTTTTCCTGTTTTTTCCCCTTTTTTTTGTCCCATTTTCCCGTTTTTTGTCCCATCTTTCTCCTATTATATCCCGTGTGACCTGTTTTTCCCCTATTTCCCGTTTTTATCGTTTTATTGGTTTTCTTTTTCCTCTCTCGCCATTCTATATTTCATGTTTGGTTTCATTTGTTTTTTGTTTCGTTTTTCATTTCTTATCTCGTTGTCACTCTTCTTGTGTCCTGTTTTCCCACTTTTTCTATCACATTTTCAATTTTTTCTGTGCCGTCATTCCTCCTTTTTCTTTCAATTTTATTTTTTTCTACCCGCTGTCTCATCTTTCTCTTCTTTTTCTATCTAATTTTCGCCTTGGTTTGCCTCTTTTCTTTCCAGTTTTTGTCATTTTTTGTCCCGTTTCGTCTTTTTCCTTTTTACGGTCCGGTTTTCATCTTTTTTCCATTGTCTTTTTATGTTGTCCTTCTTTTCGGTCACGTTCTGGTTTTCTTTTCCGTTTCGTTCCCTTTGTCTGCCGTTTTCATCTTTTTTCTCCATTTTCTTTTTCTGCTCTCGTTTCTCCTGGTCCCATATTTTTTCTCTTTCTTTTCCACGTTTTCTATCCCGTTTTCTCCTTTTCTGTCCATTTTATTTTCATTTCTTTTCATGTTTATTTACTGTTTCCTTTTTTCACTCTCATTTTCCATTTTTTTATTCTGTTCTCTCTCTTTTTCTCTCCAGTCTTCTCTTTTTTGCTTCTTTTTCCCTTTTTTTGCTCCCATTTTCCTCTTATCCACTTTGTTTTTTATGTCCCGTTTGCTTCTCTTGCATTTACCTTTTTCTATCCTGTTTTTCCACGTTTTTATTCTTCATGTTCTTTTCCGTTTTTTCTCCTTCTGTACCATTTTTCCTTTTTTCCTTTTTTTGTTTTTTGTTTTTTCAGGTAAATATTCAGTAAAATCGAGTTTTTGACCATAACTTAGGAACAACCGTGGCGAGGCAGTACTCAACAAACATTTTTGTTGAATAACAGCTTGTCAAACGTTTATCACTTAGTAATTAGCTGTACAATTAGTTGAACAAGCTACTATTCAAAAAAAATTTTTGTTGGGTAGTGTAGAGGTATCATACTAAGACCGGCAATCATGAGACGTGGGTTCGATTCCCATCGAACCCATTTTGGATAGAGAGTAGGTGTCTGATCCGACCACAATCCAGAGGAGGAAAAAATGCCAGAAGGAGGACAGAGATCGTGAGGAGCTAGAACAACTATTCCGGGCTAATGACACCCGCAAGTTTTACGAGAAGGTGAACCAAACTCGCAAGGCCCACACACCAAAACCTGACATGTGTAGGGATCTAATCACAAACGAGCGCGAGATGGTCGACAGGTGGAAGCAGTTCTTCGATGAGCACCTCAACGGCGATATAGCAGCAGGAGACGCAATGGAAGTTAACCTCGGAGTACCTACAAACGACAACAGCGTACCGACTCCCGATCTCGAAGAGATGCGGCGAGAAATCGGTCTTCTGAAGAATAATAGAGCCGCCGGAAAGGACCGACTCCCGGCTGAACTCTATAATAATGGCCAAGAACCGCTAGCAACGGCACTTCACTGGCTGATTTCAAAGATTTGGGAAGAAGAGAAACTACAGGAGGAGTGGATGGAAGGCGCACTCTGTCCCATCTACAAAAAGGACGACCGGCTAGACTGCTGTAGCTACCGCAGCATTACGCTGGTCAACGCCGCCTACAAGGTGCTCTCCCAGATTTTGTTGCGTCGTCTATCCCCAATAGTAAGAGATTTCGTAGGGCAGTATCAGGCGGGCTTTATGGGGGCCCGTGCTACTACGGATCAAATTTTTACTCTCCGACAAATCCTTCAGAAATGTCGAGAGTACAACGTCGCACGCCCACACATCATATTTTCGTGGATTTCCAAGCAGCATACGATACCGTTGAACGCGAACAGCTATGGCAGATAATGCATGAGTACGGTTTTCCGGACAAACTGACGCGGCTGATCAAAGCTACTCTGGAACGAGTTATGTGTTACGTGCGCGTTTCGGGGACACTCTCAAGTCCTTTCGAATCGCGCAGAGGGTAACGGCATGGGGATGGACTGTCCTGTATGTTATTTAATACCGCTATTGAAGCTGTGATCCGGCGAGCGGGTATCGAAACGAGAGGAACGATCTTTAGCAAGAGTAGCCGGCGATGACGGCGATGAACTGGAAGTGGTTGATGAGTTCGTATATTTGGGATCTCTGGTCACCGCCGACAATAACACGAGTAAGGAGACCCAACGACGCATTCAAGCTGGAAATCGAGCCTACTTTTCCCTCCGCAAGACGTTTCGATCTAGGAGCATATGCCGCCGCACACAGCTGACGATGTACAAATCGCTAATAAGACCGGTAGTCCTCTACGGACTTGAAACGGTAACTTTGCTTACGGAAGACATACGTGCACTTGCCGTTTTTGAACGAAAGGTGTTGCGGACTATTTTTGGCGGAATGCAAACGGAAAGCGGAAAGTGGCCTAGACGTATGCATCACGAGCTACAGGCACTGCTTGGAGAGATTCCCATCGTATACCTGGTGAAAGTTGGGAGACTACGGTGGACCGGCCACGTCGCAAGGATGCCGGACTGTGTAGTGAAATCCGTTCTCTTCAAGAACCCCACCGGCACCAGGAATAGAGGGGCTCAACGTACACGATGGCTCGACCAGGTTGAAGCCGACTTGTGTGTGTCGAGACGCGCAACGAATTGGCGACAAGTAGCCCAGGACCGAGTACAATGGAGAAGAATTCTTGATACGGCAAGAGCCACCCCGGCTCTCGGCTGAATAAGTAAGTAAGTACTGGATATATAACTGAATCCGTGCTGTACACTCAATCAGCGAATACAGTTGGGTCTTTATAACACACATTGTCGATAAATTCATAAGTTCAATAATTGGAACAACGTACGACATTCCTTCCAATTTTATTGCACACATCCTAACCCCTTTTTTTTCTAAAACACGCATTGAACAGTTTACTACTTTGCGGTGTTGCTTTTTGTTTATCAACGTAAGCGATGGGAGCCGTAGTTTTCCGCATCACGATTTTTTCCAAGTTTTCACTGTTTGTTGCGAGGTTTCCAGGTCCATAATGGATGTTAGGGAAATCCTGAAGTATATGTTAGTGTCCACAAATAAAACAACTTAGCAATTGTAATTATTTGAGGAAAAGTCAAACCAAAAGCTGTGCAACAATTGGGCGTGAGGTGTGCAATAATAAGATTTGAAGATTATTTTGGTGCACAATGATTGAGTGTAGAGTTGCTATGCAAAGAGCGTATTTTCGATTTTAATGTACACCAATTAAACATTGAGTAAGACAAAAAATAGGAGTGAGAGAGTATTTTGAAAAAACTAATTTGCTACTGTTTTGCAAGCTTAAGAGTAGGTTGTGGTCTGAGGAATTATTAAAAATTAATTATTTTAAATATTTTTTCTTGTTGAACACCTCATTCGATGATTGATAAAATAAACTAAAATTCATTTTTTACTAAAATTTTTTCTCGAAAGCAGACTTTACAAAGACGGAGGTCCTAGTTTTTCTTTCACAAAAACTATTGCACCAATTCTGACAATAGCTGGCACACTTGTTAAAGGCATTGAGTCCCAAGCGCAATGATGTAGGATTCACTTTAATCAGAATTTGAACACTTACCCATCGCCAGGCCATTGATAACGTGAATCTGCAGTCCATATTGCAAAATATTCGAATCAATATCCTTCATGTACTGGCTCCAAAGAGCAACGTCGCTATTTACATAAATACAGAACCCGATAAAGGCATACAACCCAACCTGATAGAGCACACTCCAAATCGTAAAACCTGGCCATGAGCGTTTCATCGTTTGCGGCCAAAGACCGGTGGCTTTAGCCAAGTAGTAAAGTGGCGTTAGGAAGGTGTACAAGTCTGCGCCATCCGGTTGTGACGAGTCACCGACTTTCGATTTGAGTTTCGCCATCGCACTGAACCGGCCGGTATCGGAAACGTTCGGGGAAACCCGCAAGCCCCAAAAGGACGCGTGTGATATCTGAGACATTTAATTAATAATTAATAGCGATCAAAGATAAACCATTCAATACGTGTGTGTAAACGCTAACCGTAGTCAATTGTTTTAATTTGGATATCATTCGAAAAACATAAACCAAATGAAATGGATTGCGAACCGGTACAAAAAATGTAACTACGACGAGGAAAATTAACTTATTATATATACATGCCAAGTTATGCAACAGAGATTAGATTAAGTCTAACAAACTCTAAACAAAAAAAAAAGAATTTCCCGTGATAATGGTACGCTTCACTGGGTGTCATTGAAAGATGCAGTTGTAGATCCACATTCCGACGTAATACAAAAAGGCACCAACTATCAGGGTTTTGCAAATTTTGTCCACACACCACATGCTGAAAAGAAAAACGAACGCTTCGAGTCAAACGTCTCCTATCATAATTAAATTTTAGTTACATTTTCATGTGCCTTCTTGCGGCAGGTAACGTGTCGTCTGTTTCCTTTAGAATAAATCTCCTCGCACCCCAGATGCAGTCCTCGAAATAATCCTCGATAACAACACCTACGAAATAAATTCAACTTTTAAATGCAGAATGTGGCCAGAAAACTTCCCAACAGCAACGGCATTACCTCCGGCATCAATTTTGAATTTCACTTTTTCCTCTTCGTTGATTTTCGTCCTCAGGAACAATATGTTGGAATTGTCAAAGTCCCACTGATTGTTGGCGTAGTATTCAAAAACTTCAAATCCCTTGGCGATCCGCCGATGTACACGGCAAAGTCTGGAACGAAAATTGCAACGATAGTTTTTCACCTATTCATACCAGAGCATTGTGGCTTCAGAGCACTCATTAGCGGTGGATATTCCCAGCAAATTATGTTCTGGTGTGCCTTACTTTGAGTTTGGAAAGATTACCTCTAGATTTCCATGTAAAATTAATGAGGAAAGGACACCCTCTACGCAAGGTGCATCCTTCGAGCTAACACTTACACCGGTTTGTATCCGAGCACGTACAGCAGGCAGTCGATTAGCACCGCCGGAATCCAGTGGAACAGAAATGCGGACAGATTGTGCTGCCATCGGTATTTTTTCATCGTTCCTCCCGGGTACCAGAAGACGCCATTCAGCGGTACCTTTTTGGCCGTAATAGATTTGCCAATCTCTATGATGCCTTCCCACGATACCTTCATCTCGGCTGAGCTCACTAAATGATAAATGTTTCGTGTATAATCCCTGCCGGGGGAGACGTGTAAGGTAATAAGCGTTAATTATATTAAATTTTCATCCCTCGGTGCCGGTGGCTTAGCACCGACCGTAAATAGATGCCTTCGCATGTGTAGGCTGAAAGTGAAAACGACTACTTACTTTCTACCGACGTAATTCCACGTGCATACGAGAATTGCGCTCACGCCAAAGTCAACCGGTAGGTAGTCCCCGTAGCCAGTGGAGTTGCAGTACATCGACCGGATGACGCCCTTGCCGGCACCGATCAGCAAGCCGACCGGTCCGTTGATGTTGTCCGTCCAACCGGGCAGCGGTTCCCTCCAGGTGGGTACCACTATCGACGGTCGGAAGATAACCGCTGGGATGTCCTTCATCGATTCGACCACGAGGGCCTCGGCAAGGGCTTTGGTGTAGGCATAGGTATTAGGGCATTCTCCGAGAATTCTGAAAAATTAATGTTTGTTATAAAATGCATTAATTATATGCAGCAAACAGTATTTACTTTCGGGTCATTCCATCGACCACCTCATCCTCGAGCCATTCGATAGCTTTGATCACCTTATGTGGATCTGCCGGTGGAGAGTAGGGCTTTTCCATCAGCAGTTTCTCGTTCAGGTGGCAGTAGGAGGTGGAAACATAACCGAACATCTGAAAAGCACACCCAAAAAAATAGACGGACAATAATTTCACATGCAGCACAGAACAAGGCGCGCTCGTGAAACCAAGGACGCTTGCTTACCTCTAGCTTTTTACATTGCTTCGCCAGTTCGACCATCAGTTTCGTTCCACGGGTGTTGAGGAGAACCGCTTTCTTGAGTGCTTCGTCGAAGCGGATCGTCGCGGCACAATGGTAGATAATCGACACGTTGTCTATTATCAGCTGCCGGTCCGCTTCCGAGATGGCCAAATCCGGTTCCATGACATCACCGCCTATCAGCACGCATTGGGAAATCAATGTGTCGAGACCACGGAGCTTAATCACCGATGCAAAGATCTACGGCAAAAGAATGCGACGTGTGGCTCAGTTAGTTGAAGGGTACATAAATGGTTTCGGCCGGTTTATCGCAGTGGATTATGGAACGAGTGACATTTTTCATAACCGGCGTAAACGTACAGTGAATTTAAAATTGTTTCAATTCTCCATCCATTTTCCATCTTAGTTCCTTTACCTCATCATCAATTTCAAATTCTATTCGGAAGGCTTGTCTGATTCAACTGTTCGATATACGATCGATTTGCCTGATTATTTCTAATTATCTGATAGTAGATTGAAAGCCCAGAGAGTTAACCTATGCCAAAGAGCCGGTTCACATGGGTGTTGGCAAGGGAAATGGTAACCGTAATTACGCACCCTGTATGCTGAACTGAGCTGAATAATTCAACTATGCGTTGGGGAAAAGTAATTATGTGTTTCATTTCACAACGCGGCTAGAATTCAAGCTAGCAAACTCGCTAGAGTGACCTACTTTAGTTTCGTACTTTAACCGGTATTACCAAATGACGGCAGTTGACGGAATGTATTGCAACAATGCACGTTTTATGCATGTCGTAAAGCAAATTGCACTGCAACTCAAAACCACCTTCCTTCGAACAAACACTAACCAATGTATAGTGATTCAGAAGAGAAATTTAGAGGTAAATTGAATTCAATTGTTGAAACTGCCATAAATTAGCGATGCACTTATTGAATGGAATAAAAGTCTTTGACTGTCCAAACAATTTACCAGCTAATCAACACGTGTATATTGGATTTTCATCAGATGAAAGTCATCTTTTGAAATTGAACTGGGCGGGTTATTGCTGGCCCAGCAAACACCAACTCGTATATCAATGTACGAAAATTATCGTTATTGACTTTTTTTAAATTCAGTATCGTAAATATAGCCTAAGGAAGTACACACAAGTTTATATTTTGTCGTATTTGACGATAGCAAGTGATTGACCTACGACTTCCAGTACAGAATTGCCCAGTTAGCACCAACTCGTAAATATATGTACGAAATCTATCGTAAATATCTCCTAACAAATTCGAAATCGTAACTAAAGCTGGATAACGTGGTATCAAGTTGATTTTTTGTCATATATAATGATAATGACTGGCATATATACGATTTTCAGTACAAAATCGTAGAGTAGTACGGTATTTTTTGGTATTTTTCTTCTCTCGAACTTCATTTTAAAAATATGTGCCTTGACACTGGAAAAGAGCTAAGGTTGGAAAACTCGTAAAAAGACAGGTTGCTATTAATGCCAAAGAGATTTGTCAATTCAAAAAAACTATTCAAAAAAATCCAATTGATTTGAAAGGTCATGCGAAATAGAACTGAGCATTGAAAATTCTCTAACTTATTTAGCTCTGCAGTACTAAGGTACTAGCTACAAATTGAAATCATTGGACGAGGCAGGTAGACACAGCGTTAAATACCTCGAAATAGTGGACCCGTCGTTCGCCAAGGGGCCTAACAGTTTAAAAAAAGTTGCATTTTGAGCAAACCTTGCGATCTATGTCATGTAATATTTCATAAATTTGTCATGAAACAACTAGCAAATGTCCCGGTTCTGTAAAGACGAAGAACATAGCTTTCAAATGGAGTAAAAAATTTTTGGCAGTCATCTTGGATTTGGTCGCAATATTGGATTTTTTCTCAGCTTCCCGATGGTGGTCTTGAAATTAAAATCGGTTGGGGGGATCATGGCGAAAATGGCGATTTTTTGATAAAATCCAACATGGCGGCCAAATCCAAGATGGCCGCCCATTTTTTTCACTTCGTTTATAAACCCTATCTCTCCTCTTTACAAAACCGTGTCGTTTGTAGTTTGTTTCATAGCAAATTTTGGAAATATCACAATAATTATATGAAAATTGTGAACCTTGCTACAAATAACTGGTCGTTTTATTCAGTTAATGCCATTGCACACCTAATTTTAGGAATGCTGCTTACTGTAGTATTTTTTCAGCTTTCCAGTGGAGGTCCTAAAAGGAAAATCGGTTGGGGGCTTATTGTGAAAACGGCGATTTTATGATAAAATCCAAATCCAAGATGGCCGTCAAAAGAATTTTTACTCCACTTGAAAGTCCTGTTCTTCTTCTTTACAGAACCGGGCCATTTGTTAGTTGTTTCATGGCAAATTTATGAAATATCACATGATATAGATCTCAAGGTTTGCTTGAAATTAAACTTTTTTTAAACTGTTAGGCCCCTTGGCGAACGAGGGGTCCACGATTTCGAGGTATTAAACGTGTAATTTTTATTTTTTAACCATTTTCAAACAATTAAACGCAAAAGTTCCAATACTTGAAGACCTCGTGTCAGAGGTTACTCAGAGGTACTTTGATTAAATAGGCAAACGAAATTTTATAGCGACTAACTGCGACTTTAATCAGTGGGATTGGTAACAGAGAAGAGACAGCAGATGGCGACGAAGAAGATGACGCTTTGGCAGTTTGTCTGTCTGATAGAGGGAAAACTCGAGAAGAAGCTGCGAAATGCAAAACACTTATTCTACCAGCAGAGAATGTAACTCAAACATCAGGATATTTATTTTATTTGTTTCTGTTAAAATTATCTGACGTCGTTAAGACCACAAACTCAACGATAAATGTAATACATATAACATGAAACAAATAAAAAATCATTAGATTATCCACAAGGTCGTTCTCTAAACATCAATGCTGTTATGTAGACATGTTATGTTATGTTGTCATTTTGCAGCATTCCGCTGCGGTAAAAATAGCAAATTCGTAGGCCTTAATGATTTCTCCAGTGCATACAAGTAAAGCTGGTACAAAATGATCGATGTCGCCGGACAAAATTCTCCGAACAAATACGGCTCCTGTTTCGAATCTTCTTCACTATTAAGCCGGCGATTTGCGTATTATGACTGCTTAAATAGTTTGCAAAAAGCATGCTGCAATCATCTGGAAGCAGGAGTGATACGTCGTTAATTGACAGCCTGAAGAGCAACGGTCCTAAATTGCTGCCCTGCGGAAAGCCGGAGAGATTCGAATACCACTTTCTTCGAATGATAAGTTTTTCAAGCATATATCCGCCATACTCCAAATGATCCGCAACAAAACCATTAATCTTTTATGGGGTTTTATCGTCGTAAATTAATTATTTATCATACTTGTTGATTATTTCACCGAAAATAATCAACAAATTTGATAAATAAAAGCCATAATCGTTTTGGTCCTATGTGAAACACTTTAAAAATACGGATGATGTGCCACAATCTGCACACTACAACGATCAGTCTACTGAAAATGCAACGGATATTGCTAATCTTTTCTCCATATTTTTTCCCGGAGTACTGAACATTGATGAATCGTCCTTAGTTGAACCTTATTTAAATGGGGTAATTTGCCAATTATTGCACACCACCCAATTATTGCAACCTTCTTGGTGTTTGCACAGTTTCTCGACAGTTTTTTATGTTGAATGTAATTTAACAACAACATCGGCTATACAATTTCATTATCCATTGAATGTTATGATTTTTTCCTGTAAATCCACGTGATTTTTAAGCGTAATAATAAATTTTTTCTGGACAAAATTATAAGGAAAGTTGATTTACAAAATAAGCTTTTACCAAACGTTAGATGCAAATAACGTGCTGCTCGAGCCACAAAACTGATAGATGCATTTAAACATGTTCTATGGGTTTCGTGGCATAGACAGAAACTTACTATATTCAATGAGTGAATAAAATTGGGTCTTTATAACTCAAATTGTCGATAATTTCGTTAGTTCAATAATTGGAACAACGTACGATACTCCTTCCAATTCTATTGCACATCTGTTTTTCTTGTCCTAACCCCTGTTTTTCTGCAACGCGCATTTGACAGTTAATTTTTTTGCGGTGTTCCTTTTTGTTTATCAACGCAACCGGTGGGAGCCGTGGTTTTCCGTTACGCAATTTTTTCCGTTTTTCACCGTTTATTGCGAGGTTTCCTGGTCCATAATGAATTCTAGGTAATCCTAAAGTATGTATATGTAAGTGGTTTTGTCCACAAGTACAACAACTTGACAATAATGCCAATGTAATAATGAGGAATAGTCAAAGCAAAAGTTGTGCAAAAATTGGGCGTGAAGTGCACAATAAGATTTGGTTATTTTGGTGTGCAATAATTGGATGCAGAGTTGCTATGCAAAAACAGTTTTTGTAAGAAATTTCACGCAGATGGCTATAGGAATCTATTTTATATTAGGGTAATTGATCTTGAATGGACCTATTTAGCGCTTTTTAACACCACCACTCGCACTCCTGCTCAATTTACTCGTCATTTATAAATAATATGTGGTGATGTTACTATTTGTTGGAAAGTGCCACCTTTTTTCTACATTATCAGTACTTTAAAAATGTATAATTGATGAAACTTTTATTAAATATATCGTTTTTTGCCAAAGCCTTTTTTGATCTTGAATGGACCCAACATGATCTTGAATTGGACCTATTTTTGATTTTGAAATGGACCTAAATTAGGATTGTCATAGTTTCTTCCATGTAAATGAACAAAATAATAACAAAGAATTTTTTTTAATAGTACAACTATACTATTGTTATTTATTAATAGGACACAAGATTGAACAGCTTTTACCTTTCTTATACTCTGTTAGAAAGGTATGAAAGTCGGTTGAAAAATTTGAAATCAGTCACAGTCACCGAGGGTCTTGTTTTTATGTCAGCCCAACAATTGAACAATGTTTCAGTGACTTGATATGCGTTGTGTATGTATCTGTGTGTGACATTTGTATATTGGGAATTTATTATTACCTGTTGTTCAGATATGGTTGAAACGATTTCCACGTCATAAAAAAATTATGTCGCCTATTAGTTTCAAAAATTTAAACCATTCATTAAAAATATGTAATATAACTTGTATTAAACGTAGTTTATCAAGTACAGTGGGGTTCGAGTTTTTATTTAGTGACTACATATTTCGAAAGGTCAGACTTTTACTGACGTAGGACTACGTCTTACTGCAAAGCATCTAAAGGTTTGCGACAGCCCCTGTCGAACATTTTGAATATAAAATCGTTGCTATCGTGAAAAATTAGTTAATTAGTGGTAATTATTCAATTTTTGACACATTTATATGCAATTTTTTCAGTTGAAAAATGGTCTAGATTTTGCCACGGTTTCAATTTTGGCGACAGGCGACACGCATTTGTTGTCAAATTCGAAATCATACTGTAAATGGTGCTTGAAAAAATCGGACTTGGTAATTCTACTAGGTTTAAAGGTATACTAGGTTTTAATTTTAAATGATAGTCGATGAAGAACTGTACCAGATAGAAAATAGGAAGTTTCAAAAATGAATATTTTAGATCTCAGGGTCACTAAATTTCGGTGGACAAGGAGGTATTAATTTTGTCACAAGTCAGAGGGGAGAGGTGCTTAAAGAAAACTTTACATCTCCCAAGAAAAAAATCAGAAGGGTTGTGTATAAGATACGACCACGGATGACGTAGTACAACGTTAGTCGGGTTGCATGATTTTGAATATTTTACTAAACTGATTTTTAATCTATCTGTCAATCGACCAAAAGGTGATGTGAAGTCAACCTGCTTGCTTATCGGCGGTATATAAGGCCTTTGCAAAATATTTTTTAAGTTTTTGTCACCCCCCCCCCCCTTTGAAAATTGGCGTGAAAAATCGGGGGGCTAAAAAAATTCGGAGGATATGAGTATAAAATCAATTGTCCGTGGGCTCTACAGCCTGAAAAACTCGAAAAATGAGTGTACTTAACACTTCTATCACGAAACAGAAATGGAAATTCGAATTCGGAGTTTCCGAAAATCGTCCAAAAAAAATTCTCTCGTTTTTGTCTTCTTTTCGTACATTTTTGCATGGAAAATAATAACGTATATATTAGAAGCAAGAACAGATTTGGTTTTCACGCTTAAACTTTAAATAAAAATGTTTCAAACCCATGTTTTTTGCTCGATTACAAAATTCACTTTGTCCCCCCCCCCCCCTTTAGAGGCCCAATACAGGAAGGACAAAAACTTTATAAAATATTTGTAATGGCCTAATTTTACTTTATTCTGAGCCTCATAATTATTTTAACTAAACTAGAAAATTATCAAATACAATATTATTTTTTTAGGCATATCCAGTTCGAAAATGGTCCAGATATTAATCCACATTTTATATTTTTTGCACCATATCATTATCCAGGCCTTTACCTAATTTCTAAATCTTCCATTGACGCACAGATGATTTTATTGCAAAACCGGGTAATTTTGTAGGGCGATTGGGCATCACAAAGTTTCACGAGGGTGAGGAAGTTGGCGTTCTTAACCATCAGAAGTGGCTGCTTCTTTTTACTCAGACGAGTCTGATTTTGTGACTACAGGATCCGGTTGAATTTTATTGGCCTTAGGGTTTTCGGTCAGCGCGCTAAAGGTGTTTTGAAGCTTTGGTATGTGCTTGATTAACGTGTTTAAACTATTTCTCATCTGAGTTTTGTCAAAACTTAAACTTACAGCAAAACTTTTTGCTGTATTTATATGAAAAATACAGGACGTTATTTGTCCATGAAAAAAATTTTGATTCCAACCATTTTTACGATGTTGCCTGTAGATAGTTAAGCAGGGATAACCACTTAAAATAGAGTTTGGAATATTAGCTTCGTAACTCAATTCGAAGTTCCAATATTAGAGTTTCCTAAACGACATGAAAGAACATTAAATTATCTCGTGTTTGATCCATCCTTTTTTAGAATTCGAACACATAACAAAATGGCGGATATTGAAAAATAAAAGTATGGTTTTTAAGCGAAAAAATTGACTTTAAACATTTCTAAAAAATTCAAAAATTACAATATCAAGAAAAGGATGGGTCAAACACTAGATAATTTTGTTGGCTTTCAAACAAAAAAAGAATCATAAGAATTGCTTGAGCCGTTCTTGAGATATTTATGGTACCGACTTTCAAAACCTGGTTTCGAGAAAAACGACGTTGAAGTTTTTACTCGTTGTTTAATCGCTCCAGACATGCGCGATACAAATAGCTGTAACTTTGTCAATATTTGGAATTCATGCAAACGACTTCAAACACATATGGTCAAAATCAAAATATGGTAATCTTTCGAAATAATCAATAAAAAAATTAAGTTTTAAAAAATTGAAAAGGTACTATGCCCCCTTAACAGAAAAGGCAGTTAGTATCCCTCTTATCTTTCGATCCATCTTATCTTTTAATCAATGATGGTTAAAATTTTTGTACAATACTGAGAATAAATTAAGTTTATATTGTTTTAAGCATAAAATGACATATGTTAGCTAATTAGGAAGACTTTTTAGTTTCAAAACTAGAGGCTACAATGTACAAACACTATGAAGCAACTACGAAAAAGGATGAGTGATAGTTAGTTTTATCAATATAATTAAGTTTTCATTTAGGCTATAAATCAAGCCTACTTTCAATATCCCGTGCTTATAGATTAATTATAAACGGAGATACCATAGTGACAACAAGCAGTTTTATGGAATATACAACGGCGTGTTCGTTAGTGGTAGGCAATGATAGCTACCGCCAGTGATGTCTCGGAGCGCAAAACTAGGTCCATTCTAAAATCAATACTAGGTCCATTCAAGATCAAAAAAGGGAGTTAACATTTTTAAGGAATTTGAAGATTTTACTGGTTTTACTGAACTTTTAAATACCTAAATTGAAATTACACATATTTTAGCATCATTCTAAGAGTATTGTTTTATTTTAAACCAGAAGGGTTCCGGGTAGTAACAGTTTGAAAATACTCTATGGTGACTGCCAAAACGCTGAAAAACAGCTACTTTTAAATAATCGGCAATAAAGTGGTTTTGGCTATAATTTTAATTTAATTTTAGTATATTTACGTTCAGAAATGATTAAAGATAAACATAAAAGCTAAATACAGTACAAAGACTTGATAATTATATCCTAAAATTCTTATTTAAAAATAGGTCCATTCAAGATCAGAATTCGACTAGGTCCATTTCAAAATCATTTACCCTAATCTATCGGCATAGTAAGTGGTTTTAATAAAAAAAAACTGCTTTCACTGTGCATAGCCTGCACATCGCCACGAACGATAACGGCGATTCTTCCCGAGGTCTGATTTTCCCACATTTGTCAATAAAGCTGGTCTTCAGCTGTTCGATCCCGCTGTGATGCATTCTACCCCTGTTTTGTATTTTGAAGTTTTTTGCAATATATGTAAAAAATATGCATAGTTAATGCCATTTTTGTGATGAATCATCGTGTATGACAGTATATCAATTAGATAGACTGTATTTATTATGAAATTTGCATACCGACTAGTGGTAAAAGCTTAAGGGGAAACCGAAAGTGGCTCAAAGATGGCTGGATAAATGGCTACCATTCGAAGCATATATTGTTTTGCGCCTTAAAAATGCATTTGTATTGGCAGAGCACGCTTTCGCCACGTAATCAGTGCTTCCAGTGCTGTTATAATTTCCTAAAACTTGTAGTTCAATTTATCGATCTGCTATGTGTCAATAAACGCTCAGCAAAACATAATTTCTAATGGAAAATAAATTTTACTGATCATATCGATCGTTACGTGTTCATAAAAGCGACCAATGTATAATTTGGAATTAGTTAATAGATATTTGGTTGCGCACATATTTCGTTGAACTAGCGATTTCCGAAAAAGCAGCAACACAGTATCAAACTTTCGTCACATCAATGAGCTTTTAAAGAGCTTTCAACTTTCGCCGCATCAATGAGCTTAGAGTGAAGTAAACAAACAAAACGCAAAAGCAGGAATCAAAAACGCAATCCGATGCAAGCGGATTAATTAAACATCCTAGTGATCCTCCGCATTATTCAGTTGCTGCTGTTAATTTTGATTGAATCGGAAGGTCTTGATAAAGAAAACAAACCCTTTTTCGGGATGTTTGTAGTCAGTGCGGTTGGCTGCGGATCAGCTGTTTATGTTTGCAAGCTCCGCTATTTGACATATATTACCAGTACTAATGTAATATTCAAATAAACGTTTAGGTTTTTAACGAACACATGAGATGTACAGTACAGTGTTTGTCGCACTAACACAATAACGTTAGCCACTTTCGATTCCGCCTTAAGAGAAAACCGTGATTTCTTACATGTGGAATGAGATCGCGGATAATCGCTTGATTTTATTGGATGTGGCTATGTTTGATGCTTTTACATTCTACACAATTATGAATTAGCGAGTTTTACACCAAAATAAAATGCGCATTCATAATTTTACCAAATAGTTTCCGCGTTTTTAAGCAATTAATAGCATGGGTCATTTTACCCCCCCGGTGCGTTCTGGACAGTCTTACCCTACTTCAATTATAGCGGCATTCCGCTGATCAACGCAGCCTACAAGGTGCTCTCCCAGGTCTTGTTATAGATTTCGTACGGCAGTACTATGCGTGTTTTGTGGCGGCCCGTGCCATTACGAATCAGATTTTCTCATGCCGACAAATTCTCCAGAAATGTCGAAAGGACAACGTCCTTCTTCTGATAGGTTTTCGCATAGAAAGAAATAAAAGCAATGTAAGCAGAGCGCTCGCTCTCTTTCGCTGCTATATGCTGCTAACGCATTCATGTGTTTCCGTGGAAAAAGTTTTTTCTTCAACGCAAGATTCAGAAGTTTCTGTATTGAAAAATTGCATGTACGTGTTTGAATTTTAACTTCCACTTCTGTTCTGTGGACATCGTCAAGCAGAGAAAATCCAATATACTGGTGAAAACGGGAAGACAGTAAGGCAAATGGACGAGGCTGTACAGTATATTTGATGGTAGAGTATAAACCAAAGAGCCGCAATTCAGATTTGGTCAATTGTCAACTTAGCACAATATGTTTTGTAACGCATATTGTACATGTTGGATACGGCTCAATTTTGCGCGACAATAAATTTACTCAGCGCAGCAACAGTACTCTCCCATGCATCTCAGTTTTATTTGTGTGTACCGCTAATCGCAATATAACGTTTGACATCTGAACCAATAAATAGTTGGTAAACATTGTTTCTATTTATCGCGTTCATGTTGCGAAATTTAATTTCTTCGAATTGAAATGTCGCAAACATATTCAGCTCCCGGCTCTCGGACGGTATCCAAATCACTTTTCCGGGCTCACGGAAGAATGGTAGTAAGATGCTATGGAGAGGTATAGAAAAAGTATGTTTTTCATCAAAAATAGGCACAAGTTGTAAAAATTAAGCATAACAGAGTAACTGTACCACAAATAAAATGTGAATGGTGGTTGTTTTTTAGGTAGGTAAACATAGATAAGTGAGAAATTTTGATTTTACTACCCCTAGGAAAGCGCCATCTGTTGAAAAGCAACGGTTCGTGTGGTGTCCTATTAATTTTAATACCTTAATAACATTCTTGATTGACTAAATTTTCATCGCAACACATTTTATGCATCATATCGTTAATTTTCCAGTGAAATTTAAAAAACGTTGATATAATATTGCCAAAACATTCTATTGAAAATTTCTTCCAAAATATTGCTGATTGCAAAATAAAATTTGCGCTCAAAAGTGCACAATCGCTGATAAAAGTGTTATTTTAGATTGAATAGTTTCTCAATCTTCAGTGCATTTTTTGCTGTACATATCCCAAGCAATGTGTCGAAGGCACTGAAACAATTCAAGCTTAGAATGCACTTTTATGAGCGATTGTGTACTTTTTAAAAGTATAGTTTTTCATTCAACCAGCAATATCTTCTTGTGTTTCTTTTCTTTCCCATTAAAGCAGTAAGTTTCCAGCAAGATGCAAGAGCATAAACGGTACAAGTGACAGCTTGAAACAGAAGATGCTAGTTTATTAGAGGGAAACAAATGTGAAAACAACACGATTGATACATGGACGATGATCGCATTGACATCCAGCGAATTTCGTCCAATTCACAGCTGGCAGGCAATACCAATACCATAGAGTGACGATACGCTTTGATTTACATTGAGACAATAATAGTTGGCCCCTAAAGTCTGCAGACTAGCGCAATCAAATTTCAAGTGAATAGATCATTTGGTTGGTTTCTTTTTCGTCACGCAGCAAACAAATAAAAAAAAGTCGGTGATGATTGAGCAAAATAAAAAATTGCAATATCATTTCGCGATCTGCCGGATACGTCAAAATTCGAAGTTTAGTTTACAATGCTTATGGGGATTTCCAGGTATGAAATTCAAACATATAATGTTAATTGAAAATGCTTTCATGTTAGAAATTTATTTTTGGCGACTTTATATCTTTTTTTGTTTCGAATAAAATGGCTAACAATTATATAAAACGTGATATGTTTTCCTTTCCCATATTGAATTAACCGTACTCTTTTAGTCTCATCTTTTTCCAGTATGCGGAAAAAGTAGTGTTGTTAAGTCATTAACTTAATTTAACGGTTTTACGTTTCATAAAACATTATACTTGGGAAGAATTTTTATATTTGAATATTATATGCAGCTGACAAAATCAATATTGTCGTTGACCGACGCTGT
The DNA here is from genome assembly GCF_943734655.1 of Sabethes cyaneus. Taxonomy (NCBI): domain Eukaryota; kingdom Metazoa; phylum Arthropoda; class Insecta; order Diptera; family Culicidae; genus Sabethes; species Sabethes cyaneus. The sequence continues at coordinate 186,638,724 of NC_071354.1, read as the reverse complement.
CAACTATAAATCCAAGTAAAATCGCGAAAATATATGTACATACATTAACTTCACAGAACGTCCCTCTGTCTGTACCAATCAATAATAATTTTCCTGGCGGTTTAGTAGACTCAACTTTTCGAATGACTGCCGCTCAATTAATTATGCGAAAAGTACGAACAACGACCTGGCTATGGCACTCATTTCATCCTGCACTACGCATGATCAGCTACGGATCGAACGGTGAGGTGTATATGCGTATACGATTGCTTCATTCATGGATCGCGATTCGCGGAGTTTGCTTTTTCAGCTCTTCACGCTCTTACGCAATTCAAGGTCATTCGTACGACGTGCGGCGGTGCGATTGTTCATCTCTGTTTGCGCTGCTGGTCTGGCTAGACGTCTGTCTGATTGCATCTCCTCCCAGTTGCCACCTCGCCGCGCCAACCGGTGGGTACTGAGGATTTCGTTATTTTGTATACGCTACTCGGGGAGTATTCGACCTTGTTCTGCTTTCGCGGGACAAGTTTGCTCGAGCTTGGGTCAGCAGTTCAGGACTTCGTGTTGAAGCCAATGCCAGGCCCAGGCCCTTTGCTTGCTTACATTGTAATTGTTCCAAGCATGCATGGTTTTTCAATGCGTGCTTTTTAGCACGTAGTCTTTACATGGTATTTAAAAATGTTTAAAGTTACACTGTATTTCTAAGAAATATGCTTTCCATACTCACCGGATTGGCGAACATTTCTTCTAAGCGTTGCTTTGGTAATTTACCCTTCTTTGGTCGGACTAGTAAATATATTTTGGCTACTTCGGTGCATCTGATAGATTGTAAAATATCAAGAAGTTTTATTAGTTATAATTTCACACTAGCGTTCAAACCAGTAGTAATACCTTAGCAGTTTTTCTATCATAACTTTTCCCATAAATCCAGTTCCACCGGTGATCATTACATGACGATCTCGAAACAGGGGCCCGATGCGGTCGCGTCCATCGTTATTCTCGACATCCATCTGAAATGTTTACAAAAAAAACAATTTAATTCATGTAAAGGTGAAAGAAACTTCGTCTAAAATATGAAAGATCTCATTCCAGGCGTTCTGTGTTCCCAATAGCGGACGAAAATATTTACATAATGCTTAGGTCTATAACTAAATTCCCGTGTTAAACGGCAAAAATACGAGAAAAGACATAATAAAATTGTCAGAATAATTATAAATTATTTTCGAGTGTCCAGTCGGTTTATGACGAAATTATTCAGCAGCATGACAATGCTACGAAATATTTTCTCTAGACGGAATTTAAAAATTTCCAAAGAAGATGACAAAAAATAGTAGGAAGCAATTGACCACACTTTAATTCTCGCCTGATTTTTGTGTAGGTCCTATTTGCAAATGGATGATTCTCTTCTAATTTACTCATTTACGCGTATCAGTGCAGCATAAAAGCATTTCATTGCAATTTTTCTTCTTTTCGAGCTTATGGCACCAGCATTTCATACGAAAAAGACGCGTTCAATGGCGTTTGCGTGATAAGCTTAAAAGCTTAGAAAACAATCTCTACGCGTTGATGCTGTTCAATTCCCGTCTTAACGTATACTGGTCTGTCTCCTGCCTTATTACCCAGGTACAATCTCGACCGCCAAGGTACCGTACTAAAGAAAGACGACACGAGTTATGCTTGTTCGGTTTCTTTTATACCGTTGCGTGGACGACAGCAAGCGATGTTTTCGTCTCCCGGTAGAACTCTACAAAAATTGCCAAGAACCGCTAGCAACGGCGCTCAACTAGATAATTGCAAGGATTTGGTAGGAGGTGAAACTACCTGTAGAGTGGATGGAAGATGTGGTTTGTCCCATTTATAAAACGGGCGAACGCTGTTGATGGACCATTCTCACGGACGGGCCCAATGGGGGCCGTGTTACTACAAATAAAATTTACGCACTCCGAGGAATCCTAAAGAAATGTTGGGCGTACAACTTGCCCTCGCATGATATTTTCGTAGATTTCAGGGCAGTATATGATACAGTCGAGCGCAAACTGCTTTGGCAGATAATGCACGAGAATAGTATTCCGGGTAAACTGACGCGGCTAATCAATGCTACCCTGGAGCGAGTGATGTGCTACGTGCGTATTTCGAGGGTACACCCTAGTACACGCAGTTATTTAACACCGCTGATGAAGGTATGATCGGGAGAGTGGGCATCGAAATGAAAGGAACGATCCTGCATGCTGTTCAACATCGCTCTTGAGGAGTGATCAGACGAGCAGGCATCGAAACGAGAGGTATAATTTTCTCTAATTCATGGGCTTTGCAGATGACTTTTATATCATAGCCCAGAACTTTGCAACGACGAAGGCAATCCACGCCAGACTGAAAGCGGAGTCTAGGAGGTTTCGGTTAAAAGTAAATGCGGCGATGGCCAAATGCATGAAAAGAAGAGGCTGAAAGGAAACAAACCCGTGCCTCCCACGGACGGTAACCGTTGACGGGGACGAACTAAAAGTGGAAGATCACGAGCTCATCTTCCATTTGGGATCGCTGGTGACCCCGGACAACATTAGTAAGGAGCGAAACACTACGATCAAGAAGCATACCCCACCGTACGAAGCTGATGATGTACAAAACTAATAAGGGTTTTGACCAGTAGATCTTTATGGACTTGAAGTCGTGATACTGCTCACGGAGAACATACACGCCTTGAGTATGTTCGAGCGGAAGGTACTACGGACAATATTTGGCGGAGACACAACAACATTGTTTACAAAAATACATCTACGCAGTGGGAACATAGGGTATGTTGCTACATCGTCGTAATTGCCTATTCCCGTCCTATCCAACACAAATTATTAAAAATATCAACATTTTTATGACACACAATGCAAAACTAGTTATTCTCTAATATTTTAGTTAGTTGTCTATCATACGCGATCAATCAAAGATTCGTAAACATTGTTGTGATTTTTAGTTCGGACGATGAAAAATTTTGATGGACGGATTTTAAAACGGTACAACGAATTTTAGAAATAAAGTCAGTTGCGTAATTTCAATAATATGCTTTAATAGTTGCTTTTCAATGATTTCAAAGTTCACGGATCGGAAGGTGAGTGCGTTTTAGTCGAATCAGCACAAGAACTTTTGGAGTATTCATTAAATCCATCCAGCAAATGATGAAAATTAGAATGACTTTACTTATTACGACGGGAATTAGAAAAAGACCCTATACACTGAATTATTTTCCTGTTTTCAAATTTCAGTGGGGAAAATTTCTGGAGAGGGCCTGCGGAATTCGAGCTACACCAATGTTCCTGGTGTTATTCAGAAAACACTTTTCAAAGATTATTTGTAAAATGTTTATGTTTTCTCACATGCATTTACGGTTTTAATTTATTTTTGAATTTCATTTATATTTTCCAACACTAACTATACTATTATTTATGTCTTAGCTTCTGTTGGGGATATGTAAACTGTCTTAAACAATTTTTATTACGCTAGCAAAGATGTATCCCTATGTAATAGCAAGGCCGGAACATTAGGTTAGGGACGGTTATTGGAGTAACACTAGCTAGGCTCGTAGCTCATTTCCTTTTATCAAACTAAGCTGCAGCTACTCACACACCAGTCAGGAATCCGCGGATTTAAATAAGTTATAATAGAAGCCAATTGTAACCGGTTTGGAACCCAACTTTTCCTAAAGCCTCATGATTCACCGGCGTTGCATAATGGGGCCAAAGTAAGGTAAAACAATTGTTCACAGATATTCCAATCGGATGATTCAAACAAAAATATTAAAAAAAATGGATAGACTTAGCGATTTTTCATGCGATTACCCTGCCATCTGGTGGTGAATCCACCTATGCATCGCCAGTCGTAGCAACCCTATTGTGTTAATAAAAACTACAAAGTTTTTTTTTGTCGGAAGATTTGACCACTGCTACCATTATTTTGATCTATTGTGGTAAGGTACTACAAGTTATACTACAAGGTATACAGCCCTAAGGGTTGTACGAAAGGGTGACGTAGGACTATATCAGATCATCAGATCAAGGACTAATGTAAACTGCAATTTCTGGCATATATATGTATATATAAGAATCTGTGAGTGCCATTGTTTAAGTGAATGTTTAAAAGAGAAGAGCGAAATATTCAGATTCAATTCTTCATTTAATGCAATGGTGGCTTTGAAAATACGTGGACGGGGGTTCATAAGTACAACGCCTTCAACATTTGAGACATAGAATTTTTTTTAAAAAATCACTTGAGTGCATCATAAAGGTAGAAATGGTATTGAATGGCCAATTTCTGTTTTATTTGTATGAGAATCCTTATCCTCCTACCACAGGGGTGAGGGGTTTCAAACCATCATAAAATAAATAAATTCAACAAAAATTCATGCCTCCAAAAACCCCCACAATGCCAAATTTGGTGCCATTTGCTTGATTAGTTCTCGAGTTATGAAGAAACTTGTATTTCATTTGTATGGGATCTCCCCTTCTTAAAGAAAGCAAAGGTTCTAATCCACCATAGAAAAACTGCCCCCTCCCCCCTGTTACAAGACAAATGGATCTCATTATACCATAGAAAAAAATCCTTCCTTCTAAAAACCCCACATGCCAAATTTGGTTCTATTTGCGTGATTAGTTCTTAAGTTATGAGAAAACTTGTATCTCATTTGTGTGGGAGCCCCCCCACTTAGGGTAAGTAGACCATAGTACACCATAGAACAACAGCTTATACTCCAAAACCCCCCACATGCCAATTTTGGTTCCTTTTGCTTGATTAGTTCTCAAGTTTTGAGGAAATTTGTGTTTCATTTGTACAGGAGCCCCCCCTCCTCTTACGACCCTCTTAAAATTGCTCTCTTACCACCCTATAAAATTGCTGGTCATTTTATCTATCCAACGACACATAAATTGTTCAGTTTCGTTCAGTAGTTTAGTAGTTATTAGCATTTGAAATCATTCATTCAAACGTTACACTTTTAGTTTCGTTTTCACAAAGTGCTACCCAGTCCCAGTATAGTAAACAAAGACGTAGTCCTACGTCAAAAATTAACTGTGTTATAAGTTGATTTTCAGCAGACATGGCGAAAACCGTCAGGCAACTACGTTCGATGTTTGTTCGTACTACGAGCTCCACCCAGAAGCGAAGATGTTGGACACTGTGAGTCACTTTTGAAGAAAGACGAGGGCGTCGAATAGAAGCCTGAAGAAGCCAATAGAATATTGAAGCCTAGCCGCCCGACGGTGCTGTGCGACCGTAAAGATAGCAGAAGCTGAAAAGAAAGGCCGAGAGCAAGGTGACCTCATCGTTCTGCGCCTCGGGCAGGGGGCTCGGAGCAACCGGCCAAACGCTGAAGAAGTAGAACCTGGCCAAAATGGACATTTTTTGCAGAAGCGTGACCGGTCATGTCTCTGAGCAGCTGACAATCACCCAGCAAGAGCCGATGAAGGTGGTGGTGAAAAACATCATACCGGCAGGCGAAGCACGATGGCGTGGTCATAATGGATGACGAGACATTCTTGACTCGATTCTGGACGGCAAGAACTGGCAGGAGACCGGATACCTACCGCCATAAAGGTAAGCAATGACGTCAAATATAATACAAATACTCTCACACCAAGTTCCCGAAGAAGGTTCTGCTGTGGTTGACGATCAGCGAGAATGGACTGTCCAGTCCAAGCCGCTGTATTTTCTTTTTTGGGTTTGCGGTGTGCGTGGTGATATATAGCGCGAAGTGTCTGCCGGAAGTTGCTGTCTTATTCAAGAAGCATCACGCGAAGGAGGATGTGATCTTTTGGCCGGACGTAGCTTCGGTACATTATGACAATAGGTTGCTGGAGGAGATGGATCAACTGAAGAGAAATGTTGTACTGACAACCGCCAACGCCCCCCTGCTGCGACCGCATTAAAAAATTTGACGTAGGACTACGTCTTACGGCAAGGTTTGGGTTAGGGTGTCATTCCAAAAAATCTAAAAATGTGGACGTCACGAAAAAATTATAGATTTTGAGCACTAATAGCTTAGCGGTTTCCAGATCGATTTTAAATATTTTTACGCCCATTGACCGGAAATTCTTCTACGCATCCACACCAATAATGATACCTAATGATTTAAAAGTACGTACTATTGAAAACTGAAAATACTGAAACATTGTCCAACTGGAAATCCTCGCTTCGTGATTGGTTTGAAAAGATTCCATCATAGTTTTAACGTGATTTTAGAAAAAAAAAACTTGCCGTAAGACGTAGTCCTACGTCAAAAAAAGTGACAAAATCTCCCCGTCTCAACAGGTCGAATATTCTTTTCGACGATCTAAACCTATATCAATTTGATATCTGTGCTTGAGAAGTAAGCCAAAACAAGTGAAGTGATAAAGGTTCCTCGCCTCAACAAGATCTCCTGACACCGCGAATAAAATTGGACCATTTTGATGTCCTTGCTCGGAAAGTATGCCAGAAAGAGTGACAAAACCCCCTCGTGCCAGCAAATTTCTTACGAATGCGATCAAACCTAGTCCAACTTGATGTCTGTGTTAGGGAAGTGCGCCAGAAAAATTACAAAAGGACCCAACAGATCGCAAATTCTTTACGGCGAGACGATTAAACCTAAACATATGTCTTGGAAAAGTACGCTACAGCTGTAGTGTTCGGTGATAAGGTATGTTGCTACATCGTCGTAATTGCCTATTCCCGTCCTATCCAACACAAATTATTAAAAATATCAGCATTTTTATGACACACAATACAAAACTAGTTATTCCCTAATATTATAGTTTGTTGTCTATCACATGCGATCAATCAAAGTTAGCTGAGATCTATTTAAATGCTTTTTATCATTAAAGAAGTCCTACCAGCCAAATTTCCTACGTTTTTTCGTGCGACGAAGAAGAAAATGTCAACTGATCGTTTTAATTTCCGTCATTCATAAATGAAAATAACTCACGCAAGGCATTGTTATTCTACAGCCAGGAAAATTTGCCTGACCTGCAGAAATTTTGTAGAATAGCATTTGTCATGCCGTCCTACACAAATACATGCGTGTAAGCTTCGTAAACATTGTTGTAATTTTTAATTCGGACGATGAAAAATTTTGATGGACGGATTTTAAAACGGTACGACGAATTTTAGAAATAAAGTTAGTTGCGTAATTTCAATAATATTCTTTAATAGTCGCTTTTCAGTGATTTCAAAGTTCACGGATCGGAAGGTAAGTGTGTTTTAGATAAATAAATTATCTCAAAGTATACAAATGTCCCCCGGACCTGGCAGTGGGTGTTCCGGAACCGACGCAGAAGTGGCCATTAGTCAACAAATTATCCCTAACATACCTTGGGTGCCAGTTTTGGCCATACCTTTCAAATGAGGTAAAGAAAACGAGATTCGGATTGAAAATAGATGAATGAGAGCAATTTCAAAACTTGGGTCGTTTTCGACCCCAATGCATAATATGTAACTTTTTTTGCTGTGGCTCTTCTAGATGTCGCTGAAAGCTGAAACTCCCCCACAATGCTAGTACTCGAATGTTAGGAAAAGTCAGAAAATTTCAAGTCTCTAGCTTGTTCCGTTACTGAGTATCAAGCTTTGTAAGTATGCCGTTGGGTCGAAAACGACCCCAATGCACTAGAAAGGTTAAATCCATCCAACAAATGATGAAAATTAGAATGGCTTTACCTATTACGACGGGAATTAGAAAAAAACCCTACTATGATTCTGTATGGATACGCATGTTTGCCGTTTCATTGGAAGTGTAGTGAAAAGATGTGCTGTTGATTAAATGGGATTGAAATGGTAAAATCCCTTGAACGTATACAATGTTACTACTTTAATAAATGTTACATTTAAAATATGTAGCATGTATATATGCTGCACATAGCATATATACATGAAGAATCGAATGATTACATGCATGGATACATGCTACTATCACTACAAACAGACTTACGTAGTCCTGCGTCACTTGTACAGTCGTGTCTTGTGCACAACCCCTCTGATTTTTCTTTCTTGTGAACAGAAGTTCTCTAGCGAACAAGTTTTTACTCAACGGTGCAAAGTCCGCTAAGTCAAAATCATTGGCGGAACTAGCGTTCATTTCTAGGGGGGGCTATAGCCCCCGGCATTTTTTTTACCGTTTTATTTCATTGGCATATTAAAATTACATGCACATTAATGCATAAAAGCTTACAACAGTGAGGCAATTAAAAATTACTCTTAAATTTTTATTATCTAAAGTTATCTAACTATCAGTTTTTCCTAAATTTAAAAATCACAATTGTTGTGAGTCGTAATTTTGTCAGCTGAATAGCTGATCATATGTATCAACGCATCGAGGTTGACTTCTGCGTTTCTGTTCAGTAAAATGAGATTGAGTGATAGCAGATCCTTGATGCCCTTAGATGTTTTCGGCAGCTACTAGGTAACTAGCAGGGTGCACGTCCCTAACTTCATTTAAAGGAGCTTACCGGGCATATAAAAACAAAGCAAAAAGCGCGAACACGTTCGAATTTCCTTACCTAAATTGCCTACAACACGTGCCAAGAATTGCATCTTTAAACCGAGATCTATTACTTGCCAACAATACGGCAATATATCTTGTGTCTGACAAGGTGACATCTTTCGTTAGTGCAAACCGTAAAAAACAAATAAATTTATGGTAAGGCCTTTTGCTTTAAAGTGAACTACGGGGTCAGCATTTTACGATCCTTTTACGATTATTTTACTATCGTCACCAAGGAAGGTTATGTCATCAGTTGAAAGGTGATCAAAAGAACGCATTGAATCGGAGAATCGATCTTTTATGCTAGTTCGATTTACCGTTGAGTTGCTGTAAGGCAAAAAATAACTGAGCTATCTGGAAGGGAATAGCATTACACTATTCCGTCAGTGGATTTTGTTTATTTGTGTGCTAAAACGACACCTTTCAACGTTAACGATCTGATGTAGCACTTTACTTAAATGATTAACCTCGAACGTCATCTTTTACTGCTGTTTGACTGGCGCGTCATAAGATTTTGCTGAACTAGACTTAGTTAAAGAACTTCGTATGTCAGATAAATTCAAATAAAACATTCAATGGTTCCGGGTGCGCTGGGGTAAAGGCCTAAACCGAATGCTGCGTCATCGCATCCATGGAAAAACTGTCAGAATAACTCTGACGGCCGCGTTGAAACAGCATTCTGGCCCTTAAAGGCGACAATAGGATTAATAGAATTAATTGTCACATTTTTACTAAAATTAAAACCATTTACATATAAGGCCATTGCAAATCAATTTAAAAGTTTTTGTCCCCCTCCCCCGGAAATTGGCTTGAAAAATCGGGGGGCAAAAAAATAATTTGTAGGATATGAGTTAATTTTTTTTATAAAATCAATTGTCTGTGAACTCTACAGCCTGAAAAACTTGAAAAATGAGTGTACGAGTAGAGTTAACGCTTCTAGCATGAAATAGAAATGGAAATTCAAACAGCGGAATTTCCGAAAATTGGCCCAAAAAATTTTCTTACGTTTTTGTCTTTTTTTCGTAGATTTTTGCATGGAAATTTTCAACGTATATATTAAAAGCAAGAATAGATTTGGTTTTCACGTTTGAACTTAAAATAAAAATGCCTAAAATCCATATATTTTTTGCTCGATTAAAAAATTCTCTTTGTTTTTTTTCGCCCCCCCCCCCTTCCCCCTTCAGTGGCTCAACACCGGAGGGACAAAAACTTTTTAAAATATTTGTAATGGCCTAACTAAATTAGGAAACTAATATAATTGATTGTCAAATTTAGAAAAAAATATCAATTTTTTGCGTGAATTTGCTAAATAAACACAAAATTAACGAATTAAATGTAAAAGTCTATAAATCATTTTTTCAAGGTTTGGCCATGATTGTTAGGAACAGTTTTACTAATTTTTATTGTTTTCTTCTCGAAAATAAATAAAACGCCATTGAGCGTCTGCATTTACAATTTACTACCGTCTATTCTTCTTGGCCACCACCAGACTGCCGACAGGCCGACCGTGACGTGGTCAAAAGTGAGCCTGCGTCTGATATGTTTTCGAGTTAAAAGGCTACGATTTAAGAGTTTAGTGCCTCATTTCATTATCGTTGCATTCTCTTTCGTTAGCAAACATAGTATCAGGGCTAGGGCGCCTGCCGCCACCCATCGCATATCATGCTTTTGGTTCAACATTTAGCGCGCTGACCCTCCTCGAGCATTGTCGTTATGCTACGGAACAGATAGAAACAGTTGCCGCCAGCCTGTCCGGCTGGGTGCGTTGCGGCTTGTTAGGTCGATTTCGACCGGAGCCACCGGCCGCGGCCGTTCAGCATTGAATCATATTTTCGACTTTACCGGGGCTCGAACTTGACGACCGGTTTGACGGTCAATGTCAAAAACAGCTGCAGGTTGCGACAGTGTCGCTGCAAGGCCGATTCCTAAACCGAAACCGAAACTCTGAAACTTGCTGTTTTATAGCGTTTCACTATGTGTCTCTCTGTCTCTCGCTGGGAATGCGCGAATGAAGATAAATTTGATCAAACTGATTGCTAGCGACCCACGCGGTTTTGTTTCCTCTAGTCAATGGTTTCAACCGGCATGACTATCTGAATGGTGTTAGACATCGAGGGGCCACGGTTTATTGTCGCAGAGCTGTAGATGAAGCCACTCGTGCAGTGCTTTGAGTTCGTTTACCGGTTTTTAGGAATGAATTTTTGAAGGACGGTTTCGGATTTCCTTGGACACGAGCCTATGTAGTTCAAAATTTTATTGCGTTGTTGTCTACCCTTTGATGTGCGTACTCTACTACATCAAACGTGATAGACCGACGGCATTTCCTTTCGACAACTAAGGATAACCAGATGCAGCGTACGCATACGCTGGGTTACTCTAAGCAGAACGTTAAACTGAAATATATCGTTTGACGCTCCAAATGTACTGAAATTTGATTAATTTAAAAAGGATTACGGGATTTATTAAATTAATCAACCATTTGGATGCTTTTATCCTTTGACTTTGGTTCCGTAAATCGGTAACGTTGCTCAGAGACATTGCGAAAATTAATTCATGAATAGCTCGAAGCACTAGAATGCCCGACATAAACAAAAGGTGGGGTACCTGACCTATCAGAACAATGTTTTGACCTGGAAAATCGAGTAATCGTAGGATGGCGAAACTTTTATTTCTTATCATCCAAATACCAGTAGATTAGGTTGGCAGATCCGAACTTTCGAGCGCAAACGGATTTGGAATCAAAGATAAAATGGGGACTTGAAGTTTTATTTCAAAGTGAACGGGAAATTGGACTTAAAATTGAAGTTATTTGGACCGGAAATTTTATATGGAATTATACATGAGATCAGACTTTAACGAAAATTTGAAATTGGACTTGAAATCGGAATTGAATAACAATACGAATTATAATTGGAATTGCATTTGGAATAGAACTTAAAATTGGAATTAGAATTGGACGTGAATTGGACTTAAGATTAAGCTTAGAATGACATTTGAAATTAGACTTGTAATTAAAATTCAAATTGTAGTAGAAATTGGACATGAAATCAGAATTTAAATTTGACACAAAATTAAGCTTAAAAGTGAAATTAAAATTGATTTGAAATCGGGTTTAAAATCGGACATGTAATTGGATTTGAAATTTGACATGGGCATTAAATTAGACTTGAGTTTGGACATGAACACGAAAATTTACTTAAAATTAAGATTATTATATACCGTCAGGTAGAGAGAAGAAGAAATACAGTGTGAAATACGAAGTGAAAAAACCAGACTGGAAAAGGGAAAAAGTAACAGAAAAAAGATGAAACGTGTGAGAGAACACGTTTCATCTCTTATATATTAGTTTTTTCCCTTTTCCAGTCTCGTTTTTGCACTTTTTGTTCTGTATTTTTTCTTTTCTGTACCATTTATTTGCTTTGTGTTCTTACTTTTCTTCTTTTTCTTTCGTTTTTCTTCTTTTCTGCACGGTGTTTGCTGTTTCATTTCGTTTTTCATCGTTTGCTGTCCCATTTGTTCCTGTCGTCGTTTCCTGTCTAGTTTATTCTCTTGTTTTTCATTTATTTTTTGTAATTTTCCTTCCAGTTTTCCGTCATTATTCTTCCTTTCTATTTTTCTATTTTTTGTTACCTCCTTTGTTTCTCATTTTTCGTCTTTGTCCATTTTTCTTCACCCAGATGTTCCATTTTTTTTCTTTTCTGTAACGAATATTTTGTTTTTAGCTTCCATTTCTCCCTTGGGCTGCCTTTTTTTTGTTTAAATTATAGTCACTTTAACCAGTTTTGGGTCATTCGTGACTTTTGCGGGGTTGGGATTTGAACCCAGTTCCTCCTTTTTTATTTCCCGTTTTTTCTTCTTTTGCCATCCAGTTTGTTCATGTGGTCCGCTTTTTCTGTTATCTTATCTTCCCATTTTCCCATTGTTCATTATTCTAACATATTATCTTTTATCCCATCCTTATATCCTTCTACATCCCGTTTAACCTCTTTTTCCCATTTTCCTCGTTTCCTCCATTTTATTTTTCTTTCTCGTTATCTTTCTTTTCTCTTTTGATTTCTCTTATTATTCTCATTCTTGTTTCGTTTTCCTTCTTTTCTTACCCGTTTTACCACCTTTTCTGTGACGTGTTCCGTTTTTCTAATTCTTGTCTTTTTTCCTTGTTTTTTTATTTCCGGTTTTGGCAATTCTATATCACGTTGTTTTTCTTTTTTGTCCGTCTGCCTTCTGTTTATCTCGTGTTCCATCCTTTTCTCTCTTGTTCTTTTTCTGTCCGCTGTTTACGTTCTCTTCTTATCCAGTCTCATTGTTTGTTTTCTGTCCTGTTAAGTTCTTTTCTGTTTTCCGTGTTCATCTGTTCCGTTCTTCCTCTTATTATGTTCTGCTTTCCATTCTTTTCTGTCATGCTCTCTTTTTCTTTTCTGTTGTATCCAATTTCACAGCCGTTTTCATTTTTATCTCCATTATGGTTTTTTCTATTCTTGTTCATCAATAATCCTGTTTCAGTATTCTCCTTTCCTGTTTCAGCAGGAAAGATCCCGTTCTTTTCTCCTTTTTTGTTCCTTTTTTTGCTTTTCTGTCCAGTTTGTCTTCAATTTCGGTCTCGTTTTCTTAATCGTTTTTCCTTATTTTTCTTAGTTTTCTTCTTTTCTTTTCCGGCCACCCTCTTTTCTGTCCATTTTTCTCTTTTTCCCGTTATTTTCATTTAATGTTCCGTTTTCCGCCCCACTTAGTCACGATTTATCTATCATTTTCCTTTTTTTCATGCCAATTTTACTTCTTTTTTTTAACCCATTTTTCCATTCATTGTTACATTTTCCCCCGTGCTCTTTTCTGTTTTTTTCTTTAGCAGCAAGAGATGAACTATCTTTAGATCCATCGGTAATTCATCTGTGAATATGCTAAGAAAGTTTACTTACATTTTCATAAGAAACTGTTTGCTCGTTCAGCTATTCACTGTTGAGTTTACCAATACAGTGGACCCCCGTTCGTTTGAACGATTCCTCATGCAAACTAACGGGGTTCGTTTTTAATTTGAACAACTAGCAACCCTAAATATGCTGAAACTTGTATGAACTGGCCGCTCTGCTCTTTGTTATTGTTTTGGTGGTTTGATTAGGTCTTGTTTAGTTGGTAGTTGCAAGTTGCAAGAGAATATGTTATTCTCCGATCGGAATTCTATCGTAATCGTTGGGAAACGAAATGAGAAACTGATTAAACTAGCATTAAACACGCTAGATCAGTACAAACAAATCGTGTTTATGTGCATTGTCTGCGAAGGCAAATGATGCCATATTGAGAATGACATTTGAACCATTTTTAATTCGCACATCGTGCAAACCAGCGGGGTTCAAATTAAAAGGTGTTCAGATTAAAAACGGTCAAACGAACGGGGGTCCACGGTAGTTCCAAACGAAAAACGAAAAAAAATACAAAGGAAAAACGAGCACGAAGAAAAGAGTAACTCGAGAAAGAAAAACAATAACCTAATGAAAAAAGATAAACAAACGAAAATCGTGGAAAAATGGCAAAGAACACGCTACAACAAAAAAGAGGCGGACGAGGCCAAATACTAGGAGACTGGATAGAAAAAGATAAAACAAATGAAAAAAAAAAGAAAAAGGACAGAAAAGATGGAAAACCCCCAAGGGAAAGGCAGAAAATGAGGTCAAACTGGATAGAAAAGGAGAAAAAGTGAGTCAAAAAGGGAGAAAGCAGGAAGATGGACAAACGAAAAAGAGGACCAAAAACAGGAAAAAATGATGAGAATAAAATGAAAACTAAATAGCTAAAAGAATAAACAGAACAAAAATGAATCTCACAAAAAACACAGAAAAAGAAAATAGAAAAAGAAAAGAATTTAAAAGCGAAAAAAGACGAAAAGTGTCGAAAAAAGACGAAGCGGGGCAGAAAATGACAAAAACGAGACAAGAAAAGAGAAAAAACGAACCCAACAACGAGGACAAACAGACGTAAAAAGACGAACAACGGAGCAGTTGAAAAATGGAACGAAAAGAAAGAAAAAAAAAACAAAACAAAGAAAGAGGAAACAGCGGGTAGAATAAAGGAAAATTTGAGAAAAATATTAGAGAAAATGAGACGAAGTAAGACGGAATAGAAAACAAGAGCAACCAACAAGAGAAAAGAAGACTAAGAAAGACAGAAAAGTTGAAAATGATGTAGAAAACGATGAAAATGGGAATAAGAGGTCAAACGGGACATGGAAATTGGATCAGATCGGTTGGCAAAAAAACGGGAAGATGAGACAGAAAAAGAAGAAAAGAAAAACCGGAAAAAGTAATTGCATAAAACCATAAAAAAGAAATGAAAACTGCAAAAATCGGGAGAAAAAAAGCAAAACCGAAGAGCAAAGGGTAAAAAGGGAGTCTAAACGTAACAGGAAAAACGGGAAAACGGGGAACCAAAAATAGGAAAATCGAAACAGATGGAGACAGGACCAAAACTAGAAACGAAAATAAAAGGATTAAGAGATGAAAGACGGAAAATGGTAAGCAAAATAACAAAAACCAGGACTGAACATAATAAAAAATGGCATAGGAAGCGAAGGAAGACGGAAACACGGGACATCGAAAAAGGAATACGAGAGAAAAAGAGGAAAAACGGAAGGAAAGTGAGAGCAAAAATTAAGAAAACGGCACAGGAGAAGAGAAAAACGGAATAAAAAGTTGAAAAACTGATTAAGAGAATCGAATAGAAAAGAATTAAAACTTGTGAGAGAATAAGACGAAAAGTGCACATTCTAATTTGAAGTTAAACTTCATATCCATGTTTGGTTTGAAGTAAAACTTCAAGTTCAAATTAGTCCACATTGAAGTCTAATTTAATGTTCAATACAATTTGAATTCTAGTTTCAATTCAAGTCTAGTTTCAAATGTAATAATCTAATTTCAAGTCCAATTTACATTGAATTTCAATTCCAATACTAAGTTCTATTTCGAGCTTAATTTCAAATCTAATTTTAAGTCAAATTTTGATTTCAATTTCAAATTCAATTCCAAGCCTAATTCTATTCCAGTTTGAAATAATAGCTTTAAACTGTTTGAAGTCTGGTTTTATATTCAATTCCAAAGAAAACTTCCTGTCCGAATTACTCTAAATTTAGGCCTGATTTTAAATCCAATTTCAAGTCCAATTTTGAATTCAATACGAAGTAAAGCTAGTCCAAACTCAAGTTTAATTTAATGTCCTATATCAAGTCCAACTTCAATTCTTATGGTATGAAATGAGGAAGGCAACTAGCAAAAGCGCCCAACATAGCTTTAGCTATTCCAAGCCCCTCCCTAGCACCTACACGTGGCCATACCTGGAAATACTTCATTTTGTATAATCGAGCAGCCAAGCTAGGATGTACGTCGATGTGTGGTTTTTAGTTCCCAAATTTTACTGTTTACAATACTTTATGCTGTAACTTCACTTCATATAATTCGGCAACAATGCAAATTTGCAATTCGAAACAAGCAAATGGCCGCCCAAAATCATCTCTATCTAAGGTCCAATCGTTGGCAGGTTGAGTTATTTTCCGACACAATTTGTGCCTCTTCCTCTGTCTACTGTAGAAACCACCGATCGAGAAGTTTTATCTAACTCGTTTTACTAACAGGACGACGACACTATGCAAGCGCTTGCGACTTACGACACTGTTCGCCTGTCAGCGTGTTAGCCGCGATTCTCAACGCGGGATATAAAATTAGTAAAACGAATTGGAATAAACTTCTCGATCGGTGGTTTCTACAGTAGACGGAGGAAGAGGCACAAATTGTGTCGGAAAATAACTCAACCTGCCAAGGATTGGACCTTAAATAGAGATGATTTCCGGCGGCCATTTGGTTCGAAACACTTTACATTGTTGCCGAATTATTTGAAAATGTTTCCAAGAACGGTATAGTGGAGTTACCGCATAAAGTGTTGTAAACAGTAAAATTCATTGTAATCGTAATGTTTTTACATTAATGTTCGACGTAACATTGTAACTGTACGGGGTAGCCTTTATTAGCAAAGATCTCAACGACAGTCAATAAAGCATTATCTATATGGGAAGCGTTTGGTACGGGAGGTCCACGCTACCTTACTTCCACTTGATTTCAATGAGTTTAATGGAATTGGACATTATTTCTGGTTCTACTGGATTCCTTTGAATTCTTTATGCGGTACATGCTGCGCAGTAGGTCTGGTCGTTGACAAGAAAAATGAATGATTCAAATCATCGTCATTTTCCAGGATGCTTTCAAGAATTGGCTGCGTTAATGTGAGATTAGATTAGATTAGACTATGTCAAGTACAATTTCAACTCTTATTTTTAGTCCATTTCCAAGTCTAGTTTCTAGTGCAATTTTAACTTTAATTGTAAATCCAATTGCACCCGAAAGTCCGGAGTTTTAAACCTGATCGGCCGGTATTTTTGTGATAAGTTTTAATAGACTCGCCATCCTATGACTACTCCATTTTACCGGGACAAAACACTCTTCTGAAATGCTGCGTGCTCCAGCCTGTACACGCCAATCGTTCGAAGATGCTTCGATTTGGTTTGTTGCCAAAATGTCAGCAATATTTCAAAATCGAATAACCAACTAGGAAGTATGCTGAATCAATTTGAAAGGTCATAAATGCCATTCTGCGGTTGATTTTTGATAAAGCAACATGTTTATTTCAAAGTCAAGGATGCTAAAACTTCTGCACAAAAATATTATAGCTTGTTGACTACAGTTCAAATTGCTAGTGGCCGCACCTTGATGGAGAAAGAGTTATTTTTGGCGGTCGTCGTTCGACTCGGTTGATTACCTGTATGTTTTGTCTGAGCTGAGTGCTTAGGCCAATTTTCGAAACCGGTATGGTAGCCTCCACAATCTGAACTGTGATGGCTGGACTCGTAAATATTATGCAAAACTATTCCATCTTTGAAAAATGTTATGTTGTGCTTTTCATTATGAACTTTGGTTGAGTTGAATTCATTGCCAATGTCAAATCTTTAAATTTCAAAAGCATAATCATCAGACATTTCTTGTATCAAATGTCTGTATTTGTCTTTGATGCTCAATCAAAAAATGGCAACTAAGTTTGTTTGATGACATTATTTTTAACAATATTTTGCAAACATGGGTGGATGATTTTAAACTAACAATCCAACTATGTCGAAATTCAATTGAATCCTACAGTTCAATTAGGGAGCTTTTATTTAAAGTTACGCTTGTCAAAATCATAATAAGTGAGATAAATCGGTTTTCACAGCCAATACTTCCCGTAGGCAAAATATATTCTGCAAAAAAAAATCTTTTGACCTTCCTGATCTGCGCAAACTTGTTGTCGCTAGCTTGTGAGAGCAAGGCGGTCGGTCGTCGATGTCGTTAACCTCACAAAACCCTGAGGCTACTACGCGCTGGCCAAAATTATAATAATTCCACTATTGTTTGACTAGCTCTTTTCATAAATCCGTTTGAAAGTATAGGGAATCTATGGAACGATGACGTAACGTGACACATATGTTTTGCCTGTTATGTCACAAGGTGACACAAGGTTCATTGATGGACAAAGTAAAAAAAAAACGTTTGCCATGTGGTAACCTTAGGACAATAATTTTTTTGTTTTCCGACCTAAAAGCCTTTACCATTAACTTTCATTACTTTAGTTAATGATGCTATTAGAGTTTCATTACTTTAGTTAAGCATGCTGTTACAATAATTATGTTCTTTTTCGCAATTGTTCGCACATTGACCGAATTTACTTAACCATCAATTAACACAACTCAGTAAATTACAGGTTACAAGCTAGTCCCACTTCTTCGGTATAAAATTTCCAACAATATATTTCCTAGTAATTGCCGTTCGCTACTACTGTACTTTTAACTTCTGACATATGTCTTAGAAAAAAACGTCAGTATCATCACGACAATACCAAAATGACGTGTTGCACGATGCGACGATGCAACGTACTGTACAGTTAGCTTAAACTAGTAGTTGTTGTGTACAATCCCGCCAACTAGCCGTCCAGCCAGCGCCGTCTCTCTGTCTCTCTCCTGCTGTATGACCGGCAACAATTATGATGATTAAAAAGTGGCAACTTATGCAATTGACACAAATTTCGCCATCCATTGAGTACGCGAAGCAGACAGATCGCGAGCGCGTAGTAATTCACGTCCAAGTGTGGAGTTGAGGCTGCGGCTGACCGCACGCCGCCTGCGCCCGATGGATTTGTGTGTCTATTCATACGAAAAATCACTGCGAAGTTGTTTACCCTCCGCCGCTGTATGATGCCGATGTCAGTTCTTGCTATGATGGGCTAGCCCCTCGTAGTTTAGTGTACGAGTGTCGCGGGCTGGTAGATGGGCAGTATCGAACGGTTGGTCAAGGCTGCCGTAGAGTCACCGATGTATGATGTCGAAAGGTGAAATAGCTCTGGCTGATAAAACCTGATGGGATATAGTTATTCTGTCTACTACCATTCTGACCTTGCGGATCGTCGTTAGTTTAATTGTCTGCGTTTTTCTTTAGTTTCAATCGAGGAACCGGATAAGCTTTAATGGCACTGCCCAGAGGTTTAAATAAAACGGATATTTTATTTCCTATCATGATTAGTTCGAAATTTCATTAGAAGTCTCAACCTTGACAGAAGATCCTTCTCATAGATTGGATCCGTCTACTCAGCTATAAAACGGATTACGAATGCACATACAATTAACAGCGTAGGCCGGAACTTCCGATTCTTTTCCAATTTGGATCAGCAAATAGAAAAATTCACTAATCATGATGCAGTTCAAAACGAACAATTTCGCTTTTTAAATTAATCTCGATATAAGTGCCAGTAAAAATTGCAGAACAGTTAATATATTTTGGTTTGACATTCAGTTCACTTTCTCTAAACTAGTCTACCCCATAATGGCGATATGGCTTAGCTTAGTAGAATACAGCAAGATATTTAATAATAACCTGAGATTAACAATATAAGGGATCTGTTAAAAGAGAATCCTACGGTTTTTTTTCTGTCGAAATTTGATGGATTTCACTTAATAGCATTTGTTTGAGTCTTGATCTTGAACCTTGTTACACATGTAAGGTTTTTTCTTTTCAAATGCGTCAATCAGCGTTTGACCTATGTGCAAGCCATAATGTCCATTCTTGTCTAAAATTGTGTTACTTTTAATGGCCTCTTAATTGTGGGGAACGGTTACAAGACGCAAGGAGGCATGTTAGGAGATTTAAAAACCTGTTAAACCACAACAGCTTAGTTTTGACGTTGGATTACGTTTGGTGTCATTCCAAAAAATGCTAACTATACGAAAAGTAGTTACCTAATCCATTAAATCAGAGATACAATACTTAAATTTTCAGGAAAAGTGTTACAAGACACGGAAGTGCATCATAGACTTTAGCCACAGATAAGGTAAGGTGTAGTTTCCGGTGTCGTTCGAGCGTATCTAGTCCAGGTAAATGGCAACGATCCGGATAATCGCCATTTACCCTGGCCTCAAAGCCCTCAAAGTCAGACAAGTGAATCTTCGCTGCACACGCTCAATCCGCAAATTCTAACCAAGCTGTTGCGAAGTCCAAAACAAGGAAACATTTTCAAATACAGAACGAGTAAGTGACCAGCACAAGGCTTTCAGGCAATGTGAATCTTCACAGTCCCGTTCTGTTTTGGAGATGAATCCAAGCTCGCCCTACGATGCCTGTGAAACGTCAACACTGCTTAACGCTTGCCCATCAATAGCGTTCTCGAAGAGAATTAACGTTCGAGTTCGGTGAAAAGTAATCACTTCACATTTTAGCTTTGCTTGTAATCAAAAAATTTAGTCATATATTTATCCAATAAAAATTGCAGACGAGAAGATTTCTCGATACTACGAATCGTTAGGTATATTTGAAAACCATCGGCTTAAATCAGTTACAACCTGTTACGTATTAGATTTGGGATACGGAACGACTACCGGAGGACTGGAAAGACGGGGTTATCTACCCTATCTACAAAAAAGGCGATAAGCTGGATTGTGAGAACTACCGAGCGATCACTACCCTGAATGCCACCTACAAAGTACTGTCCCAAGTCATCTTCCATCGACTATCGCCAATAGCCAATAGTTTTGTGGGAAATTACCAGGCCGGCTTCATGGAAGGTTGGTCTACAACGGACCAAATCTTCCCCCTGGGGCAGATCCTCCAGAAGTTCCGCGAGTTCCGAGTCCACACGCATCACCTATTCATCGATTTCAAAGCCGCATATGATAGCGTAAACCGACAAGAGCTATGAAAAATTTTGAACGAAAACGGCTTTCCGGGTAAGCTTACTAGACTAATTATGGCTACGGTGGATGGGATCCAGTGCTATGTGAGAATCTCGGGTGGATTGTCGGACCCATTCGAATCTCGCAGGGGACTTCTACAAGGAGATGGTTTTTCCTGCCTGATGTTTAACATTGCGCTTGATGGTGTGATAAGACGAGCGGCGATCGAAATGCGGGGCACGTCGTAAGACGTTAGGCCAATTAAGTAGGTAAGTATGTAGCCTGTTACGTATAGTTCAGGAAATACTATTCTGCTTACATTCTTATTTGTTCTCTGGCGCCTGCCGCATAAGATACATGTGTATCAATCTCAATACTGACATCGGATATCATCGGTGATTGGATAGTAGTAGATCAGTGATAGCTGTGATAGCAGTGATAGGTAAATAAAATTCCAGTCCGCTTTAAAGATTGTTCTTGTCGTTAATAAAGTGGCAGTCTAAGTGAATTTCTAGGGTTATTACTCTTCACGCTTATAACAAACAGTTTCATGTCCTTCGAGCCGCCATTAAATTTTTTTAGGGGAAACTGAAAGTGGCTCAAAGATGGCTGGATAAATGGCTACCATTCGAAGCATGTATTGTTTTGCGCCTTAAAAATGCATCTGTATTGGCAGAGCACGCTTTCGCCACGTAATCAGTGCTTCCAGTGCTGTTATAATTTCCTAAAACTTGTAATTCAATTTATCGATCTGCTATGTATCAATAAACGCTCAGCAAAACATAATTGCTAATGGAAAATAAATTTAACTGAACATAGGGTAGATGCTCCAGTAATGGAGGGATTATGTCGGGGGATAGTGTGTAAGGACAATTTGAACGCTCAATTTATCAGTTTCCAATTGAACTACATGATAATATGGTGCACCATAGTGTTGGCTTTAAATACATACCAAAATTATACCA
Source organism: Sabethes cyaneus (assembly GCF_943734655.1). Lineage (NCBI taxonomy): Eukaryota > Metazoa > Arthropoda > Insecta > Diptera > Culicidae > Sabethes > Sabethes cyaneus. The sequence continues at coordinate 186,617,057 of NC_071354.1, read as the reverse complement.
TTCTGCTGGTTAATATATCTAAAATATTGCTTTTTCTGACATTAGTATGTGCTCCTAAAGTAGTGGTAATGTTCCTATAATAGTGGAAAATTTGCCTATAATAGTGGAATGTTGTTTACCGCCTTAGCAACGCTTGCAATGAGCATGGCAGCAGGTGGATAACAACGTAGGCTTGTTAAAATGCTATGGATTGTTACGAATTTCTTAAGCAATTGCACTCTATTGGACTGCTGAAAAGGAATTGGTAATTTTTGCACCAACATCTTGAATTTTAACTGTGAATCTTAGATAAAACTGTTAACAAATATATATTTAACAATAGAAAATGGAAATTATCTCGAAATCCGCCAAAATTATGATATATTTCGAGTTTCCTCCACTACTGGTACTACCACAACTACTGGAGCATCTACCCTATCGATCATTACGTGTTCATAAAAGCGACCAATGTATAATTTGGAATTGGTTAATAGATATTTGGTTACGCACATATTTCGTTGAACTAGCGATTTCCGAAAAAGCAGCAACACAGTATCAAACTTTCGTCACATCAATGAGCTTTTAAAGAGCTTTCAACTTTCGCCGCATCGATGAGCTTAGAGTGAAGTAAACAAACAAAACGCAAACGCAGGAATCAAAAACCGATCCGATGCAAGCGGATTAATTAAACATCCTAGTGATCCTCCGCATTATTCAGTTGCTTCTGTTAATTTTGATTGAATCGGAATGCCTTGATAAAGAAAACAAACCCTTTTTCGGGATGTTTGTAGTCAGTGCGGTTGGCTGCGGATCAGCTGTTTATGTTTGCAAGCTCCGCTATTTGACATATATTACCAATACTAATGCAATATTCAAATAAACGTTTAGGTTTTTAACGAACACATGAGATGTACAGTACAGTGTTTGTCGCACTAACACAATAACGTTAGCCACTTTCGGTTCCGCCTTAATGTTTAAAAATTAAAAAGAAGCATGCCAGCAATGCTACCCTGCGGTACATCTGATTCCAGGAACTTTCGGACGGCAGAGCGGAGTCTGGTAGGATTGGTAGTGAGCGCGGACAACAATACTAGAATATCCAACGGCGCATTCAAGTGGGAAATCGAGCCTACGTTATCCTTCGCAAAACGATCGAGAAACATGCCGCCCTATGAAGCTGACAATATACAAAATCTCCGGTCCGGTAGTTCTTTATGGACTTGAAGTCGTGACGCTACTCAGGGAGGGCAGATGCGCCCTTGCCGTGTTCGAGTGGAAAGTACTGCGAACGACATTTGGCGGAGTACAAATTGAAAGCGGAGAGTGGCGAAGGCTTATGGTCCAGACACAATGCATACGGATTTTACTACGTCGCGGAGATTTGAAAGAAAACCCATGGAAAAACCGTCAAATTGCGTATGCATTGTGTCTGGGCCTTTATGAATCACAAGCTACTTGCACTGCTTGCAAAGATTCCCGTCGTAAATCTGGCAAAAGTCAGTAGGCTACGGTGGGCCGGACAGTTCTCTTCAACAACCCTACAAGGCACCAGGAAGGCTCAACGTGCAAGATGGCTTGACCAGGTTGAAAGTGATTTGCGACTTCTGGGCTACTGAGGCAGCTGACGACGACGACACTAACAGACGATAACGTCAGGCGCAGTGACCTATGAGCAATTTTCTGTACGCACTGTATCACACTCTAAAATGAATTTACCCGTAAATTGGTTGGATTCAAGGGCGTAAAATGTGCATTTACCATTTTTCTTGCTACCAGTCTTGTGACATGTAACTGGTACACAAGCACCGAAAAGAAATGCAAGATCAACGCGAACATCCTTTGTTCTACGTATCGTACACTTTTCGGTGTCGGGGAGAAAATGTCACCCGTCTTGGAGACACTTTTTTGCTGTTGCGCACGTAAACCAAACATACAGCTTTCCCCTCAAACAACACGGTTTCAAATAAGAAGGTCCCCTATACACCTTATTCTCTATCACTTCTCCATACTATTCCAACTACAACTGTAAGCAAATAGCGGCAAATGCATGTCATTTGTGCACGACATTTTGAATGAATGGTCAGCTGACGTACGAAAATGCTTGCTTATTATCATGTATGTATTCGGGCTAGTCTTGATACTTACAAGAAGGCACTATCGATACAAAAACAGTACAGAGCGATAGTATTGGTTAAGAGTCTGACATGGCATTGCATGCATGTGAATATATAGAAAAAATGCAACGGTTTCGGTTCCTGGTTGGATTTAGCTAAAGCTAAAGTGTACAAACTCAGATTTTGAGTAGTTTTTCAACCAAAAAATTGGTAGTACGAACTTAAAAGTGAGTTACTGGTCACAGAGAGTAATTCAATTATTGGTAACAAGTAGCCAAAAATGGTTGAATTTTTTACCCAAAATTTGAGTTTCGGCATTTTGAGTAGTTTCAACCAAGTTTTAGCTAAATCCGACCTATTTACAGGTGGAATTATTTCAGAGTGCAGAGATGCCAATGCTCCTGATATTTGTGCATGCATAAATTCGGGACCTAAGAATTATTTTTTTTTGTTAGATTATTGTCACTTTAACCAGCTTGGGTTATTCATGACTTTTGCGGGATTCGGATTTGAACCCTGGTCCTCGTCGTGAGAGGCGTGAATGCTAACAACTACGCCGGTACTGAACCCAATTATTTTAGTTCATGTGTGGCTCTACTAATGTTCTTGAAGTTTAAGTTAAGTACACTCAAGTACTTTTTTACACGGTTTGTTTTTTCGAATATTTAGGGACCATTCATTTATTTCTCAATACGTTTGAGACAGGCTCGACATTCGTCACGTATTTTGTAAATGGTCCCTAAATTGCATCGTTCTTGAGTAATCGAAAAAAACAAACCGTGTAAAAAAAGACTCGAGCGTACTCCATAAACTAATTGTGTTATATAAAAGATTAGGCTCTGGAGAAAATCGCAGGCTCCCAAATTTATGCATGCACAAATATCAACATCATTGGTATCCCTGCACTCAAAAAAATCGACATGTCGCATCCACGTGAAAAACCATGTAAACTTCTGTACAGCAACTTACGTGAACTTCATGTACCAGTTAATGGGAAAATTGATAAAATTTACCGGGATCGCACGTAAACTGGTTAGTATGAGTGCGAGTTACCAACAATTCACGTGAATGTTACATGAAAAGTGTGATGGATGAGAATTACCTATGTTTTCACGTAAACTTGAAGTGCTGATTTTTTTTAGTGTGGTCTGTACAGTTCCGTCGTCTCGTCAGTAAAACGAGTTAGATTAAACTTATCATGCCTACAACAGACACGGGAAGAGGCACAATTTGTGTCTGAAAATAACTCAACCGCCCAGTTTTTGTGGAGCGTTGCAAGGAAATGTAGAGTTTCCTTTATATCCAGTCCGCTGTGTTCAAAGATTCACCAACATCTGCATTACCAGATATCTGCAATATCTAGTTTTAATTGACTCTTATTATAGCTTGGCTCGATCCGCGGATTCTCCAGCTTGGATATAGAGGAACGTTATACAAACTTAATAAGCTTTGCTTCAATAACCCTTTATTCCGTATCTCCGCTGCGGTAGTATTAACACCTTTGTTTCATTACTTTCTACTACCGTTCCCTCGGTCGACTGTAAAAAACTACCATTATAACAAAATGATTCCAACCACGTTTATTCTACAATGATAACTGCAGTAAATGATGGCAATTGACTTTAACTCATACCTGTTTAACAATATTTAAAGCCGCATTCGCATTTGGGACACCATCCCCAAGTAACAATTTGGGTTTTATTACACTCTTATGATGCCATTTAAGACCAAAATTGGTCTTGAAGACCACCATAAGAATACAATAAAACTCACATTGTTGCTTGGGATCGCAACTGGGGCATATTGGTCTACTTTTACGCATTGGGAAACATTATAAATTCTAAGGCAAATCTAACGTTTCTCACCGTTTTTTGCCAGAGATAATTTTCTAGACATCACCTCACCCAATTGAATTACAATAACCGATTATTTACTGATTTTAACAAGGAAATCACTTATGGAAATGACGCAAAAGTGCATTGGAAGCTGCTCGAAAAGAAATTTGTTTTTGTTTAGGGTTTACAGTACGTGTCAACTGTCATACTTGCAGAGCAGGCCGGTTCCATCAAATACTAGGGTTACTCATTAGTTTAGAATTCTGAATTTGCGCTAGTTAAGGAAAAAACGAAGTGAGGCATTTCCCTAGTTTATTCTACTACAATTTGAAGACAATTAGGCTGTACTCGATAAAGGTGAAACACATTGATTAGTTTATAACTTTTTAGTGCGCGGGTAAAAATTGAAAAAGTTTTTACTGAAACTAGCTAAGAGTGTAGTTACAATGGTGGAATTCCATCTTCATCATCTGTCAACAAATGGCATCGGAGCAATAACAGATTATAGACACTATACCATGCTGCATCAAAATCCGGACGGTATCAATATCCGGACACCTTCATTAATTTAGCCTTATTAAGCAATAAAATATGCAATTTATGAGGTGTAGCTATGTAGATAACTTTGCAAATATAACTAAGATCGTTTAAACATAATCGGTGGTTAAGCAGGCTGCGCGAAATAACTTAAATAAATCCAAACATAACGTTGGTGTCAAACAGTGTCTTTTTTCTGCGATTTTTTTCAGAGTACTGAAAAGTAGTGCTTTCAAACTTTAAGGTTTTGGGGACAATTTATTACAAAGAAACCAACTTTTAAGGCTCAGCATCAACATAGAAGGTTAGTTTTAATTAACTGTGACAGTGTTATTCATTAAAGTGTTGGAATAAAGTGTATTTTAATGAATAATTACACAGTCCGGGTTCAAACCATGTTTTTAAATCCGGACATACTTCACTATTGATGGTAAACTACTTAATGTTTGTTTTTCTTAGAAAATGCGGGATGACGCGTTTAACCAGGCAGAAGCCGTGGTACGAGGAGGAGTCTCGATTCATGGAACCATAAAAATATTAGGAATATCAAAAACTACGCATGAAGATAAGGTGAATTCGAGATATGTTGGTGATCGAAGGAACATTCAGGATGCGTGTTCAAATGACGATGAGAAAATCTTATTGGATAACATTGTTGCAAATGCAGAGATATCTGGTCACCGCAAAAATATTGATGCAAGGTAGCCGTAAAATGTCTTGGGAAGTCAGAAGAGTTTAAAAACAGATCTCCCGGCCGTGAGTGCATCAGACGATTTTAGCAATCTGAGATTATGATCAAACCATCTATGATCATGAAAACTATTAGATCTAAATAAATGAAATAACTTCTCATTGATCTGTTCTTTACAAAATACATCTTTTTACTTATCAAATACATGCCTTAAATACCTCAAAGCGTTTAATGAGAAGTACCTAATCACTTTCGCTCTCTTACTACATAGGTAATTTCTTCAGTGTCGCACTTGACTAAAATCGTATCTTTAATAAAAATGTATAGAAGAATGTTTATTTAGTAGTTCTTATTACAATTGATAAGTTGTTTGCCTTTAGGCATAAATTTCTTAAACAAAATATTGCCTGTCCGGAAAACGATTCAAAAGTGTCCGGATTTTGATTCATTGAGATGTGAGGTGTCCGGATTTATGAACAAGACATAGCTTTTTGTTTCTCTTATTTTAATGTATTTTATTGAGTTTTTATTAAAAAATTTATGTGTTATTGTAAGTTTAAGCTTTATATTTGACTAGAAGACCCGGCAAACTTCGTACTGCCACAAATTGGGCTAAATATACGATATGTAAACTTCAGATAAACTCCTGCTGCGTTTTAGAAAAAGGGATATTTTCTAGGTATATGTCAACTTTTACCGTTGTCTAAGGAGTTCTGCGTTTGGTTTATTAAACGCTGGGATTTCAGAGAATGTCTAAATTTAACAACTGTATTAAGTCATTAGTAAGAAATGCATATCGGTGTAAAAGTTGGTTGGCCAATCCCCGCAATATCAACAGTCGTGTTTGTGGTAGTTGCATTGAGTCTTGTTTTATAAACTCTGCTGGTTAAAAATAGTAATACTGGATGTTAATATATTTGTAGTAAAATTTGGTACGACGGCTAATATCGTCTGAATTTCTCGATAATTTAATGGCCAATTTTATATTCTGATAGGGTAGTTGATCCAATAGTTGTGGTAGTACCAATAGTTGCGCTACTATTCATTATTAATGCATATTTTCGTCACCGTAGCATTTTAGATAAAACAATTACATTCATTACATAAAACAGGTTTTTAGAAGTATTGCTAGTTAGACTACACCATTTAAAATTAAAGCGATATTTGCTAAAATACCAATTTTCCAAAATCTAACGCGCAGTTGGAGCGCACAACTATAGGCGCTCATCTATAGTTTTGCTACGTTGTTTTTTCACTATGTATTCAATATCAATAGTCATCAGATTTTTATTTTTTTTTTGATTCATAAATGTATTGATAAGAATTACCCAAAGGAATTGCATTGCTGAATCTCGATAACTGTTATTCTCAATTCTCAAAACAAACTAAATTTTATTATTCCACAAAATCAATTGATCACTGTATTGTTCCTTTGGTAATTCACGCACTAAAACAATTTAACATGAAAGCGTCATTTTATAAACCTTTTTACACTTCTAAAGAGTCCTCGGCGTGAAAGGCGTGAATGCTAACCACTACGCCGGGACTGATCCCTTAAATACGATGTATAATAGTTGCTTCGTTCACTATTTTTTAAAAAATTCTAAATCATATTCTCTTACTGTTGATTTATTAGCTTGATATTCAGTTAAACCGAATATGCTCATAATCCGTTAACATATGCAAAATGTATTTTTCATTTGACGATTGGGAAGTGGCAATTTAGTGAATTTAGTGCTTAAACCTTTTGTAAACTTGCACTGGATATTCCGGCTACGCATCCGATGTAAAAAGGAATAAAAATGATTCGAGTTTGTTTCATAAATTTGATATATGAATGAACGAATGAATGAAATTAACGAATTTTATTGCTGACACTTAAGGCTTGAGTTTAGGTTGATTAATAAGTTGGACCTATTGATTGGTTATTTTCTGAAATTGTAAACCGCCAAAATAGCATTGTTAGATGTGGCGATTCCAATGAAGGTAACCACGTGTTTGTTTGAATACGACAACGGTGCTGCAAAAAATCGTACGATGATCATAGCAGCCAACGACATGGCGCATACAATGCGTTGCGGGTTTTATATGGAAAACTAATTTTTCGAGTTTTCCTATCTTCCGAGCAAATTTTTCAACTTTTCTCGCCGTAAAAACATAGCGGTGGTGGAAACGAACACAATAAAGAAAAGACGGCTCAAATCGGACGCTCCGTTCTCAAGTGATGCGCGGTCGAACTTTTTCACTTCCATTTTTATATATAAGATTATAGTACAAAGCATTTATCGTTACGTTGCGAAATTATTTTTTACGAAGCATATTAAAAATATGACCTGCTTAAGTGTCCGGAAAGTGATGCCGCACGGTACTATAAACCCGCGGACATCTGATATTTGACGTTTGCGAGCCGAAAAAGGCCTACCGAATCAGCGAGCCGAAACGAACAAAAGCGGGTAGTATTGCGTTGTTTAACAGAAATTTGAAATAAACTATGAGAAATGTGTAAAAGAAGGTTTACTGGAAGAATAAACTGGATATTAACTCTTTTAATAAACTTCGCGGTGGCGTAATTGGAAACGCACTCGATCGGTGATCGAGGAATCCAGTTTTGGTTAAAGTCTGACCTGCCCAGTCACTGTTTCGTTTATTCATGTCCACATTTATTCCTCCCATATGAGTCAAGTATTCCCACTAGGCCCAAAATTGTCCTTTACAATAACGGTCTGTCGTAAAACAGAGGGCCAACTCCACAAAAAACGCCAGGGCTTTGCGTTAGCTCTGTTTTTTTTGTGCTTCATAAAAATGTGCACATTCAATTTATGTGGAACTATTTTCGTCCTGTTCTACCGTTAAGTTGACCATAAAACCTTTTGTTTATTTTTATATTTTGTCACACTGTAGTGTGGCAGTGCTCTGAGTAATAATGTTTTAATTTAATTAAATAATATTTATTTAGTTTAACAAAATTCTAGTATTTTATTAAATCACAGCTTACATGAATTTTGAACATCCGGGCTAAAATATCGTCAGATAATCTCTAAATATTCATATCAAATAATCAATTCTCTAGATTTTTAAAGGTCAAGCCGTAAAATTATTTTTCAATATTGTTAAAATAATTAACCTAGATATTAAAAAAAATTAACATGTATCTTTTTAGTTAAATTAAACCACCGGGACCGATTAATTTCCTTGCGTTGAAATACTAAATGCCGAGGGTTAAAAAATCCGCTCAATATTTTTATTGAACTATAAATTAAATTCAGAAAATCGGTTGAACAGTTTATTAGATAATGTTAAACGTACGATATCAGATGTGTTTCAATACATTATTACACTGATATCCTTCCGATCCATGTGAAATACATCCGAATTCCGTAAGTTAAGCCATAACCGCGTAAACCCAAAATTTACAATCAACGCTTCCTGGCTAGACATTCAGTTTCAATGACAATGTTCAGCAGTTACCAACGAGTTTCCAAAAATACATACGGATTTAGATTTTGATAAACAACACGCTTAAGCCTTTAACGAACTGTGCAACTGTGCGAAGTTCCGGTCGCAAAATTTATACCAAAGCAGAATGCCAAATCGAAGGTTGTGGTGAAAATCATCGTCGATTAGCATAAAACACTAAAAAACAACATCTTTAGTTTCATCTCGAATGCTATTCGGCACAACCTGGTACAACAGTCCAATAACCTGTCATTCTTAACCCGTGCTAACCGCGAGGCTTCATTTTTGAGCTCCCCGGTTGGCAACCAAGGTATGATTAGCAATTTGCCAATGACCGTGTCCGTGTGCTCTCCGACCGTCCGTGTGTCTTTGTGAGCATGTTTCGCTACGTTTACTCTTGGACGGAAGAACGAACGTTCGTTTCGTCGTGATTCTGTCGATGCGAAACAACCCGTCCATCGTCGTTGTCGTGGAATTTCCAATGAGCCTCAGCAGCTGAGCCGGTTTTGTTTATATGTTACACGCTGCAGTTTCTCAATGGTTCTTGAGAACGTTACTCAATCTAGCACTACTAGCTGCAGCACAGCCAAAACAGAACCATTTGTGCGCAATCGAAAGTTGTTGGCGCAAGGTTGATAAAAGTTTAGATCGTTTGTGAGCCTAGATTGATCGCTGCCATGTTAATAGGAATGACTAAGGTAATAGGTTTAATGATTTTCGTGCAATTTTCTTGCAATTGAGGTCAACGGAGGCAATTTCAGCACGAAAATAATCTTACATTGGATAGAGTAAACATTAAATACTACGGTACATGATTCTAAGTAGTAGTAGCTAATGCAGACCAATGTGCATGGGGGCCTTACCTCAAAGCAGTGAATATGATTGGTCTCTGGAACAAACTGAACCGCACAATGAGTTGATTTAATTTATATGTTTACTTCTTTTACGATGAGCTCCGTTCTGTTTTAGTTTCCACCGATGATAATTAGCGAGATCGTGAGATTAGCCAACTCTCACCGTTTGCAATTCCCACCTAGCGTAGACTTCTTTTGAGCTTAGTGTACTCTAAATCAACACACGGTACCATACATTCACAAGTTGTCCAATTTGCACTTCGGATGCTAGGCAATCGCGTTTTCAAACTTATGCACACGATGGACGCTTCTCTGGCTCGCGTACGTCTCAAGAAGTGTTTACTGCTGAACGCCGTTGATGAATAATTGCAATTGCCAAACTAGTTGCACAGACACTGGAGATTATTATTACTTCTCTTCTCTTTAAGGTACTTTGGACTTTTTTATGCGCGCGCACACGTTTTCTCGAGGAGCCACCTGCTACGCTGTAGGCTGCCAGAAACTATCTGCCACAGAACCACAACTACAACCGTATTCTATGCTAATTCCAGCAGTTGTAAACCAACCTGATCGTGTACCACGAGGTGGGGAGTCTAGTTTATGCTGGGGCTACACGTCTGTACTCACCGCTGTTTGAACCGAAACTGATCTACGGATGGAAAACACTTTTCGCGATCACCCTTCGCAGCTGCCTTGGAAGAGACGAACCCGCTGCGCTGTGTGTTGAAGTCACTCTCGCTTTCGGTAACGCACGAGATTGTACGGTACTGTATCTGTACTGTCACGCCACCAGTCAGTCGTGTCTTTGCTGGTAAACAAGATTGTAACAAACGACTAAAACTTAACGAAAGTTACTCGAGTGGAAAATATGACGAAAATTCGAGCAGTCGTTTCGTAAAGATTTTTTGACCACTGTTGAGGATTCATACTATAGCATTATGCGTCACTGCGAGTGTTTTGCGCTGAATACTTCCCTGAAAATTATAAACAGATTTTATTAAACTGATTTCGTGATTTTTATCTAAAGAAATAAATGATCTGCGAAGAATTTCGAATCAAACCGTTCGGAACAGTATGTATGAGAGCACACCAGCTGGACTTTGTTGTTAATGTTTGAAAATAGGTGAGGGTTTACGAACTTAATTCTACGTTACGTTAATTCTACGTAAGGGTAGCGTTACCTACTGGAGTAAAAGATCCACGTTATGAGTGAACGATATGCTGAATTTTGAAAAAGCGGTGTCGGTTCACAAGAAGAAAAAGTACGTGCAATGTTTGCCAATCTTCTTTAAAAATTTCTAACTTTCAAACTCCTAAACTAATTGTAATGAAACATAATTTTCAAATAAAAGATATTTTAATGAGCAGTTCTGTGAAGATATTTACTTGTAGGATTGCAAAACTATTTGTTTTGTTCTTTTTGTAGTATAAAGACCTTTTCCATATATTTTTCACTGAATACTCTAGAAAACTGAGATGTTTTCACATAGCATATAAAAAATTATAAAATGTAATTTATAGTTTATGACATGCAATTTTTTGAAGAAATAAGGTAGCGAGAATACAATGGAGACGTAAGGTGTTTTGTAAAGAGAAGGTTTTTTTGGACAAAGATAAACCAGAAATAGGGTAAGTTAACTTATAGTGAACCCTTTAATGGACCTCGGGTACAGTTTCTCAACAAGTGAGGGTCCATTTTACGGTTAACAATGCAAAATATCTCGCCATTGCACAGTGGTTTGATTGCTCGGAATCGTGAAATTTTTAATAACTCTTTTCATAGTATTTTTTTCAATATGGCGTCTTCGGAAGAAATTCTGTGTATCAATAGACGCAACGACTGGTGGTTAGTATTAGTTCGGAACTCAAACACAGGTGGCGCTGCGAAATTTAACTTTCTAATTTGATGATATAGAGCTATAGTATGTTCTAGAAAGTTTTAGATAATCTTATTATGAAGCTTTTTGCTGAATTATTCCTCTAAGTATCACAGTTTTTGAGATATTAGGCGTCTTTCAAAACGGACCCCCAAAAATTGGGGTTTTCACTGTAGCTTCAAAAGTATGTGATTTAGGGAAAAATAATGTTCTACAAACATTTGCATCTATTAGAATCACACACTTTTGCAGAAGAAAGTGAACACGTATCTTCTATACAGAGCGAGTTAATGAACGATTTAGGTAAAAATTTGCCATATTTCGTACTGCTATACAATAAGTTGGAAAAACTAGCGACCGAGATATAATTAAAGTGAAAATACATTCAAAACTGATCTTAAAATATGCTAAGTCATTTGTCTCTTTAAGTATCTTCATCATTGAATTTGCATTTACAAAAAGGTTGAAAATAATTAATTGAAGAAGACCACTCAAGCACTAAGGGGTCCACTAATAGTTAATTTACTCTAGGTATCATTTTCTTTACCAGAAATATCCTTTCTGGCCACAAATTGAACTGTGTTGTACATAAATCGTGAATCAGATGGCCTTTGTCATAATCTCGAGTTTTGCAAGTTTCTGGGGAGTTCATGGGTTTTTAATATGCAAATTGCCCTCACAGTAAAGTAGAAAACAACTCCCCCAATTGCTCAGCCTGATAAAATAAAGTGGATAACATTTAAATATTCGCCATAATTACAAACCATTTCACCGAATACCATTTTGCGGAACACCAATTCTCGTTTGACCATAACGCGGAATATAGAGTTTCGCAGAATACCATTTCGCGAAAAACCTTACGCGGAATGTACCATTTCAAGGAAAATCTTGTCGTAGAAAGTACCATTTTGCAGGGTTGTCCCACCTGAAGGAAAGTGATATAGGTCAGTAGATCTAGGAAAATAAATAAACCAAGATAGAGGAGATTTCTCGAGTTCGATTAGTAGGAGAGTGTCGTCGTGGTTGGGCCACGTTTTGGAATTCGCACATAACTTTCGTTTCAAAAGGAATTTTGGAAATCTATATACATCGTTGCAAAGGTCTAAGAATAAGGTATATTTCCGGAAAGTTTTGAACTGATTGCTTGAAAAATAAAAAAATTCTAGGCATTTACGTGAAGACAAAAAATGTAGTCATAGTCGGGCCATATTGTACAGGTTGGGCCACCGCAGAAAATCTAAGACATACGTATTGAAATTCTATATAGAGACATGAAAAGATTGAATCCCGTGAACAACAGCTCATATAGGTACAAATACTTTATTTTTAATTGCATTTTTGCGAAATTTTGGCGATCTTGTAAAATCAATATTGCTACAATCGCCTTTTCTGAAGTGTACAACTACAATGAAAAAAACTACAAAAATCTAGGTTTTTGTCGTATTAATTTTGCTTTATTTCATCACATTTTACGTGACTAATGTTCTCTAGCGATTATTGAGCTTCTGCGCTTAAAATTATGGTGGCCCAACCATGACTACTCAAGTGGCCCGACCTTTACACATAGCGTTTTTCTACTATTACTCACCTTAGCCTTCCCAAACACCTTACTGGGGGCGATTTTTCTATAGTCTTCGTGTGCAGCACAACACACTTCATACATTTTCAAAATTTATCTCGATAATTGCATTTCATGTATCATTTCTTGAAGAAAAGTCCATCGCGCATGGAAAACTTTTTTTGTAAGATTTAGTCACTGAATTCAGTACGGGTGTTTTGAATACACGGTTGAACCTCACAATATTGTGAAAAGTCAGCTATCACAGTAAGAAGTTTTACAATGGTTGTATCATAGATATCATGAGTTACTAAAACTGTAAAATCGTGATGGCCCGACCAAAACAGTGGCCCGACGATAACGACAATACCATATTTGAGTTACGTAAAAATTTCTGTTTTATTTGTATGAGAGTCCTTATCCCCCTACCACAAGGGTGAGGGGTCTCAAACCATCATTAAAAAAATTCTCGCCTCCAAAACCCTCCAAATGCCAAATTTGGTTCTATTTGCTTGATTAGTTCTCGAGTTATGAGGAAATTTGTATCTCATTTGTATGGGAGCCCCCCCCCCTCTTAAAAAGGAGGGGGATCATTATTCCCCTCCTAAAGAGGGGAGGGGTCTCAATTCACCATAGAAAAAAATTACCTACAAAAACACTCACATACTAAAATTAGTTCCATTTGCTTGATTAGTTCAGGAGTTATGAGGAAATTTGTATTTCATTTATATGGGAGCCCCCCCTCATAAAGTGGGGAGGGGTCTCAATTCACCCTAGAAAAAATCCTGTGTCCAAAAACACCCACAGGTAAAATTTTGTTCCATTTGCTTAATTAGTTCTCGAGTTATGCAGAAATTTGTGTTTCATTTGTATGGGAGCTCCCCCTCTTAGTGGGGGAAGGGATCTCTAACCATCATAAGAACCTTACCTGGCACCAAAAACCCCTTCATGCGAATTTTCACGCCGATCGGTTCAGTAGTTTTCGATTCTTCAAGGAACATAGGGACAGACACACAGACAGAAATCCATATAGATTTATTAACTTTTTTTAAAGGGGCTTTCAACCGGTGGTTGGTTCGCCCCAAAGCGATAAATAAATGCACTAATAGATCCAGTCTCAAATCAAATTTCAAGTTTAGATTAAGTCCCATTTCGAGCTCAATGTTAAGTCCAGTTTCAAGTAAAATTGCTAATTCGGTGTTAGTCCAATTTCATGTGGAATTTCAAGTAAAATTTCGTGTCTAATTTCAATTCTAATTTCAGCTCCGATGCCTCGCAGTTGGTCTCGAGATACGACTTTGGTCTAACAAGTCAGTCATCGTAAATTCGAATCGCGGCTGGGAGAGGTTATTATAGTCAATAGGATCAGTACTGCGAGCCCCGAAAAATCTGTTTTCGTTCGTAAGTCCGTAACTATGCCGTATTCATCTTTCGGTACAAATCGGCAAAGTAATTCTGCAAATTGTCACAGCTAGAGCCAAAAACAGAGTCGTAGCCATAGCCATAGCTAGAGAGCCTTAGAGAGTCGCCATCTTAAACCGAAAATTCCAATCGAACAGAATCAGTTGTCAAAAGTAAGTCCAATCGAACAGGAGACTTGTCAAAACACCGATTAGAGAGCCTTAAAAAGAGTAACGACAAGGGAACCTGTTAAAGATAGAGAGACGCCATCTCGAATCAAGAACATTTTTTGAGCAGATTTTTCTAAATTTTTAGCAGCTTTTTATGAATTATTCAAAATAAAAG